>NC_059506.1:0-1215346 GCF_914767665.1 Harmonia axyridis
TTTATAATGTTATATCCCAAAAAATACAACTGTCACTGAATAATCAATTGAAGTGTTTCTCTGAAATAAAAGTTTATTTTTTTTTTATCATGGAAAATACAACAGGTATTAACACAATTTAATTAATTATAAAACATACCTGAAATAAAAGAAACAACATTCAAAGTTAATTATTCAATCAATTCAATTCAGAATTGAAATTCTCTCTAATACAAAATTCAGTTTTAATTACTTCTGTCACTTTGACATACAATGTAACTTGATAACATACAACAGTCTCCTTACATCTCCCCCCCTAGGAAGACAGTTTTGGTACAAAACTACTAAACAATCGATATCATCCTTCATCTGCTACTTCTATATTAGGAATCGGAATCAATTTAGAAATATGAAACAAATTCGATTCTGATTTTCTATGTCCTGTATTAATTTCAAAAATCGATTGTGATATTTTTTTCAATATTATATAAGGTCCAATTCTTAATTGGTCTAATTTTTTTCGATTCAGTTTATTACCATTTTCAACATATACTGAGTCGCCAACTTTGAAATCGTATTCCCTTCTGTTCTTGTCATATATTCTCTTATTGTATTCATGGTATCTATTACTATTTTTTAAGGCAATTTTCCTATCCTTTTCTAGGTTATTCTGGTCCTTCGCTTTCCTTAGTTCATTTGGTAATATTGAAGTATCATCTCCTTGTAATAAATATTTAGGACTGAATCCAGTAACTGTGTGTTCAGTCTCATTGTACTTTTCGACACAATTATGAGCTACTCTTGTCCATTGCGTATCTGTTATTTTTTTCATTCATTGCACATCTTATTTTATTAACTAACGTTTGATTAAGTCTTTCATTCAAACCATTGGAGAATGGTGCATTCACTGCAGTGAAAATCATTGTGATGTTTTTCTCTTCTAGGAAATCCTTAAAATCCTTAGAATTTATACCCGGATACTGATCAGTAAGAAGTGTTCCAATATTATAATCTTGAAGTACATTTTCTATAAGCTTGATGAAATCATTTGAGTTTTGTGTTTTTGATGTCAATATGTAAGCAAATCTCGTGAAATGGTCTACTAGTAGATGTAAATATTTCTTAGTGGACCGCGAGCCACCGAATCCTCCTATTGTGTCTATTGAAACTATTTCAAACGGTTTTTCTGCAGGACCTAGATGCGATAACAGACCAATTTTCTCTTGTCTCGATTTATTTTTTATGCAAATTTCACAACACTTACAAATTTTCTTAATATTCTTCAATACATTCTCTGATGTGTAATAAGGGAGTATTTTGCTTTGCATTTGTTTTATCCCTATGTGACAAAAATTCTTATGGGTATTCTCTATAAGTTTTTTACAAAACTCTTCCGACAGTATAATCTTTTCTTTATTTCTTACTTTCTTGTAATATAGACTATTTTTGGAAATAAATTTATTCCTGTTATTTTTAAATCTTTGTTCTCTTCTTGATCTGCCAAAATATCTTCAATCTTTATCATATTCACTATTTTCAATTTATCTTCTTCATCCTCTTGGGATTCCAGTACCGGATTTCTGCTCAAGCAATCTGCTTCCAAATTTTCTTTTCCTGGACGATAAATTATCTCAAAATCGTATTGTGATAAATAATAAGTGAGATCGCCCAATTCCTCATCTGTTCGAGCTTTAATATTCATTTTCTCTAAAGGTTTATGATCGGAAAATACTTTGAATGATTTTCCTATGAGCCAATGTTGCCAATATTTAACAGATTCTTTTATCGCCAAACATTCTAAATATACAGCCTTCTTCTTTTTCTGTGTTTCGTTCAGTTTTTTTTGAAAAATATGCCACTGGTTTTTCAATTTTTGAATTCTCATTCAGTTGCGGTTGTTTCAGAACAGCTCCTATCCCTTGTAAGCTTGCGTCAGTATATATATGGATTGGTAGGCCCGGATCGAAAATAGCCAAGATTGGCTGAGTACACAGAAAATTTTTCATATATTCAAAGGCTTTTTGACATTCTTCTGTCCAAATGAATTTTTTGACCTTTCCTCAACAAATTATGTAAGGGCTCTAGAATCAATGAAATTTTGGGAACGTATTCGTTATAGAAATTAATTTTTCCTAAGAATTGTCTAATGTTCTTCTGATTTCTTGGTATGGGAAAATTTCGAATTGAAATCAAATTATCTTTTATTGGAGAAACTGAATTATTTCTAATGACGTGACCCAGGTATTGAACTGAGTCCAATGCAAATGAGCATTTAGAGAGCTTCAATCTGAAACCCTCTTTCATAATAGCTTCTAGTAATTGAGATAAATGATTTATATGTTCTTCGAAAGATTTGGAAAAAATTAATATATCATCAATGTAGTTCACGGTAAAATTTGATAATTTGTATTTTCTTATTATGTTAGACAAGATTCTTTGAAAGATAGCTGGGGCAGTCTTCAAACCAAATGGCAGACAGGTCCATTGGAAATGACCCTCTTGAGTTACAAACCCTGTTTTTCTTTTATCTTCAATTCGTAGTGGAATAGACCAAAATGCTGAATTTATGTCAAGTTTCGAAAAATACTTACAATTTCTGGTTTTTATTACTAAATCTTCAATTAACGGAAATGGTTGGGATTGAGGAACAATTATCTTATTCAATTCTCTGAAATCTATGCATAGTCTTGATTTTTTGTTTTCATCTCTTTTATATGCTAATGTTACCGGAGCAGCGAAGGGACTATAGGATTCTTCAATTATATTTCTTTTAAGTAATTCTGAAATTTGTGCTTCTATCTCCTTCTTATCTTCAATCGTGCATCTATAAGGTCTTTTGCTACAGTATTTATCCACTATAAGATCGATTCTGGCTTCATAATCTTTCACCGTTCCAACATCATATTTATCTTTAGCAAATATATTTTTATATTTATCTACAAGATTTTGAATAGATGTTTCTTCCTGATTATTCAAATTACTTGTTAGGACTTCAAAAATATCTACGTCTACATGTTCATTGAAATTTATTTGAAACTCTTCTGGTTTTCTGGTAGAATCAGGAATTTTCTGTTCTATCTCCAATTTTTCATTTTGTATTAATCTAAATTTTGTTATGCAATCTAATCCAATTAAAAAATCATTTTCAAAATTTTCATTACTTATTATGAATACATCTATGTATTCTTCTATATTCAATATTTTTGCTTTTACTGTTATCATACCATCTGTTTTATTCACACCATTAATTGTTCTCAAGTTAACTCCTTGTATAGATTTATTCTCATTTGATTTTAGATGTATAAGTTTTGAGTTTATTAAAGAAACATTTGAGCCTGTATCATAAATAGCGGATACTTCCAACGTGTCATTCAATGTTACCTTGAGCTTAATTAATGGTGGAATTATTAGTTTTTTGGATCAGTGTTGTTGAATTCTACTTCTAATGTTGAATTATTAACGTGTTGCATTCTTTCTTCTTTTTTTTTGAACCAGCATTCTGCTGTAGGATGAAAACGTATTCCTTTATCTTTATTTTTACAAATTTCACAAGGTGACTTGACTGTATTTTCTTTGTTAGAGTAATACTTGTCATTTTTCTTTTCAAAATTTTTCTTATTTACCAAATGTTCTAATTTTCCTAATTCATTATAAAGATCTTCTACTATTTTTAAATTTCCTCTATCAATCATGTTGATTACAAAATTTGGCAAACCTGTTGCAATCAGATCTATCAATGTTCCACTATCAATTGAATTTCTTGCTTCTAGCAGAAGTTTTTCTTTTTTTATCGCGTATTCTAATAAAGAGCCTTTTTGGTATTTGAATGAGAACGCAAATCTTATAGAAGACCAACCTTTACCTGTGAATGTTTTACAGAAACTCTCTCTCCATATTTCCCATTTCGATTCAATGGTTAGTTTCATTAGTGTACAACTATACCAATCCATAGCACCTTTATCCATAAATGATTTCAGGATCTCAATTTTGTTTTCATCCACAGATATCTGAAATCGCTCGCATTCTTTCTCGAATCCAGTAATCCATTGATCTGCGCTCGAAGTTCTTCCATCAAATTTTTCGATGGTGAATTTATCTGCTATTCCGCCTATGTTTCTAAGTGAAGTTTGACCTCCACTCTTTTCAAGTAATTTTTCCAACGCTTTAATCAGTGGCTGGTCAGAGGCATTCACAGAGACATTCAGCTGATCTTCAAGCTTTTCTTCTAAAAAGATATCTTCAAACTGAAGATTACCACCTTCATCCAGATAGGTAGCAGCCAAATCCTCGTTTAAATTAATCCATACCCTTCTAATTTGGTTTCTCTTGGAAATTGAATTTTTAACCTTATTATAAGCTGAAGTTTTTATTACTTGTGTATGTAAACTAGCTCTTTGATACATATCGGGAATTGCATAATTACGGCCATCAGTAGTTCCAATAGAAGTTATGCAAAGCACATTAGTTTTGGAATCTTCTACACATATTTTAAAATCAAACCGTAGCTTGTCCATGTTTGTGATATCAACAAGAATGTTGTTTTATAATGTTATATCCCAAAAAATACAACTGTCACTGAATAATCAATTGAAGTGTTTCTCTGAAATAAAAGTTTATTTTTTTATCATGGAAAATACAACAGGTATTAACACAATTTAATTAATTATAAAACATACCTGAAATAAAAGAAACAACATTCAAAGTTAATTATTCAATCAATTCAATTCAGAATTGAAATTCTCTCTAATACAAAATTCAGTTTTAATTACTTCTGTCACTTTGACATACAATGTAACTTGATAACATACAACAGTCTCCTTACATGTTTAAAATTCTTGAATAGCATCAACAGTTTCCGAGTTATGAACATTTTAACAAATGTAAACAAACCCAAAAATTGTGGAGTATGGTATCAAATGAAAGGTATTAAATTATCGACCTCGAAAATGTCAAAAATTGTTGGGTAGGATCGACGGTTCTCGAGTTATTAACAATTTAAGAAATGTAAACAAACCGAAAAAGTATTGACCTTAGTATCAAATGAAAGGTCTGAAATTATCGATCTGAAATATGTCAAAAATAGTTGTCTAGGATCAACAGTTTTCGAGTTATTAAGAATTGAAAAATTCTAAAAAAATCGTCGAATTTGGTATCAGACGAAAGGTCTTGAATTATGGATGTCAATAATGTTTAAAATTAATCTCTAGGAACAACGGTTTCCGAGTTATTAACAATTGAAAATATCTAAACAAATCGTTGAAATTGGTATCAAACTAAAGATCTAAAATTATCGATCTCAAATAAGTAAAAAATTGTTCGCTACGACCAACGGTTTTCGCGTTATTAAGATTTTAATAAATGTAAACAAACCCAAAAAATTGTCGAATTCGGTATCAAACTAAAGATCTAAAATTATCGATCTCAAATAAGTCAAAAATTGTTGGATACGATCAATGGTTTTCGAGATATTACGATTCTAATAAATGTAAACAAACCCAAGAAATTTTCGAGTGTGCTATCAAATGAAAGGTCTCAAATTATGGATCTCAATAATGTTTAAAATTCATCTGTAGCATCAAGGGTTTCCGAGTTATTAACGTTTTAAGAATTCTAAAAAAAATGTTAAATTTAGTATCAAATGAAAGGTCTAAAATTATCGATCTAAAATATATCAAAAATTCTTGGATAGGATCAACAGTTTTCGAGTTATTAACATTTTAATAAATGTAAAAAAACCCAAAAAATGGACGAGTGCGGTATCAAATGAAAGGTCTCGAATTATGGATCTCAATAATGTTTAAACTTCATCTCTAGGATCAAGGGTTTTCGAGTTATTAACGTTTTAAAAATTCTCAAAAAATTGTTAAATTTAGTATCAAATGAAAGGTCTATAATTATCGATCTGAAATATATCAAAAATTCTTGGGTAGGATGAACAGTTTTCCCGTTATTAACATTTTAATAAATGTAAACAAACCAAAACCTTTGACTAATTTGGTATCAAACGAAAGGTGTTAAATTATGGATCTCAGTAATGTTACAAATTTTTGACTAGCATCAACGGTTTCCGAGTTATTACGATTTTAATAAATGTAAACAAACCCAAAGTTTTTCATGTTTGGTATCAAATGAAAGGTACGGCCGAGAGGATCTCAAAAATGTCATTGAATATTCGGTGGGACCTACAGTTCTCCCGAAATAACGTTACTCAGTAAATATAAGAGGTCTTGAAGAATTATGTTAGCTCATTAGATCAGTTCTCCTTAGGTTAGAGCGATTTCTGTCACTTTTACTAAACGTGTCATTATCTCTACCCCCGTCCCATACCTAGAGAACTTTTTTGGTTGAAATGTAATCTAGGATCGACGACGAATCCAACGGTACCATCCGCACCTCCGTAACACCTCCCGTTACGGAGATACGGCCATTATAAGATAGCCCCGATCACTTTTCCAAACCACGCTCACTTCCTCAAATTATAAATTACTCGGTTCTCATAAAGCATTATAGGTATATAAAATATTATTATTTGTAGGGGTTCAGTATTTATCTTTTTATGACAGATCTATATTGTCGTTATATATTATATTCCACATTTTCGAGATTTTCAAAAATGACGTAAAAGTTGCTCCCGGTCCTGGAGAACTCGAAAATACAATCGGCACCTCTCTACGATCAGTAGTTCTCCAGATATAACGTAACTCCGTAAATATAAGAGATATTGAAGAATTATGTTAGCTCATTAGGAGACTTCTCCTTAGCCTAGAGCGATTTCTGGCACTTTTACTAAACGTGTCATTATCTCCACCCCCGTCCCATACCTAGGGAATTTTTTTTTAGAAATGTAATCTATGAGCGAAGGGGAATCCAACGGTACCTTCCGCACCGCTGTAGCACCTCCCGTTACGGAGATACGGCCATTATAAGATAGCCCCGCCCACTTTTTCGAACCACGCCCACTTTCTCAAATTATACGTTACTCGGTTCTCATAAAGCATTATAGGTATATACAATATATTTATTTATAAGGGATTCAGTATTTAACTTTTAATGACAGATCAATATTCTCGTTATATATTACCCACCCAGGGCCCCTATTCCCCCCCGGCCCCGTAAAATTGTTGGCTGATAGATGATTCAATGAAATAGTAATAGAATTGTTGTGTAGGATCAACGGTTCTGGAGTTATTAACATTTTAAGAAATGTAAACAAATCCAAATAGTGGTGAAGTTGGTATCAAATGAAAGGTGTCATTTTATGGATCTCAAAAATGTCTAAAATTGTTGAGTTGGACTAACGGTTTTCGAGTTATTACGATTTTAAAAAAAGTAAACAAACCCAAAAAATTGACAAATTGGATATCAAACTAAAGGTCTAGAATTATCGATCTCAAAAATGTTTAAATTACTTCTCTAGAATTAATGGTTTCCGAGTAATTAAGAATTGAAAATTTTTAACAAATTTGTGAAATTTAGTAACAAATGGAAGGTCTTAAATTATCGAAGTGAAATATGCGAAAATTTCTTGAATAGCATCAACGGTTTCCGAGTTATTAACAAATGAAAATATCTAAACAAATCGTTGAAATTGGTATGAAACTAAAGATTTAAAATTATCGATCTCAAATAAGTCAAAAATTGTTGGGTACTATCAACGGTTTTCGAGTTATTACGTTTTTAATAAATGTAAACAAACCCAAAAAATTGACGAGTGCGGTATCAAATGAAAGGTCTCGAATTATAGATCTCAATAATGTTTAAAATTCATCTGTAGCATCAAGGGTTTCCGAGTTATTAACGTTTTAAAAATTCTCAAAAAATTGTTAAATTTAGTATCAAATGAAAAGTCTAAAATTATCGATCTAAAATATATCGAAAATTCTTGGGTAGGACCAACGGTTTTCAAGTTATTAACATTTTAAATAATGTAAACAAACCCAACAAATTGACTTATTTGGTATCAAACGAAAGGTCTTAAATTATGGATCTCAGTAATGTAACAAATTTTTGACTAGCATCAACGGTTTCCGAGTTATAACGATTTTAATAAAAGTAAACAAACCCAACATTTTCCATGTTTGCTATCAAATGAAAGGTACGGCCGAGAGGATCTCAAAAATGTCATAGAATATTCGGTAGGACCTACGGTTCTCCCGAAATAACGTTACTCAGTAAATATAAAAGATCTTGAAGAATTATGTGTGCTCATTAGGGGACTTCTCCTTAGGTTAGAGCGATTTCTGGCACTTTTACTAAACGTGTTATTATCTCTACCCACGTCCCTTACCTAGAGAATTTTTTTGTTGAAATGTAATCTAGGATCGACGGGGAATCCAACGGTACCATCCGCACCTCCGTAGCACCTCCCGTTACGGAGATACGGCAGTTATAACATAGCCCCGCCTACTTTTCCAAACCACTCCCACTTTCTCAAATTATACGTCACTCGGATATCTTGAAATATTATAGGTATATACAATATATTAATTTATAAGGGGTTCAGTATTCAACTTCTAATGACAGATCAATATTGTCGTAATATATTACCCACCCAGGGCCCCTATTCCCCCTCGGTCCCGTAAAATTGTTGGCTGATAGATGATACAATGAAATAGTGGATTCGGCCTTCAAAAAATCGACATTTGAAATGAATTTAAAATTGATAAACTCACGTGTTTGGTATCAAATGAAAGGTCTAAAATTATCGAACTCAAATATGTTTAAATTTCTTGGGTAGGACCAACGATTTCCGAGTTATTAACATTTTATAAAATGTAAACAAACCCTAAAAGTTGACAAATTTGGTATCAAACGAAAGGTCTTAAATTATGGATGTCAATAATGTCACTAATTTTTGACTATCATCAACGGTTTCCGAGTTATTACGATTTTAATAAATGTAAACAAACCCGAAATTGTTCATGTTTGGTATCAAATGAAAGGTACGGCCGAGAGGATCTCAAAAGTTTCATAGAATATTCGGTAGGACCAACGCTTATCCCGAAATAACGTTACTCAGTAAATATAAGAGATATTGAAGAATTATGTTAGCTCATTAGATCAGTTCTCCTTAGGTTAGAGCGATTTCTGGCACTTTTACTAAACGTCTCATTATCTCTACCCCCGTTCCATACCTAGAGAATTTTTTTGTTGAAATGTAATCTATGAGCGAAGGGGAATCGAACTATACTATCCGCACCTCCGTAGCACCTCCCATTACGGAGATACAGCCATTATAAGATAGCCCCGCCCACTTTTATAAACCACGCCTACTTTCCCAAATTAGACACTAGTCGGTTCTCATAAAGCATTATAGGTATATAAAATATAATTATTTGTAAGGGGTTCAGTATTTAAATTTTTATGGCAGATCTATATTGTCGTTATATATTACCCACCCAGGGCCCCTATTCCCCTCCGGCCCCGAAAAATTGTTGGGTGATTGATTAAAATTAATTACATGATCTACGAGATTATGTGAGCTCATTAGGAGACTTCTCCGTAGGTTAGAGCGATTTCTGGCACTTTTAGAAAACGTGTCATTATCTCTACCCCCGTTCCATACCTAGTGAATTTTTTTGTTGAAATGTAATCTATGAGCGAAGAGGAATCCAACTATACCATCCGCACCTCCGTAGCACCTCCCGTTACGAAGATACGGCCATTATAAGATAGCCCCGCCCAGTTTTCCAAAACACGCCTACTTTCCCAAATAATACGTTAGTCGGTTGTCATAAAGCATTATAGGTATATACAATTTATTCATTTTTAAGGGGTTCGGTATTTAACTTTTAATGACAGATCAATATTCTCGTTATATATTACCCACCCAGGGCCCCTATTCCCCCCGGCCCCGTGAAATTGTTGGTTGATTGGAAAAAAATGTATTCTCTACTAGAAATAGCTATATTCTTCTCGAATTTCCTATTTTGAGAGAAGCCACACCCACTTTTCATCAGACCACGCCTACTTTTCCTTGAATTTTCACCAATTTTCAAGCTTCACTTTTAATTACATATCAATATTCTTCTTATATATTACCCACCCAGGGCCCCTATTCCCCCCCGGCCCCGTAAAATTGTTGACTGATAGATGATACAATGAAATAGTAGTAGAATTCTTGAATAGGATCAACGGTTCTGGAGTTATTAACATTTGAAGAAATGTAAACAAATCCAAATAGTGGTGAATTTGGTATCAAATGAAAGGTCTTATTTTATGGATCTCAAAAATGTCTAAAATTGTTAGGTAAGCCGAACGGTTTCCGAGTTATCACGATTTCAAAAAAAGTAAACAAACCCAACGATTTTTCATGTTTGGTATCAAATGAAAAGTACGGTCGAGAGGATCTCAAAAATGTCGAAAATTGTTCAGTAGGACCTGCGGTTCTCGAAATATTCAACATTCTCGAAAATTTCAAAAATTGCTAAAAAGGTGCTCCCGGACCTGGAGAGTACAAAAATACTATCGACACCTCTCTAGGATCAACGGTTCTCCATATATAACGTAACTCCGTAAATATGAGAGATCTTGAAGAATTATGTTAACAAGGTTAGGCGAGATCTCCTTAGGTTAGAGCGATTTCTGGAACTTTTATTTCACATGTCATTATCTCCACCCCTGTCCAGTATTCAAGAGATGTAAAGACTGAAATGTAATCTAGGATCGACGACGAATCCAGCGGTACCATCCGCACCTCCGTAGCACCCTCCGTTGAGGAGATACAGCCGTTATAAGATGGCCACGCCCACTTTTAAAAACCACACCCACTATAATTGGACACGCCCACTTAATTAGAAATCGTCCCAATACTATTCTTCCTCATCGAAAGAACACGGACCCTACCAGATCGACATAAAACTTTAAGAATCAATGGCGCACGACGCGAAATTTTGAAAATTCCGAAACATGTCGAGTTTGGTATCAAATGAAAGGTACGATCGAGGGGATGTCGAAAATGGCAAAAATCGTTCGCTAAGACCTACGGTTCTCGAAATTTTCGAGATTTTCGAAAATTTCAAAAATTACGAAAAAGTTGCTCCCGGTCCTGGAGAACTCGAAAATACAATCGGCACCTCTCTAGGATCAACGGTTCTCCATATATAACGTAACTCGGTAAATATAAGAGATCTTGAAGAATTATGTTAACAAGGTTAGGCGAGATCTCCTTAGGTTAGAGCGATTTCTGGAACTTTTATTTCACATGTCATTATCTCCACCCCTGTCCAGTATTCAAGAGATGTAAAGACTGAAATGTAATCTAGGATCGACGACGAATCCAACGGTACCATCCGCACCTCCGTAGCACCCTCCGTTGAGGAGATACAGCCGTTATAAGATGGCCACGCCCACTTTTAAAAACCACACCCACTATAATTGGACACGCCCACTTAATTAGAAATCGTCCCAATACTATTCTTCCTCATCGAAAGAACACGGACCCTACCAGATCGACATAAAACTTCAAGAATCAATGGCGCACGACGCGAAATTTTGAAAATTCCGAAACATGTCGAGTTTGGTATCAAATGAAAGGTACGATCGAGGGGATGTCGAAAATGGCAAAAATCGTTCGCTAAGACCTACGGTTCTCGAAATTTTCGAGATTTTCGAAAATTTCAAAAATTACGAAAAAGTTGCTCCCGGTCCTGGAGAACTCGAAAATACAATCGGCACCTCTCTAGGATCAACGGTTCTCCATATATAACGTAACTCGGTAAATATAAGAGATCTTGAAGAATTATGTTAACAAGGTTAGGCGAGATCTCCTTAGGTTAGAGCGATTTCTGGAACTTTTTTTTCACATGTCATTATCTCCACCCCTGTCCAGTATTCAAGAGATGTAAAGACTGAAATGTAATCTAGGATCGACGACGAATCCAACGGTACCATCCGCACCTCCGTAGCACCCTCCGTTGAGGAGATACAGCCGTTATAAGATGGCCACGCCCACTTTTAAAAACCACACCCACTATAATTGGACACGCCCACTTAATTAGAAATCGTCCCAATACTATTCTTCCTCATCGAAAGAACACGGACCCTACCAGATCGACATAAAACTTTAAGAATCAATGGCGCACGACGCGAAATTTTGAAAATTCCGAAACATGTCGAGTTTGGTATCAAATGAAAGGTACGATCGAGGGGATGTCGAAAATGGCAAAAATCGTTCGCTAAGACCTACGGTTCTCGAAATTTTCGAGATTTTCGAAAATTTCAAAAATGACGAAAAAGTTGCTCCCGGTCCTGGAGAACTCGAAAATACAATCGGCACCTCTCTACGATCAGTAGTTCTCCAGATATAACGTAACTCAGTAAATATAAGAGATCTTGAAGAATTATGTTAACAAGGTTAGGCGAGATCTCCTTAGGTTAGAGCGATTTCTGGAACTTTTTTTTCACATGTCATTATCTCCACCCCTGTCCAGTATTCAAGAGATGTAAAGACTGAAATGTAATCTAGGATCGACGACGAATCCAACGGTACCATCCGCACCTCCGTAGCACCCTCCGTTGAGGAGATACAGCCGTTACAAGATGGCCACGCCCACTTTTAAAAACCACACCCACTATAATTGGACACGCCCACTTAATTAGAAATCGTCCCAATACTATTCTTCCTCATCGGAGGAACACGGACCCTACCAGATCGACATAAAACTTTAAGAATCAATGACGCACGACGCGAAATTTTGAAAATTCCGAAACATGTCGAGTTTGGTATCAAATGAAAGGTACGATCGAGGGGATCTCGAAAATGGCAAAAATCGTTCGCTAAGACCCGCGGTTCTCGAAATTTTCGAGATTTTCGAAATTTTCAAAAATGACGAAAAAGTTGCTCCCGGTCCTGGAGAACTCGAAAATACAATCGGCACCCCTCTACGATCAGTAGTTCTCCAGATATAACGTAACTCAGTAAATATAAGAGATCTTGAAGAATTATGTTAACAGCATTAGGCGAGATCTCCTTAGGTTAGAGCGATTTCTGGCACTTTTTTTTAACATGTCATTATCTATACCCCTGTACAGTAACTAAGAGATGTAAAGACTGAAATGTAATCTAGGATCGACGACGAATCCAACGGTACCATCCGTACCTCCGTAGCACCCTCCGTTGAGGAGATACAGCCGTTATAAGATGGCCACGCCCACTTTTAAAAACCACACCCACTATAATTGGACACGCCCACTTAATTAGAAATCGTCCCAATACTATTCTTCCTCATCGAAAGAACAGGGACCCTACCAGATCCACATAAAACTTTAAGAATCAATGGCGCACGACGCGTAATTTTGAAAATTCCGAAACATGTCGAGTTTGGTATCAAATGAAAGGTACGATCGAGGGGATCTCGAAAATGGCAAAAATCGTTCGCTAAGACCCGCGGTTCTCGAAATTTTCGAGATTTTCTAAAATTTCAAAAATGACGAAAAAGTTGCTCCCGGTCCTGGAGAACTCGAAAATACAATCGGCACCTCTCTAGAATCCGTAGTTCTCCAGATATAACGTAACTCAGTAAATATAAGAGATCTTGCCAAATTATGTTAACAGCATTAGGCGAGATCTCCTTAGGTTAGAGCGATTTCTGACACTTTTTTTTAACATGTCATTATCTATACCCCTGTACAGTAACTAAGAGATGTAAAGACTGAAATGTAATTGAGGATCGACGACGAATCCAACGGCACCATCCACACCTCCGTAGCACCTCCCGTTACGGAGATACGACTGTTATAAGATAGCCCCGCCCACTTAACCGAACCACGCCCCCTATAATTGACCACGCCCAATTATTTACAGATAATCCCAATACTATTCTCCCTCATCGGAAGAACACAGTCCCCTCCATATCGACATTTAATTCTAAGAATCAATGGTACACGACATATAATTTTTAACAATTTTTATCATAACTTGTTCACCCAAAATTTCCTTGATTTTTCGTCAATTTTTACACTTCAGTTTTAATTACAGACCAATTTTCTTTCTAAGATAGGGTTTAAAGATTTTTAAGGATTTTCAGATTCTTAAGGTTTTTAAGATTTTTAAGATTCTTAAGATTTTTAAGGTTTTTAAGGTTTTCAAGATTTTTAAGGTTTTAAAGATTTTTAAGATTCTTAAGGTTTTTGAGATTTTCAAGGTTTTTCAGATTCTTAAGGTTTTTAAGATTCCTAAGGTTTTTAAGATTCTAAAGATTTTTAAAGTTTTTAAGATTCTTAAGATTTTTAAGATTCTCGAGGTTTCTGAGATTCTTAGGGTTTTTAAGATTTTTAAGATTCTTGAGATTCTTAAGATTTTTAAGGTTTTTAAGATTTTTAAGGTTTTCAAGATTTTTAAGGTTTTTGAGATTTTTAAGATTCTTGAGATTCTTAAGGTTTTTAAGATTTTTATGGTTTTTAAGGTTTTTAAGATTCTTAAGGTTTTTAAGATTTTTAAGGTTTTTAAGATTCTTAAGATTTTCAAGGTTTTTAAGATTCTTAAGGTTTTTAAAATTCTCAAGATCTTAAGATTCTTAAGGTTTTTAAGATTCTTAAGGTTTTTAAGATTCTTAAGATTTCTAAGATTCTTAAGATTTTTAAGATTCTTAAGATTTTTAAGATTCTTAAGGGTTTTGAGATTCTCAAGGTTTTTATTAAGATTCTTGAGATCTTAAGATTCTTAAAATTATTAAGATTCTTAAGATTCTTAAGGTTTTTAAGATTTTTAAGATTCTTAAGATTTTTAAGATTCTCAAGATTTTTAAGGTTTTTAAGATTCTTAAGGTTTTTAAGATTCTTAAGATTTTTAAGATTCTCGAGGTTTCTAAGATTCTTAGGGTTTTTAAGATAGCAATAGTGGGGAAAATTCTACTTTCAGCACTAGTACAGAAAGTTCAATCTCAAAAATCTTGAAAACCTTAGAAATCTTGAAAACCTTAAGAATCTTAAAAATCTTAAGACTAAAAACCTTGATAATCTAAAAATCTTAAGAATCTTGAAAATACTTGAGAACTTAAAAAAACTTCGAAAGATTAAGAATCTTGAGGATCTTGAAATCTTAATAATCAAAAATCTTGAAAATCATAAGTATCTTAAGAATCATAAAAACCTTAAGAATATAAAAGACCCTAGGAATCTCAAAAATCTTAAAAACCTTAAAAATCTTAAAAATCTAAAGAAACTTGAAAATCTTATGAATCTTAAAAACCTTAAGAATCTTAAAAACCTTAAAAATCTTAAAAACCTTAAGAATCTTAAAAATCTTAAGAATCTCAAAAACCTTAAGAAATTTAAAAATCTTTAAAACCTTAAGAATCTTAAAAACCTCAAGAATCTTAAAAATCTTAAGAATCCTAAAAACCTTGAGAATCTTAAAAACCTAAAGAATCTTAAGAATCTTAAAAACCTTAAAAATCTTGAAAACCTTAAGAATCTTAAAAACCTTCAAAATCTTAAGATTTCGAAGGTTTTTAAGATTCTTAAGGGTTTAAAGATTTTTAAGGTTTTTCAGATTCTTAAGGTTTTCAAGATTTTTAAGATTCTTAAGATTTTTAAGGTTTTCAAGGTTTTCAAGATTTTTAAGGTTTTTGAGATTTTTAAGATTCTTGAGATTCTTAAGGTTTTTAAGATTCTTAAGGTTTTTAAGATTCTTAAGGTTTTTAAGATTCATAAGATTTTTATGGTTTTTAAGGTTTTTAAAATTCTTAAGGTTTTTAAGATTTTTAAGGTTTTTAAGATTTTTAAGGTTTTTAAGATTCTTAAGATTTTCAAGGTTTTTAAGATTATTAAGATTTTTAAGATTCTTAAGGTTTTTAAAATTCTCAAGGTTTTTAGGATTCTTAGGATTTTAAGATTCTTAAGGTTTTTAAGATTCTTAAGGTTTTTAAGATTCTTAAGATTTCTAAGATTCTTAAGATTTTTAAGATTCTTAAGATTTTTGAGATTTTTAAGGTTTTTAAGATTCCTAAGATTTTTAAGATTCTTAAGGGTTTTGAGATTCTCAAGGTTTTTATTAAGATTCTTGAGATCTTAAGATTCTTAAAATTATTAAGATTCTTAAGGTTTTTAAGATTTTTAAGATTCTCAAGATTTTTAAGATTCTCAAGATTTTTAAGGTTTTTAAGATTTTTAAGGTTTTTGAGATTTTTAAAAGGTTTTTAAAATTTTTAAGATTCTCAAGCTTTTCAAGATTCTTAAGGTTTTTAAGATCTTTAAGATTTTTAAGATTCTAAAGGTTTTTAAGATTCTTAAGATTTTTAAGGTTTTCAAGATTTTTGAGGTTTTCAAGATTCTTAAGGTTTTTGAGATTTTTAGGGTTTTTAAGATTTTTAAGGTTTTTAAGATTCTCAAGGTTTTTAGGATTCTTAAGATTTTAAGATTCTTAAGGTTTTTAAGATTTTTGAGATTTTTAAGGTTTTTAAGATTCTTAAGATTTTTAAGATTCTTAAGGTTTTTCAGATTCTTAAGGTTTTTAAGATTCTTGAGGATTTTAAGATTTTCAAGGTTTTTAAGATTCTTAAGGTTTTTGAGATTCTTAAGATTTTTATGGTTTTTAAGGTTTTTAAGATTCTTAAGGTTTTTAAGATTTTTAAGGTTTTCAAGATTCTTAAGATTTTCAAGGTTTTTAAGATTCTTAAGATTTTTAAGATTCTTGAGGATTTTAAGATTTTCAAGGTTTTTAAGATTCTTAAGGTTTTTGAGATTCTTAAGATTTTTATGGTTTTTAAGGTTTTTAAGATTCTTAAGGTTTTTAAGATTTTTAAGGTTTTCAAGATTCTTAAGATTTTCAAGGTTTTTAAGATTCTTAAGATTTTTAAAATTCTCAAGGTTTTTAGATTTTTTAGATTTTTAAGGTTTTTAAGATTCTCAAGATTTTTAAGATTCTCAAGGTTTTTGAGATTTTTAGGGTTTTTAAGATTTTTAAGGTTTTTAAGATTCTCAAGGTTTTTAGGATTCTTAAGATTTTAAGATTTTTAAGGTTTTTAAGATTTTTGAGATTTTTAAGGTTCTTAAGATTCTTAAGGTTTTTGAGATTTTTAGGGTTTTTAAGATTCTTAAGATTTTAAGATTCTTAAGGTTTTTAGGATTCTTAAGATTTTAAGATTCTTAAGGTTTTTAAGATTTTTGAGATTTTTAAGGTTTTTAAGATTCTTAACATTTTTAAAATTCTTAAGGTTTTCCAGATTCTTAAGGTTTTTAAGATTGTTAGGCCCTTTAAGATTCTAAAGGTTTTTAAGATTCTCAAGATTTTTAAGATTCTTAAGGTTTTTAGGATTTTTTAAGGTTTTTAAGTTCTTAATCTTAAAAATCTTAAGACTAAAAACCTTGATAATCTAAAAATCTTAAGAATCTTGAAAATACTTGAGAACCTTAAAAATCTTCAAAAGATTAAGAATCTTGAGGATCTTGAAATCTTAATAATCAAAAATCTTGAAAATCATAAGTATCTTAAGAATCATAAAAACCTTAAGAATATAAAAAACCCTAGGAATCTCAAAAATCTTAAAAACCTTAAGAATCTTAAAAATCTCAAGAAACTTGAAAATCTTATGAATCTTAAAAACCCTAAGAATCTTAAAAACCTTAAGAATCTTAAAAACCTTAGAAATCTTGAAAACCTTAAGAATCTTAAAAACCTCAAAATTCTTAAGAATCTTAAAAACCTCAAAATTTTCAAGAATCTTAAAAACCTTAAGAATCTTAAAAATCATGAGAATCTTGAAAACCTTAAGAATCTTAGAAAACTCAAGAATCTTAAAAACCTTAAAAATCTTAAAAACCTTAAGAATCTACAAAATCTTAAGAATCTTAAAAACCTTAAGAATTTTAAAAATCTTTAAAACCTTAAGAATCTTAAAAACCTTAAGAATCTTAAAAATCTTAAGAATCCTAAAAACCTTAAGAATCTTGAAAACCTAAAGAATCTTAAGATTTCGAAGGTTTTTAAGATTCTTAAGGGTTTAAAGATTTTTAAGGTTTTTCAGATTCTTAAGGTTTTTAAGATTTTTAAGATTCTTAAGATTTTTAAGGTTTTTAAGGTTTTCAAGATTTTTAAGGTTTTTGAGATTTTTAAGATTCTTGAGATTCTTAAGGTTTTTGAGATTTTTAAGGTTTTTCAGATTCTTAAGGTTTTTAAGATTCTTAAGGTTAAGATTCTCAAGGTTTTTAAGATTCTTAAGATTTTTAAGGTTTTTAAGATTCTTAAGATTTTCAAGATTCTCGAGGTTTCTGAGATTCTTAGGGTTTTTAAGATTTTTAAGATTCTTAAGATTTTTAAGGTTTTTAAGATTTTTAAGGTTTTCAAGATTTTTAAGGTTTTTGAGATTTTTAAGATTCTTAAGATTTCTAAGATTCTTAAGATTTTTAAGATTCTTAAGATTTTTGAGATTTTTAAGGTTTTTAAGATTCTTAAGATTTTCAAGATTCTTAAGGGTTTTGAGATTCTCAAGGTTTTTATTAAGATTCTTGAGATCTTAAGATTCTTAAAATTATTAAGATTCTTAAGATTCTTAAGGTTTTTAAGATTCTTAAGATTTTTAAGATTCTCAAGATTTTTAAGGTTTTTAAGATTTTTAAGGTTTTTGAGATTTTTAAAAGGTTTTTAAAATTTTCAAGATTCTCAAGCTTTTCAAGATTCTTAAGGTTTTTAAGATTTTTAAGGTTTTTAAGATTCTTGAGATTTTCAAGGTTTTTGAGATTCTTAAGATTTTTAAGATTCTTAAGGTTTTTAAAATTCTCAAAGTTTTTAGGATTCTTAAGATTTTTGAGATTTTCAAGGTTTTTAAGATTCTTAAGATTTTTAAGATTCTTAAGGGTTTTGAGATTCTCAAGGTTTTTATTAAGATTCTTGAGATCTTAAGATTCTTAAAATTATTAAGATTCTCAAGATTCTTAAGGTTTTTAAGATTTTTAAGGTTTTTGAGATTTTAAAAGGTTTTTAAAATTTTTAAGATTTTTAAGCTTTTCAAGATTCTTAAGGTTTTTAAGATCTTTAAGGTTTTTAAGATTCTTAAGGTTCTTAAGATTCTTAAGGTTTTTAAGATTCTTAAGATTTTTAAGGTTTTCAAGATTTTTGAGGTTTTCAAGATTCTTAAGGTTTTTGAGATTTTTAGGGTTTTTTAGATTTTTAAGGTTTTTAAGATTCTCAAGGTTTTTAGGATTCTTAAGATTTTAAGATTCTCAAGGTTTTAAAGATTTTTGAGATTTTTAAGGATTTTAAGATTTTTTAAGGTTTTTAAGATTCTTAAGGTTTTTAAGATTCTCAAGGTTTTAAGATTCTTAAGGTTTTTAAGATTCTTAAGGTTTTTAAGATTGTTAAGCTCTTTAAGATTCTTAGGGTTTTTAAGATAGCAATAGTGGGGAAAATTCTACTTTCAGCACTAGTACAGAAAGTTCAATCTCAAAAATCTTGAAAACCTTAGAAATCTTGAAAACCTTAAGAATCTTAAAAATCTTAAGACTAAAAACCTTGATAATCTAAAAATCTTAAGAATCTTGAAAATACTTGAGAACCTAAAAAATCTTCAAAAGATTAAGAATCTTGAGGATCTTGAAATCTTAATAATCAAAAATCTTGAAAATCATAAGTATCTTAAGAATTATAAAAACCTTAAGAATATAAAAGACCCTAGGAATCTCAAAAATCTTAAAAACCTTAAAAATCTTAAAAATCTAAAGAAACTTGAAAATCTTATGAATCTTAAAAACCTTAAGAATCTTAAAAACCTTAAAAATCTTAAAAACCTTAAGATTCTTAGAAATCTTAAGAATCTTAAAAACCTTAAGAAATTTAAAAATCTTTAAAACCTTAAGAATCTTAAAAACCTCAAGAATCTTAAAAATCTTAAGAATCCTAAAAACCTTAAGAATCTTAAAAACCTAAAGAATCTTAAGAATCTTAAAAACCTTAAAAATCTTGAAAACCTTAAGAATCTTAAAAACCTTCAAAATCTTAAGATTTCGAAGGTTTTTAAGATTCTTAAGGGTTTAAAGATTTTTAAGGTTTTTCAGATTCTTAAGGTTTTCAAGATTTTTAAGATTCTTAAGATTTTTAAGGTTTTCAAGGTTTTCAAGATTTTTAAGGTTTTTGAGATTTTTAAGATTCTTGAGATTCTTAAGGTTTTTAAGATTTTTAAGGTTTTTCAGATTCTTAAGGTTTTTAAGATTCTTAAGGTTTTTAAGATTCTTAAGATTTTTATGGTTTTTAAGATTCTTAAGGTTTTTAAGATTTTTAAGGTTTTTAAGATTTTTAAGGTTTTTAAGATTTTTAAGGTTTTTAAGATTCCTAAGATTTTCAAGGTTTTTAAGATTCTTAAGATTTTCAAGATTCTTAAGGTTTTTAAAATTCTCAAGGTTTTTAGGATTCTTAAGATTTTAAGATTCTTAAGATTTTTAAGATTCTTAAGGTTTTTAAGATTCTTAAGATTTCTAAGATTCTTAAAATTTTTAAGATTCTTAAGATTTTTGAGATTCTTAAGGGTTTTGAGATTCTCAAGGTTTTTATTAAGATTCTTGAGATCTTAAGATTCTTAAAATTATTAAGATTCTTAAGATTCTTAAGGTTTTTAAGATTTTTAAGATTCTCAAGATTTTTAAGATTCTCAAGATTTTTAAGGTTTTTAAGATTTTTAAGGTTTTTGAGATTTTTAAAAGGTTTTTAAAATTTTCAAGATTCTTAAGCTTTTCAAGATTCTTAAGGTTTTTAAGATCTTTAAGGTTTTTAAGATTCTTAAGGTTTTTAAGATTCTTAAGATTTTTAAGGTTTTCAAGATTTTTGAGGTTTTCAAGATTCTTAAGGTTTTTGAGATTTTCAGGGTTTTTAAGATTTTTAAGGTTTTTAAGATTCTCAAGGTTTTCAGGATTCTTAAGATTTTAAGATTCTTAAGGTTTTTAATCTTAAAAACCTTAAGAATCTTGAAAATCATGAGAATCTTGAAAACCTTAAGAATCTTAGAAAACTCAAGAATCTCAAAAACCTTAAAAATCTTAAAAACCTCAAGAATCTACAAAATCTTAAGAATCTTAAAAACCTTAAGAATTTTAAAAATTTTTAAAACCTTAAGAATCTTAAAAACCTTAAGAATCTTAAAAATCTTAAGAATCCTAAAAACCTTAAGAATCTTAAAAACCTAAAGAATCTTAAGAATCTTAAAAACCTTAAAAATCTTGATAACCTTAGGAATCTTAAAAACCTTCAAAATCTTAAGATTTCGAAGGTTTTTAAGATTCTTAAGGTTTTCAAGATTTTTAAGGTTTTTGAGATTTTTAAGATTCTTGAGATTCTTAAGGTTTTTGAGATTTTTAAGGTTTTTCAGATTCTTAAGGTTTTTAAGATTCTTAAGGTTTTTAAGATTCTTAAGATTTTTAAGGTTTTTAAGATTCTTAAGATTTTCAAGATTCTCGAGGTTTCTGAGATTCTTAGGGTTTTTAAGATTTTTAAGATTCTTAAGATTCTTAAGATTCTTAAGATTTTCAAGGTTTTTAAGATTTTTAAGGTTTTCAAGATTTTTAAGGTTTTTGAGATTTTTAAGATTCTTGAGATTCTTAAGGTTTTTAAGATTCTCAAGATTTTTATGGTTTTTAAGGTTTTCAAGATTCTTAAGGTTTTTAAGATTTTTAAGGTTTTTGAGATTCTTAAGATTTTCAAGGTTTTTAAGATTCTTAAGGTTTTTAAAATTCTCAAGATTTTAAGATTCTTAAGATTTTTAAGATTCTTAAGGGTTTTGAGATTCTCAAGGTTTTTATTAAGATTCTTGAGATCTTAAGATTCTTAAAATCATTAAGATTCTTAAGGTTTTTAAGATTCTTAAGATTTTTAAGATTCTCAAGATTTTTAAGGTTTTTAAGATTTTTAAGGTTTTTGAGATTTTTAAAAGGTTTTTAAAATTTTCAAGATTCTTAAGCTTTTCAAGATTCTTAAGGTTTTTAAGATCTTTAAGGTTTTTAAGATTCTTAAGGTTTTTAAGATTTTTAAGGTTTTCAAGATTTTTGAGGTTTTCAAGATTCTTAAGGTTTTTGAGATTTTCAGGGTTTTTAAGATTTTTAAGGTTTTTAAGATTCTCAAGGTTTTTAGGATTCTTAAGATTTTAAGATTCTTAAGGTTTTTAAGATTTTTGAGATTTTTAAGGTTTTCAAGATTCTTAAGATTTTTAAGATTTTTGAGGTTTTTCAGATTCTTAAGGTTTTAAAGATTTTTAAAATTCTTAAGGTTTTTAAGATTCTTAAGATTTTTTAGATTCTTAAGGTTTTCAAGATTTTTAAGGTTTTTAAGATTCTTAAGATTTTTAAGATTCTTAAGTATTTCAAGATTTTCAAGGTTTTTAAGATTCTTAAGGTTTTTAAGATTCTTAAGATTTTTATGGTTTTTAAGGTTTTTAAGATTCTTAAGTTTTTTAAGATTTTTAAGGTTTTCAAGATTCTTAAGGTTTTCAAGATCTTTAAGGTTTTCAAGATTCGTAAGGTTTTTAAGATTCTTAAGATTTTTAAGGTTTTCAAGATTTTTGAGGTTTTCAAGATTCTTAAGGTTTTTGAGATTTTTAGGGTTTTTAATATTTTTAAGATTCTCAAGGTTTTTAGGATTCTTAAGATTTTAAGATTCTTAAGGTTTTTAAGATTTTTGAGATTTTTAAGGTTTTCAAGATTCTTAAGATTTTTAAGTATTGGATTATATATATTTGGGTTATATAAAATACAGAGTATTCACTAATACACAGATGTTGATATTAATCGTTTATTCTCAAGACAACTAACTCAAGTCTTACTCTATCTCAAAAGCAAGTACAATTCACAAGGCACAACGGGAGGACCTGACCGAAGCCAGGTTAGAAGAGACTGTCACTCTAAAGTCTTATGCCTGACGTTCGCTCTCGACCATCGAAGGTTCATTCTTGTTTTCTCTCTCGATGGCCTTCGATGGCCTCGCCACGCGCAGACTCGTAGCGCCACCGCACGACATGCAATAACACTATCAAGTGTAGGGTTGGTTGTCTCTCTCGTAATCTGTTCGGATGAAGTAATATTCTAACACTCCCTCCCTTCATCGAACTGCAATCAACATTCTCCACTCTAAGTCTAATCTATAAACAGAACTCAATTAGTTTATACTCTAGTCCCTAGAAATACTCTGAAAACAAAAATTCAATGAGTTAGTATTAAATCATTAGTTTTTGAGTTAATCTCTTATGACCGTCTGATGGTTAAAGGTTTTGTCATTATGTCAGCCACATTCTCCTTGGTTGGAATCCATCTCACTGTGATTCTCTTTACTTCAACACATTGTTTTATGAAATCACCATGTGTTTCAGCCATATGTCTTCTAAGTCCAGATTTCTCTCTATGTAGTAGGTCGTCATTTATTACCTCTAAATGATCATCAAATGCTTTTAGTTTGGGACTACCATCTTTCTTGGTGCAGTCTCCAGCGGAATTTTTATCACACCAGATTGTTGTAGGAAACATCAGTTTTCCTATCACAAATCTAAGTACCTTGTCAAGAATTATTAATTCTTGATAGGCATTATTCATGGTTAGGTATTCGGCTCTACAAGTGGACAATGTGACATAGGTTTGATTATGGCTTCTCCAAGCTATTACATCTTCAAACAATTTAATAACATACCTTTCAGTTGATGACAAGTCGGTATGGTCTCTAAATGTTGCATCGGTAAATGCCTCTAAGTATTAAGTTTGAGCGGTGAATTTAAGACTTAAATACACAGTACCTTTCAAATACCTGACGATTCTCTTTACACCTTTCCAATCAGCTTCGGTCGGCTTCATTTGTTTTCTCGTTAAATAGTTAACAGCAAACGTAGTGTCTACCATTTGATGGATACATTAAGCTACCAATAGCTTCTCTATAAGGAACTCTTTTCATCTCTATAAGGAACTCTTTTCATCTCTATAAGGAACTCTTTTCATCTCTATAAGGAACTCTTTTCATCTTTAGTTTATCTGAGTCATCTTGTAGATTCTCCGATTGATTTCTCTTAATCCTATTTTCAATCTGTCTGGTTACCATAGGAGTATTTTGAGCATTGCAGTCATTCATATTTAATCTATCTAATATATTCATGGTATAATTTGATTGATTGATTTATATACCTCTCTTCTCGGTTTCTCTTTATATTTGTATCATTTCTCCTCCATGTATATAAACAAGTCCATGTATATCATTCTCTGAACCAAGTTTCTGGATCTCTTCAGTGAATCTCTTATTACATCTCTTTGGACTTATCTTCAGTCCATATAGGGCTTTCTGGAGTTTATATACATAAGATCGTTTGATCTCATTGTCAATGTCTACTCCATCAAGGATCTTCATATAGATCTCCTCTATAGTGCCATTTAAAAAGGCAGGTTTTTACTTCTGATTGACAAGCATGTAAATCATACTTATTTATTATTGCAAATGTAGCTCTAATTACAGGAAGTCTAATGTCATAGATATATTTGACCTTAAAGCCTCGTATGACTAATCTTACTTTGTATCGTATAAGACCATTTGCCTCTAATTTTCTCTCGAATACCATTTCGAGTCTATAATGTTTGCCCGTTTTCCAGATACTTGAAGATTCCTTTTATCTACCAAAATCCAAACCTTATTTTGTATCATGGAATCAATTTCTTCTTTTTATAGCTTTCTTCCATAAGTGGCCTTCTCTAGAATTTATAGCTTCCTCGAATTTAATCGGTTCTCGATTTAATGAAGAAATAAGGCAAAACCTCATATCTTCTTCTCTATCGGTTTTCTCATATTTACCTAAAATAATAATATTAATAGCTGATCTTTATTGATAATTAATTATCCAAAGGCAATCGACCGAGGTCGTTCAGCCCAATTTCTAAAATATTATTCTCTGAGTAATTAAGAAACCTTGCATAGCTTACGTCCTTTACGATTTTCTTTAAGTGTAGCAGGGTATTGGCCTTTTGATCGGCAGTTCCCTTATTTTGGCTCTTTCGAGTTTTTCATCCAATCCCAGTCGATTATATTTTCCTGGGTCTGTAATTTTTCTTTAGTGTCATCAAGTTGTTTATTTCTATAAACATCTTTGTAGGCAAGTTTCTTGTTGAATCTCACATGTAGCTCGAGCTTGAATGCCACGTCAAGTATCCTGTAGCGGTATAACCCACTAGGACAGCTTTCAGGGCACATTATCCAAATTTCAAGCTGGGTTTTGGAATCTTAATGTATGCGAACATCGCAATACATAATAATACTTACAAATACTTCCAATACATCCAAAATCTCTCAATTTGATCAAAGTGGCATTTTGCATTTGGTGCAAACTTTGTCAACGGTGTTTGATATCTGATAGACTTGTTGTACACATCTATGGATGCATCAACACCAATCTCCCACATACTCTTAGGTAGTCTGGAATCAAACATGTATGTACAAACCTTCTTTTGGATCGTCAAGTTAAACCTCTCCGCTCTCTCGTTCTCTATATTTTCTCTACTCAGTACTTCTGGGAATTTCCTTTCGGTAAATCTGTACCTTGATCTGACCTGATATAATATACCTTCTCATTTTTCTCCAACAAGTTTCTTGTTGATATTAAGAATTTCTTTAATGCTTCAGCCAACTCAATCTCTGTTTTAATGAATATGCTTTAGCAAGTCTCCAATAGTCTTCTATGTAGACATTAATGAATCTTTACTGACCTGGATGAGATGGTGGTTTAATAAGTTCCATCGTGTCAGTGTGTGTCAACTTGTTGTTTCTCAGCTCTCATTCTGTCTCTTTAAAATGTAATTTTTCCATTGTCGATATGATACATACTTCACGTTCTAAGTTTTGGAGTGATTCCAAGTTATCGATCTAAATTACCTCTCTACTGATATGACTGCAATCCCAATTTTTCTTGTTGCTCAAATTGTGTTTCATCTGTTTTGTCAGTTGAAACTTGTGAACTTTCTCTTTAGTTGAAACGATGAGATTATATTACTTCTCCCTCCCAATCGCAGATTCTGGTTCTCCCTCCGAACCTAATAACTCGTTATTGGAATGTGTCTGCGATTGCAAGCTCATCTCATCTTCTTCGCTTATCGTTGCTCGACTCTCTAAAACAATCTCATATCTTATTGTAAACACTTAGGATTTGGAATTGTCCTCTAAAACAATTTCATTATTAACCTCATTATAAACTCTTAGGACCTGTTCTCTAAAACAAATTCATTATTAATCTTATTGTAAACTTTTAGGACTTGGATATCTAAGTAAATATTGAACCCAGAGTCTGCGAGTTTATGTAAGGGAAGTAAATTCTCAGAAATCTCTTTCTCTGCAAATACGTTTTGCAATTTCTTAGTATTCTCATTTCTAGAATCTAAATATAAGATTAACTCACCCTTACTATCGATTACAATGACTGCTTTCTCGTTTTATTCGCTCTCTATACTCATATTTTGACATCTCTCAAAGTTTCTCAAAATCAGACAATCATTTACGATATGGTCTGTTGCTACAGAATCTGCAAAGAAGTTAATGATTGGATCAAGTTTACCTGTTTTAGTTTCTCTATGCTTTATACTTCCAACCCTTCTTGCCTTGGAGCGACCCTCTTTGTTGAATCTCTTACTCTCTCTCATTCTTCTCTGGTCTACGTGGCTTTGTTCTTAGTGTTGAGACGTGGCTTGTTCATCCTACCTCTACTCGATCCTCTAAATTTGAACGTTTCGTTCATGCCACCATTGTTAATTCAATCCTCTTACTTGATTGTCCCACAACCGAAACAGAGTCACTTACTTACTCTGTTGCACAAATTTGAATCGGTTGACCAGTGTCTCTCTTTGTTACACCGGAAGCATTTTAATTTATGTACCCGTTGAAATTTTGGAGTCTCCTCTTCAATTTCAGACCTCTTCTCAACCTCTAATCTCTCTGATCTCGTCTAAATTACCTTCTTGTTTTGGGGTCTGTCTCCTGGTCAGATCTGCATCTCTTTGAGCAGTTAGCTTAATCAACCCTCGAAAGCTTCATACTCTCATACTATCGAGTCGAATCTTTCACAGAAATCATCGACCGATTCGTATTTCTCCATTTTAATGGAGTACAAGTAAGCTCTTACCTGAAGTGAGAGTGTCACATTTGACTTGCACTTCCTGGAGAACCTCAAACCTCTACTTACTTCAACAGGGTCTCGGATATTGAAAGTTCTCTTTTAATAATTCTCCTCAATTCTGTTTATGATAATATCTCATACTCAACTACTTCTCTTGGATTTGTTGGCCTTTGAAAAAGTTTGGTTAGTCGTACTTGGCTCTATGACGTCCAACAAATCGTTTGTCAAAAAGCTCTGATCATAGACTGTCCATCCAGATCTTAAAATTTGAATTCTGCTCTGCAACATAGATTAATTTTAAATACCTGGGTTTTCTAGTACTCTAGAATTTTAACCCCAAAAATTATTCTCTCAATTCTAATCACCTCTGTGAAATGAATTAATTTTTATTAAATACAGCTGGGTTTTCTCAAACTCTTAAATCTCTAAGATTTAATTTCAAGAATATTCTCATTACCTCTGTAACATGAATAATTTTTATATACCTGGGTTATCTCGTATTCTAGAATTTAACCCCAAAAATTATTCTCTCAATTCTAATCACCTCTGTGAAATGAATTAATTTTTATTAAATACAGCTGGGTTTTCTCAAACTCTTAAATTCTCATAACTCTACTCTCTCTAGAGTTTAATAAAAATTATTCTCATAACTTTAGTTACCTCTGTAACATGAATTAATAATTTTTATATACCTGGGTTTTCTAATACTCTTATATTCTCATAACTCTACTCTCTCTATTGTCGACAATTCCTCCTCTCTCAAATCTCTAATATCTCAAAAGGGGTTTTGTGTAATGACTCTAACATTTCTCTAGCATCTCCCTAGTCTCTTACGTATCACTCGTTGATACTGCTCTAGTCAGCTAAAATCAAGGAAATGGGCAATTATTAATTGCATGAAAAACTTACATTGGTTTTGACAATTCTCTCTTTCCTCGTAATGCATGAAACCTATATCTTCTGCACTTACGGAAATGGTGGAATCGCTATGATAATCCACCAATGGTTTTCCTTGATTTCCTTTGGCTGCCATCTATTTCAGGATTTATGAAACAAAATATTTATATTATGTATTCTAAGATTTTTGTGCATTATATGCTCTCTTAATACATCTACTACCAGGTATAAGATATAAAATTTTGTTTCGTGCTTCTGAATTGCCTCAGACGCACAGCAATCTGATACAATTCGAAACGGAATTATCAAGTTTTCAAATATCACCACCTCATATTTGTAAACCTTACTACAAAAGCGGTATCACGCACTGCAATGAAAACCTGTTGAGTTAGGTATGGCCATTTTACAAATACGGGATGAATACTTGAATCCTATAATATCCCTAGCTTACAAACAAACAACACAGCACAGCAAGCATTGTATGAAAGAAGCCCTGAAATAATAGTTATCACTAATCTTACCATACTGCAGTTTTTGTAGTTTAGTGAAATAAATAATTCCCCAAATTTTTCATCAATATATATAGTCTCAAAATATCTCCATCTCTGGATTATGTTTATGGAATGTGAAACATCTAATTTTACATGCTCCAATGTATGTAGAATCTTCAAATCTACATGATCCAATTCTCTAGGTGTGGTATGTAAATTCTATAAAATTATCCAATCTAAAACAGAAAGTATGTTAGCACAATTCCTAAAGTTTACATAATCTCAGGCTCTGAAAGGTTTCAATAAACACTATAAAATTTCCTCATGTAAACCTCTCGAATGATGTATGTACATCTCTCAAATTATGACTCTGAAAAATACTCTGAATTCATATAATATAACTTTCTCAAATGATGAATGTGAAATCTCTGAATTTACAAACATCTAAATCAATTTGATACAATGAGTATGCAGAATCTACATCTGCATAATCTAAATCTGTAAAACATGTGTATATTAAAATATCTCGTTTCTCTAAACATCAACTGTCAATAACCGTTAAGAATCAAAGTTGATTCCTTGTCTAATAGATAGGTAAACACATTAACCAAATATAGTATATACTGTATAACAGGAATTCTCTATTTCAGGAATGAATATGAAATAAATCATTTCCATTCACCAAACTAACTAAAATATCTCTAGCCTCATAATTAAGTTGAAATTCAACTTACCTCAATATTTTTCTCGTTGTGTATACAACATATTTTGAGAATAATTGTTTACATTGTCGCGTAGTTAAGCGTGCCCTGGAGCCCATAACCTATTGGATTATATATATTTGGGTTATATAAAATACAGAGTATTCACTAATACACAGATGTTGATATTAATCGTTTATTCTCAAGACAACTAACTCAAGTCTTACTCTATCTCAAAAGCAAGTACAATTCACAAGGCACAACGGGAGGACCTGACCGAAGCCAGGTTAGAAGAGACTGTCACTCTAAAGTCTTATGCCTGACGTTCGCTCTCGACCATCGAAGGTTCATTCTTGTTTTCTCTCTCGATGGCCTTCGATGGCCTCGCCACGTGCAGACTCGTAGCGCCACCGCACGACATGCAATAACACTATCAAGTGTAGGGTTGGTTGTCTCTCTCGTAATCTGTTCGGATGAAGTAATATTCTAACATTAAGATTCTTAAGGTTTTTCAGATTCTTAAGGTTTTTAAGATTCTTAAGATTTTTAAGATTCTTAAGGATTTCAAGATTTTCAAGGTTTTTAAGATTCTTAAGGTTTTTAAGATTCTTAAGATTTTTATGGTTTTTAAGGTTTTTAAGATTCTTAAGGTTTTTAAGATTTTTAAGGTTTTCAAGATTCTTAAGATTTTCAAGGTTTTTGAGATTCTTAAGATTTTTAAGATTCTTAAGGTTTTTAAAATTCTCAAGGTTTTTAGGATTCTTAAGATTTTAAGATTCTTAAGGTTTTTAAGATTTTTGAGATTTTTAAGGTTTTTAAGATTCTTAAGATTTTTAAGATTGTTAAGCTCTTTAAGATTCTAAAGGTTTTTAAGATTCTCAAGATTTTTAAGATTCTTAAGGTTTTTAAGATTTTTTAAGGTTTTTAAGTTCTTAATCTTAAAAATCTTAAGGTAAAAACCTTGATAATCTAAAAATCTAAGAATCTTGAAAATACTTGGGAACCTTAAAAATCTTCAAAAGATTAAGAATCTTGAGGATCTTGAAATCTTAATAATCAAAAATCTTAAAAATCATAAGTATCTTAAGAATCATAAAAACCTTAAGAATATAAAAAACCCTAGGAATCTCAAAAATCTTAAAAACCTTAAGAATCTTAAAAATCTTAAGAAACTTGAAAATCTTATGAATCTTAAAAACCTTAAGAATCTTAAAAACCTTAAAAATCTTGAAAATTTTAAGAATCTTAAAAACCTCAAAATTCTTAAGAATCTTAAAAACCTCAAAATTCTTAAGAATCTTAAAAACCTTAAGAATCTTAAAAATCATGAGAATCTTGAAAACCTTAAGAATCTTAGAAAACTCAAGAATCTTAAAAACCTTAAAAATCTTAAAAACCTTAAGAATCTAAAAAATCTTAAGAATCTTAAAAACCTTAAGAATTTTAAAAATTTTTAAAACCTTAAGAATCTTAAAAACCTTAAGAATCTTAAAAATCTTAAGAATCCTAAAAACCTTAAGAATCTTAAAAACCTAAAGAATCTTAAGAATCTTAAAAACCTTAAAAATCTTGAAAACCTTAAGAATCTTAAAAACCTTCAAAATCTTAAGATTTCGAAGGTTTTTAAGATTCTTAAGGGTTTAAAGATTTTTAAGGTTTTTCAGATTCTTAAGGTTTTTAAGATTTTTAAGATTCTTAAGATTTTTAAGGTTTTTAAGATTTTTAAGGTTTTTCAGATTCTTAAGGTTTTTAAGATTCTTAAGGTTTTCAAGATTCTTAAGGTTTTTAAGATTATTAAGATTTCTAAGGTTTTTAAGATTCTTAAGATTTTTAAGATTCTCGAGGTTTCTGAGATTCTTAGGGTTTTTAATATTTTTAAGATTCTTAAGATTTTCAAGATTTTTGAGATTTTTAAGATTCTTGAGATTCTTAAGGTTTTTAAGATTTTTAAGGTTTTTCAGATTCTTAAGGTTTTTAAGATTCTTAAGGTTTTCAAGATTCTTAAGGTTTTTAAGATTATTAAGATTTTTAAGGTTTTTAAGATTCTTAAGATTTTTAAGATTCTCGAGGTTTCTGAGATTCTTAGGGTTTTTAATATTTTTAAGATTCTTAAGATTTTTAAGGTTTTTAAGATTTTTGAGGTTTTCAAGATTTTTAAGGTTTTTGAGATTTTCAAGATTCTTGAGATTCTTAAGGTTTTTAAGATTCTTAAGATTTTTATGGTTTTTAAGGTTTTTAAGATTCTTAAGGTTTTTAAGATTTTTAAGGTTTTTAAGATTCTTAAGATTTTCAAGGTTTTTAAGATTCTTAAGATTTTTAAGATTCTTAAGGTTTTTAAAATTCTCAAGGTTTTTAGGATTCTTAAGATTTTAAGATTCTTAAGGTTTTTAAGATTCTTAAGGTTTTTAAGATTCTTAAGATTTCTAAGATTCTTAAGATTTTTGAGATTTTTAAGGTTTTTAAGATTCTTAAGATTTTTAAGATTCTTAAGGGTTTTGAGATTCTCAAGGTTTTTATTAAGATTCTTGAGATCTTAAGATTCTTAAAATTATTAAGATTCTCAAGATTCTTAAGGTTTTTAAGATTTTTAAGATCCTTAAGATTTTTAAGATTCTCAAGATTTTTAAGGTTTTTAAGATTTTTAAGGTTTTTGAGATTTTTGAGGTTTTCAAGATTCTTAAGGTTTTTGAGATTTTTAGGGTTTTTAAGATTTTTAAGGTTTTTAAGATTCTCAAGGTTTTTAGGATTCTTAAGATTTTAAGATTCTTAAGGTTTTTAAGATTTTTGAGATTTTTAAGGTTTTTAAGATTTTTTAAGGTTTTTAAGATTCTCAAGGTTTTTAAGATTCTTAAGGTTTTTAAGATTCTTAAGGTTTTTAAGATTGTTAAGCTCTTTAAGATTCTAAAGGTTTTTAAGATTCTCAAGATTTTTAAGATTCTTAAGGTTTTTAAGATTTTTTAAGGTTTTTAAGTTCTTAATCTTAAAAATCTTAAGACTAAAAACCTTGATAATCTAAAAATCTTAAGAATCTTGAAAATACTTGAGAACCTTAAAAATCTTCAAAAGATTAAGAATCTTGAGGATCTTGAAATCTTGATAATCAAAAATCTTAAAAATCATAAGTATCTTAAGAATCATAAAAACCTTAAGAATATAAAAAACCCTAGGAATCTCAAAAATCTTAAAAACCTTAAGAATCTTAAAAATCTTAAGAAACTTGAAAATCTTATGAATCTTAAAAACCTTAAGAATCTTAAAAACCTTAAAAATCTTGAAAACCTAAAGAATCTTAAAAACCTCAAAATTCTTAAGAATCTTAAAAACCTCAAAATTCTTAAGAATCTTAAAAACCTTAAGAATCTTAAAAATCATGAGAATCTTGAAAACATTAAGAATCTTAGAAAACTCAAGAATCTTAAAAACCTTAAAAATCTTAAGAATCTAAAAAATCTTAAGAATCTTAAGATTCTTAAAAACCTTTAAAATCTTGAAAACCTTAAGAATCTTAAAAACCTTAAGAATCTTAAAAATCTTAAGAATCCTAAAAACCTTAAGAATCTTGAAAACCTAAAGAATCTTAAGAATCTTAAAAACCTTTAAAATCTTGAAAACCTTAAGAATCTTAAAAACCTTCAAAATCTTAAGATTTCGAAGGTTTTTAAGATTCTTAAGGGTTTAAAGATTTTTAAGGTTTTTCAGATTCTTAAGGTTTTTAAGATTTTTAAGATTCTTAAGATTTTTAAGGTTTTTAAGGTTTTCAAGATTTTTGAGATTTTCAAGATTCTTGAGATTCTTAAGGTTTTTAAGATTTTTAAGGTTTTTCAGATTCTTAAGGTTTTTAAGATTCTTAAGGTTTTTAAGATTATTAAGATTTTTAAGGTTTTTAAGATTCTTAAGATTTTGAAGATTCTCGAGGTTTCTGAGATTCTTAGGGTTTTTAAGATTTTTAAGATTCTTAAGATTCTTAAGATTTTTAAGGTTTTCAAGATTTTTAAGGTTTTTGAGATTTTTAAGATTCTTGAGATTCTTAAGGTTTTTAAGATTCTTAAGATTTTTATGGTTTTTAAGGTTTTTAAGATTCTTAAGGTTTTTAAGATTTTTAAGGTTTTTAAGATTCTTAAGATTTTCAAGGTTTTTAAGATTCTTAAGATTTTTAAGATTCTTAAGGTTTTTAAAATTCTCAAGGTTTTTAGGATTCTTAAGATTTTTGAGATTTTTAAGGTTTTTAAGATTCTTAAGATTTTTAAGATTCTTAAGGGTTTTGAGATTCTCAAGGTTTTTATTAAGATTCTTGAGATCTTAAGATTCTTGAAATTATTAAGATTCTCAAGATTCTTAAGGTTTTTAAGATTTTTAAGATTCTTGAGATTTTTAAGATTCTCAAGATTTTTAAGGTTTTTAAGATTTTTAAGGTTTTTGAGATTTTAAAAGGTTTTTAAAATTTTTAAGATTCTTAAGCTTTTCAAGATTCTTAAGGTTTTTAAGATCTTTAAGGTTTTTAAGATTCTTAAGGTTTTTAAGATTCTTAAGGTTTTTAAGATTCTTAAGATTTTTAAGGTTTTCAAGATTTTTGAGGTTTTCAAGATTCTTAAGGTTTTTGAGATTTTTAGGTTTTTTTAGATTTTTAAGGTTTTTAAGATTCTCAAGGTTTTTAGGATTCTTAAGATTTTTAAGGTTTTTAAGATTTTTGAGATTTTTAAGGTTTTTGAGATTTTTTAAGGTTTTTAAGATTCTTAAGGTTTTTAAGATTCTCAAGGTTTTTAAGATTCTTAAGGTTTTTAAGATTCTTAAGGTTTTTAAGATTTTTAAAGGTTTTTAAGATTCTTAAGGTTTTTAAGATTCTCAAGGTTTTTAAGATTTTTAAGGTTTTTAAGATTCTTAAGGTTTTTAAGATTGTTAAGCTCTTTAAGATTCTAAAGGTTTTTAAGATTCTCAAGATTTTTAAGATTCTTAAGGTTTTTAAGATTTTTTAAGGTTTTCAAGTTCCTAATCTTAAAAATCTTAAGACTAAAATCCTTGATAATCTAAAAATCTTAAGAATCTTGAAAATACTTGAGAAGCTCAAAAATCTTCAAAAGATTAAGAATCTTGAGGATCTTGAAATCTTAATAATCAAAAATCTTAAAAATCATAAGTATCTTAAGAATCATAAAAACCTTAAGAATATAAAAAACCCTAGGAATCTCAAAAATCTTAAAAACCTTAAGAATCTTAAAAATCTTAAGAAACTTGAAAATCTTATGAATCTTAAAAACCTTAAGAATCTTAAAAACCTTAAAAATCTTGAAAACCTTAAGAATCTTAAAAACCTCAAAATTCTTAAGAATCTTGAAAACCTTAAGAATCTTAAAAATCATGAGAATCTTGAAAACCTTAAGAATCTTAGAAAACTCAAGAATCTTAAAAACCTTAAAAATCTTAAAAACCTTAAGAATCTAAAAAATCTTAAGAATCTTAAAAACCTTAAGAATTTTAAAAATCTTTAAAACCTTAAGAATCTTAAAAACCTTAAGAATCTTAAAAATCTTAAGAATCCTAAAAACCTTAAGAATCTCAAAAACCTAAAGAATCTTAAGAATCTTAAAAACCTTAAAAATCTTGAAAACCTTAAGAATCTTAAAAACCTTCAAAATCTTAAGATTTCGAAGGTTTTTAAGATTCTTAAGGGTTTAAAGCTTTTTAAGGTTTTTCAGATTCTTAAGGTTTTTAAGATTTTTAAGATTCTTAAGATTTTCAAGGTTTTTAAGGTTTTCAAGATTTTTAAGGTTTTTGAGATTTTTAAGATTCTTGAGATTCTTAAGGTTTTTAAGATTTTTAAGGTTTTTCAGATTCTTAAGGTTTTTAAGATTCTTAAGGTTTTTAAGATTCTTAAGATTTTTAAGATTCTCGAGGTTTCTGAGATTCTTAGGGTTTTTAAGATTTTTAAGATTCTTAAGATTCTTAAGATTTTTAAGGTTTTTAAGATTTTTAAGGTTTTCAAGATTTTTAAGGTTTTTGAGATTTTTAAGATTCTTGAGATTCTTAAGGTTTTTAAGATTCTTAAGATTTTTATGGTTTTTAAGGTTTTTAAGATTCTTAAGGTTTTTAAGATTTTTAAGGTTTTCAAGATTCTTAAGATTTTCAAGGTTTTTAAGATTCTTAAGATTTTTAAGATTCTCAAGGTTTTTAAAATTCTCAAGGTTTTTAGGATTCTTAAGATTTCAAGATTCTTGAGGTTTTTAAGATTCTTAAGATTTTTGAGATTCTTAAGGTTTTTAAGATTTTTTAAGGTTTTTAAGATTTTTTAAGGTTTTTGAGATTCTTAAGGTTTTTAAGATTCTCAAGGTTTTTAAGATTCTCAAGGTTTTTAAGATTCTTGAGGTTTTTAAGATTCTTAAGGTTTTTAAGATTCTTAAGGGTTTAAAGATTTTTAAGGTTTTTCAGATTCTTAAGGTTTTTAAGATTTTTAAGATTCTTAAGATTTTTAAGGTTTTTAAGGTTTTCAAGATTTTTAAGGTTTTTGAGATTTTTAAGATTCTTGAGATTCTTAAGGTTTTTAAGATTTTCAAGGTTTTTCAGATTCTTAAGGTTTTTAAGATTCTTAAGGTTTTTAAGATTCTTAAGATTTTTAAGATTCTCGAGGTTTCTAAGATTCTTAGGGTTTTTAAGATTTTTAAGATTCTTAAGATTCTTGAGATTTTTAAGGTTTTTAAGATTTTTAAGGTTTTCAAGATTTTTAAGGTTTTTGAGATTTTTAAGATTCTTGAGATTCTTAAGGTTTTTAAGATTCTTAAGATTTTCAAGGTTTTTAAGATTCTTAAGATTTTTAAGATTCTTAAGGTTTTTAAAATTCTCAAGGTTTTTAGAATTCTTAAGATTTTAAGATTCTCAAGGTTTTTAAGATTCTTAAGATTTTTGAGATTCTTAAGGTTTTTAAGATTTTTTAAGGTTTTTAAGATTTTTTAAGGTTTTTGAGATTCTTAAGGTTTTTAAGATTCTCAAGGTTTTTAAGATTCTTAAGGTTTTTAAGATTCTTAAGGTTTTTAAGATTCTTAAGGTTTTTGAGATTGTTAAGCTCTTTAAGATTCTAAAGGTTTTCAAGATTCTCAAGATTTTTAAGATTCTTAAGGTTTTTAAGATTTTTTAAGGTTTTTAACTTCTTAATCTTAAAAATCTCAAGACTAAAAACCTTGATAATCTTAAAATCTTAAGAATCTTGAAAATACTTGAGAACCTTAAAAATCTTCAAAAGATTAAGAATCTTGAGGATCTTGAAATCTTAATAATCAAAAATCTTAAAAATCATAAGTATCTTAAGAATCATAAAAACCTTAAGAATATTAAGAACCCTAGGAATCTCAAAAATCTTAAAAACCTTAAGAATCTTAAAAATCTTAAGAAACTTGAAAATCTTATGAATCTTAAAAACCTTAAGAATCTTAAAAACCTTAAAAATCTTGAAAACCTTAAGAATCTTAAAAACCTCAAAATTCTTAAGAATCTTAAAAACCTCAAAATTCTTAAGAATCTTAAAAACCTTAAGAATCTTGAAAATCATGAGAATCTTGAATCTTCTTAAAAACCTTAAAAACCATTAAAATCTTAAGAATCTTAAAAACCTTAAGAATCTCAAGAATCTTGAAAATCTCAAAAACCTTAAAAATCTTGAAAACCTTAAAAATCTTAAAAACCTTGGAAATCTTAAGAATCTTAAGAATCTTAAGAATCTAAAAAACCCTAAGAATCTTAGAAACCTCGAGAATCTTAAAAATCTTAAGAATCTTAAAAACCTTAAAAATCTTAAGAATCTTAAAAACCTTAAGAATTTTAAAAACCTTAAGAATCTGAAAAACCTTGAAAATCTTAAAAACCTTAAGAATCTCAAGAATCTTAAAAATCTCAAAAACCTTAAAAATCTTGAAAACCTTAAAAACCTTAAAAATCTTGAGAATCTTAAAAATCTTAAAAACCTTGAGAATCTGAAAAACCTTAAAAATCTTTAAACCCTTAAGAATCTTAAAAACCTTCGAAATCTTAAGATTTTGAAGGTTTTTAAGATTCTTAAGGTTTTCAAGATTTTTAAGGTTTTTAAGATTCTTAAGATTCTTAAGGTTTTTAGGATTCTTAAGAATCTTGAGAATCTCAATAATTTTAAGAATCTTAAGATCTCAAGAATCTTAATAAAAACCTTGAGAATCTCAAAACCCTTAAGAATCTTAAAAATCTTAAGAATCTTAGAAATCTTGAGAATCTTAAAAACCTTAAAAATCTTAAAAACCTTAAGAATCTTAAAATCTTAAGAATCCTAAAAACCTTGAGAATCTTAAAAACCTTAAGAATCTTAAAAACCTTAAGAATCTAAAAAATCTCAAGAATCTTAAAAACCTTAAGAATTTTAAAAATCTTTAAAACCTTAAGAATCTTAAAAACCTAAAGAATCTTATGAATCTTAAAAACCTTAAAAATCTTGAAAACCTTAAGAATCTTAAAAACCTTCAAAATCTTAAGATTTCGAAGGTTTTTAAGATTCTTAAGGGTTTAAAGATTTTTAAGGTTTTTCAGATTCTTAAGGTTTATAAGATTTTTAAGATTCTTAAGATTTTTAAGGTTTTTAAGGTTTTCAAGATTTTTGAGATTTTTAAGATTCTTGAGATTCTTAAGGTTTTCAAGATTCTTAAGGTTTTTAAGATTATTAGGATTTTTAAGGTTTTTAAGATTCTTAAGATTTTTAAGATTCTCGAGGTTTCTGAGATTCTTAGGGTTTTTAAGATTTTTGAGATTCTTAAGATTCTTAAGATTTTTAAGGTTTTCAAGATTTTTAAGGTTTTCAAGATTTTTAAGGTTTTTGAAATTTTTAAGATTCTTGAGATTCTTAAGGTTTTTAAGATTCTTAAGATTTTTATGGTTTTTAAGGTTTTTAAGATTCTTAAGATTTTTAAGATTTTTAAGGTTTTTAAGATTCTTAAGATTTTCAAGGTTTTTAAGATTCTTAAGATTTTTAAGATTCTTAAGGTTTTTAAAAATCTCAAGGTTTTTAAGATTCTTAAGATTTTAAGATTCTTAAGGTTTTTAAGATTCTTAAGGTTTTTAAGATTCTTAAGGTTTTTAAGATTCTTAAGATTTCTAAGATTCTTAAGATTTTTAAGATTCTTAAGATTTTTGAGATTTTTAAGGTTTTTAAGATTCTTAAGATTTTTAAGATTCTTAAGGGTTTTGAGATTCTCAAGGTTTTTATTAAGATTCTTGAGATCTTAAGATTCTTAAAATTATTAAGATTCTCAAGATTCTTAAGGTTTTTAAGATTTTTAAGATTCTTAAGATTTTTAAGATTCTCAAGATTTTTAAGGTTTTTAAGATTTTTGAGGTTTTTGAGATTTTTAAAAGGTTTTCAAAATTTTTAAGATTCTTAAGCTTTTCAAGATTCTTAAGGTTTTTAAGATCTTTAAGGTTTTTAAGATTCTTAAGGTTTTTAAGATTTTTAAGATTTTTAGGGTTTTCAAGATTTTTGAGGTTTTCAAGATTTTTAAGGTTTTTGAGATTTTTAGGGTTTTTAAGATTTTTAAGGTTTTTAAGATTCTCAAGGTTTTTAGGATTCTTAAGATTTTAAGATTCTTAAGGTTTTTGAGATTTTTGAGATTTTTAATTTTTTTAAGATTTTTTAAGGTTTTTAAGATTCTTAAGGTTCTCAAGATTCTCATGATTTTTAAGATTCTCAAGGTTTTTAAGATTCTTAAGAATTTTGAGGTTTTTAAGATTCTTAAGAATTTTGAGGTTTTTAAGATTCTTAAGGTTTTCAAGATTTTTAAGGTTTTTAAGATTCTTAAGGTTTTTAAGATTCATAAAATTTTCAAGTTTCTCAAGATTTTTAAGATTCTTAAGGTTTTTAAGATTTTTGAGATTCCTAGGGTTTTTTATATTCTTAAGGTTTTTATGATTCTTAAGATACTTATGATTTTTAAGATTTTTGATTATTAAGATTTCAAGATCCTCAAGATTCTTAATCTTTTGAAGATTTTTAAGGTTCTCAAGTATTTTCAAGATTCTTAAGATTTTTAAGGTTTTTAAGATTTTTAAGGTTTTTGAGATTTTTAAAAGGTTTTTAAAATTTTTAAGATTCTTAAGCTTTTCAAGATTCTTAAGGTTTTTAAGATCTTTAAGGTTTTTAAGATTCTTAAGGTTTTTAAGATTCTTAAGGTTTTTAAGATTCTTAAGATTTTTAAGGTTTTCAAGATTTTTGAGGTTTTCAAGATTCTTAAGGTTTTTGAGATTTTTAGGGTTTTTTAGATTTTTAAGGTTTTTAAGATTCTCAAGGTTTTTAGGATTCTTAAGATTTTAAGATTCTTAAGGTTTTTAAGATTTTTGAGCTTCTTTAAGATTCTAAAGGTTTTTAAGATTCTCAAGATTTTTAAGATTCTTAAGGTTTTTAAGATTTTTTAAGGTTTTTAAATTCTTAATCTTAAGAATCTTAAGACTAAGAACCTTAATAATCTAAAAATCTTAAGAATCTTGAAAATACTTGAGCACCTTAAAAATCTTCAAAAGATTAAGAATCTTGAGGATCTTGAAATCTTAATAATAAAAAATCTTAAAAATCATAACTATCTTAAGAATCATAAAAACCTTAAGAATATAAAAAACCCTAGGAATCTTAAAAATCTTAAAAACCTTGAGAATCTTAAAAATCTTAAGAAACTTGAAAATCTTATGAATCTTAAAAACCTTAAGAATCTTAAAAACCTTGAAAATCTTGAAAACCTTAAGAATCTTAAAAACCTCAAAATTCTTAAGAATCTTAAAAACCTTAAGAATCTTAAAAATCATGAGAATCTTGAAAACCTTAAGAATCTTAGAAAACTCAAGAATCTTAAAAACCTTGAAAATCTTAAAAACCTTAAGAATCTAAAAAATCTTAAGAATCTTAAAAACCTTAAGAATTTTAAAAATCTTTAAAACCTTAAGAATCTTAAAAACCTAAAGAATCTTATGAATCTTAAAAACCTTAAAAATCTTGAAAACCTTAAGAATCTTAAAAACCTTCAAAATCTTAAGATTTCGAAGGTTTTAAAGATTCTTAAGGGTTTAAAGATTTTTAAGGTTTTTCAGATTCTTAAGGTTTATAAGATTTTTGAGATTCTTAAGATTTTTGAGGTTTTTAAGGTTTTCAAGATTTTTGAGATTTTTAAGATTCTTGAGATTCTTAAGGTTTTTAAGATTTTTAAGGTTTTTCAGATTCTTAAGGTTTTTAAGATTCTTAAGGTTTTTAAGATTATTAGGATTTTTAAGGTTTTTGAGATTCTTAAGATTCTTAAGATTTTTAAGATTCTCGAGGTTTCTGAGATTCTTAGGGTTTTTAAGATTTTTAAGATTCTTAAGATTCTTAAGATTTTTAAGGTTTTTAAGATTTTTAAGGTTTTCAAGATTTTTAAGGTTTTTGAGATTTTTAAGATTCTTGAGATTCTTAAGGTTTTTAAGATTCTTAAGATTTTTATGGTTTTTAAGGTTTTTAAGATTCTTAAGGTTTTTAAGATTTTTAAGGTTTTTAAGATTCTTAAGATTTTCAAGGTTTTTAAGATTCTTGAGATTTTTAAGATTCTTAAGGTTTTTAAGATTTTTAAGGTTTTTCAGATTCTTAAGGTTTTCAAGATTCTTAAGGTTTTTAAGATTATTAGGATTTTTAAGGTTTTTAAGATTCTTAAGATTTTTAAGATTCTCGAGGTTTCTGAGATTCTTAGGGTTTTTAAGATTTTTAAGATTCTTAAGATTCTTAAGATTTTTAAGGTTTTCAAGATTTTTAAGGTTTTCAAGATTTTTAAGGTTTTTGAAATTTTTAAGATTCTTGAGATTCTTAAGGTTTTTAAGATTCTTAAGATTTTTATGGTTTTTAAGGTTTTTAAGATTCTTAAGATTTTAAGATTCTTAAGGTTTTTGAGATTCTTAAGGTTTTTAAGATTCTTAAGGTTTTTAAGATTCTTAAGATTTCTAAGATTCTTAAGATTTTTAAGATTCTTAAGATTTTTGAGATTTTTAAGGTTTTTGAGATTTTTTAAGGTTTTTAAGATTCTTAAGGTTTTTAAGATTCTCAAGGTTTTTAAGATTCTTAAGGTTTTTAAGATTCTTAAGGTTTTTAAGATTTTTAAAGGTTTTTAAGATTCTTAAGGTTTTTAAGATTCTCAAGGTTTTTAAGATTTTTAAGGTTTTTAAGATTCTTAAGGTTTTTAAGATTGTTAAGCTCTTTAAGATTCTAAAGGTTTTTAAGATTCTCAAGATTTTTAAGATTCTTAAGGTTTTTAAGATTTTTTAAGGTTTTCAAGTTCCTAATCTTAAAAATCTTAAGACTAAAATCCTTGATAATCTAAAAATCTTAAGAATCTTGAAAATACTTGAGAAGCTCAAAAATCTTCAAAAGATTAAGAATCTTGAGGATCTTGAAATCTTAATAATCAAAAATCTTAAAAATCATAAGTATCTTAAGAATCATAAAAACCTTAAGAATATAAAAAACCCTAGGAATCTCAAAAATCTTAAAAACCTTAAGAATCTTAAAAATCTTAAGAAACTTGAAAATCTTATGAATCTTAAAAACCTTAAGAATCTTAAAAACCTTAAAAATCTTGAAAACCTTAAGAATCTTAAAAACCTCAAAATTCTTAAGAATCTTGAAAACCTTAAGAATCTTAAAAATCATGAGAATCTTGAAAACCTTAAGAATCTTAGAAAACTCAAGAATCTTAAAAACCTTAAAAATCTTAAAAACCTTAAGAATCTAAAAAATCTTAAGAATCTTAAAAACCTTAAGAATTTTAAAAATCTTTAAAACCTTAAGAATCTCAAAAACCTTAAGAATCTTAAAAATCTTAAGAATCCTAAAAACCTTAAGAATCTCAAAAACCTAAAGAATCTTAAGAATCTTAAAAACCTTAAAAATCTTGAAAACCTTAAGAATCTTAAAAACCTTCAAAATCTTAAGATTTCGAAGGTTTTTAAGATTCTTAAGGGTTTAAAGCTTTTTAAGGTTTTTCAGATTCTTAAGGTTTTTAAGATTTTTAAGATTCTTAAGATTTTTAAGGTTTTTAAGGTTTTCAAGATTTTTAAGGTTTTTGAGATTTTTAAGATTCTTGAGATTCTTAAGGTTTTTAAGATTTTTAAGGTTTTTCAGATTCTTAAGGTTTTTAAGATTCTTGAGGTTTTTAAGATTCTTAAGATTTTTAAGATTCTCGAGGTTTCTAAGATTCTTAGGGTTTTTAAGATTTTTAAGATTCTTAAGATTCTTAAGATTTTTAAGGTTTTTAAGATTTTTAAGGTTTTCAAGATTTTTAAGGTTTTTGAGATTTTTAAGATTCTTGAGATTCTTAAGGTTTTTAAGATTCTTAAGATTTTTATGGTTTTTAAGGTTTTTAAGATTCTTAAGGTTTTTAAGATTTTTAAGGTTTTCAAGATTCTTAAGATTTTCAAGGTTTTTAAGATTCTTAAGATTTTTAAGATTCTCAAGGTTTTTAAAATTCTCAAGGTTTTTAGGATTCTTAAGATTTCAAGATTCTTGAGGTTTTTAAGATTCTTAAGATTTTTGAGATTCTTAAGGTTTTTAAGATTTTTTAAGGTTTTTAAGATTTTTTAAGGTTTTTGAGATTCTTAAGGTTTTTAAGATTCTCAAGGTTTTTAAGATTCTCAAGGTTTTTAAGATTCTTGAGGTTTTTAAGATTCTTAAGGTTTTTAAGATTCTTAAGGGTTTAAAGATTTTTAAGGTTTTTCAGATTCTTAAGGTTTTTAAGATTTTTAAGATTCTTAAGATTTTTAAGGTTTTTAAGGTTTTCAAGATTTTTAAGGTTTTTGAGATTTTTAAGATTCTTGAGATTCTTAAGGTTTTTAAGATTTTCAAGGTTTTTCAGATTCTTAAGGTTTTTAAGATTCTTAAGGTTTTTAAGATTCTTAAGATTTTTAAGATTCTCGAGGTTTCTAAGATTCTTAGGGTTTTTAAGATTTTTAAGATTCTTAAGATTCTTGAGATTTTTAAGGTTTTTAAGATTTTTAAGGTTTTCAAGATTTTTAAGGTTTTTGAGATTTTTAAGATTCTTGAGATTCTTAAGGTTTTTAAGATTCTTAAGATTTTCAAGGTTTTTAAGATTCTTAAGATTTTTAAGATTCTTGAGGTTTTTAAAATTCTCAAGGTTTTTAGAATTCTTAAGATTTTAAGATTCTCAAGGTTTTTAAGATTCTTAAGATTTTTGAGATTCTTAAGGTTTTTAAGATTTTTTAAGGTTTTTAAGATTTTTTAAGGTTTTTGAGATTCTTAAGGTTTTTAAGATTCTCAAGGTTTTTAAGATTCTTAAGGTTTTTAAGATTCTTAAGGTTTTTAAGATTCTTAAGGTTTTTGAGATTGTTAAGCTCTTTAAGATTCTAAAGGTTTTCAAGATTCTCAAGATTTTTAAGATTCTTAAGGTTTTTAAGATTTTTTAAGGTTTTTAACTTCTTAATCTTAAAAATCTCAAGACTAAAAACCTTGATAATCTTAAAATCTTAAGAATCTTGAAAATACTTGAGAACCTTAAAAATCTTCAAAAGATTAAGAATCTTGAGGATCTTGAAATCTTAATAATCAAAAATCTTAAAAATCATAAGTATCTTAAGAATCATAAAAACCTTAAGAATATTAAGAACCCTAGGAATCTCAAAAATCTTAAAAACCTTAAGAATCTTAAAAATCTTAAGAAACTTGAAAATCTTATGAATCTTAAAAACCTTAAGAATCTTAAAAACCTTAAAAATCTTGAAAACCTTAAGAATCTTAAAAACCTCAAAATTCTTAAGAATCTTAAAAACCTCAAAATTCTTAAGAATCTTAAAAACCTTAAGAATCTTGAAAATCATGAGAATCTTGAATCTTCTTAAAAACCTTAAAAACCATTAAAATCTTAAGAATCTTAAAAACCTTAAGAATCTCAAGAATCTTGAAAATCTCAAAAACCTTAAAAATCTTGAAAACCTTAAAAATCTTAAAAACCTTGGAAATCTTAAGAATCTTAAGAATCTTAAGAATCTAAAAAACCCTAAGAATCTTAGAAACCTCGAGAATCTTAAAAATCTTAAGAATCTTAAAAACCTTAAAAATCTTAAGAATCTTAAAAACCTTAAGAATTTTAAAAACCTTAAGAATCTGAAAAACCTTGAAAATCTTAAAAACCTTAAGAATCTCAAGAATCTTAAAAATCTCAAAAACCTTAAAAATCTTGAAAACCTTAAAAACCTTAAAAATCTTGAGAATCTTAAAAATCTTAAAAACCTTGAGAATCTGAAAAACCTTAAAAATCTTTAAACCCTTAAGAATCTTAAAAACCTTCGAAATCTTAAGATTTTGAAGGTTTTTAAGATTCTTAAGGTTTTCAAGATTTTTAAGGTTTTTAAGATTCTTAAGATTCTTAAGGTTTTTAGGATTCTTAAGAATCTTGAGAATCTCAATAATTTTAAGAATCTTAAGATCTCAAGAATCTTAATAAAAACCTTGAGAATCTCAAAACCCTTAAGAATCTTAAAAATCTTAAGAATCTTAGAAATCTTGAGAATCTTAAAAACCTTAAAAATCTTAAAAACCTTAAGAATCTTAAAATCTTAAGAATCCTAAAAACCTTGAGAATTTTAAAAACCTTAAGAATCTTAAAAACCTTAAGAATCTAAAAAATCTCAAGAATCTTAAAAACCTTAAGAATTTTAAAAATCTTTAAAACCTTAAGAATCTTAAAAACCTAAAGAATCTTATGAATCTTAAAAACCTTAAAAATCTTGAAAACCTTAAGAATCTTAAAAACCTTCAAAATCTTAAGATTTCGAAGGTTTTTAAGATTCTTAAGGGTTTAAAGATTTTTAAGGTTTTTCAGATTCTTAAGGTTTATAAGATTTTTAAGATTCTTAAGATTTTTAAGGTTTTTAAGGTTTTCAAGATTTTTGAGATTTTTAAGATTCTTGAGATTCTTAAGGTTTTTAAGATTTTTAAGGTTTTTCAGATTCTTAAGGTTTTCAAGATTCTTAAGGTTTTTAAGATTATTAGGATTTTTAAGGTTTTTAAGATTCTTAAGATTTTTAAGATTCTCGAGGTTTCTGAGATTCTTAGGGTTTTTAAGATTTTTAAGATTCTTAAGATTCTTAAGATTTTTAAGGTTTTCAAGATTTTTAAGGTTTTCAAGATTTTTAAGGTTTTTGAAATTTTTAAGATTCTTGAGATTCTTAAGGTTTTTAAGATTCTTAAGATTTTTATGGTTTTTAAGGTTTTTAAGATTCTTAAGATTTTTAAGATTTTTAAGGTTTTTAAGATTCTTAAGATTTTCAAGGTTTTTAAGATTCTTAAGATTTTTAAGATTCTTAAGGTTTTTAAAAATCTCAAGGTTTTTAAGATTCTTAAGATTTTAAGATTCTTAAGGTTTTTAAGATTCTTAAGGTTTTTAAGATTCTTAAGGTTTTTAAGATTCTTAAGATTTCTAAGATTCTTAAGATTTTTAAGATTCTTAAGATTTTTGAGATTTTTAAGGTTTTTAAGATTCTTAAGATTTTTAAGATTCTTAAGGGTTTTGAGATTCTCAAGGTTTTTATTAAGATTCTTGAGATCTTAAGATTCTTAAAATTATTAAGATTCTCAAGATTCTTAAGGTTTTTAAGATTTTTAAGATTCTTAAGATTTTTAAGATTCTCAAGATTTTTAAGGTTTTTAAGATTTTTGAGGTTTTTGAGATTTTTAAAAGGTTTTCAAAATTTTTAAGATTCTTAAGCTTTTCAAGATTCTTAAGGTTTTTAAGATCTTTAAGGTTTTTAAGATTCTTAAGGTTTTTAAGATTTTTAAGATTTTTAGGGTTTTCAAGATTTTTGAGGTTTTCAAGATTTTTAAGGTTTTTGAGATTTTTAGGGTTTTTAAGATTTTTAAGGTTTTTAAGATTCTCAAGGTTTTTAGGATTCTTAAGATTTTAAGATTCTTAAGGTTTTTGAGATTTTTGAGATTTTTAATTTTTTTAAGATTTTTTAAGGTTTTTAAGATTCTTAAGGTTCTCAAGATTCTCATGATTTTTAAGATTCTCAAGGTTTTTAAGATTCTTAAGAATTTTGAGGTTTTTAAGATTCTTAAGAATTTTGAGGTTTTTAAGATTCTTAAGGTTTTCAAGATTTTTAAGGTTTTTAAGATTCTTAAGGTTTTTAAGATTCATAAAATTTTCAAGTTTCTTAAGATTCTTAAGGTTTTTAAGATTTTTGAGATTCCTAGGGTTTTTTATATTCTTAAGGTTTTTATGATTCTTAAGATACTTATGATTTTTAAGATTTTTGATTATTAAGATTTCAAGATCCTCAAGATTCTTAATCTTTTGAAGATTTTTAAGGTTCTCAAGTATTTTCAAGATTCTTAAGATTTTTAAGGTTTTTAAGATTTTTAAGGTTTTTGAGATTTTTAAAAGGTTTTTAAAATTTTTAAGATTCTTAAGCTTTTCAAGATTCTTAAGGTTTTTAAGATCTTTAAGGTTTTTAAGATTCTTAAGGTTTTTAAGATTCTTAAGGTTTTTAAGATTTTTAAGATTTTTAAGGTTTTCAAGATTTTTGAGGTTTTCAAGATTCTTAAGGTTTTTGAGATTTTTAGGGTTTTTTAGATTTTTAAGGTTTTTAAGATTCTCAAGGTTTTTAGGATTCTTAAGATTTTAAGATTCTTAAGGTTTTTAAGATTTTTGAGCTTCTTTAAGATTCTAAAGGTTTTTAAGATTCTCAAGATTTTTAAGATTCTTAAGGTTTTTAAGATTTTTTAAGGTTTTTAAATTCTTAATCTTAAGAATCTTAAGACTAAGAACCTTAATAATCTAAAAATCTTAAGAATCTTGAAAATACTTGAGCACCTTAAAAATCTTCAAAAGATTAAGAATCTTGAGGATCTTGAAATCTTAATAATAAAAAATCTTAAAAATCATAACTATCTTAAGAATCATAAAAACCTTAAGAATATAAAAAACCCTAGGAATCTTAAAAATCTTAAAAACCTTGAGAATCTTAAAAATCTTAAGAAACTTGAAAATCTTATGAATCTTAAAAACCTTAAGAATCTTAAAAACCTTGAAAATCTTGAAAACCTTAAGAATCTTAAAAACCTCAAAATTCTTAAGAATCTTAAAAACCTTAAGAATCTTAAAAATCATGAGAATCTTGAAAACCTTAAGAATCTTAGAAAACTCAAGAATCTTAAAAACCTTGAAAATCTTAAAAACCTTAAGAATCTAAAAAATCTTAAGAATCTTAAAAACCTTAAGAATTTTAAAAATCTTTAAAACCTTAAGAATCTTAAAAACCTAAAGAATCTTATGAATCTTAAAAACCTTAAAAATCTTGAAAACCTTAAGAATCTTAAAAACCTTCAAAATCTTAAGATTTCGAAGGTTTTAAAGATTCTTAAGGGTTTAAAGATTTTTAAGGTTTTTCAGATTCTTAAGGTTTATAAGATTTTTGAGATTCTTAAGATTTTTGAGGTTTTTAAGGTTTTCAAGATTTTTGAGATTTTTAAGATTCTTGAGATTCTTAAGGTTTTTAAGATTTTTAAGGTTTTTCAGATTCTTAAGGTTTTTAAGATTCTTAAGGTTTTTAAGATTCTTAAGATTTTTAAGGTTTTTGAGATTCTTAAGATTTTTAAGATTCTCGAGGTTTCTGAGATTCTTAGGGTTTTTAAGATTTTTAAGATTCTTAAGATTCTTAAGATTTTTAAGGTTTTTAAGATTTTTAAGGTTTTCAAGATTTTTAAGGTTTTTGAAATTTTTAAGATTCTTGAGATTCTTAAGGTTTTTAAGATTCTTAAGATTTTTATGGTTTTTAAGGTTTTTAAGATTCTTAAGGTTTTTAAGATTTTTAAGGTTTTTAAGATTCTTAAGATTTTCAAGGTTTTTAAGATTCTTGAGATTTTTAAGATTCTTAAGGTTTTTAAGATTTTTAAGGTTTTTCAGATTCTTAAGGTTTTCAAGATTCTTAAGGTTTTTAAGATTATTAGGATTTTTAAGGTTTTTAAGATTCTTAAGATTTTTAAGATTCTCGAGGTTTCTGAGATTCTTAGGGTTTTTAAGATTTTTAAGATTCTTAAGATTCTTAAGATTTTTAAGGTTTTCAAGATTTTTAAGGTTTTCAAGATTTTTAAGGTTTTTGAAATTTTTAAGATTCTTGAGATTCTTAAGGTTTTTAAGATTCTTAAGATTTTTATGGTTTTTAAGGTTTTTAAGATTCTTAAGATTTTAAGATTCTTAAGGTTTTTGAGATTCTTAAGGTTTTTAAGATTCTTAAGGTTTTTAAGATTCTTAAGATTTCTAAGATTCTTAAGATTTTTAAGATTCTTAAGATTTTTGAGATTTTTAAGGTTTTTAAGATTCTTAAGATTTTTAAGATTCTTAAGGGTTTTGAGATTCTCAAGGTTTTTATTAAGATTCTTGAGATCTTAAGATTCTTAAAATTATTAAGATTCTCAAGATTCTTAAGGTTTTTAAGATTTTTAAGATTCTTAAGATTTTTAAGAAACTCTCAAGATTTTTAAGGTTTTTAAGATTTTTGAGGTTTTTGAGATTTTTAAAAGGTTTTCAAAATTTTTAAGATTCTTAAGCTTTTCAAGATTCTTAAGGTTTTTGAGATCTTTAAGGATTTTAAGATTCTTAAGGTTTTTAAGATTTTTAAGATTTTTAGGGTTTTCAAGATTTTTGAGGTTTTCAAGATTTTTAAGGTTTTTGAGATTTTTAGGGTTTTTAAGATTTTTAAGGTTTTTAAGATTCTCAAGGTTTTTAGGATTCTTAAGATTTTAAGATTCTTAAGGTTTTTGAGATTTTTGAGATTTTTAATTTTTTTAAGATTTTTTAAGGTTTTTAAGATTCTCAAGGTTCTCAAGATTCTCATGATTTTTAAGATTCTCAAGGTTTTTAAGATTCTTAAGAATTTTGAGGTTTTTAAGATTCTTAAGAATTTTGAGGTTTTTAAGATTCTTAAGGTTTTCAAGATTTTTAAGGTTTTTAAGATTCTTAAGGTTTTTAAGATTCATAAAATTTTCAAGTTTCTTAAGATTTTTAAGATTCTTAAGGTTTTTAAGATTTTTGAGATTCCTAGGGTTTTTTATATTCTTAAGGTTTTTATGATTCTTAAGATACTTATGATTTTTAAGATTTTTGATTATTAAGATTTCAAGATCCTCAAGATTCTTAATCTTTTGAAGATTTTTAAGGTTCTCAAGTATTTTCAAGATTCTTAAGATTTTTAAGGTTTTTAAGATTTTTAAGGTTTTTGAGATTTTTAAAAGGTTTTTAAAATTTTTAAGATTCTTAAGCTTTTCAAGATTCTTAAGGTTTTTAAGATCTTTAAGGTTTTTAAGATTCTTAAGGTTTTTAAGATTCTTAAGGTTTTTAAGATTCTTAAGATTTTTAAGGTTTTCAAGATTTTTGAGGTTTTCAAGATTCTTAAGGTTTTTGAGATTTTTAGGGTTTTTTAGATTTTTAAGGTTTTTAAGATTCTCAAGGTTTTTAGGATTCTTAAGATTTTAAGATTCTTAAGGTTTTTAAGATTTTTGAGCTTCTTTAAGATTCTAAAGGTTTTTAAGATTCTCAAGATTTTTAAGATTCTTAAGGTTTTTAAGATTTTTTAAGGTTTTTAAATTCTTAATTTTAAGAATCTTAAGACTAAGAACCTTAATAATCTAAAAATCTTAAGAATCTTGAAAATACTTGAGCACCTTAAAAATCTTCAAAAGATTAAGAATCTTGAGGATCTTGAAATCTTAATAATAAAAAATCTTAAAAATCATAACTATCTTAAGAATCATAAAAACCTTAAGAATATAAAAAACCCTAGGAATCTTAAAAATCTTAAAAACCTTGAGAATCTTAAAAATCTTAAGAAACTTGAAAATCTTATGAATCTTAAAAACCTTAAGAATCTTAAAAACCTTGAAAATCTTGAAAACCTTAAGAATCTTAAAAACCTCAAAATTCTTAAGAATCTTAAAAACCTTAAGAATCTTAAAAATCATGAGAATCTTGAAAACCTTAAGAATCTTAGAAAACTCAAGAATCTTAAAAACCTTGAAAATCTTAAAAACCTTAAGAATCTAAAAAATCTTAAGAATCTTAAAAACCTTAAGAATTTTAAAAATCTTTAAAACCTTAAGAATCTTAAAAACCTAAAGAATCTTATGAATCTTAAAAACCTTAAAAATCTTGAAAACCTTAAGAATCTTAAAAACCTTCAAAATCTTAAGATTTCGAAGGTTTTAAAGATTCTTAAGGGTTTAAAGATTTTTAAGGTTTTTCAGATTCTTAAGGTTTATAAGATTTTTGAGATTCTTAAGATTTTTGAGGTTTTTAAGGTTTTCAAGATTTTTGAGATTTTTAAGATTCTTGAGATTCTTAAGGTTTTTAAGATTTTTAAGGTTTTTCAGATTCTTAAGGTTTTTAAGATTCTTAAGGTTTTTAAGATTATTAGGATTTTTAAGGTTTTTAAGATTCTTAAGATTCTTAAGATTTTTAAGATTCTCGAGGTTTCTGAGATTCTTAGGGTTTTTAAGATTTTTAAGATTCTTAAGATTCTTAAGATTTTTAAGGTTTTTAAGATTTTTAAGGTTTTCAAGATTTTTAAGGTTTTTGAAATTTTTAAGATTCTTGAGATTCTTAAGGTTTTTAAGATTCTTAAGATTTTTATGGTTTTTAAGGTTTTTAAGATTCTTAAGGTTTTTAAGATTTTTAAGGTTTTTAAGATTCTTAAGATTTTCAAGGTTTTTAAGATTCTTGAGATTTTTAAGATTCTTAAGGTTTTTAAAATTCTCAAGGTTTTTAGGATTCTTAAGATTTTAAGATTCTTAAGGTTTTTAAGATTCTTAAGATTTCTGAGATTCTTAAGATTTTTGAGATTTTTAAGGTTTTTAAGATTCTTAAGATTTTTAAGATTCTTAAGGGTTTTGAGATTCTCAAGGTTTTTATTAAGATTCTTGAGATCTTAAGATTCTTAAAATTATTAAGATTCTCAAGATTCTCAAGGTTTTTAAGATTTTTAAGATTCTTAAGATTTTTAAGATTCTCAAGATTTTCAAGGTTTTTAAGATTTTTGAGGTTTTTGAGATTTTTAAAAGGTTTTTAAAATTTTTAAGATTCTTAAGCTTTTCAAGATTCTTAAGGTTTTTAAGATCTTTAAGGTTTTTAAGATTCTTAAGGTTTTTAAGATTCTTAAGATTTTTTGGGTTTTCAAGATTTTTGAGGTTTTCAAGATTTTTAAGGTTTTTGAGATTTTTAGGGTTTTTAAGATTTTTAAGGTTTTTAAGATTCTCAAGGTTTTTAGGATTCTTAAGATTTCAAGATTCTTAAGGTTTTTAAGATTTTTGAGATTTTTAATTTTTTTAAGATTTTTTAAGGTTTTTAAGATTCTTAAGGTTTTCAAGATTCTCATGATTTTTAAGATTCTTAAGGTTTTTAAGATTCTTAAGAATTTTGAGGTTTTTAAGATTCTTAAGAATTTTGAGGTTTTTAAGATTCTTAAGAATTTTGAGGTTTTTAAGATTCTTAAGGTTTTCAAGATTTTTAAGGTTTTTAAGATTCTTAAGGTTTTTAAGATTCATAAGATTTTCAAGTTTCTTAAGATTTTTAAGATTCTTAAGGTTTTTAAGATTTTTGAGATTCCTAGGGTTTTTTATATTCTTAAGGTTTTTATGATTCTTAAGATACTTATGATTTTTAAGATTTTTGATTATTAAGATTTCAAGATCCTCAAGATTCTTAATCTTTTGAAGTTTTTCAAGGTTCTCAAGTATTTTCAAGATTCTTAAGATTTTTAAGGTTTTTAAGATTTTTAAGGTTTTTGAGATTTTTAAAAGGTTTTTAAAATTTTTAAGATTCTTAAGCTTTTCAAGATTCTTGAGGTTTTTAAGATCTTTAAGGTTTTTAAGATTCTTAAGGTTTTCAAGATTCTTAAGGTTTTCAAGATTCTTAAGATTTTTAAGGTTTTCAAGATTTTTGAGGTTTTCAAGATTCTTGAGGTTTTTGAGATTTTTAGGGTTTTTTAGATTTTTAAGGATTTTAAGATTCTCAAGGTTTTTAGGATTCTTAAGATTTTAAGATTCTTAAGGTTTTTAAGATTTTTGAGATTTTTAAGGTTTTTAAGATTTTTTAAGGTTTTTAAGATTCTTAAGGTTTTTAAGATTTTCAAGGTTTTTAAGATTCTTAAGGTTTTTGAGATTGTTAAGCTCTTTAAGATTCTAAAGGTTTTTAAGATTCTCAAGATTTTTAAGATTCTTAAGGTTTTTAAGATTTTTTAAGGTTTTTAAGTTCTTAATCTTAAAAATCTTAAGACTAAAATCCTTGATAATCTAAAAATCTTAAGAATCTTGAAAATACTTGAGAACCTTAAAAATCTTCAAAAGATTAAGAATCTTGAGGATCTTGAAATCTTAATAATCAAAAATCTTAAAAATCATAAGTATCTTAAGAATCATAAAAACCTTAAGAATATAAAAAACCCTAGGAATCTCAAAAATCTTAAAAACCTTAAGAATCTTAAAAATCTTAAGAAACTTGAAAATCTTATGAATCTTTTAAACCTTAAGAATCTTAAAAACCTTAAAAATCTTGAAAACCTTAAGAATCTTAAAAACCTCAAAATTCTTAAGAATCTTAAAAACCTTAAGAATCTTAAAAATCATGAGAATCTTGAAAACCTTAAGAATCTTAGAAAACTCAAGAATCTTAAAAACCTCAAAATTCTTAAGAATCTTAAAAACCTTAAGAATCTTAAAAATCTTGAAAACCTTGAAAACCTTAAAAATCTTAAGAATCTTAAAAACCTTAAGAATTTTAAAAATCTTTAAAACCTTAAGAATCTTAAAAACCTTAAGAATCTCAAAAATCTTAAGAATCCTAAAAACCTTAAGAATCTCAAAAACCTAAAGAATCTTAAGAATCTTAAAAACCTTAAAAATCTTGAAAACCTTAAGAATCTTAAAAACCTTCAAAATCTTAAGATTTCGAAGGTTTTCAAGATTCTTAAGGGTTTAAAGATTTTTAAGGTTTTTCAGATTCTTAAGGTTTTTAAGATTTTTAAGATTCTTAAGATTTTTAAGGTTTTTAAGGTTTTCAAGATTTTTAAGGTTTTTCAGATTCTTAAGGTTTTTAAGATTCTTAAGATTCTTAAGATTTTTAAGGTTTTCAAGGTTTTCAAGATTTTTAAGGTTTTTGAGATTTTTAAGATTCTTGAGATTCTTAAGGTTTTTAAGATTTTCAAGGTTTTTCAGATTCTTAAGGTTTTTAAGATTCTTAAGGTTTTTCAGATTCTTAAGATTTTTAAGATTCTCGAGGTTTCTAAGATTCTAAGGGTTTTTAAGATTTTTAAGATTCTTAAGATTCTTAAGATTTTTAAGGTTTTTAAGATTTTTAAGGTTTTCAAGATTTTTAAGGTTTTTGAGATTTTTAAGATTCTTGAGATTCTTAAGGTTTTTAAGATTCTTAAGATTTTTATGGTTTTTAAGGTTTTTAAGATTCTTAAGGTTTTTGAGATTTTTAAGGTTTTCAAGATTCTTAAGATTTTCAAGGTTTTTAAGATTCTTAAGATTTTTAAGATTCTTAAGGTTTTTAAAATTCTCAAGGTTTTTAGGATTCTTAAGATTTTAAGATTCTTAAGGTTTTTAAGATTCTTAAGATTTTTGAGATTCTTAAGGTTTTTAAGATTTTTTAAGGTTTTTAAGATTTTTTAAGGTTTTTGAGATTCTTAAGGTTTTTAAGATTCTCAAGGTTTTTAAGATTCTCAAGGTTTTTAAGATTCTTAAGGTTTTTAAGATTCTTAAGGTTTTTGAGATTGTTAAGCTCTTTAAGATTCTAAAGGTTTTCAAGATTCTCAAGATTTTTAAGATTCTTAAGGTTTTTAAGATTTTTTAAGGTTTTTAAGTTCTTAATCTTAAAAATCTCAAGACTAAAAACCTTGATAATCTAAAAATCTTAAGAATCTTGAAAATACTTGAGAACCTTAAAAATCTTCAAAAGATTAAGAATCTTGAGGATCTTGAAATCTTAATAATCAAAAATCTTAAAAATCATAAGTATATTAAGAATCATAAAAACCTTAAGAATATAAAAAACCCTAGGAATCTCAAAAATCTTAAAAACCTTAAGAATCTTGAAAACCTTAAGAATCTTAAAAACCTCAAAATTCTTAAGAATCTTAAAAACCTTAAGAATCTTAAAAATCATGAGAATCTTGAAAACCTTAAGAATCTTAGAAAACTCAAGAATCTTAAAAACCTTAAAATCTTAAAAACCTTAAGAATCTAAAAAATCTTAAGAATCTTAAAAACCTTAAGAATTTTAAAAATTTTTAAAACCTTAAGAATCTTAAAAACCTTAAGAATTTTAAAAATCTTGAAAACCTTAAGAATCTTAAAAACCTTAAGAATCTTAAAAATCTTAAGAATCCTAAAAACCTTAAGAATCTTAAAAACCTAAAGAATCTTAAGAATCTTAAAAACCTTAAAAATCTTGAAAACCTTAAGAATCTTAAAAACCTTCAAAATCTTAAGATTTCGAAGGTTTTTAAGATTCTTAAGGGTTTAAAGATTTTTAAGGTTTTTCAGATTCTTAAGGTTTTTAAGATTTTTAAGATTCTTAAGATTTTTAAGGTTTTTAAGGTTTTCAAGATTTTTGAGATTTTTAAGATTCTTGAGATTCTTAAGGTTTTTAAGATTTTTAAGGTTTTTCAGATTCTTAAGGTTTTTAAGATTCTTAAGGTTTTTAAGATTATTAAGATTTTTAAGGTTTTTAAGATTCTTAAGATTTTTAAGATTCTCGAGGTTTCTGAGATTCTTAGGGTTTTTAATATTTTTAAGATTCTTAAGATTTTTAAGGTTTTTAAGATTTTTGAGGTTTTCAAGATTTTTAAGGTTTTTGAGATTTTCAAGATTCTTGAGATTCTTAAGGTTTTTAAGATTCTTAAGATTTTTATGGTTTTTAAGGTTTTTAAGATTCTTAAGGTTTTTAAGATTTTTAAGGTTTTTAAGATTCTTAAGATTTTCAAGGTTTTTAAGATTCTTAAGATTTTTATGATTCTTAAGGTTTTTAAAATTCTCAAGGTTTTTAGGATTCTTAAGATTTTAAGATTCTTAAGGTTTTTAAGATTCTTAAGATTTTTAAGATTCTTAAGGTTTTTCAGATTCTTAAGGTTTTTAAGATTCTTAAGATTTTTAAGATTCTTAAGATTTTTAAGATTCTTAAGGGTTTTGAGATTCTCAAGGTTTTTATTAAGATTCTTGAGATCTTAAGATTCTTAAAATTATTAAGATTCTCAAGATTCTTAAGGTTTTTAAGATTTTTAAGGTTTTTAAGATTTTTAAGATTCTTAAGATTTTTAAGATTCTCAAGATTTTTAAGGTTTTTAAGGTTTTTGAGATTTTTGAGGTTTTCAAGATTCTTAAGGTTTTTGAGATTTTTAGGGTTTTTAAGATTTTTAAGGTTTTTAAGATTCTCAAGGTTTTTAGGATTCTTAAGATTTTAAGATTCTTAAGGTTTTTAAGATTTTTGAGATTTTTAAGGTTTTTAAGATTTTTTAAGGTTTTTAAGATTCTCAAGATTTTTAAGATTCTTAAGGTTTTTAAGATTCTTAAGGTTTTTAAGATTGTTAAGCTCTTTAAGATTCTAAAGGTTTTTAAGATTCCCAAGATTTTTAAGATTCTTAAGGTTTTTAAGATTTTTTAAGGTTTTTAAGTTCTTAATCTTAAAAATCTTAAGACTAAAAACCTTGATAATCTAAAAATCTTAAGAATCTTGAAAATACTTGAGAACCTTAAAAATCTTCAAAAGATTAAGAATCTTGAGGATCTTGAAATCTTAATAATCAAAAATCTTAAAAATCATAAGTATCTTAAGAATCATAAAAACCTTAAGAATATAAAAAACCCTAGGAATCTCAAAAATCTTAAAAACCTTAAGAATCTTAAAAATCTTAAGAAACTTGAAAATCTTATGAATCTTAAAAACCTTAAGAATCTTAAAAACCTTAAAAATCTTGAAAACCTTAAGAATCTTAAAAACCTCAAAATTCTTAAGAATCTTAAAAACCTCAAAATTCTTAAGAATCTTAAAAACCTTAAGAATCTTAAAAATCATGAGAATCTTAAAAACCTTAAAAATCTTAAAAACCTTAAGAATCTCAAAAATCATGAGAATCTTAAAAACCTTTAAAATCTTGAAAACCTTAAGAATCTTAAAAACCTTAAGAATCTTAAAAATCTTAAGAATCCTAAAAACCTTAAGAATCTTGAAAACCTAAAGAATCTTAAGAATCTTAAAAACCTTTAAAATCTTGAAAACCTTATGAATCTTAAAAACCTTCAAAATCTTAAGATTTCGAAGGTTTTTAAGATTCTTAAGGGTTTAAAGATTTTTAAGGTTTTTCAGATTCTTAAGGTTTTCAAGATTTTTAAGATTCTTAAGATTTTTAAGGTTTTTAAGGTTTTCAAGATTTTTGAGATTTTCAAGATTCTTGAGATTCTTAAGGTTTTTAAGATTTTTAAGGTTTTTCAGATTCTTAAGGTTTTTAAGATTCTTAAGGTTTTTAAGATTATTAAGATTTTTAAGGTTTTTAAGATTCTTAAGATTTTTAAGATTCTTAAGATTTTTAAGATTCTCGAGGTTTCTGAGATTCTTAGGGTTTTTAAGATTTTTAAGATTCCTAAGATTTTTAAGGTTTTCAAGATTTTTAAGGTTTTTGAGATTTTTAAGATTCTTGAGATTCTTAAGGTTTTTAAGATTCTTAAGATTTTTATGGTTTTTAAGGTTTTTAAGATTCTTAAGGTTTTTAAGATTTTGAAGGTTTTTAAGATTCTTAAGATTTTCAAGGTTTTTAAGATTCTTAAGATTTTTAAGATTCTTAAGGTTTTTAAAATTCTCAAGGTTTTTAGGATTCTTAAGATTTTTGAGATTTTTAAGGGTTTTAAGATTCTTAAGATTTTTAAGATTCTTAAGGGTTTTGAGATTCTCAAGGTTTTTATTAAGATTCTTGAGATCTTAAGATTCTTGAAATTATTAAGATTCTCAAGATTCTTAAGGTTTTTAAGATTTTTAAGATTCTTGAGATTTTTAAGATTCTCAAGATTTTTAAGGTTTTTAAGATTTTTAAGGTTTTTGAGATTTTAAAAGGTTTTTAAAATTTTTAAGATTCTTAAGCTTTTCAAGATTCTTAAGGTTTTTAAGATCTTTAAGGTTTTTAAGATTTTTAAGGTTTTTAAGATTTTCAAGGTTTTTAAGATTCTTAAGATTTTTAAGATTCTTAAGGTTTTTAAGATTGTTAAGCTCTTTAAGATTCTAAAGGTTTTTAAGATTCTCAAGATTTTTAAGATTCTTAAGGTTTTTGAGATTTTTTAAGGTTTTCAAAGTCTTAATCTTAAAAATCTTAAGACTAAAATCCTTGATAATCTAAAAATCTTAAGAATCTTGAAAATACTTGAGAACCTCAAAAATCTTCAAAAGATTAAGAATCTTGAGGATCTTGAAATCTTAATAATCAAAAATCTTAAAAATCATAAGTATCTTAAGAATCATAAAAACCTTAAGAATATAAAAAACCCTAGGAATCTCAAAAATCTTAAAAACCTTAAGAATCTTAAAAATCTTAAGAAACTTGAAAATCTTATGAATCTTAAAAACCTTAAGAATCTTAAAAACCTTAAAAATCTTGAAAACCTTAAGAATCTTAAAAATCATGAGAATCTTGAAAACCTTAAGAATCTTAGAAAACTCAAGAATCTTAAAAACCTTAAAAATCTTAAAAACCTTAAGAATCTAAAAAATCTTAAGAATCTTAAGAATCTTAAAAACCTTTAAAATCTTGAAAACCTTAAGAATCTTAAAAACCTTAAGAATCTTAAAAATCTTAAGAATCTTAAAAACCTTAAAAATCTTGAAAACCTTAAGAATCTTAAAAACCTTCAAAATCTTAAGATTTCGAAGGTTTTTAAGATTCTTAAGGGTTTAAAGATTTTTAAGGTTTTTCAGATTCTTAAGGTTTTTAAGATTTTTAAGATTCTTAAGATTTTTAAGGTTTTTAAGGTTTTCAAGATTTTTAAGGTTTTTGAGATTTTTAAGATTCTTGAGATTCTTAAGATTTTTGAGATTTTTAAGGTTTTTCAGATTCTTAAGGTTTTTAAGATTCTTAAGGTTTTTAAGATTCTTAAGATTTTTAAGGTTTTTAAGATTCTTAAGATTTTTAAGATTCTCGAGGTTTCTGAGATTCTTAGGGTTTTTAAGATTTTTAAGATTCTTAAGATTCTTAAGATTTTTAAGGTTTTTAAGATTTTTAAGGTTTTCAAGATTTTTAAGGTTTTTGAGATTTTTAAGATTCTTGAGATTCTTAAGGTTTTTAAGATTCTTAAGATTTTTATGGTTTTTAAGGTTTTCAAGATTCTTAAGGTTTTTAAGATTTTTAAGGTTTTTGAGATTCTTAAGATTTTCAAGGTTTTTAAGATTCTTAAGGTTTTTAAAATTCTCAAGATTTTAAGATTCTTAAGGTTTTTAAGATTCTTAAGGTTTTTAAGATTCTTAAGATTTCTAAGATTCTTAAGATTTTTAAGATTCTAAAGATTTTTGAGATTTTTAAGGTTTTTAAGATTCTTAAGATTTTTAAGATTCTTAAGGGTTTTGAGATTCTCAAGGTTTTTATTAAGATTCTTGAGATCTTAAGATTCTTAAAATTATTAAGATTCTTAAGGTTTTTAAGATTCTTAAGATTTTTAAGATTCTCGAGATTTTTAAAAGGTTTTTAAAATTTTCAAGATTCTTAAGCTTTTCAAGATTCTTAAGGTTTTTAAGATCTTTAAGGTTTTTAAGATTCTTAAGGTTTTTAAGATTCTTAAGATTTTTAAGGTTTTCAAGATTTTTGAGGTTTTCAAGATTCTTAAGGTTTTTGAGATTTTCAGGGTTTTCAAGATTTTTAAGGTTTTTAAGATTCTCAAGGTTTTTAGGATTCTTAAGATTTTAAGATTCTTAAGGTTTTTAAGATTTTTGAGATTTTTAAGGTTTTCAAGATTCTTAAGATTTTTAAGATTCTTGAGGTTTTTCAGATTCTTAAGGTTTTAAAGATTTTTAAAATTCTTAAGGTTCTTAAGATTCTTAAGATTTTTTAGATTCTTAAGGTTTTCAAGATTTTTAAGGTTTTTAAGATTCTTAAGATTTTTAAGATTCTTAAGTATTTCAAGATTTTCAAGGTTTTTAAGATTCTTAAGGTTTTTAAGATTCTTAAGAATTTTGAGGTTTTTAAGATTTTTAAGGTTTTTAAGATTCTCAAGGTTTTTAGGATTCTTAAGATTTTAAGATTCTTAAGGTTTTTAAGATTTTTGAGATTTTTAAGGTTTTTAAGATTCTTAAGATTTTTAAGATTCTTAAGGTTTTTCAGATTCTTAAGGTTTTTAAGATTCTTAAGATTTTTAAGATTCTTAAGGATTTCAAGATTTTCAAGGTTTTTAAGATTCTTAAGGTTTTTAAGATTCTTAAGATTTTTATGGTTTTTAAGGTTTTTAAGATTCTTAAGGTTTTTAAGATTTTTAAGGTTTTCAAGATTCTTAAGATTTTCAAGGTTTTTGAGATTCTTAAGATTTTTAAGATTCTTAAGGTTTTTAAAATTCTCAAGGTTTTTAGGATTCTTAAGATTTTAAGATTCTTAAGGTTTTTAAGATTTTTGAGATTTTTAAGGTTTTTAAGATTCTTAAGGTTTTAAAGATTTTTAAAATTCTTAAGGTTTTTAAGATTCTTAAGATTTTTATGGTTTTTAAGGTTTTTAAGATTCTTAAGGTTTTTAAGATTTTTAAGGTTTTCAAGATTCTTAAGATTTTCAAGGTTTTTAAGATTCTTAAGATTTTTAAGATTCTTAAGGTTTTTAAAATTCTCAAGGTTTTTAGGATTTTTTAAGGTTTTTAAGTTCTTAATCTTAAAAATCTTAAGACTAAAACCTTAAGAATCATAAAAATCTTAAGAATCTTAAAAACCTTGAAAATCTTAAGAATCTTAAAAACCTTAAAAATCTTGAAAACCTTAAGAATCTTAAAAACCTTCAAAATCTTAAGATTTCGAAGGTTTTTAAGATTCTTAAGGGTTTAAAGATTTTTAAGGTTTTTCAGATTCTTAAGGTTTTTAAGATTTTTAAGATTCTTAAGATTCTTAAGGTTTTTAAGATTTTTAAGGTTTTTCAGATTCTTAAGGTTTTTAAGATTCTTAAGGTTTTTAAGATTATTAAGATTTTTAAGGTTTTTAAGATTCTTAAGATTTTTAAGATTCTCGAGGTTTCTGAGATTCTTAGGGTTTTTAATATTTTTAAGATTCTTAAGATTTTTAAGGTTTTTAAGATTTTTGAGGTTTTCAAGATTTTTAAGGTTTTTGAGATTTTCAAGATTCTTGAGATTCTTAAGGTTTTTAAGATTCTTAAGATTTTTATGGTTTTTAAGGTTTTTAAGATTCTTAAGGTTTTTAAGATTTTTAAGGTTTTTAAGATTCTTAAGATTTTCAAGGTTTTTAAGATTCTTAAGATTTTTATGATTCTTAAGGTTTTTAAAATTCTCAAGGTTTTTAGGATTCTTAAGATTTTAAGATTCTTAAGGTTTTTAAGATTCTTAAGATTTCTAAGATTCTTAAGATTTTTGAGATTTTTAAGGTTTTTAAGATTCTTAAGATTTTTAAGATTCTTAAGATTTTTAAGATTCTTAAGGGTTTTGAGATTCTCAAGGTTTTTATTAAGATTCTTGAGATCTTAAGATTCTTAAAATTATTAAGATTCTCAAGATTCTTAAGGTTTTTAAGATTTTTAAGGTTTTTAAGATTTTTAAGATTCTTAAGATTTTTAAGATTCTCAAGATTTTTAAGGTTTTTAAGGTTTTTGAGATTTTTGAGGTTTTCAAGATTCTTAAGGTTTTTGAGATTTTTAAGGTTTTTAAGATTTTTTAAGGTTTTTAAGATTCTCAAGATTTTTAAGATTCTTAAGGTTTTTAAGATTCTTAAGGTTTTTAAGATTGTTAAGCTCTTTAAGATTCTAAAGGTTTTTAAGATTCCCAAGATTTTTAAGATTCTTAAGGTTTTTAAGATTTTTTAAGGTTTTTAAGTTCTTAATCTTAAAAATCTTAAGACTAAAAACCTTGATAATCTAAAAATCTTAAGAATCTTGAAAATACTTGAGAACCTTAAAAATCTTCAAAAGATTAAGAATCTTGAGGATCTTGAAATCTTAATAATCAAAAATCTTAAAAATCATAAGTATCTTAAGAATCATAAAAACCTTAAGAATATAAAAAAACCCTAGGAATCTCAAAAATCTTAAAAACCTTAAGAATCTTAAAAATCTTAAGAAACTTGAAAATCTTATGAATCTTAAAAACCTTAAGAATCTTAAAAACCTTAAAAATCTTGAAAACCTTAAGAATCTTAAAAACCTCAAAATTCTTAAGAATCTTAAAAACCTCAAAATTCTTAAGAATCTTAAAAACCTTAAGAATCTTAAAAATCATGAGAATCTTAAAAACCTTAAAAATCTTAAAAACCTTAAGAATCTCAAAAATCATGAGAATCTTAAAAACCTTTAAAATCTTGAAAACCTTAAGAATCTTAAAAACCTTAAGAATCTTAAAAATCTTAAGAATCCTAAAAACCTTAAGAATCTTGAAAACCTAAAGAATCTTAAGAATCTTAAAAACCTTTAAAATCTTGAAAACCTTAAGAATCTTAAAAACCTTCAAAATCTTAAGATTTCGAAGGTTTTTAAGATTCTTAAGGGTTTAAAGATTTTTAAGGTTTTTCAGATTCTTAAGGTTTTCAAGATTTTTAAGATTCTTAAGATTTTTAAGGTTTTTAAGGTTTTCAAGATTTTTGAGATTTTCAAGATTCTTGAGATTCTTAAGGTTTTTAAGATTTTTAAGGTTTTTCAGATTCTTAAGGTTTTTAAGATTCTTAAGGTTTTTAAGATTATTAAGATTTTTAAGGTTTTTAAGATTCTTAAGATTTTTAAGATTCTTAAGATTTTTAAGATTCTCGAGGTTTCTGAGATTCTTAGGGTTTTTAAGATTTTTAAGATTCCTAAGATTTTTAAGGTTTTCAAGATTTTTAAGGTTTTTGAGATTTTTAAGATTCTTGAGATTCTTAAGGTTTTTAAGATTCTTAAGATTTTTATGGTTTTTAAGGTTTTTAAGATTCTTAAGGTTTTTAAGATTTTGAAGGTTTTTAAGATTCTTAAGATTTTCAAGGTTTTTAAGATTCTTAAGATTTTTAAGATTCTTAAGGTTTTTAAAATTCTCAAGGTTTTTAGGATTCTTAAGATTTTTGAGATTTTTAAGGTTTTTAAGATTCTTAAGATTTTTAAGATTCTTAAGGGTTTTGAGATTCTCAAGGTTTTTATTAAGATTCTTGAGATCTTAAGATTCTTGAAATTATTAAGATTCTCAAGATTCTTAAGGTTTTTAAGATTTTTAAGATTCTTGAGATTTTTAAGATTCTCAAGATTTTTAAGGTTTTTAAGATTTTTAAGGTTTTTGAGATTTTAAAAGGTTTTTAAAATTTTTAAGATTCTTAAGCTTTTCAAGATTCTTAAGGTTTTTAAGATTTTTTAAGGTTTTTAAGATTTTTAAGGTTTTTAAGATTCTCAAGGTTTTTAAGATTCTTAAGGTTTTTAAGATTCTTAAGGTTTTTAAGATTGTTAAGCTCTTTAAGATTCTAAAGGTTTTTAAGATTCTCAAGATTTTTAAGATTCTTAAGGTTTTTGAGATTTTTTAAGGTTTTCAAAGTCTTAATCTTAAAAATCTTAAGACTAAAATCCTTGATAATCTAAAAATCTTAAGAATCTTGAAAATACTTGAGAACCTCAAAAATCTTCAAAAGATTAAGAATCTTGAGGATCTTGAAATCTTAATAATCAAAAATCTTAAAAATCATAAGTATCTTAAGAATCATAAAAACCTTAAGAATATAAAAAACCCTAGGAATCTCAAAAATCTTAAAAACCTTAAGAATCTTAAAAATCTTAAGAAACTTGAAAATCTTATGAATCTTAAAAACCTTAAGAATCTTAAAAACCTTAAAAATCTTGAAAACCTTAAGAATCTTAAAAATCATGAGAATCTTGAAAACCTTAAGAATCTTAGAAAACTCAAGAATCTTAAAAACCTTAAAAATCTTAAAAACCTTAAGAATCTAAAAAATCTTAAGAATCTTAAGAATCTTAAAAACCTTTAAAATCTTGAAAACCTTGAGAATCTTAAAAACCTTAAGAATCTTAAAAATCTTAAGAATCTTAAAAACCTTAAAAATCTTGAAAACCTTAAGAATCTTAAAAACCTTCAAAATCTTAAGATTTCGAAGGTTTTTAAGATTCTTAAGGGTTTAAAGATTTTTAAGGTTTTTCAGATTCTTAAGGTTTTTAAGATTTTTAAGATTCTTAAGATTTTTAAGGTTTTTAAGGTTTTCAAGATTTTTAAGGTTTTTGAGATTTTTAAGATTCTTGAGATTCTTAAGATTTTTGAGATTTTTAAGGTTTTTCAGATTCTTAAGGTTTTTAAGATTCTTAAGGTTTTTAAGATTCTTAAGATTTTTAAGGTTTTTAAGATTCTTAAGATTTTCAAGATTCTCGAGGTTTCTGAGATTCTTAGGGTTTTTAAGATTTTTAAGATTCTTAAGATTCTTAAGATTTTCAAGGTTTTTAAGATTTTTAAGGTTTTCAAGATTTTTAAGGTTTTTGAGATTTTTAAGATTCTTGAGATTCTTAAGGTTTTTAAGATTCTTAAGATTTTTATGGTTTTTAAGGTTTTCAAGATTCTTAAGGTTTTTAAGATTTTTAAGGTTTTTGAGATTCTTAAGATTTTCAAGGTTTTTAAGATTCTTAAGGTTTTTAAAATTCTCAAGATTTTAAGATTCTTAAGGTTTTTAAGATTCTTAAGGTTTTTAAGATTCTTAAGATTTCTAAGATTCTTAAGATTTTTAAGATTCTAAAGATTTTTGAGATTTTTAAGGTTTTTAAGATTCTTAAGATTTTTAAGATTCTTAAGGGTTTTGAGATTCTCAAGGTTTTTATTAAGATTCTTGAGATCTTAAGATTCTTAAAATTATTAAGATTCTTAAGGTTTTTAAGATTCTTAAGATTTTTAAGATTCTCGAGATTTTTAAAAGGTTTTTAAAATTTTCAAGATTCTTAAGCTTTTTAAGATTCTTAAGGTTTTTAAGATTTTTAAGGTTTTTAAGATTCTTAAGGTTTTTAAGATTCTTAAGATTTTTAAGGTTTTCAAGATTTTTGAGGTTTTCAAGATTCTTAAGGTTTTTGAGATTTTCAGGGTTTTCAAGATTTTTAAGGTTTTTAAGATTCTCAAGGTTTTTAGGATTCTTAAGATTTTAAGATTCTTAAGGTTTTTAAGATTTTTGAGATTTTTAAGGTTTTCAAGATTCTTAAGATTTTTAAGATTCTTGAGGTTTTTCAGATTCTTAAGGTTTTAAAGATTTTTAAAATTCTTAAGGTTCTTAAGATTCTTAAGATTTTTTAGATTCTTAAGGTTTTCAAGATTTTTAAGGTTTTTAAGATTCTTAAGATTTTTAAGATTCTTAAGTATTTCAAGATTTTCAAGGTTTTTAAGATTCTTAAGGTTTTTAAGATTCTCATGATTTTTAAGATTCTTAAGGTTTTTAAGATTCTTAAGAATTTTGAGGTTTTTAAGATTTTTAAGGTTTTTAAGATTCTCAAGGTTTTTAGGATTCTTAAGATTTTAAGATTCTTAAGGTTTTTAAGATTTTTGAGATTTTTAAGGTTTTTAAGATTCTTAAGATTTTTAAGATTCTTAAGGTTTTTCAGATTCTTAAGGTTTTTAAGATTCTTAAGATTTTTAAGATTCTTAAGGATTTCAAGATTTTCAAGGTTTTTAAGATTCTTAAGGTTTTTAAGATTCTTAAGATTTTTATGGTTTTTAAGGTTTTTAAGATTCTTAAGGTTTTTAAGATTTTTAAGGTTTTCAAGATTCTTAAGATTTTCAAGGTTTTTGAGATTCTTAAGATTTTTAAGATTCTTAAGGTTTTTAAAATTCTCAAGGTTTTTAGGATTCTTAAGATTTTAAGATTCTTAAGGTTTTTAAGATTTTTGAGATTTTTAAGGTTTTTAAGATTCTTAAGGTTTTAAAGATTTTTAAAATTCTTAAGGTTTTTAAGATTCTTAAGATTTTTATGGTTTTTAAGGTTTTTGAGATTCTTAAGGTTTTTAAGATTTTTAAGGTTTTCAAGATTCTTAAGATTTTCAAGGTTTTTAAGATTCTTAAGATTTTTAAGATTCTTAAGGTTTTTAAAATTCTCAAGGTTTTTAGGATTTTTTAAGGTTTTTAAGTTCTTAATCTTAAAAATCTTAAGACTAAAAACCTTGATAATCTAAAAATCTTAAGAATCTTGAAAATACTTGAGAACCTTAAAAATCTTCAAAAGATTAATTAAGAATCTTGAGGATCTTGAAATCTTAATAATCAAAAATCTTAAAAACCATAAGTATCTTAAGAATCATAAAAACCTTAAGAATATAAAAAACCCTAGGAATCTCAAAAATCTTAAAAACCTTAAGAATCTTAAAAATCTTAAGAAACTTGAAAATCTTATGAATCTTAAAAACCTTAAGAATCTTAAAAACCTTAAAAATCTTGAAAACCTAAAGAATCTTAAAAACCTCAAAATTCTTAAGAATCTTAAAAACCTCAAAATTCTTAAGAATCTTAAAAACCTTAAGAATCTTAAAAATCATGAGAATCTTAAAAACCTTAAAAATCTTAAAAACCTTAAGAATCTTAAAAATCATGAGAATCTTAAAAACCTTTAAAATCTTGAAAACCTTAAGAATCTTAAAAACCTTAAGAATCTTAAAAATCTTAAGAATCCTAAAAACTTTAAGAATCTTGAAAACCTAAAGAATCTTAAGAATCTTAAAAACCTTTAAAATCTTGAAAACCTTAAGAATCTTAAAAACCTTCAAAATCTTAAGATTTCGAAGGTTTTTAAGATTCTTAAGGGTTTAAAGATTTTTAAGGTTTTTCAGATTCTTAAGGTTTTTAAGATTTTTAAGATTCTTAAGATTTTTAAGGTTTTTAAGGTTTTCAAGATTTTTGAGATTTTCAAGATTCTTGAGATTCCTAAGGTTTTTAAGATTTTTAAGGTTTTTCAGATTCTTAAGGTTTTTAAGATTATTAAGATTTTTAAGGTTTTTAAGATTCTTAAGATTTTTAAGATTCTCGAGATTTCTGAGATTCTTAGGGTTTTTAAGATTTTTAAGATTCTTAAGATTTTTAAGGTTTTCAAGATTTTTAAGGTTTTTGAGATTTTTAAGATTCTTGAGATTCTTAAGGTTTTTAAGATTCTTAAGATTTTTATGGTTTTTAAGGTTTTTAAGATTCTTAAGGTTTTTAAGATTTTAAAGGTTTTTAAGATTTTAAAGGTTTTTAAGATTCTTAAGATTTTCAAGGTTTTTAAGATTCTTAAGATTTTTAAGATTCTTAAGGTTTTTAAAATTCTCAAGGTTTTTAGGATTCTTAAGATTTTTGAGATTTTTAAGGTTTTTAAGATTCTTAAGATTTTTAAGATTCTTAAGGGTTTTGAGATTCTCAAGGTTTTTATTAAGATTCTTGAGATCTTAAGATTCTTGAAATTATTAAGATTCTCAAGATTCTTAAGGTTTTTAAGATTTTTAAGATTCTTGAGATTTTTAAGATTCTCAAGATTTTTAAGGTTTTTAAGATTTTTAAGGTTTTTGAGATTTTAAAAGGTTTTTAAAATTTTTAAGATTCTTAAGCTTTTCAAGATTCTTAAGGTTTTTAAGATCTTTAAGGTTTTCAAGATTTTTGAGGATTTCAAGATTCTTAAGGTTTTTGAGATTTTTAGGGTTTTTTAGATTTTTAAGGTTTTAAAGATTCTCAAGGTTTTTAGGATTCTTAAGATTTTAAGATTCTTAAGGTTTTTAAGATTTTTGAGATTTTTAAGGTTTTTAAGATTTTTTAAGGTTTTTAAGATTCTTAAGGTTTTTAAGATTCTCAAGGTTTTTAAGATTCTTAAGGTTTTTAAGATTCTTAAGGTTTTTAAGATTTTTGAGATTTTTAAGGTTTTTAAGATTTTTTAAGGTTTTTAAGATTCTTAAGATTTTTAAGATTCTTAAGGGTTTTGAGATTCTCAAGGTTTTTATTAAGATTCTTGAGATCTTAAGATTCTTGAAATTATTAAGATTCTCAAGATTCTTAAGGTTTTTAAGATTTTTAAGATTCTTGAGATTTTTAAGATTCTCAAGATTTTTAAGGTTTTTAAGATTTTTAAGGTTTTTGAGATTTTAAAAGGTTTTTAAAATTTTTAAGATTCTTAAGCTTTTCAAGATTCTTAAGGTTTTTAAGATCTTTAAGGTTTTCAAGATTTTTGAGGATTTCAAGATTCTTAAGGTTTTTGAGATTTTTAGGGTTTTTTAGATTTTTAAGGTTTTAAAGATTCTCAAGGTTTTTAGGATTCTTAAGATTTTAAGATTCTTAAGGTTTTTAAGATTTTTGAGATTTTTAAGGTTTTTAAGATTTTTTAAGGTTTTTAAGATTCTTAAGGTTTTTAAGATTCTCAAGGTTTTTAAGATTCTTAAGGTTTTTAAGATTCTTAAGGTTTTTAAGATTCTTAAGGTTTTTAAGATTCTTAAGGTTTTTAAGATTGTTAAGCTCTTTAAGATTCTAAAGGTTTTTAAGATTCTCAAGATTTTTAAGATTCTTAAGGTTTTTAAGATTTTTTAAGGTTTTCAAGTTCTTAATCTTAAAAATCTTAAGACTAAAATCCTTGATAATCTAAAAATCTTAAGAATCTTGAAAATACTTGAGAACCTCAAAAATCTTCAAAAGATTAAGAATCTTGAGGATCTTGAAATCTTAATAATCAAAAATCTTAAAAATCATAAGTATCTTAAGAATCATAAAAACCTTAAGAATATAAAAAACCCTAGGAATCTCAAAAATCTTAAAAACCTTAAGAATCTTAAAAATCTTAAGAAACTTGAAAATCTTATGAATCTTAAAAACCTTAAGAATCTTAAAAACCTTAAAAATCTTGAAAACCTTAAGAATCTTAAAAATCATGAGAATCTTGAAAACCTTAAGAATCTTAGAAAACTCAAGAATCTTAAAAACCTTAAAAATCTTAAAAACCTTAAGAATCTAAAAAATCTTAAGAATCTTAAGAATCTTAAAAACCTTTAAAATCTTGAAAACCTTAAGAATCTTAAAAACCTTAAGAATCTTAAAAATCTTAAGAATCTTAAAAACCTTAAAAATCTTGAAAACCTTAAGAATCTTAAAAACCTTCAAAATCTTAAGATTTCGAAGGTTTTTAAGATTCTTAAGGGTTTAAAGATTTTTAAGGTTTTTCAGATTCTTAAGGTTTTTAAGATTTTTAAGATTCTTAAGATTTTTAAGGTTTTTAAGGTTTTCAAGATTTTTAAGGTTTTTGAGATTTTTAAGATTCTTGAGATTCTTAAGATTTTTGAGATTTTTAAGGTTTTTCAGATTCTTAAGGTTTTTAAGATTCTTAAGGTTTTTAAGATTCTTAAGATTTTTAAGGTTTTTAAGATTCTTAAGATTTTCAAGATTCTCGAGGTTTCTGAGATTCTTAGGGTTTTTAAGATTTTTAAGATTCTTAAGATTCTTAAGATTTTTAAGGTTTTTAAGATTTTTAAGGTTTTCAAGATTTTTAAGGTTTTTGAGATTTTTAAGATTCTTGAGATTCTTAAGGTTTTTAAGATTCTTAAGATTTTTATGGTTTTTAAGGTTTTCAAGATTCTTAAGGTTTTTAAGATTTTTAAGGTTTTTGAGATTCTTAAGATTTTCAAGGTTTTTAAGATTCTTAAGGTTTTTAAAATTCTCAAGATTTTAAGATTCTTAAGGTTTTTAAGATTCTTAAGGTTTTTAAGATTCTTAAGATTTCTAAGATTCTTAAGATTTTTAAGATTCTAAAGATTTTTGAGATTTTTAAGGTTTTTAAGATTCTTAAGATTTTTAAGATTCTTAAGGGTTTTGAGATTCTCAAGGTTTTTATTAAGATTCTTGAGATCTTAAGATTCTTGAAATTATTAAGATTCTTAAGGTTTTTAAGATTCTTAAGATTTTTAAGATTCTCAAGATTTTTAAGGTTTTTAAGATTTTTAAGGTTTTTGAGATTTTTAAAAGGTTTTTAAAATTTTCAAGATTCTTAAGCTTTTCAAGATTCTTAAGGTTTTTAAGATCTTTAAGGTTTTTAAGATTCTTAAGGTTTTTAAGATTCTTAAGATTTTTAAGGTTTTCAAGATTTTTGAGGTTTTCAAGATTCTTAAGGTTTTTGAGATTTTTAGGGTTTTTAAGATTTTTAAGGTTTTTAAGATTCTCAAGGTTTTTAGGATTCTTAAGATTTTAAGATTCTTAAGGTTTTTAAGATTTTTGAGATTTTTAAGGTTTTCAAGATTCTTAAGATTTTTAAGATTCTTGAGGTTTTTCAGATTCTTAAGGTTTTAAAGATTTTTAAAATTCTTAAGGTTTTTAAGATTCTTAAGATTTTTTAGATTCTTAAGGTTTTCAAGATTTTTAAGGTTTTTAAGATTCTTAAGATTTTTAAGATTCTTAAGTATTTCAAGATTTTCAAGGTTTTTAAGATTCTTAAGGTTTTTAAGATTCTTAGGATTTTTATGGTTTTTAAGGTTTTTAAGATTCTTAAGTTTTTTAAGATTTTTAAGGTTTTCAAGATTCTTAAGGTTTTCAAGATCTTTAAGGTTTTTAAGATTCGTAAGGTTTTTAAGATTCTTAAGATTTTTAAGGTTTTCAAGATTTTTGAGGTTTTCAAGATTCTTGAGGTTTTTGAGATTTTTAGGGTTTTTAAGATTTTTAAGGTTTTTAAGATTCTCAAGGTTTTTAGGATTCTTAAGATTTTAAGATTCTTAAGGTTTTTAAGATTTTTGAGATTTTTAAGGTTTTTAAGATTCTTAAGATTTTTAAGATTCTTAAGGTTTTTCAGATTCTTAAGGTTTTTAAGATTCTTAAGATTTTTAAGATTCTTAAGGATTTCAAGATTTTCAAGGTTTTTAAGATTTTCAAGGTTTTTAAGATTCTTAAGATTTTTATGGTTTTTAAGGTTTTTAAGATTCTTAAGGTTTTTAAGATTTTTAAGGTTTTCAAGATTCTTAAGATTTTCAAGGTTTTTGAGATTCTTAAGATTTTTAAGATTCTTAAGGTTTTTAAAATTCTCAAGGTTTTTAGGATTCTTAAGATTTTAAGATTCTTAAGGTTTTTAAGATTTTTGAGATTTTTAAGGTTTTTAAGATTCTTAAGATTTTTAAGATTCTTAAGGTTTTTAAGATTCTTAAGGTTTTTAAGATTGTTAAGCTCTTTAAGATTCTAAAGGTTTTTAAGATTCTCAAGATTTTTAAGATTCTTAAGGTTTTTAAGATTTTTTAAGGTTTTTAAGTTCTTAATCTTAAAAATCTTAAGACTAAAAACCTTGATAATCTAAAAATCTAAGAATCTTGAAAATACTTGAGAACCTTAAAAATCTCCAAAAGATTAAGAATCTTGAGGATCTTGAAATCTTAATAATCAAAAATCTTAAAAATCATAAGTATCTTAAGAATCATAAAAACCTTAAGAATATAAAAAACCCTAGGAATCTCAAAAATCTTAAAAACCTTAAGAATCTTAAAAATCTTAAGAAACTTGAAAATCTTATGAATCATAAAAACCTTAAGAATCTTAAAAACCTTAAAAATCTTGAAAACCTTAAGAATCTTAAAAACCTCAAAATTCTTAAGAATCTTAAAAACCTCAAAATCCTTAAGAATCTTAAAAACCTTAAGAATCTTAAAAATCATGAGAATCTTGAAAACCTTAAGAATCTTAGAAAACTCAAGAATCTTAAAAACCTTAAAAATCTTAAAAACCTTAAGAATCTAAAAAATCTTAAGAATCTTTAAAACCTTAAGAATTTTAAAAATTTTTAAAACCTTAAGAATCTTAAAAACCTTAAGAATCTTAAAAATCTTAAGAATCCTAAAAACCTTAAGAATCTTAAAAACCTAAAGAATCTTAAGAATCTTAAAAACCTTAAAAATCTTGAAAACCTTAAGAATCTTAAAAACCTTCAAAATCTTAAGATTTCGAAGGTTTTTAAGATTCTTAAGGGTTTAAAGATTTTTAAGGTTTTTCAGATTCTTAAGGTTTTTAAGATTTTTAAGATTCTTAAGATTTTTAAGGTTTTTAAGGTTTTCAAGATTTTTGAGATTTTCAAGATTCTTGAGATTCTTAAGGTTCTTAAGATTTTTAAGGTTTTTCAGATTCTTAAGGTTTTTAAGATTCTTAAGGTTTTTAAGATTCTTAAGATTTTTAAGGTTTTTGAGATTCTTAAGATTTTTAAGATTCTCGAGGTTTCTGAGATTCTTAGGGTTTTTAAGATTTTTAAGATTCTTAAGATTCTTAAGATTTTTAAGGTTTTCAAGATTTTTAAGGTTTTTGAGATTTTTAAGATTCTTGAGATTCTTAAGGTTTTCAAGATTCTTAAGATTTTTATGGTTTTTAAGGTTTTTAAGATTCTTAAGGTTTTTAAGATTTTTAAGGTTTTTAAGATTCTTAAGATTTTCAAGGTTTTTAAGATTCTTAAGATTTTTAAGATTCTTAAGGTTTTTAAAATTCTCAAGGTTTTTAGGATTCTTAAGATTTTTGAGATTTTTAAGGTTTTTAAGATTCTTAAGATTTTTAAGATTCTTAAGGGTTTTGAGATTCTCAAGGTTTTTATTAAGATTCTTGAGATCTTAAGATTCTTGAAATTATTAAGATTCTCAAGATTCTTAAGGTTTTTAAGATTTTCAAGATTCTTGAGATTTTTAAGATTCTCAAGATTTTTAAGGTTTTTAAGATTCTTAAGATTTTTGAGATTCTTAAGGTTTTTAAGATTTTTTAAGGTTTTGAAGATTTTTTAAGGTTTTTGAGATTCTTAAGGTTTTTAAGATTCTCAAGGTTTTTAAGATTCTTAAGGTTTTTAAGATTCTTAAGGTTTTTAAGATTCTTAAGGTTTTTAAGATTCTTAAGGGTTTAAAGATTTTTAAGGTTTTTCAGATTCTTAAGGTTTTTAAGATTTTTAAGATTCTTAAGATTTTTAAGGTTTTTAAGGTTTTCAAGATTTTTAAGGTTTTTGAGATTTTCAAGATTCTTGAGATTCTTAAGGTTTTTAAGATTCTTAAGATTTTTATGGTTTTTAAGGTTTTTAAGATTCTTAAGGTTTTTAAGATTTTTAAGGTTTTTAAGATTCTTAAGATTTTCAAGGTTTTTAAGATTCTTAAGATTTTTAAGATTCTTAAGGTTTTTAAAATTCTCAAGGTTTTTAGGATTCTTAAGATTTTAAGATTCTTAAGGTTTTTAAGATTCTTAAGGTTTTTAAGATTTTTAAGATTTCTAAGATTCTTAAGATTTTTGAGATTTTTAAGGTTTTTAAGATTCTTAAGATTTTTAAGATTCTTAAGGGTTTTGAGATTCTCAAGGTTTTTATTAAGATTCTTGAGATCTTAAGATTCTTAAAATTATTAAGATTCTCAAGATTCTTAAGGTTTTTAAGATTTTTAAGATCCTTAAGATTTTTAAGATTCTCAAGATTTTTAAGGTTTTTAAGATTTTTAAGGTTTTTGAGATTTTTGAGGTTTTCAAGATTCTTAAGGTTTTTGAGATTTTTAGGGTTTTTAAGATTTTTAAGGTTTTTAAGATTCTCAAGGTTTTTAGGATTCTTAAGATTTTAAGATTCTTAAGGTTTTTAAGATTTTTGAGATTTTTAAGGTTTTTAAGATTTTTTAAGGTTTTTAAGATTCTCAAGATTTTTAAGATTCTTAAGGTTTTTAAGATTCTTAAGGTTTTTAAGATTGTTAAGCTCTTTAAGATTCTAAAGGTTTTTAAGATTCTCAAGATTTTTAAGATTCTTAAGGTTTTTAAGATTTTTTAAGGTTTTTAAGTTCTTAATCTTAAAAATCTTAAGACTAAAAACCTTGATAATCTAAAAATCTTAAGAATCTTGAAAATACTTGAGAACCTTAAAAATCTTCAAAAGATTAAGAATCTTGAGGATCTTGAAATCTTAATAATCAAAAATCTTAAAAATCATAAGTATCTTAAGAATCATAAAAACCTTAAGAATTTTAAAAATCTTTAAAACCTTAAGAATCTTAAAAACCTTAAGAATCTTAAAAATCTTAAGAATCCTAAAAACCTTAAGAATCTCAAAAACCTAAAGAATCTTAAGAATCTTAAAAACCTTGAAAATCTTGAAAACCTTAAGAATCTTAAAAACCTTCAAAATCTTAAGATTTCGAAGGTTTTTAAGATTCTTAAGGGTTTAAAGCTTTTTAAGGTTTTTCAGATTCTTAAGGTTTTTAAGATTTTTAAGATTCTTAAGATTTTTAAGGTTTTTAAGGTTTTCAAGATTTTTAAGGTTTTTGAGATTTTTAAGATTCTTGAGATTCTTAAGGTTTTTAAGATTTTTAAGGTTTTTCAGATTCTTAAGGTTTTTAAGATTCTTAAGGTTTTTAAGATTCTTAAGATTTTTAAGATTCTCGAGGTTTCTAAGATTCTTAGGGTTTTTAAGATTTTTAAGATTCTTAAGATTCTTAAGATTTTTAAGGTTTTTAAGATTTTTAAGGTTTTCAAGATTTTTAAGGTTTTTGAGATTTTTAAGATTCTTGAGATTCTTAAGGTTTTTAAGATTCTTAAGATTTTTATGGTTTTTAAGGTTTTTAAGATTCTTAAGGTTTTTAAGATTTTTAAGGTTTTTAAGATTCTTAAGATTTTCAAGGTTTTTAAGATTCTTAAGATTTTTAAGATTCTCAAGGTTTTTAAAATTCTCAAGGTTTTTAGGATTCTTAAGATTTCAAGATTCTTGAGGTTTTTAAGATTCTTAAGATTTTTGAGATTCTTAAGGTTTTTAAGATTTTTTAAGGTTTTTAAGATTTTTTAAGGTTTTTGAGATTCTTAAGGTTTTTAAGATTCTCAAGGTTTTTAAGATTCTCAAGGTTTTTAAGATTCTTGAGGTTTTTAAGATTCTTAAGGTTTTTAAGATTCTTAAGATTCTTAAGATTTTTAAGGTTTTTAAGGTTTTCAAGATTTTTAAGGTTTTTGAGATTTTTAAGATTCTTGAGATTCTTAAGGTTTTTAAGATTTTCAAGGTTTTTCAGATTCTTAAGGTTTTTAAGATTCTTAAGGTTTTTAAGATTCTTAAGATTTTTAAGATTCTCGAGGTTTCTAAGATTCTTAGGGTTTTTAAGATTTTTAAGATTCTTAAGATTCTTGAGATTTTTAAGGTTTTTAAGATTTTTAAGGTTTTCAAGATTTTTAAGGTTTTTGAGATTTTTAAGATTCTTGAGATTCTTAAGGTTTTTAAGATTCTTAAGGATTTTAAGATTTTCAAGGTTTTTAAGATTCTTAAGGTTTTTAAGATTCTTAAGGTTTTTAAAATTCTCAAGGTTTTTAGAATTCTTAAGATTTTAAGATTCTCAAGGTTTTTAAGATTCTTAAGATTTTTGAGATTCTTAAGGTTTTTAAGATTTTTTAAGGTTTTTAAGATTTTTTAAGGTTTTTGAGATTCTTAAGGTTTTTAAGATTCTCAAGGTTTTTAAGATTCTTAAGGTTTTTAAGATTCTTAAGGTTTTTAAGATTCTTAAGGTTTTTGAGATTGTTAAGCTCTTTAAGATTCTAAAGGTTTTCAAGATTCTCAAGATTTTTAAGATTCTTAAGGTTTTTAAGATTTTTTAAGGTTTTTAACTTCTTAATCTTAAAAATCTCAAGACTAAAAACCTTGATAATCTTAAAATCTTAAGAATCTTGAAAATACTTGAGAACCTTAAAAATCTTCAAAAGATTAAGAATCTTGAGGATCTTGAAATCTTAATAATCAAAAATCTTAAAAATCATAAGTATCTTAAGAATCATAAAAACCTTAAGAATATTAAAAACCCTAGGAATCTCAAAAATCTTAAAAACCTTAAGAATCTTAAAAATCTTAAGAAACTTGAAAATCTTATGAATCTTAAAAACCTTAAGAATCTTAAAAACCTTAAAAATCTTGAAAACCTTAAGATTCTTAAAAACCTCAAAATTCTTAAGAATCTTAAAAACCTCAAAATTCTTAAGAATCTTAAAAACCTTAAGAATCTTGAAAATCATGAGAATCTTGAATCTTCTTAAAAACCTTAAAAACCATTAAAATCTTAAGAATCTTAAAAACCTTAAGAATCTCAAGAATCTTGAAAATCTCAAAAACCTTAAAAATCTTGAAAACCTTAAAAATCTTAAAAACCTTGGAAATCTTAAGAATCTTAAGAATCTTAAGAATCTAAAAAACCCTAAGAATCTTAGAAACCTCGAGAATCTTAAAAATCTTAAGAATCTTAAAAACCTTAAAAATCTTAAGAATCTTAAAAACCTTAAGAATTTTAAAAACCTTAAGAATCTGAAAAACCTTGAAAATCTTAAAAACCTTAAGAATCTCAAGAATCTTAAAAATCTCAAAAACCTTAAAAATCTTGAAAACCTTAAAAACCTTAAAAATCTTGAGAATCTTAAAAATCTTAAAAACCTTGAGAATCTGAAAAACCTTAAAAATCTTTAAACCCTTAAGAATCTTAAAAACCTTCGAAATCTTAAGATTTTGAAGGTTTTTAAGATTCTTAAGGTTTTCAAGATTTTTAAGGTTTTTAAGATTCTTAAGATTCTTAAGATTCTTAAGGTTTTTAGGATTCTTAAGAATCTTGAGAATCTCAATAATTTTAAGAATCTTAAGATCTCAAGAATCTTAATAAAAACCTTGAGAATCTCAAAACCCTTAAGAATCTTGAAAATCTTAAGAATCTTAGAAATCTTGAGAATCTTAAAAACCTTAAGAATCTTAAAATCTTAAGAATCCTAAAAACCTTGAGAATTTTAAAAACCTTAAGAATCTTAAAAACCTTAAGAATCTAAAAAATCTCAAGAATCTTAAAAACCTTAAGAATTTTAAAAATCTTTAAAACCTTAAGAATCTTAAAAACCTAAAGAATCTTATGAATCTTAAAAACCTTAAAAATCTTGAAAACCTTAAGAATCTTAAAAACCTTCAAAATCTTAAGATTTCGAAGGTTTTTAAGATTCTTAAGGGTTTAAAGATTTTTAAGGTTTTTCAGATTCTTAAGGTTTATAAGATTTTTAAGATTCTTAAGGTTTTTAAGGTTTTCAAGATTTTTGAGATTTTTAAGATTCTTGAGATTCTTAAGGTTTTTAAGATTTTTAAGGTTTTTCAGATTCTTAAGGTTTTCAAGATTCTTAAGGTTTTTAAGATTATTAGGATTTTTAAGGTTTTTAAGATTCTTAAGATTTTTAAGATTCTCGAGGTTTCTGAGATTCTTAGGGTTTTTAAGATTTTTAAGATTCTTAAGATTCTTAAGATTTTTAAGGTTTTCAAGATTTTTAAGGTTTTCAAGATTTTTAAGGTTTTTGAAATTTTTAAGATTCTTGAGATTCTTAAGGTTTTTAAGATTCTTAAGATTTTTATGGTTTTTAAGGTTTTTAAGATTCTTAAGATTTTTAAGATTTTTAAGGTTTTTAAGATTCTTAAGATTTTCAAGGTTTTTAAGATTCTTAAGATTTTTAAGATTCTTAAGGTTTTTAAAAATCTCAAGGTTTTTAAGATTCTTAAGATTTTAAGATTCTTAAGGTTTTTAAGATTCTTAAGGTTTTTAATATTCTTAAGATTTTTAAGATTCTTAAGATTTTTGAGATTTTTAAGGTTTTTAAGATTCTTAAGATTTTTAAGATTCTTAAGGGTTTTGAGATTCTCAAGGTTTTTATTAAGATTCTTGAGATCTTAAGATTCTTAAAATTATTAAGATTCTCAAGATTCTTAAGATTTTTAAGAAACTCTCAAGATTTTTAAGGTTTTTAAGATTTTTGAGGTTTTTGAGATTTTTAAAAGGTTTTCAAAATTTTTAAGATTCTTAAGCTTTTCAAGATTCTTAAGGTTTTTAAGATCTTTAAGGTTTTTAAGATTCTTAAGGTTTTTAAGATTTTTAAGATTTTTAGGGTTTTCAAGATTTTTGAGGTTTTCAAGATTTTTAAGGTTTTTGAGATTTTTAGGGTTTTTAAGATTTTTAAGGTTTTTAAGATTCTCAAGGTTTTTAGGATTCTTAAGATTTTAAGATTCTTAAGGTTTTTGAGATTTTTGAGATTTTTAATTTTTTTAAGATTTTTTAAGGTTTTTAAGATTATTAAGGTTCTCAAGATTCTCATGATTTTTAAGATTCTCAAGGTTTTTAAGATTCTTAAGAATTTTGAGGTTTTTAAGATTCTTAAGGTTTTCAAGATTTTTAAGGTTTTTAAGATTCTTAAGGTTTTTAAGATTCATAAAATTTTCAAGTTTCTTAAGATTTTTAAGATTCTTAAGGTTTTTAAGATTTTTGAGATTCCTAGGGTTTTTTATATTCTTAAGGTTTTTATGATTCTTAAGATACTTATGATTTTTAAGATTTTTGATTATTAAGATTTCAAGATCCTCAAGATTCTTAATCTTTTGAAGATTTTTAAGGTTCTCAAGTATTTTCAAGATTCTTAAGATTTTTAAGGTTTTTAAGATTTTTAAGGTTTTTGAGATTTTTAAAAGGTTTTTAAAATTTTTAAGATTCTTAAGCTTTTCAAGATTCTTAAGGTTTTTAAGATCTTTAAGGTTTTTAAGATTCTTAAGGTTTTTAAGATTCTTAAGGTTTTTAAGATTCTTAAGATTTTTAAGGTTTTCAAGATTTTTGAGGTTTTCAAGATTCTTAAGGTTTTTGAGATTTTTAGGGTTTTTTAGATTTTTAAGGTTTTTAAGATTCTCAAGGTTTTTAGGATTCTTAAGATTTTAAGATTCTTAAGGTTTTTGAAATTTTTGAGCTTCTTTAAGATTCTAAAGGTTTTTAAGATTCTCAAGATTTTTAAGATTCTTAAGGTTTTTAAGATTTTTTAAGGTTTTTAAATTCTTAATCTTAAGAATCTTAAGACTAAGAACCTTAATAATCTAAAAATCTTAAGAATCTTGAAAATACTTGAGCACCTTAAAAATCTTCAAAAGATTAAGAATCTTGAGGATCTTGAAATCTTAATAATAAAAAATCTTAAAAATCATAACTATCTTAAGAATCATAAAAACCTTAAGAATATAAAAAACCCTAGGAATCTTAAAAATCTTAAAAACCTTGAGAATCTTAAAAATCTTAAGAAACTTGAAAATCTTATGAATCTTAAAAACCTTAAGAATCTTAAAAACCTTGAAAATCTTGAAAACCTTAAGAATCTTAAAAACCTCAAAATTCTTAGGAATCTTAAAAACCTTAAGAATCTTAAAAATCATGAGAATCTTAAAAACCTTAAAAACCATTAAAATCTTAAGAATCTTAAAAACCTTAAGAATCTCAAGAATCTTGAAAATCTCAAAAACCTTAAAAATCTTGAAAACCTTAAAAATCTTAAAAACCTTGGAAATCTTAAGAATCTTAAGAATCTTAAGAATCTAAAAAACCCTAAGAATCTTAGAAACCTCGAGAATCTTAAAAATCTTAAGAATCTTAAAAACCTTAAAAATCTTAAGAATCTTAAAAACCTTAAGAATCTTAAAAACCTTAAAAATCTTGAAAACCTTAAGATTCTTAAAAACCTCAAAATTCTTAAGAATCTTAAAAACCTCAAAATTCTTAAGAATCTTAAAAACCTTAAGAATCTTGAAAATCATGAGAATCTTGAATCTTCTTAAAAACCTTAAAAACCATTAAAATCTTAAGAATCTTAAAAACCTTAAGAATCTCAAGAATCTTGAAAATCTCAAAAACCTTAAAAATCTTGAAAACCTTAAAAATCTTAAAAACCTTGGAAATCTTAAGAATCTTAAGAATCTTAAGAATCTAAAAAACCCTAAGAATCTTAGAAACCTCGAGAATCTTAAAAATCTTAAGAATCTTAAAAACCTTAAAAATCTTAAGAATCTTAAAAACCTTAAGAATTTTAAAAACCTTAAGAATCTGAAAAACCTTGAAAATCTTAAAAACCTTAAGAATCTCAAGAATCTTAAAAATCTCAAAAACCTTAAAAATCTTGAAAACCTTAAAAACCTTAAAAATCTTGAGAATCTTAAAAATCTTAAAAACCTTGAGAATCTGAAAAACCTTAAAAATCTTTAAACCCTTAAGAATCTTAAAAACCTTCGAAATCTTAAGATTTTGAAGGTTTTTAAGATTCTTAAGGTTTTCAAGATTTTTAAGGTTTTTAAGATTCTTAAGATTCTTAAGGTTTTTAGGATTCTTAAGAATCTTGAGAATCTCAATAATTTTAAGAATCTTAAGATCTCAAGAATCTTAATAAAAACCTTGAGAATCTCAAAACCCTTAAGAATCTTGAAAATCTTAAGAATCTTAGAAATCTTGAGAATCTTAAAAACCTTAAGAATCTTAAAAACCTTAAGAATCTTAAAATCTTAAGAATCCTAAAAACCTTGAGAATTTTAAAAACCTTAAGAATCTTAAAAACCTTAAGAATCTAAAAAATCTCAAGAATCTTAAAAACCTTAAGAATTTTAAAAATCTTTAAAACCTTAAGAATCTTAAAAACCTAAAGAATCTTATGAATCTTAAAAACCTTAAAAATCTTGAAAACCTTAAGAATCTTAAAAACCTTCAAAATCTTAAGATTTCGAAGGTTTTTAAGATTCTTAAGGGTTTAAAGATTTTTAAGGTTTTTCAGATTCTTAAGGTTTATAAGATTTTTAAGATTCTTAAGGTTTTTAAGGTTTTCAAGATTTTTGAGATTTTTAAGATTCTTGAGATTCTTAAGGTTTTTAAGATTTTTAAGGTTTTTCAGATTCTTAAGGTTTTCAAGATTCTTAAGGTTTTTAAGATTATTAGGATTTTTAAGGTTTTTAAGATTCTTAAGATTTTTAAGATTCTCGAGGTTTCTGAGATTCTTAGGGTTTTTAAGATTTTTAAGATTCTTAAGATTCTTAAGATTTTTAAGGTTTTCAAGATTTTTAAGGTTTTCAAGATTTTTAAGGTTTTTGAAATTTTTAAGATTCTTGAGATTCTTAAGGTTTTTAAGATTCTTAAGATTTTTATGGTTTTTAAGGTTTTTAAGATTCTTAAGATTTTTAAGATTTTTAAGGTTTTTAAGATTCTTAAGATTTTCAAGGTTTTTAAGATTCTTAAGATTTTTAAGATTCTTAAGGTTTTTAAAAATCTCAAGGTTTTTAAGATTCTTAAGATTTTAAGATTCTTAAGGTTTTTAAGATTCTTAAGGTTTTTAAGATTCTTAAGGTTTTTAAGATTCTTAAGATTTCTAAGATTCTTAAGATTTTTAAGATTCTTAAGATTTTTGAGATTTTTAAGGTTTTTAAGATTCTTAAGATTTTTAAGATTCTTAAGGGTTTTGAGATTCTCAAGGTTTTTATTAAGATTCTTGAGATCTTAAGATTCTTAAAATTATTAAGATTCTCAAGATTCTTAAGGTTTTTAAGATTTTTAAGATTCTTAAGATTTTTAAGAAACTCTCAAGATTTTTAAGGTTTTTAAGATTTTTGAGGTTTTTGAGATTTTTAAAAGGTTTTCAAAATTTTTAAGATTCTTAAGCTTTTCAAGATTCTTAAGGTTTTTAAGATCTTTAAGGTTTTTAAGATTCTTAAGGTTTTTAAGATTTTTAAGATTTTTAGGGTTTTCAAGATTTTTGAGGTTTTCAAGATTTTTAAGGTTTTTGAGATTTTTAGGGTTTTTAAGATTTTTAAGGTTTTTAAGATTCTCAAGGTTTTTAGGATTCTTAAGATTTTAAGATTCTTAAGGTTTTTGAGATTTTTGAGATTTTTAATTTTTTTAAGATTTTTTAAGGTTTTTAAGATTCTTAAGGTTCTCAAGATTCTCATGATTTTTAAGATTCTCAAGGTTTTTAAGATTCTTAAGAATTTTGAGGTTTTTAAGATTCTTAAGAATTTTGAGGTTTTTAAGATTCTTAAGGTTTTCAAGATTTTTAAGGTTTTTAAGATTCTTAAGGTTTTTAAGATTCATAAAATTTTCAAGTTTCTTAAGATTTTTAAGATTCTTAAGGTTTTTAAGATTTTTGAGATTCCTAGGGTTTTTTATATTCTTAAGGTTTTTATGATTCTTAAGATACTTATGATTTTTAAGATTTTTGATTATTAAGATTTCAAGATCCTCAAGATTCTTAATCTTTTGAAGATTTTTAAGGTTCTCAAGTATTTTCAAGATTCTTAAGATTTTTAAGGTTTTTAAGATTTTTAAGGTTTTTGAGATTTTTAAAAGGTTTTTAAAATTTTTAAGATTCTTAAGCTTTTCAAGATTCTTAAGGTTTTTAAGATCTTTAAGGTTTTTAAGATTCTTAAGGTTTTTAAGATTCTTAAGGTTTTTAAGATTCTTAAGATTTTTAAGGTTTTCAAGATTTTTGAGGTTTTCAAGATTCTTAAGGTTTTTGAGATTTTTAGGGTTTTTTAGATTTTTAAGGTTTTTAAGATTCTCAAGGTTTTTAGGATTCTTAAGATTTTAAGATTCTTAAGGTTTTTAAGATTTTTGAGCTTCTTTAAGATTCTAAAGGTTTTTAAGATTCTCAAGATTTTTAAGATTCTTAAGGTTTTTAAGATTTTTTAAGGTTTTTAAATTCTTAATCTTAAGAATCTTAAGACTAAGAACCTTAATAATCTAAAAATCTTAAGAATCTTGAAAATACTTGAGCACCTTAAAAATCTTCAAAAGATTAAGAATCTTGAGGATCTTGAAATCTTAATAATAAAAAATCTTAAAAATCATAACTATCTTAAGAATCATAAAAACCTTAAGAATATAAAAAACCCTAGGAATCTTAAAAATCTTAAAAACCTTGAGAATCTTAAAAATCTTAAGAAACTTGAAAATCTTATGAATCTTAAAAACCTTAAGAATCTTAAAAACCTTGAAAATCTTGAAAACCTTAAGAATCTTAAAAACCTCAAAATTCTTAGGAATCTTAAAAACCTTAAGAATCTTAAAAATCATGAGAATCTTGAAAACCTTAAGAATCTTAGAAAACTCAAGAATCTTAAAAACCTTGAAAATCTTAAAAACCTTAAGAATCTAAAAAATCTTAAGAATCTTAAAAACCTTAAGAATTTTAAAAATCTTTAAAACCTTAAGAATCTTAAAAACCTAAAGAATCTTATGAATCTTAAAAACCTTAAAAATCTTGAAAACCTTAAGAATCTTAAAAACCTTCAAAATCTTAAGATTTCGAAGGTTTTAAAGATTCTTAAGGGTTTAAAGATTTTTAAGGTTTTTCAGATTCTTAAGGTTTATAAGATTTTTGAGATTCTTAAGATTTTTGAGGTTTTTAAGGTTTTCAAGATTTTTGAGATTTTTAAGATTCTTGAGATTCTTAAGGTTTTTAAGATTTTTAAGGTTTTTCAGATTCTTAAGGTTTTTAAGATTCTTAAGGTTTTTAAGATTATTAGGATTTTTAAGGTTTTTAAGATTCTTAAGATTTTTAAGATTTTTAAGATTCTCGAGGTTTCTGAGATTCTTAGGGTTTTTAAGATTTTTAAGATTCTTAAGATTCTTAAGATTTTTAAGGTTTTTAAGATTTTTAAGGTTTTCAAGATTTTTAAGGTTTTTGAAATTTTTAAGATTCTTGAGATTCTTAAGGTTTTTAAGATTCTTAAGATTTTTATGGTTTTTAAGGTTTTTAAGATTCTTAAGGTTTTTAAGATTTTTAAGGTTTTTAAGATTCTTAAGATTTTCAAGGTTTTTAAGATTCTTGAGATTTTTAAGATTCTTAAGGTTTTTAAAATTCTCAAGGTTTTTAGGATTCTTAAGATTTTAAGATTCTTAAGGTTTTTAAGATTCTTAAGATTTCTGAGATTCTTAAGATTTTTAAGATTCTTAAGATTTTTGAGATTTTTAAGGTTTTTAAGATTCTTAAGATTTTTAAGATTCTTAAGGGTTTTGAGATTCTCAAGGTTTTTATTAAGATTCTTGAGATCTTAAGATTCTTAAAATTATTAAGATTCTCAAGATTCTCAAGGTTTTTAAGATTTTTAAGATTCTTAAGATTTTTAAGATTCTCAAGATTTTCAAGGTTTTTAAGATTTTTGAGGTTTTTGAGATTTTTAAAAGGTTTTTAAAATTTTTAAGATTCTTAAGCTTTTCAAGATTCTTAAGGTTTTTAAGATCTTTAAGGTTTTTAAGATTCTTAAGGTTTTTAAGATTCTTAAGATTTTTTGGGTTTTCAAGATTTTTGAGGTTTTCAAGATTTTTAAGGTTTTTGAGATTTTTGGGGTTTTTAAGATTTTTAAGGTTTTTAAGATTCTCAAGGTTTTTAGGATTCTTAAGATTTCAAGATTCTTAAGGTTTTTAAGATTTTTGAGATTTTTAATTTTTTTAAGATTTTTTAAGGTTTTTAAGATTCTTAAGGTTTTCAAGATTCTCATGATTTTTAAGATTCTTAATCTTTTGAAGTTTTTCAAGGTTCTCAAGTATTTTCAAGATTCTTAAGATTTTTAAGGTTTTTAAGATTTTTGAGATTTTTAAAAGGTTTTTAAAATTTTTAAGATTCTTAAGCTTTTCAAGATTCTTAAGGTTTTTAAGATCTTTAAGGTTTTTAAGATTCTTAAGGTTTTCAAGATTCTTAAGGTTTTCAAGATTCTTAAGATTTTTAAGGTTTTCAAGATTTTTGAGGTTTTCAAGATTCTTGAGGTTTTTGAGATTTTTAGGGTTTTTTAGATTTTTAAGGTTTTTAAGATTCTCAAGGTTTTTAGGATTCTTAAGATTTTAAGATTCTTAAGGTTTTTAAGATTTTTGAGATTTTTAAGGTTTTTAAGATTTTTTAAGGTTTTTAAGATTCTTAAGGTTTTTAAGATTTTCAAGGTTTTTAAGATTCTTAAGGTTTTTGAGATTGTTAAGCTCTTTAAGATTCTAAAGGTTTTTAAGATTCTCAAGATTTTTAAGATTCTTAAGGTTTTTAAGATTTTTTAAGGTTTTTAAGTTCTTAATCTTAAAAATCTTAAGACTAAAATCCTTGATAATCTAAAAATCTTAAGAATCTTGAAAATACTTGAGAACCTTAAAAATCTTCAAAAGATTAAGAATCTTGAGGATCTTGAAATCTTAATAATCAAAAATCTTAAAAATCATAAGTATCTTAAGAATCATAAAAACCTTAAGAATATAAAAAACCCTAGGAATCTCAAAAATCTTAAAAACCTTAAGAATCTTAAAAATCTTAAGAAACTTGAAAATCTTATGAATCTTTTAAACCTTAAGAATCTTAAAAACCTTAAAAATCTTGAAAACCTTAAGAATCTTAAAAACCTCAAAATTCTTAAGAATCTTAAAAACCTTAAGAATCTTAAAAATCATGAGAATCTTGAAAACCTTAAGAATCTTAGAAAACTCAAGAATCTTAAAAACCTTAAAAATCTTAAAAACCTTAAGAATCTGAAAAATCTTAAGAATCTTAAAAACCTTAAGAATTTTAAAAATCTTTAAAACCTTAAGAATCTTAAAAACCTTAAGAATCTCAAAAATCTTGAGAATCCTAAAAACCTTAAGAATCTCAAAAACCTAAAGAATCTTAAGAATCTTAAAAACCTTAAAAATCTTGAAAACCTTAAGAATCTTAAAAACCTTCAAAATCTTAAGATTTCGAAGGTTTTCAAGATTCTTAAGGGTTTAAAGATTTTTAAGGTTTTTCAGATTCTTAAGGTTTTTAAGATTTTTAAGATTCTTAAGATTTTTAAGGTTTTTAAGGTTTTCAAGATTTTTAAGGTTTTTGAGATTTTTAAGGTTTTTCAGATTCTTAGGGTTTTTAAGATTTTTAAGATTCTTAAGATTCTTAAGATTTTTAAGGTTTTTAAGATTTTTAAGGTTTTCAAGATTTTTAAGGTTTTTGAGATTTTTAAGATTCTTGAGATTCTCAAGGTTTTTAAGATTCTTAAGATTTTTATGGTTTTTAAGGTTTTTAAGATTCTTAAGGTTTTTAAGATTTTTAAGGTTTTCAAGATTCTTAAGATTTTCAAGGTTTTTAAGATTCTTAAGATTTTTAAGATTCTTAATGTTTTTAAAATTCTCAAGGTTTTTAGGATTCTTAAGATTTTAAGATTCTTAAGGTTTTTAAGATTTTTTAAGGTTTTTAAGATTTTTTAATGTTTTTGAGATTCTTAAGGTTTTTAAGATTCTCAAGGTTTTTAAGATTCTTAAGGTTTTTAAGATTCTTAAGGTTTTTAAGATTCTTAAGGTTTTTAAGATTCTTAAGGGTTTAAAGATTTTTAAGGTTTTTCAGATTCTTAAGGTTTTTAAGATTTTTAAGATTCTTAAGATTTTTAAGGTTTTCAAGGTTTTCAAGATTTTTAAGGTTTTTGAGATTTTTAAGATTCTTGAGATTCTTAAGGTTTTTAAGATTTTCAAGGTTTTTCAGATTCTTAAGGTTTTTAAGATTCTTAAGGTTTTTCAGATTCTTAAGATTTTTAAGATTCTCGAGGTTTCTAAGATTCTAAGGGTTTTTAAGATTTTTAAGATTCTTAAGATTCTTAAGATTTTTAAGGTTTTTAAGATTTTTAAGGTTTTCAAGATTTTTAAGGTTTTTGAGATTTTTAAGATTCTTGAGATTCTTAAGGTTTTTAAGATTCTTAAGATTTTTATGGTTTTTAAGGTTTTTAAGATTCTTAAGGTTTTTGAGATTTTTAAGGTTTTCAAGATTCTTAAGATTTTCAAGGTTTTTAAGATTCTTAAGATTTTTAAGATTCTTAAGGTTTTTAAAATTCTCAAGGTTTTTAGGATTCTTAAGATTTTAAGATTCTTAAGGTTTTTAAGATTCTTAAGATTTTTGAGATTCTTAAGGTTTTTAAGATTTTTTAAGGTTTTTAAGATTTTTTAAGGTTTTTGAGATTCTTAAGGTTTTTAAGATTCTCAAGGTTTTTAAGATTCTCAAGGTTTTTAAGATTCTTAAGGTTTTTAAGATTCTTAAGGTTTTTGAGATTGTTAAGCTCTTTAAGATTCTAAAGGTTTTCAAGATTCTCAAGATTTTTAAGATTCTTAAGGTTTTTAAGATTTTTTAAGGTTTTTAAGTTCTTAATCTTAAAAATCTCAAGACTAAAAACATTGATAATCTAAAAATCTTAAGAATCTTGAAAATACTTGAGAACCTTAAAAATCTTCAAAAGATTAAGAATCTTGAGGATCTTGAAATCTTAATAATCAAAAATCTTAAAAATCATAAGTATCTTAAGAATCATAAAAACCTTAAGAATATAAAAAACCCTAGGAATCTCAAAAATCTTAAAAACCTTAAGAATCTTGAAAACCTTAAGAATCTTAAAAACCTCAAAATTCTTAAGAATCTTAAAAACCTTAAGAATCTTAAAAATCATGAGAATCTTGAAAACCTTAAGAATCTTAGAAAACTCAAGAATCTTAAAAACCTTAAAATCTTAAAAACCTTAAGAATCTAAAAAATCTTAAGAATCTTAAAAACCTTAAGAATTTTAAAAATTTTTAAAACCTTAAGAATCTTAAAAACCTTAAGAATTTTAAAAATCTTGAAAACCTTAAGAATCTTAAAAACCTTAAGAATCTTAAAAATCTTAAGAATCCTAAAAACCTTAAGAATCTTAAAAACCTAAAGAATCTTAAGAATCTTAAAAACCTTAAAAATCTTGAAAACCTTAAGAATCTTAAAAACCTTCAAAATCTTAAGATTTCGAAGGTTTTTAAGATTCTTAAGGGTTTAAAGATTTTTAAGGTTTTTCAGATTCTTAAGGTTTTTAAGATTTTTAAGATTCTTAAGATTTTTAAGGTTTTTAAGGTTTTCAAGATTTTTGAGATTTTTAAGATTCTTGAGATTCTTAAGGTTTTTAAGATTTTTAAGGTTTTTCAGATTCTTAAGGTTTTTAAGATTCTTAAGGTTTTTAAGATTATTAAGATTTTTAAGGTTTTTAAGATTCTTAAGATTTTTAAGATTCTCGAGGTTTCTGAGATTCTTAGGGTTTTTAATATTTTTAAGATTCTTAAGATTTTTAAGGTTTTTAAGATTTTTGAGGTTTTCAAGATTTTTAAGGTTTTTGAGATTTTCAAGATTCTTGAGATTCTTAAGGTTTTTAAGATTCCTAAGATTTTTATGGTTTTTAAGGTTTTTAAGATTCTTAAGGTTTTTAAGATTTTTAAGGTTTTTAAGATTCTTAAGATTTTCAAGGTTTTTAAGATTCTTAAGATTTTTATGATTCTTAAGGTTTTTAAAATTCTCAAGGTTTTTAGGATTCTTAAGATTTTAAGATTCTTAAGGTTTTTAAGATTCTTAAGATTTCTAAGATTCTTAAGATTTTTGAGATTTTTAAGGTTTTTAAGATTCTTAAGATTTTTAAGATTCTTAAGATTTTTAAGATTCTTAAGGGTTTTGAGATTCTCAAGGTTTTTATTAAGATTCTTGAGATCTTAAGATTCTTAAAATTATTAAGATTCTCAAGATTCTTAAGGTTTTTAAGATTTTTAAGGTTTTTAAGATTTTTAAGATTCTTAAGATTTTTAAGATTCTCAAGATTTTTAAGGTTTTTAAGGTTTTTGAGATTTTTGAGGTTTTCAAGATTCTTAAGGTTTTTGAGATTTTTAGGGTTTTTAAGATTTTTAAGGTTTTTAAGATTCTCAAGGTTTTTAGGATTCTTAAGATTTTAAGATTCTTAAGGTTTTTAAGATTTTTGAGATTTTTAAGGTTTTTAAGATTTTTTAAGGTTTTTAAGATTCTCAAGATTTTTAAGATTCTTAAGGTTTTTAAGATTCTTAAGGTTTTTAAGATTGTTAAGCTCTTTAAGATTCTAAAGGTTTTTAAGATTCTCAAGATTTTTAAGATTCTTAAGGTTTTTAAGATTTTTTAAGGTTTTTAAGTTCTTAATCTTAAAAATCTTAAGACTTAAAACCTTGATAATCTAAAAATCTTAAGAATCTTGAAAATACTTGAGAACCTTAAAAATCTTCAAAAGATTAAGAATCTTGAGGATCTTGAAATCTTAATAATCAAAAATCTTAAAAATCATAAGTATCTTAAGAATCATAAAAACCTTAAGAATATAAAAAACCCTAGGAATCTCAAAAATCTTAAAAACCTTAAGAATCTTAAAAATCTTAAGAAACTTGAAAATCTTATGAATCTTAAAAACCTTAAGAATCTTAAAAACCTTAAAAATCTTGAAAACCTAAAGAATCTTAAAAACCTCAAAATTCTTAAGAATCTTAAAAACCTCAAAATTCTTAAGAATCTTAAAAACCTTAAGAATCTTAAAAATCATGAGAATCTTAAAAACCTTAAAAATCTTAAAAACCTTAAGAATCTCAAAAATCATGAGAATCTTAAAAACCTTTAAAATCTTGAAAACCTTAAGAATCTTAAAAACCTTAAGAATCTTAAAAATCTTAAGAATCCTAAAAACCTTAAGAATCTTGAAAACCTAAAGAATCTTAAGAATCTTAAAAACCTTTAAAATCTTGAAAACCTTAAGAATCTTAAAAACCTTCAAAATCTTAAGATTTCGAAGGTTTTTAAGATTCTTAAGGGTTTAAAGATTTTTAAGGTTTTTCAGATTCTTAAGGTTTTCAAGATTTTTAAGATTCTTAAGATTTTTAAGGTTTTTAAGGTTTTCAAGATTTTTGAGATTTTCAAGATTCTTGAGATTCTTAAGGTTTTTAAGATTTTTAAGGTTTTTCAGATTCTTAAGGTTTTTAAGATTCTTAAGGTTTTTAAGATTATTAAGATTTTTAAGGTTTTTAAGATTCTTAAGATTTTTAAGATTCTCGAGGTTTCTGAGATTCTTAGGGTTTTTAAGATTTTTAAGATTCCTAAGATTTTTAAGGTTTTCAAGATTTTTAAGGTTTTTGAGATTTTTAAGATTCTTGAGATTCTTAAGGTTTTTAAGATTCTTAAGATTTTTATGGTTTTTAAGGTTTTTAAGATTCTTAAGGTTTTTAAGATTTTGAAGGTTTTTAAGATTCTTAAGATTTTCAAGGTTTTTAAGATTCTTAAGATTTTTAAGATTCTTAAGGTTTTTAAAATTCTCAAGGTTTTTAGGATTCTTAAGATTTTTGAGATTTTCAAGGTTTTTAAGATTCTTAAGATTTTTAAGATTCTTAAGGGTTTTGAGATTCTCAAGGTTTTTATTAAGATTCTTGAGATCTTAAGATTCTTGAAATTATTAAGATTCTCAAGATTCTTAAGGTTTTTAAGATTTTTAAGATTCTTGAGATTTTTAAGATTCTCAAGATTTTTAAGGTTTTTAAGATTTTTAAGGTTTTTGAGATTTTAAAAGGTTTTTAAAATTTTTAAGATTCTTAAGCTTTTCAAGATTCTTAAGGTTTTTAAGATTTTTTAAGGTTTTTAAGATTCTTAAGGTTTTTAAGATTCTCAAGGTTTTTAAGATTCTTAAGGTTTTTAAGATTCTTAAGGTTTTTAAGATTGTTAAGCTCTTTAAGATTCTAAAGGTTTTTAAGATTCTCAAGATTTTTAAGATTCTTAAGGTTTTTGAGATTTTTTAAGGTTTTCAAAGTCTTAATCTTAAAAATCTTAAGACTAAAATCCTTGATAATCTAAAAATCTTAAGAATCTTGAAAATACTTGAGAACCTCAAAAATCTTCAAAAGATTAAGAATCTTGAGGATCTTGAAATCTTAATAATCAAAAATCTTAAAAATCATAAGTATCTTAAGAACCATAAAAACCTTAAGAATATAAAAAACCCTAGGAATCTCAAAAATCTTAAAAACCTTAAGAATCTTAAAAATCTTAAGAAACTTGAAAATCTTATGAATCTTAAAAACCTTAAGAATCTTAAAAACCTTAAAAATCTTGAAAACCTTAAGAATCTTAAAAATCATGAGAATCTTGAAAACCTTAAGAATCTTAGAAAACTCAAGAATCTTAAAAACCTTAAAAATCTTAAAAACCTTAAGAATCTAAAAAATCTTAAGAATCTTAAGAATCTTAAAAACCTTTAAAATCTTGAAAACCTTAAGAATCTTAAAAACCTTAAGAATCTTAAAAATCTTAAGAATCTTAAAAACCTTAAAAATCTTGAAAACCTTAAGAATCTTAAAAACCTTCAAAATCTTAAGATTTCGAAGGTTTTTAAGATTCTTAAGGGTTTAAAGATTTTTAAGGTTTTTCAGATTCTTAAGGTTTTTAAGATTTTTAAGATTCTTAAGATTTTTAAGGTTTTTAAGGTTTTCAAGATTTTTAAGGTTTTTGAGATTTTTAAGATTCTTGAGATTCTTAAGATTTTTGAGATTTTTAAGGTTTTTCAGATTCTTAAGGTTTTTAAGATTCTTAAGGTTTTTAAGATTCTTAAGATTTTTAAGGTTTTTAAGATTCTTAAGATTTTCAAGATTCTCGAGGTTTCTGAGATTCTTAGGGTTTTTAAGATTTTTAAGATTCTTAAGATTCTTAAGATTTTCAAGGTTTTTAAGATTTTTAAGGTTTTCAAGATTTTTAAGGTTTTTGAGATTTTTAAGATTCTTGAGATTCTTAAGGTTTTTAAGATTCTTAAGATTTTTATGGTTTTTAAGGTTTTCAAGATTCTTAAGGTTTTTAAGATTTTTAAGGTTTTTGAGATTCTTAAGATTTTCAAGGTTTTTAAGATTCTTAAGGTTTTTAAAATTCTCAAGATTTTAAGATTCTTAAGGTTTTTAAGATTCTTAAGGTTTTTAAGATTCTTAAGATTTCTAAGATTCTTAAGATTTTTAAGATTCTAAAGATTTTTGAGATTTTTAAGGTTTTTAAGATTCTTAAGATTTTTAAGATTCTTAAGGGTTTTGAGATTCTCAAGGTTTTTATTAAGATTCTTGAGATCTTAAGATTCTTAAAATTATTAAGATTCTTAAGGTTTTTAAGATTCTTAAGATTTTTAAGATTCTCGAGATTTTTAAAAGGTTTTTAAAATTTTCAAGATTCTTAAGATTTTTAAGATTCTTAAGATTTTTGAGATTTTTAAGGTTTTTAAGATTCTTAAGGTTTTTAAGATTCTTAAGATTTTTAAGGTTTTCAAGATTTTTGAGGTTTTCAAGATTCTTAAGGTTTTTGAGATTTTCAGGGTTTTTAAGATTTTTAAGGTTTTTAAGATTCTCAAGGTTTTTAGGATTCTTAAGATTTTAAGATTCTTAAGGTTTTTAAGATTTTTGAGATTTTTAAGGTTTTCAAGATTCTTAAGATTTTTAAGATTCTTGAGGTTTTTCAGATTCTTAAGGTTTTAAAGATTTTTAAAATTCTTAAGGTTCTTAAGATTCTTAAGATTTTTTAGATTCTTAAGGTTTTCAAGATTTTTAAGGTTTTTAAGATTCTTAAGATTTTTAAGATTCTTAAGTATTTCAAGATTTTCAAGGTTTTTAAGATTCTTAAGGTTTTTAAGATTCTCATGATTTTTAAGATTCTTAAGGTTTTTAAGATTCTTAAGAATTTTGAGGTTTTTAAGATTTTTAAGGTTTTTAAGATTCTCAAGGTTTTTAGGATTCTTAAGATTTTAAGATTCTTAAGGTTTTTAAGATTTTTGAGATTTTTAAGGTTTTTAAGATTCTTAAGATTTTTAAGATTCTTAAGGTTTTGCAGATTCTTAAGGTTTTTAAGATTCTTAAGATTTTTAAGATTCTTAAGGATTTCAAGATTTTCAAGGTTTTTAAGATTCTTAAGGTTTTTAAGATTCTTAAGATTTTTATGGTTTTTAAGGTTTTTAAGATTCTTAAGGTTTTTAAGATTTTTAAGGTTTTCAAGATTCTTAAGATTTTCAAGGTTTTTGAGATTCTTAAGATTTTTAAGATTCTTAAGGTTTTTAAAATTCTCAAGGTTTTTAGGATTCTTAAGATTTTAAGATTCTTAAGGTTTTTAAGATTTTTGAGATTTTTAAGGTTTTTAAGATTCTTAAGGTTTTAAAGATTTTTAAAATTCTTAAGGTTTTTAAGATTCTTAAGATTTTTATGGTTTTTAAGGTTTTTGAGATTCTTAAGGTTTTTAAGATTTTTAAGGTTTTCAAGATTCTTAAGATTTTTAAGATTCTTAAGGTTTTTAAAATTCTCAAGGTTTTTAGGATTTTTTAAGGTTTTTAAGTTCTTAATCTTAAAAATCTTAAGACTAAAAACCTTGATAATCTAAAAATCTTAAGAATCTTGAAAATACTTGAGAACCTTAAAAATCTTCAAAAGATTAATCAAGAATCTTGAGGATCTTGAAATCTTAATAATCAAAAATCTTAAAAACCATAAGTATCTTAAGAATCATAAAAACCTTAAGAATATAAAAAACCCTAGGAATCTCAAAAATCTTAAAAACCTTAAGAATCTTAAAAATCTTAAGAAACTTGAAAATCTTATGAATCTTAAAAACCTTAAGAATCTTAAAAACCTTAAAAATCTTGAAAACCTAAAGAATCTTAAAAACCTCAAAATTCTTAAGAATCTTGAAAACCTCAAAATTCTTAAGAATCTTAAAAACCTTAAGAATCTTAAAAATCATGAGAATCTTAAAAACCTTAAAAATCTTAAAAACCTTAAGAATCTTAAAAATCATGAGAATCTTAAAAACCTTTAAAATCTTGAAAACCTTAAGAATCTTAAAAACCTTAAGAATCTTAAAAATCTTAAGAATCCTAAAAACTTTAAGAATCTTGAAAACCTAAAGAATCTTAAGAATCTTAAAAACCTTTAAAATCTTGAAAACCTTAAGAATCTTAAAAACCTTCAAAATCTTAAGATTTCGAAGGTTTTTAAGATTCTTAAGGGTTTAAAGATTTTTAAGGTTTTTCAGATTCTTAAGGTTTTTAAGATTTTTAAGATTCTTAAGATTTTTAAGGTTTTTAAGGTTTTCAAGATTTTTGAGATTTTCAAGATTCTTGAGATTCCTAAGGTTTTTAAGATTTTTAAGGTTTTTCAGATTCTTAAGGTTTTTAAGATTATTAAGATTTTTAAGGTTTTTAAGATTCTTAAGATTTTTAAGATTCTCGAGATTTCTGAGATTCTTAGGGTTTTTAAGATTTTTAAGATTCTTAAGATTTTTAAGGTTTTCAAGATTTTTAAGGTTTTTGAGATTTTTAAGATTCTTGAGATTCTTAAGGTTTTTAAGATTCTTAAGATTTTTATGGTTTTTAAGGTTTTTAAGATTCTTAAGGTTTTTAAGATTTTAAAGGTTTTTAAGATTTTAAAGGTTTTTAAGATTCTTAAGATTTTCAAGGTTTTTAAGATTCTTAAGATTTTTAAGATTCTTAAGGTTTTTAAAATTCTCAAGGTTTTTAGGATTCTTAAGATTTTTGAGATTTTTAAGGTTTTTAAGATTCTTAAGATTTTTAAGATTCTTAAGGGTTTTGAGATTCTCAAGGTTTTTATTAAGATTCTTGAGATCTTAAGATTCTTGAAATTATTAAGATTCTCAAGATTCTTAAGGTTTTTAAGATTTTTAAGATTCTTGAGATTTTTAAGATTCTCAAGATTTTTAAGGTTTTTAAGATTTTTAAGGTTTTTGAGATTTTAAAAGGTTTTTAAAATTTTTAAGATTCTTAAGCTTTTCAAGATTCTTAAGGTTTTTAAGATCTTTAAGGTTTTTAAGATTCTTAAGGTTTTTAAGATTCTTAAGGTTTTTGAGATTTTTAGGGTTTTTTAGATTTTTAAGGTTTTAAAGATTCTCAAGGTTTTTAGGATTCTTAAGATTTTAAGATTCTTAAGGTTTTTAAGATTTTTGAGATTTTTAAGGTTTTTAAGATTTTTTAAGGTTTTTAAGATTCTTAAGGTTTTTAAGATTCTCAAGGTTTTCAAGATTCTTAAGGTTTTTAAGATTCTTAAGGTTTTTAAGATTTTTGAGATTTTTAAGGTTTTTAAGATTTTTTAAGGTTTTTAAGATTCTTAAGATTTTTAAGATTCTTAAGGGTTTTGAGATTCTCAAGGTTTTTATTAAGATTCTTGAGATCTTAAGATTCTTGAAATTATTAAGATTCTCAAGATTCTTAAGGTTTTTAAGATTTTTAAGATTCTTGAGATTTTTAAGATTCTCAAGATTTTTAAGGTTTTTAAGATTTTTAAGGTTTTTGAGATTTTAAAAGGTTTTTAAAATTTTTAAGATTCTTAAGCTTTTCAAGATTCTTAAGGTTTTTAAGATCTTTAAGGTTTTCAAGATTTTTGAGGATTTCAAGATTCTTAAGGTTTTTGAGATTTTTAGGGTTTTTTAGATTTTTAAGGTTTTAAAGATTCTCAAGGTTTTTAGGATTCTTAAGATTTTAAGATTCTTAAGGTTTTTAAGATTTTTGAGATTTTTAAGGTTTTTAAGATTTTTTAAGGTTTTTAAGATTCTTAAGGTTTTTAAGATTCTCAAGGTTTTTAAGATTCTTAAGGTTTTTAAGATTCTTAAGGTTTTTAAGATTCTTAAGGTTTTTAAGATTCTTAAGGTTTTTAAGATTGTTAAGCTCTTTAAGATTCTAAAGGTTTTTAAGATTCTCAAGATTTTTAAGATTCTTAAGGTTTTTAAGATTTTTTAAGGTTTTCAAGTTCTTAATCTTAAAAATCTTAAGACTAAAATCCTTGATAATCTAAAAATCTTAAGAATCTTGAAAATACTTGAGAACCTCAAAAATCTTCAAAAGATTAAGAATCTTGAGGATCTTGAAATCTTAATAATCAAAAATCTTAAAAATCATAAGTATCTTAAGAATCATAAAAACCTTAAGAATATAAAAAACCCTAGGAATCTCAAAAATCTTAAAAACCTTAAGAATCTTAAAAATCTTAAGAAACTTGAAAATCTTATGAATCTTAAAAACCTTAAGAATCTTAAAAACCTTAAAAATCTTGAAAACCTTAAGAATCTTAAAAATCATGAGAATCTTGAAAACCTTAAGAATCTTAGAAAACTCAAGAATCTTAAAAACCTTAAAAATCTTAAAAACCTTAAGAATCTAAAAAATCTTAAGAATCTTAAGAATCTTAAAAACCTTTAAAATCTTGAAAACCTTAAGAATCTTAAAAACCTTAAGAATCTTAAAAATCTTAAGAATCTTAAAAACCTTAAAAATCTTGAAAACCTTAAGAATCTTAAAAACCTTCAAAATCTTAAGATTTCGAAGGTTTTTAAGATTCTTAAGGGTTTAAAGATTTTTAAGGTTTTTCAGATTCTTAAGGTTTTTAAGATTTTTAAGATTCTTAAGATTTTTAAGGTTTTTAAGGTTTTCAAGATTTTTAAGGTTTTTGAGATTTTTAAGATTCTTGAGATTCTTAAGATTTTTGAGATTTTTAAGGTTTTTCAGATTCTTAAGGTTTTTAAGATTCTTAAGGTTTTTAAGATTCTTAAGATTTTTAAGGTTTTTAAGATTCTTAAGATTTTCAAGATTCTCGAGGTTTCTGAGATTCTTAGGGTTTTTAAGATTTTTAAGATTCTTAAGATTTTCAAGGTTTTTAAGATTTTTAAGGTTTTCAAGATTTTTAAGGTTTTTGAGATTTTTAAGATTCTTGAGATTCTTAAGGTTTTTAAGATTCTTAAGATTTTTATGGTTTTTAAGGTTTTCAAGATTCTTAAGGTTTTTAAGATTTTTAAGGTTTTTGAGATTCTTAAGATTTTCAAGGTTTTTAAGATTCTTAAGGTTTTTAAAATTCTCAAGATTTTAAGATTCTTAAGGTTTTTAAGATTCTTAAGGTTTTTAAGATTCTTAAGATTTCTAAGATTCTTAAGATTTTTAAGATTCTAAAGATTTTTGAGATTTTTAAGGTTTTTAAGATTCTTAAGATTTTTAAGATTCTTAAGGGTTTTGAGATTCTCAAGGTTTTTATTAAGATTCTTGAGATCTTAAGATTCTTGAAATTATTAAGATTCTTAAGGTTTTTAAGATTCTTAAGATTTTTAAGATTCTCAAGATTTTTAAGGTTTTTAAGATTTTTAAGGTTTTTGAGATTTTTAAAAGGTTTTTAAAATTTTCAAGATTCTTAAGCTTTTCAAGATTCTTAAGGTTTTTAAGATCTTTAAGGTTTTTAAGATTCTTAAGGTTTTTAAGATTCTTAAGATTTTTGAGGTTTTCAAGATTTTTGAGGTTTTCAAGATTCTTAAGGTTTTTGAGATTTTCAGGGTTTTTAAGATTTTTAAGGTTTTTAAGATTCTCAAGGTTTTTAGGATTCTTAAGATTTTAAGATTCTTAAGGTTTTTAAGATTTTTGTGATTTTTAAGGTTTTCAAGATTCTTAAGATTTTTAAGATTCTTGAGGTTTTTCAGATTCTTAAGGTTTTAAAGATTTTTAAAATTCTTAAGGTTTTTAAGATTCTTAAGATTTTTTAGATTCTTAAGGTTTTCAAGATTTTTAAGGTTTTTAAGATTCTTAAGATTTTTAAGATTCTTAAGTATTTCAAGATTTTCAAGGTTTTTAAGATTCTTAAGGTTTTTAAGATTCTTAGGATTTTTATGGTTTTTAAGGTTTTTAAGATTCTTAAGTTTTTTAAGATTTTTAAGGTTTTCAAGATTCTTAAGGTTTTCAAGATCTTTAAGGTTTTTAAGATTCGTAAGGTTTTTAAGATTCTTAAGATTTTTAAGGTTTTCAAGATTTTTGAGGTTTTCAAGATTCTTGAGGTTTTTGAGATTTTTAGGGTTTTTAAGATTTTTAAGGTTTTTAAGATTCTCAAGGTTTTTAGGATTCTTAAGATTTTAAGATTCTTAAGGTTTTTAAGATTTTTGAGATTTTTAAGGTTTTTAAGATTCTTAAGATTTTTAAGATTCTTAAGGTTTTTCAGATTCTTAAGGTTTTTAAGATTCTTAAGATTTTTAAGATTCTTAAGGATTTCAAGATTTTCAAGGTTTTTAAGATTCTTAAGGTTTTTAAGATTCTTAAGATTTTTATGGTTTTTAAGGTTTTTAAGATTCTTAAGGTTTTTAAGATTTTTAAGGTTTTCAAGATTCTTAAGATTTTCAAGGTTTTTGAGATTCTTAAGATTTTTAAGATTCTTAAGGTTTTTAAAATTCTCAAGGTTTTTAGGATTCTTAAGATTTTAAGATTCTTAAGGTTTTTAAGATTTTTGAGATTTTTAAGGTTTTTAAGATTCTTAAGATTTTTAAGATTCTCAAGGTTTTTAAGATTCTTAAGGTTTTTAAGATTGTTAAGCTCTTTAAGATTCTAAAGGTTTTTAAGATTCTCAAGATTTTTAAGATTCTTAAGGTTTTTAAGATTTTTTAAGGTTTTTAAGTTCTTAATCTTAAAAATCTTAAGACTAAAAACCTTGATAATCTAAAAATCTAAGAATCTTGAAAATACTTGAGAACCTTAAAAATCTCCAAAAGATTAAGAATCTTGAGGATCTTGAAATCTTAATAATCAAAAATCTTAAAAATCATAAGTATCTTAAGAATCATAAAAACCTTAACAATATAAAAAACCCTAGGAATCTCAAAAATCTTAAAAACCTTAAGAATCTTAAAAATCTTAAGAAACTTGAAAATCTTATGAATCTTAAAAACCTTAAGAATCTTAAAAACCTTAAAAATCTTGAAAACCTTAAGAATCTTAAAAACCTCAAAATTCTTAAGAATCTTAAAAACCTCAAAATCCTTAAGAATCTTAAAAACCCTAAGAATCTTAAAAATCATGAGAATCTTGAAAACCTTAAGAATCTCAAGATTTTTAAGGTTTTTAAGATTTTTAAGGTTTTTGAGATTTTTAAAAGGTTTTTAAAATTTTCAAGATTCTTAAGCTTTTCAAGATTCTTAAGGTTTTTAAGATCTTTAAGGTTTTTAAGATTCTTAAGGTTTTTAAGATTCTTAAGATTTTTAAGGTTTTCAAGATTTTTGAGGTTTTCAAGATTCTTAAGGTTTTTGAGATTTTCAGGGTTTTTAAGATTTTTAAGGTTTTTAAGATTCTCAAGGTTTTTAGGATTCTTAAGATTTTAAGATTCTTAAGGTTTTTAAGATTTTTGAGATTTTTAAGGTTTTCAAGATTCTTAAGATTTTTAAGATTCTTGAGGTTTTTCAGATTCTTAAGGTTTTAAAGATTTTTAAAATTCTTAAGGTTTTTAAGATTCTTAAGATTTTTTAGATTCTTAAGGTTTTCAAGATTTTTAAGGTTTTTAAGATTCTTAAGATTTTTAAGATTCTTAAGTATTTCAAGATTTTCAAGGTTTTTAAGATTCTTAAGGTTTTTAAGATTCTTAGGATTTTTATGGTTTTTAAGGTTTTTAAGATTCTTAAGTTTTTTAAGATTTTTAAGGTTTTCAAGATTCTTAAGGTTTTCAAGATCTTTAAGGTTTTTAAGATTCGTAAGGTTTTTAAGATTCTTAAGATTTTTAAGGTTTTCAAGATTTTCGAGGTTTTCAAGATTCTTGAGGTTTTTGAGATTTTTAGGGTTTTTAAGATTTTTAAGGTTTTTAAGATTCTCAAGGTTTTTAGGATTCTTAAGATTTTAAGATTCTTAAGGTTTTTAAGATTTTTGAGATTTTTAAGGTTTTTAAGATTCTTAAGATTTTTAAGATTCTTAAGGTTTTTCAGATTCTTAAGGTTTTTAAGATTCTTAAGATTTTTAAGATTCTTAAGGATTTCAAGATTTTCAAGGTTTTTAAGATTCTTAAGGTTTTTAAGATTCTTAAGATTTTTATGGTTTTTAAGGTTTTTAAGATTCTTAAGGTTTTTAAGATTTTTAAGGTTTTCAAGATTCTTAAGATTTTCAAGGTTTTTGAGATTCTTAAGATTTTTAAGATTCTTAAGGTTTTTAAGATTTTTGAGATTTTTAAGGTTTTTAAGATTCTTAAGATTTTTAAGATTCTCAAGGTTTTTAAGATTCTTAAGGTTTTTAAGATTGTTAAGCTCTTTAAGATTCTAAAGGTTTTTAAGATTCTCAAGATTTTTAAGATTCTTAAGGTTTTTAAGATTTTTTAAGGTTTTTAAGTTCTTAATCTTAAAAATCTTAAGACTAAAAACCTTGATAATCTAAAAATCTAAGAATCTTGAAAATACTTGAGAACCTTAAAAATCTCCAAAAGATTAAGAATCTTGAGGATCTTGAAATCTTAATAATCAAAAATCTTAAAAATCATAAGTATCTTAAGAATCATAAAAACCTTAAGAATATAAAAAACCCTAGGAATCTCAAAAATCTTAAAAACCTTAAGAATCTTAAAAATCTTAAGAAACTTGAAAATCTTATGAATCTTAAAAACCTTAAGAATCTTAAAAACCTTAAAAATCTTGAAAACCTTAAGAATCTTAAAAACCTCAAAATTCTTAAGAATCTTAAAAACCTCAAAATTCTTAAGAATCTTAAAAACCTTAAGAATCTCAAAAATCATGAGAATCTTGAAAACCTTAAGAATCTTAGAAAACTCAAGAATCTTAAAAACCTTAAAAATCTTAAAAACCTTAAGAATCTAAAAAATCTTAAGAATCTTAAAAACTTTAAGAATTTTAAAAATCTTTAAAACTTAAGAATCTTAAAAACCTTAAGAATCTTAAAAATCTTAAGAATCCTAAAAACCTTAAGAATCTTAAAAACCTAAAGAATCTTAAGAATCTTAAAAACCTTAAAAATCTTGAAAACCTTAAGAATCTTAAAAACCTTCAAAATCTTAAGATTTCGAAGGTTTTTAAGATTCTTAAGGGTTTAAAGATTTTTAAGGTTTTTCAGATTCTTAAGGTTTTTAAGATTTTCAAGATTCTTAAGATTTTTAAGGTTTTTAAGGTTTTCAAGATTTTTGAGATTTTTAAGATTCTTGAGATTCTTAAGGTTTTTAAGATTTTTAAGGTTTTTCGGATTCTTAAGGTTTTTAAGATTCTTAAGGTTTTTAAGATTATTAAGATTTTTAAGGTTTTTAAGATTCTTAAGATTTTTAAGATTCTCGAGGTTCCTGAGATTCTTAGGGTTTTTAATATTTTTAAGATTCTTAAGATTTTTAAGATTTTTGAGGTTTTCAAGATTTTTAAGGTTTTTGAGATTTTCAAGATTCTTGAGATTCTTAAGGTTTTTAAGATTCTCAAGATTTTTATGGTTTTTAAGGTTTTTAAGATTCTTAAGGTTTTTAAGATTTTTAAGGTTTTTAAGATTCTTAAGATTTTCAAGGTTTTTAAGATTCTTAAGATTTTTAAGATTCTTAAGGTTTTTAAAATTCTCAAGGTTTTTAGGATTCTTAAGATTTTAAGATTCTTAAGGTTTTTAAGATTCTTAAGGTTTTTAAGATTCTTAAGATTTCTAAGATTCTTAAGATTTTTGAGATTTTTAAGGTTTTTAAGATTCTTAAGATTTTTAAGATTCTTAAGGGTTTTGAGATTCTCAAGGTTTTTATTAAGATTCTTGAGATCTTAAGATTCTTAAAATTATTAAGATTCTCAAGATTCTTAAGGTTTTTAAGATTTTTAAGATTCTTAAGATTTTTAAGATTCTCAAGATTTTTAAGGTTTTTAAGATTTTTAAGGTTTTTGAGATTTTTGAGGTTTTCAAGATTCTTAAGGTTTTTGAGATTTTTAGGGTTTTTAAGATTTTTAAGGTTTTTAAGATTCTCAAGGTTTTTAGGATTCTTAAGATTTTAAGATTCTTAAGGTTTTTAAGATTGTTAAGCTCTTTAAGATTCTAAAGGTTTTTAAGATTCTCAAGATTTTTAAGATTCTTAAGGTTTTTAAGATTTTTTAAGGTTTTCAAGTTCTTAATCTTAAAAATCTTAAGACTAAAAACCTTGATAATCTAAAAATCTTAAGAATCTTGAAAATACTTGAGAACCTTAAAAATCTTCAAAAGATTAAGAATCTTGAGGATCTTGAAATCTTAATAATCAAAAATCTTAAAAATCATAAGTATCTTAAGAATCATAAAAACCTTAAGAATATAAAAAACCCTAGGAATCTCAAAAATCTTAAAAACCTTGAGAATCTTAAAAATCTTAAGAAACTTGAAAATCTTATGAATCTTAAAAACCTTAAGAATCTTAAAAACCTTAAAAATCTTGAAAACCTAAAGAATCTTAAAAACCTCAAAATTCTTAAGAATCTTAAAAACCTCAAAATTCTTAAGAATCTTAAAAACCTTAAGAATCTTAAAAATCATGAGAATCTTGAAAACATTAAGAATCTTAGAAAACTCAAGAATCTTAAAAACCTTAAAAATCTTAAGAATCTAAAAAATCTTAAGAATCTTAAAAACCTTTAAAATCTTGAAAACCTTAAGAATCTTAAAAACCTTAAGAATCTTAAAAATCTTAAGAATCCTAAAAACCTTAAGAATCTTGAAAACCTAAAGAATCTTAAGAATCTTAAAAACCTTTAAAATCTTGAAAACCTTAAGAATCTTAAAAACCTTCAAAATCTTAAGATTTCGAAGGTTTTTAAGATTCTTAAGGGTTTAAAGATTTTTAAGGTTTTTCAGATTCTTAAGGTTTTTAAGATTTTTAAGATTCTTAAGATTTTTAAGGTTTTTAAGGTTTTCAAGATTTTTGAGATTTTCAAGATTCTTGAGATTCTTAAGGTTCTTAAGATTTTTAAGGTTTTTCAGATTCTTAAGGTTTTTAAGATTCTTAAGGTTTTTAAGATTATTAAGATTTTTAAGGTTTTTAAGATTCTTAAGATTTTTAAGATTCTCGAGGTTTCTGAGATTCTTAGGGTTTTTAAGATTTTTAAGATTCTTAAGATTCTTAAGATTTTTAAGGTTTTCAAGATTTTTAAGGTTTTTGAGATTTTTAAGATTCTTGAGATTCTTAAGGTTTTCAAGATTCTTAAGATTTTTATGGTTTTTAAGGTTTTTAAGATTCTTAAGGTTTTTAAGATTTTTAAGGTTTTTAAGATTCTTAAGATTTTCAAGGTTTTTAAGATTCTTAAGATTTTTAAGATTCTTAAGGTTTTTAAAATTCTCAAGGTTTTTAGGATTCTTAAGATTTTTGAGATTTTTAAGGTTTTTAAGATTCTTAAGATTTTTAAGATTCTTAAGGGTTTTGAGATTCTCAAGGTTTTTATTAAGATTCTTGAGATCTTAAGATTCTTGAAATTATTAAGATTCTCAAGATTCTTAAGGTTTTTAAGATTTTTAAGATTCTTGAGATTTTTAAGATTCTCAAGATTTTTAAGGTTTTTAAGATTCTTAAGATTTTTGAGATTCTTAAGGTTTTTAAGATTTTTTAAGGTTTTTAAGATTTTTTAAGGTTTTTGAGATTCTTAAGGTTTTTAAGATTCTCAAGGTTTTTAAGATTCTTAAGGTTTTTAAGATTCTTAAGGTTTTTAAGATTCTTAAGGTTTTTAAGATTCTTAAGGGTTTAAAGATTTTTAAGGTTTTTCAGATTCTTAAGGTTTTTAAGATTTTTAAGATTCTTAAGATTTTTAAGGTTTTTAAGGTTTTCAAGATTTTTAAGGTTTTTGAGATTTTTAAGATTCTTGAGATTCTTAAGGTTTTTAAGATTTTCAAGGTTTTTCAGATTCTTAAGGTTTTTAAGATTCTTAAGGTTTTTAAGATTCTTAAGATTTTTAAGATTCTCGAGGTTTCTAAGATTCTAAGGGTTTTTAAGATTTTTAAGATTCTTAAGATTCTTAAGATTCTTAAGATTTTTAAGGTTTTTAAGATTTTTAAGGTTTTCAAGATTTTTAAGGTTTTTGAGATTTTTAAGATTCTTGAGATTCTTAAGGTTTTTAAGATTCTTAAGATTTTTATGGTTTTTAAGGTTTTTAAGATTCTTAAGGTTTTTGAGATTTTTAAGGTTTTCAAGATTCTTAAGATTTTTAAGATTCTTAAGGTTTTTAAAATTCTCAAGGTTTTCAGGATTCTTAAGATTTTAAGATTCTTAAGGTTTTTAAGATTCTTAAGATTTTTGAGATTCTTAAGGTTTTTAAGATTTTTTAAGGTTTTTAAGATTTTTTAAGGTTTTTGAGATTCTTAAGGTTTTTAAGATTCTCAAGGTTTTTAAGATTCTTAAGGTTTTTAAGTTCTTAATCTTAAAAATCTCAAGACTAAAAACCTTGATAATCTAAAAATCTTAAGAATCTTGAAAATACTTGAGAACCTTAAAAATCTTCAAAAGATTAAGAATCTTGAGGATCTTGAAATCTTAATAATCAAAAATCTTAAAAATCATAAGTATCTTAAGAATCATAAAAACCTTAAGAATATAAAAAACCCTAGGAATCTCAAAAATCTTAAAAACCTTAAGAATCTTGAAAACCTTAAGAATCTTAAAAACCTCAAAATTCTTAAGAATCTTAAAAACCTCAAAATTCTTAAGAATCTTAAAAACATTAAGAATCTTAAAAATCATGAGAATCTTGAAAACCTTAAGAATCTTAGAAAACTCAAGAATCTTAAAAACCTTAAAAATCTTAAAAACCTTAAGAATCTAAAAAATCTTAAGAATCTTAAAAACCTTAAGAATTTTAAAAATTTTTAAAACCTTAAGAATCTTAAAAACCTTAAGAATTTTAAAAATCTTTAAAACCTTAAGAATCTTAAAAACCTTAAGAATCTTAAAAATCTTAAGAATCCTAAAAACCTTAAGAATCTTAAAAACCTATAGAATCTTGAGAATCTTAAAAACCTTAAAAATCTTGAAAACTTTAAGAATCTTAAAAACCTTCAAAATCTTAAGATTTCGAAGGTTTTTAAGATTCTTAAGGGTTTAAAGATTTTTAAGGTTTTTCAGATTCTTAAGATTTTTAAGATTCTCGAGGTTTCTGAGATTCTTAGGGTTTTTAATATTTTTAAGATTCTTAAGATTTTTAAGGTTTTTAAGATTTTTGAGGTTTTCAAGATTTTTAAGGTTTTTGAGATTTTCAAGATTCTTGAGATTCTTAAGGTTTTTAAGATTCTTAAGATTTTTATGGTTTTTAAGGTTTTTAAGATTCTTAAGGTTTTTAAGATTTTTAAGGTTTTCAAGATTCTTAAGATTTTCAAGGTTTTTAAGATTCTTAAGATTTTTAAGATTCTTAAGGTTTTTAAAATTCTCAAGGTTTTTAGGATTCTTAAGATTTTAAGATTCTTAAGGTTTTTAAGATTCTTAAGATTTCTAAGATTCTTAAGATTTTTGAGATTTTTAAGGTTTTTAAGATTCTTAAGATTTTTAAGATTCTTAAGGGTTTTGAGATTCTCAAGGTTTTTATTAAGATTCTTGAGATCTTAAGATTCTTAAAATTATTAAGATTCTTAAGATTCTTAAGGTTTTTAAGATTTTTAAGATTCTTAAGATTTTTAAGATTCTCAAGATTTTTAAGGTTTTTAAGGTTTTTGAGATTTTTGAGGTTTTCAAGATTCTTAAGGTTTTTGAGATTTTTAGGGTTTTTAAGATTTTTAAGGTTTTTAAGATTCTCAAGGTTTTTAGGATTCTTAAGATTTTAAGATTCTTAAGGTTTTTAAGATTTTTGAGATTTTTAAGGTTTTTAAGATTTTTTAAGGTTTTTAAGATTCTCAAGATTTTTAAGATTCTTAAGGTTTTTAAGATTCTTAAGGTTTTTGAGATTGTTAAGCTCTTTAAGATTCTAAAGGTTTTTAAGATTCTCAAGATTTTTAAGATTCTTAAGGTTTTCAAGATTTTTGAGGTTTTCAAGATTCTTGAGGTTTTTGAGATTTTTAGGGTTTTTAAGATTTTTAAGGTTTTTAAGATTCTCAAGGTTTTTAGGATTCTTAAGATTTTAAGATTCTTAAGGTTTTTAAGATTTTTGAGATTTTTAGGGTTTTTAAGATTTTTAAGGTTTTTAAGATTCTCAAGGTTTTTCAGATTCTTAAGGTTTTTAAGATTCTTAAGATTTTTAAGATTCTTAAGGATTTCAAGATTTTCAAGGTTTTTAAGATTCTTAAGGTTTTTAAGATTCTTAAGATTTTTATGGTTTTTAAGGTTTTTAAGATTCTTAAGGTTTTTAAGATTTTTAAGGTTTTCAAGATTCTTAAGATTTTCAAGGTTTTTAAGATTCTTAAGATTTTTAAGATTCTTAAGGTTTTTAAAATTCTCAAGGTTTTTAGGATTCTTAAGATTTTAAGATTCTTAAGGTTTTTAAGATTTTTGAGATTTTTAAGGTTTTTAAGATTCTTAAGATTTTTAAGATTCTCAAGGTTTTTAAGATTCTTAAGGTTTTTAAGATTGTTAAGCTCTTTAAGATTCTAAAGGTTTTTAAGATTCTCAAGACAAGATTTTTAAGATTCTTAAGGTTTTAAGATTTTTTAAGGTTTTTAAGTTCTTAATCTTAAAAATCTTAAGACTAAAAACCTTGATAATCTAAAAATCTAAGAATCTTGAAAATACTTGAGAACCTTAAAAATCTCCAAAAGATTAAGAATCTTGAGGATCTTGAAATCTTAATAATCAAAAATCTTAAAAATCATAAGTATCTTAAGAATCATAAAAACCTTAAGAATATAAAAAACCCTAGGAATCTCAAAAATCTTAAAAACCTTAAGAATCTTAAAAATCTTAAGAAACTTGAAAATCTTATGAATCTTAAAACCTTAAGAATCTTAAAAACCTTAAAAATCTTGAAAACCTTAAGAATCTTAAAAACCTCAAAATTCTTAAGAATCTTAAAAACCTCAAAATCCTTAAGAATCTTAAAAACCTTAAGAATCTTAAAAATCATGAGAATCTTGAAAACCTTAAGAATCTTAGAAAACTCAAGAATCTTAAAAACCTTAAAAATCTTAAAAACCTTAAGAATCTAAAAAATCTTAAGAATCTTAAAAACCTTAAGAATTTTAAAAATTTTTAAAACCTTAAGAATCTTAAAAACCTTAAGTATCTTAAAAATCTTAAGAATCCTAAAAACCTTAAGAATCTTAAAAACCTAAAGAATCTTAAGAATCTTAAAAACCTTAAAAAATCTTGAAAACCTTAAGAATCTTAAAAACCTTCAAAATCTTAAGATTTCGAAGGTTTTTAAGATTCTTAAAGGTTTAAAGATTTTTTAAGGTTTTTCAGATTCTTAAGGTTTTTAAGATTTTCAAGATTCTTAAGATTTTTAAGGTTTTTAAGGTTTTCAAGATTTTTGAGATTTTTAAGATTCTTGAGATTCTTAAGGTTTTTAAGATTTTTTAAGGTTTTTCGGATTCTTAAGGTTTTTAAGATTCTTAAGGTTTTTAAGATTATTAAGATTTTTAAGGTTTTTAAGATTCTTAAGATTTTTAAGATTCTCGAGGTTTCTGAGATTCTTAGGGTTTTTAATATTTTTAAGATTCTTAAGATTTTTAAGATTTTTGAGGTTTTCAAGATTTTTAAGGTTTTTGAGATTTTCAAGATTCTTGAGATTCTTAAGGTTTTTAAGATTCTTAAGATTTTTATGGTTTTTAAGGTTTTTAAGATTCTTAAGGTTTTTAAGATTTTTAAGGTTTTTAAGATTCTTAAGATTTTCAAGGTTTTTAAGATTCTTAAGATTTTTAAGATTCTTAAGGTTTTTAAAATTCTCAAGGTTTTTAGGATTCTTAAGATTTTAAGATTCTTAAGGTTTTTAAGATTCTTAAGGTTTTTAAGATTCTTAAGATTTCTAAGATTCTTAAGATTTTTGAGATTTTTAAGGTTTTTAAGATTCTTAAGATTTTTAAGATTCTTAAGGGTTTTGAGATTCTCAAGGTTTTTATTAAGATTCTTGAGATCTTAAGATTCTTAAAAATTATTAAGATTCTCAAGATTCTTAAGGTTTTTAAGATTTTTAAGATTCTTAAGATTTTTAAGATTCTCAAGATTTTTAAGGTTTTTAAGATTTTTAAGGTTTTTGAGATTTTTGAGGTTTTCAAGATTCTTAAGGTTTTTGAGATTTTTAGGGTTTTTAAGATTTTTAAGGTTTTTAAGATTCTCAAGGTTTTTAGGATTCTTAAGATTTTAAGATTCTTAAGGTTTTTAAGATTGTTTAAGCTCTTTAAGATTCTAAAGGTTTTTAAGATTCTCAAGATTATTAAGATTCTTAAGGTTTTTAAGATTTTTTAAGGTTTTCAAGTTCTTAATCTTAAAAATCTAAGACTAAAAACCTTGATAATCTAAAAATCTTAAGAATCTTGAAAATACTTGAGAACCTTAAAAATCTTCAAAAGATTAAGAATCTTGAGGATCTTGAAATCTTAATAATCAAAAATCTTAAAAATCATAAGTATCTTAAGAATCATAAAAACCTTAAGAATATAAAAACCCTAGGAATCTCAAAAATCTTAAAAACCTTGAGAATCTTAAAAATCTTAAGAAACTTGAAAATCTTATGAATCTTAAAAACTTAAGAATCTTAAAAACCTAAAAATCTTGAAAACCTAAAGAATCTTAAAAACCTCAAAATCTTAAGAATCTTAAAAACCTCAAAATCTTAAGAATCTTAAAAACCTTAAGAATCTTAAAAATCATGAGAATCTTGAAAACATTAAGAATCTTAGAAAACTCAAGAATCTTAAAACCTTAAAATCTTAAGAATCTAAAAAATCTTAAGAATCTTAAAAACCTTTAAAATCTTGAAAACCTTAAGAATCTTAAAAACCTTAAGAATCTTAAAAATCTTAAGAATCCTAAAAACCTTAAGAATCTTGAAAACCTAAAGAATCTTAAGAATCTTAAAAACCTTTAAAATCTTGAAAACCTTAAGAATCTTAAAAACCTTCAAAATCTTAAGATTTCGAAGGTTTTTAAGATTCTTAAGGGTTTAAAGATTTTTAAGGTTTTTCAGATTCTTAAGGTTTTAAGATTTTTAAGATTCTTAAGATTTTTAAGGTTTTCAAGATTTTTGAGATTTTCAAGATTCTTGAGATTCTTAAGGTTCTTAAGATTTTTAAGGTTTTTCAGATTCTTAAGGTTTTAAGATTCTTAAGGTTTTTAAGATTATTAAGATTTTTAAGGTTTTTAAGATTCTTAAGATTTTTAAGATTCTCGAGGTTTCTGAGATTCTTAGGGTTTTTTAAGATTTTTAAGATTCTTAAGATTCTTAAGATTTTTAAGGTTTTCAAGATTTTAAGGTTTTTGAGATTTTTAAGATTCTTGAGATTCTTAAGGTTTTCAAGATTCTTAAGATTTTTATGGTTTTTAAGGTTTTTAAGATTCTTAAGGTTTTTAAGATTTTTAAGGTTTTTAAGATTCTTAAGATTTTCAAGGTTTTTAAGATTCTTAAGATTTTTAAGATTTTTAAGGTTTTTAAATTCTCAAGGTTTTTAGGATTCTTAAGATTTTTGAGATTTTTAAGGTTTTTAAGATTCTTAAGATTTTTAAGATTCTTAAGGGTTTTGAGATTCTCAAGGTTTTTATTAAGATTCTTGAGATCTTAAGATTCTTGAAATTATTAAGATTCTCAAGATTCTTAAGGTTTTTAAGATTTTTAAGATTCTTGAGATTTTTAAGATTCTCAAGATTTTTAAGGTTTTTAAGATTCTTAAGATTTTTGAGATTCTTAAGGTTTTTTAAGATTTTTTTAAGGTTTTTAAGATTTTCTAAGGTTTTTGAGATTCTTAAGGTTTTTAAGATTCTCAAGGTTTTTAAGATTCTTAAGGTTTTTAAGATTCTTAAGGTTTTTAAGATTCTTAAGGTTTTTAAGATTCTTAAGGTTTAAAGATTTTTAAGGTTTTTCAGATTCTTAAGGTTTTTAAGATTTTTAAGATTCTTAAGATTTTTAAGGTTTTTAAGGTTTTCAAGATTTTTAAGGTTTTTGAGATTTTTAAGATTCTTGAGATTCTTAAGGTTTTTAAGATTTTCAAGGTTTTTCAGATTCTTGAGGTTTTTAAGATTCTTAAGGTTTTTAAGATTCTTAAGATTTTTAAGATTCTCGAGGTTTCTAAGATTCTAAGGGTTTTTAAGATTTTTAAGATTATTAAGATTCTTAAGATTCTTAAGATTTTTAAGGTTTTTAAGATTTTTAAGGTTTTCAAGATTTTTAAGGTTTTTGAGATTTTTAAGATTCTTGAGATTCTTAAGGTTTTTAAGATTCTTAAGATTTTTATGGTTTTTAAGGTTTTTAAGATTCTTAAGGTTTTTGAGATTTTTAAGGTTTTCAAGATTCTTAAGATTTTTAAGATTCTTAAGGTTTTTAAAATTCTCAAGGTTTTCAGGATTCTTAAGATTTTAAGATTCTTAAGGTTTTTAAGATTCTTAAGATTTTTGAGATTCTTAAGGTTTTTAAGATTTTTTAGGGTTTTTAAGATTTTTTAAGGTTTTTGAGATTCTTAAGGTTTTTAAGATTCTCAAGGTTTTTAAGATTCTTAAGGTTTTTAAGATTCTTAAGGTTTTTGAGATTGTTAAGCTCTTTAAGATTCTAAAGGTTTTCAAGATTCTCAAGATTTTTAAGATTCTTAAGGTTTTTAAGATTTTTTAAGGTTTTTAAGTTCTTAATCTTAAAAATCTCAAGACTAAAAACCTTGATAATCTAAAAATCTTAAGAATCTTGAAAATACTTGAGAACCTTAAAAATCTTCAAAAGATTAAGAATCTTGAGGATCTTGAAATCTTAATAATCAAAAATCTTAAAAATCATAAGTATCTTAAGAATCATAAAAACCTAAAGAATATAAAAAACCCTAGGAATCTCAAAAATCTTAAAAACCTTAAGAATCTTGAAAACCTTAAGAATCTTAAAAACCTCAAAATTCTTAAGAATCTTAAAAACCTCAAAATTCTTAAGAATCTTAAAAACCTTAAGAATCTTAAAAATCATGAGAATCTTGAAAACCTTAAGAATCTTAGAAAACTCAAGAATCTTAAAAACCTTAAAAATCTTAAAAACCTTAAGAATCTAAAAAATCTTAAGAATCTTAAAAACCTTAAGAATTTTAAAAATTTTTAAAAACCTTAAGAATCTTAAAAACCTTAAGAATTTTAAAAATCTTTAAAACCTTAAGAATCTTGAAAACCTTAAGAATCTTAAAAATCTTAAGAATCCTAAAAAACCTTAAGAATCTTGAAAACCTGAAGAATCTTAAGAATCTTAAAAACCTTAAAAATCTTGAAAACCTTAAGAATCTTAAAAACCTTCAAAATCTTAAGATTTCGAAGGTTTTTAAGATTCTTAAGGGTTTAAAGATTTTTAAGGTTTTTCAGATTCTTAAGATTTTTAAGATTCTCGAGGTTTCTGAGATTCTTAGGGTTTTTAATATTTTTAAGATTCTTAAGATTTTTAAGGTTTTTAAGATTTTTGAGGTTTTCAAGATTTTTAAGGTTTTTGAGATTTTCAAGATTTTTGAGATTCTTAAGGTTTTTAAGATTCTTAAGATTTTTATGGTTTTTAAGGTTTTTAAGATTCTTAAGGTTTTTAAGATTTTTAAGGTTTTTAAGATTCTTAAGATTTTCAAGGTTTTTAAGATTCTTAAGATTTTTAAGATTCTTAAGGTTTTTAAAATTCTCAAGGTTTTTAGGATTCTTAAGATTTTAAGATTCTTAAGGTTTTTAAGATTCTTAAGATTTCTAAGATTCTTAAGATTTTTGAGATTTTTAAGGTTTTTAAGATTCTTAAGATTTTTAAGATTCTTAAGGGTTTTGAGATTCTCAAGGTTTTTATTAAGATTCTTGAGATCTTAAGATTCTTAAAATTATTAAGATTCTCAAGATTCTTAAGGTTTTTAAGATTTTTAAGATTCTTAAGATTTTTAAGATTCTCAAGATTTTTAAGGTTTTTAAGGTTTTTGAGATTTTTGAGGTTTTCAAGATTCTTAAGGTTTTTGAGATTTTTAGGGTTTTTAAGATTTTTAAGGTTTTTAAGATTCTCAAGGTTTTTAGGATTCTTAAGATTTTAAGATTCTTAAGGTTTTTAAGATTTTTGAGATTTTTAAGGTTTTTAAGATTTTTTAAGGTTTTTAAGATTCTCAAGATTTTTAAGATTCTTAAGGTTTTTAAGATTCTTAAGGTTTTTGAGATTGTTAAGCTCTTTAAGATTCTAAAGGTTTTTAAGATTCTCAAGATTTTTAAGATTCTTAAGGTTTTTAAGATTTTTTAAGGTTTTTAAGTTCTTAATCTTAAAAATCTTAAGACTAAAAACCTTGATAATCTAAAAATCTTAAGAATCTTGAAAATACTTGAGAACCTTAAAAATCTTCAAAAGATTAATTAAGAATCTTGAGGATCTTGAAATCTTAATAATCAAAAATCTTAAAAACCATAAGTATCTTAAGAATCATAAAAACCTTAAGAATATAAAAAACCCTAGGAATCTCAAAAATCTTAAAAACCTTAAGAATCTTAAAAATCTTAAGAAACTTGAAAATCTTATGAATCTTAAAAACCTTAAGAATCTTAAAAACCTTAAAAATCTTGAAAACCTAAAGAATCTTAAAAACCTCAAAATTCTTAAGAATCTTAAAAACCTCAAAATTCTTAAGAATCTTAAAAACCTTAAGAATCTTAAAAATCATGAGAATCTTAAAAACCTTAAAAATCTTAAAAACCTTAAGAATCTTAAAAATCATGAGAATCTTAAAAACCTTTAAAATCTTGAAAACCTTAAGAATCTTAAAAACCTTAAGAATCTTAAAAATCTTAAGAATCCTAAAAACCTTAAGAATCTTGAAAACCTAAAGAATCTTAAGAATCTTAAAAACCTTTAAAATCTTGAAAACCTTAAGAATCTTAAAAACCTTCAAAATCTTAAGATTTCGAAGGTTTTTAAGATTCTTAAGGGTTTAAAGATTTTTAAGGTTTTTCAGATTCTTAAGGTTTTTAAGATTTTTAAGATTCTTAAGATTTTTAAGGTTTTTAAGGTTTTCAAGATTTTTGAGATTTTCAAGATTCTTGAGATTCTTAAGGTTTTTAAGATTTTTAAGGTTTTTCAGATTCTTAAGGTTTTTAAGATTCTTAAGGTTTTTAAGATTATTAAGATTTTTAAGGTTTTTAAGATTCTTAAGATTTTTAAGATTCTCGAGGTTTCTGAGATTCTTAAGGTTTTTAAGATTTTTGAGATTTTTAAGGTTTTTAAGATTCTCAAGGTTTTTGAGATTCTCAAGATTTTTAAGATTCATAAGATTTTCAAGTTTCTTAAGATTTTTAAGATTCTTAAGATTTTTAAGATTCTTAAGGATTTCAAGATTTTCAAGGTTTTTAAGATTCTTAAGGTTTTTAAGATTCTTAAGATTTTTATGGTTTTTAAGGTTTTTAAGATTCTTAAGGTTTTTAAGATTTTTAAGGTTTTCAAGATTCTTAAGATTTTCAAGGTTTTTGAGATTCTTAAGATTTTTAAGATTCTTAAGGTTTTTAAAATTCTCAAGGTTTTTAGGATTCTTAAGATTTTAAGATTCTTAAGGTTTTTAAGATTTTTGAGATTTTTAAGGTTTTTAAGATTCTTAAGGTTTTTAAGATTCTCAAGGTTTTTAAGATTTTTTAAGGTTTTTAAGATTCTTAAGGTTTTTAAGATTCTCAAGGTTTTTAAGATTCTCAAGATTTTTAAGATTCTTAAGGTTTTTAAGATTTTTTAAGGTTTTTAAGTTCTTAATCTTAAAAATCTTAAGACTAAAAACCTTGATAATCTAAAAATCTAAGAATCTTGAAAATACTTGAGAACCTTAAAAATCTCCAAAAGATTAAGAATCTTGAGGATCTTGAAATCTTAATAATCAAAAATCTTAAAAATCATAAGTATCTTAAGAATCATAAAAACCTTAAGAATATAAAAAACCCTAGGAATCTCAAAAATCTTAAAAACCTTAAGAATCTTAAAAATCTTAAGAAACTTGAAAATCTTATGAATCTTAAAAACCTTAAGAATCTTAAAAACCTTAAAAATCTTGAAAACCTTAAGAATCTTAAAAACCTCAAAATTCTTAAGAATCTTAAAAACCTCAAAATTCTTAAGAATCTTAAAAACCTTAAGAATCTTAAAAATCATGAGAATCTTGAAAACCTTAAGAATCTTAGAAAACTCAAGAATCTTAAAAACCTTAAAAATCTTAAAAACCTTAAGAATCTAAAAAATCTTAAGAATCTTAAAAACCTTAAGAATTTTAAAAATCTTTAAAACCTTAAGAATCTTAAAAACCTTAAGAATCTTAAAAATCTTAAGAATCCTAAAAACCTTAAGAATCTTAAAAACCTAAAGAATCTTAAGAATCTTAAAAACCTTAAAAATCTTGAAAACCTTAAGAATCTTAAAAACCTTCAAAATCTTAAGATTTCGAAGGTTTTTAAGATTCTTAAGGGTTTAAAGATTTTTAAGGTTTTTCAGATTCTTAAGGTTTTTAAGATTTTCAAGATTCTTAAGATTTTTAAGGTTTTTAAGGTTTTCAAGATTTTTGAGATTTTTAAGATTCTTGAGATTCTTAAGGTTTTTAAGATTTTTAAGGTTTTTCGGATTCTTAAGGTTTTTAAGATTCTTAAGGTTTTTAAGATTATTAAGATTTTTAAGGTTTTTAAGATTCTTAAGATTTTTAAGATTCTCGAGGTTTCTGAGATTCTTAGGGTTTTTAATATTTTTAAGATTCTTAAGATTTTTAAGATTTTTGAGGTTTTCAAGATTTTTAAGGTTTTTGAGATTTTCAAGATTCTTGAGATTCTTAAGGTTTTTAAGATTCTTAAGATTTTTATGGTTTTTAAGGTTTTTAAGATTCTTAAGGTTTTTAAGATTTTTAAGGTTTTTAAGATTCTTAAGATTTTCAAGGTTTTTAAGATTCTTAAGATTTTTAAGATTCTTAAGGTTTTTAAAATTCTCAAGGTTTTTAGGATTCTTAAGATTTTAAGATTCTTAAGGTTTTTAAGATTCTTAAGGTTTTTAAGATTCTTAAGATTTCTAAGATTCTTAAGATTTTTGAGATTTTTAAGGTTTTTAAGATTCTTAAGATTTTTAAGATTCTTAAGGGTTTTGAGATTCTCAAGGTTTTTATTAAGATTCTTGAGATCTTAAGATTCTTAAAATTATTAAGATTCTTAAGATTCTTAAGGTTTTTAAGATTTTTAAGATTCTTAAGATTTTTAAGATTCTCAAGATTTTTAAGGTTTTTAAGATTTTTAAGGTTTTTGAGATTTTTGAGGTTTTCAAGATTCTTAAGGTTTTTGAGATTTTTAGGGTTTTTAAGATTTTTAAGGTTTTTAAGATTCTCAAGGTTTTTAGGATTCTTAAGATTTTAAGATTCTTAAGGTTTTTAAGATTGTTAAGCTCTTTAAGATTCTAAAGGTTTTTAAGATTCTCAAGATTTTTAAGATTCTTAAGGTTTTTAAGATTTTTTAAGGTTTTCAAGTTCTTAATCTTAAAAATCTTAAGACTAAAAACCTTGATAATCTAAAAATCTTAAGAATCTTGAAAATACTTGAGAACCTTAAAAATCTTCAAAAGATTAAGAATCTTGAGGATCTTGAAATCTTAATAATCAAAAATCTTAAAAATCATAAGTATCTTAAGAATCATAAAAACCTTAAGAATATAAAAAACCCTAGGAATCTCAAAAATCTTAAAAACCTTGAGAATCTTAAAAATCTTAAGAAACTTGAAAATCTTATGAATCTTAAAAACCTTAAGAATCTTAAAAACCTTAAAAATCTTGAAAACCTAAAGAATCTTAAAAACCTCAAAATTCTTAAGAATCTTAAAAACCTCAAAATTCTTAAGAATCTTAAAAACCTTAAGAATCTTAAAAATCATGAGAATCTTGAAAACATTAAGAATCTTAGAAAACTCAAGAATCTTAAAAACCTTAAAAATCTTAAGAATCTAAAAAATCTTAAGAATCTTAAAAACCTTTAAAATCTTGAAAACCTTAAGAATCTTAAAAACCTTAAGAATCTTAAAAATCTTAAGAATCCTAAAAACCTTAAGAATCTTGAAAACCTAAAGAATCTTAAGAATCTTAAAAACCTTTAAAATCTTGAAAACCTTAAGAATCTTAAAAACCTTCAAAATCTTAAGATTTCGAAGGTTTTTAAGATTCTTAAGGGTTTAAAGATTTTTAAGGTTTTTCAGATTCTTAAGGTTTTTAAGATTTTTAAGATTCTTAAGATTTTTAAGGTTTTTAAGGTTTTCAAGATTTTTGAGATTTTCAAGATTCTTGAGATTCTTAAGGTTCTTAAGATTTTTAAGGTTTTTCAGATTCTTAAGGTTTTTAAGATTCTTAAGGTTTTTAAGATTCTTAAGATTTTTAAGGTTTTTGAGATTCTTAAGATTTTTAAGATTCTCGAGGTTTCTGAGATTCTTAGGGTTTTTAAGATTTTTAAGATTCTTAAGATTCTTAAGATTTTTAAGGTTTTCAAGATTTTAAGGTTTTTGAGATTTTTAAGATTCTTGAGATTCTTAAGGTTTTCAAGATTCTTAAGATTTTTATGGTTTTTAAGGTTTTTAAGATTCTTAAGGTTTTTAAGATTTTTAAGGTTTTTAAGATTCTTAAGATTTTCAAGGTTTTTAAGATTCTTAAGATTTTTAAGATTCTTAAGGTTTTTAAAATTCTCAAGGTTTTTAGGATTCTTAAGATTTTTGAGATTTTTAAGGTTTTTAAGATTCTTAAGATTTTTAAGATTCTTAAGGGTTTTGAGATTCTCAAGGTTTTTATTAAGATTCTTGAGATCTTAAGATTCTTGAAATTATTAAGATTCTCAAGATTCTTAAGGTTTTTAAGATTTTTAAGATTCTTGAGATTTTTAAGATTCTCAAGATTTTTAAGGTTTTTAAGATTCTTAAGATTTTTGAGATTCTTAAGGTTTTTAAGATTTTTTAAGGTTTTTAAGATTTTTTAAGGTTTTTGAGATTCTTAAGGTTTTTAAGATTCTCAAGGTTTTTAAGATTCTTAAGGTTTTTAAGATTCTTAAGGTTTTTAAGATTCTTAAGGTTTTTAAGATTCTTAAGGGTTTAAAGATTTTTAAGGTTTTTCAGATTCTTAAGGTTTTTAAGATTTTTAAGATTCTTAAGATTTTTAAGGTTTTTAAGGTTTTCAAGATTTTTAAGGTTTTTGAGATTTTTAAGATTCTTGAGATTCTTAAGGTTTTTAAGATTTTCAAGGTTTTTCAGATTCTTAAGGTTTTTAAGATTCTTAAGGTTTTTAAGATTCTTAAGATTTTTAAGATTCTCGAGGTTTCTAAGATTCTAAGGGTTTTTAAGATTTTTAAGATTATTAAGATTCTTAAGATTCTTAAGATTTTTAAGGTTTTTAAGATTTTTAAGGTTTTCAAGATTTTTAAGGTTTTTGAGATTTTTAAGATTCTTGAGATTCTTAAGGTTTTTAAGATTCTTAAGATTTTTATGGTTTTTAAGGTTTTTAAGATTCTTAAGGTTTTTGAGATTTTTAAGGTTTTCAAGATTCTTAAGATTTTTAAGATTCTTAAGGTTTTTAAAATTCTCAAGGTTTTCAGGATTCTTAAGATTTTAAGATTCTTAAGGTTTTTAAGATTCTTAAGATTTTTGAGATTCTTAAGGTTTTTAAGATTTTTTAGGGTTTTTAAGATTTTTTAAGGTTTTTGAGATTCTTAAGGTTTTTATGATTCTCAAAGTTTTTAAGATTCTTAAGGTTTTTAAGATTCTTAAGGTTTTTGAGATTGTTAAGCTCTTTAAGATTCTAAAGGTTTTCAAGATTCTCAAGATTTTTAAGATTCTTAAGGTTTTTAAGATTTTTTAAGGTTTTTAAGTTCTTAATCTTAAAAATCTTAAGACTAAAAACCTTGATAATCTAAAAATCTTAAGAATCTTGAAAATACTTGAGAACCTTAAAAATCTTCAAAAGATTAAGAATCTTGAGGATCTTGAAATCTTAATAATCAAAAATCTTAAAAATCATAAGTATCTTAAGAATCATAAAAACCTAAAGAATATAAAAAACCCTAGGAATCTCAAAAATCTTAAAAACCTTAAGAATCTTGAAAACCTTAAGAATCTTAAAAACCTCAAAATTCTTAAGAATCTTAAAAACCTCAAAATTCTTAAGAATCTTAAAAACCTTAAGAATCTTAAAAATCATGAGAATCTTGAAAACCTTAAGAATCTTAGAAAACTCAAGAATCTTAAAAACCTTGAAAATCTTAAAAACCTTAAGAATCTAAAAAATCTTAAGAATCTTAAAAACCTTAAGAATTTTAAAAATTTTTAAAACCTTAAGAATCTTAAAAACTTTAAGAATTTTAAAAATCTTTAAAACCTTAAGAATCTTAAAAACCTTAAGAATCTTAAAAATCTTAAGAATCTTAAAAACCTTAAGAATTTTAAAAATCTTTAAAACCTTAAGAATCTTAAAAACCTTAAAAATCTTGAAAACCTTAAGAATCTTAAAAACCTTCAAAATCTTAAGATTTCGAAGGTTTTTAAGATTCTTAAGGGTTTAAAGATTTTTAAGGTTTTTCAGATTCTTAAGGTTTTTAAGATTTTTAAGATTCTTAAGATTTTTAAGGTTTTTAAGGTTTTTGAGATTTTTGAGGTTTTCAAGATTCTTAAGGTTTTTGAGATTTTTAGGGTTTTTAAGATTTTTAAGGTTTTTAAGATTCTCAAGGTTTTTAGGATTCTTAAGATTTTAAGATTCTTAAGGTTTTTAAGATTTTTGAGATTTTTAAGGTTTTTAAGATTTTTTAAGGTTTTTAAGATTCTCAAGATTTTTAAGATTCTTAAGGTTTTTAAGATTCTTAAGGTTTTTGAGATTGTTAAGCTCTTTAAGATTCTAAAGGTTTTTAAGATTCTCAAGATTTTTAAGATTCTTAAGGTTTTCAAGATTTTTGAGGTTTTCAAGATTCTTAAGGTTTTTGAGATTTTTAGGGTTTTTAAGATTTTTAAGGTTTTTAAGATTCTCAAGGTTTTTAGGATTCTTAAGATTTTAAGATTCTTAAGGTTTTTAAGATTTTTGAGATTTTTAGGGTTTTTAAGATTTTTAAGGTTTTTAAGATTCTCAAGGTTTTTCAGATTCTTAAGGTTTTTAAGATTCTTAAGATTTTTAAGATTCTTAAGGATTTCAAGATTTTCAAGGTTTTTAAGATTCTTAAGGTTTTTAAGATTCTTAAGATTTTTATGGTTTTTAAGGTTTTTAAGATTCTTAAGGTTTTTAAGATTTTTAAGGTTTTCAAGATTCTTAAGATTTTCAAGGTTTTTAAGATTCTTAAGATTTTTAAGATTCTTAAGGTTTGAAAAATTCTCAAGGTTTTTAGGATTCTTAAGATTTTAAGATTCTTAAGGTTTTTAAGATTTTTGAGATTTTTAAGGTTTTTAAGATTCTTAAGATTTTTAAGATTCTCAAGGTTTTTAAGATTCTTAAGGTTTTTAAGATTGTTAAGCTCTTTAAGATTCTAAAGGTTTTTAAGATTCTCAAGATTTTTAAGATTCTTAAGGTTTTTAAGATTTTTTAAGGTTTTTAAGTTCTTAATCTTAAAAATCTTAAGACTAAAAACCTTGATAATCTAAAAATCTAAGAATCTTGAAAATACTTGAGAACCTTAAAAATCTCCAAAAGATTAAGAATCTTGAGGATCTTGAAATCTTAATAATCAAAAATCTTAAAAATCATAAGTATCTTAAGAATCATAAAAACCTTAAGAATATAAAAAACCCTAGGAATCTCAAAAATCTTAAAAACCTTAAGAATCTTAAAAATCTTAAGAAACTTGAAAATCTTATGAATCTTAAAAACCTTAAGAATCTTAAAAACCTTAAAAATCTTGAAAACCTTAAGAATCTTAAAAACCTCAAAATTCTTAAGAATCTTAAAAACCTCAAAATTCTTAAGAATCTTAAAAACCTTAAGAATCTTAAAAATCATGAGAATCTTGAAAACCTTAAGAATCTTAGAAAACTCAAGAATCTTAAAAACCTTAAAAATCTTAAAAACCTTAAGAATCTAAAAAATCTTAAGAATCTTAAAAACCTTAAGAATCTTAAAAACCTAAAGAATCTTAAGAATCTTAAAAACCTTAAAAATCTTGAAAACCTTAAGAATCTTAAAAACCTTCAAAATCTTAAGATTTCGAAGGTTTTTAAGATTCTTAAGGGTTTAAAGATTTTTAAGGTTTTTCAGATTCTTAAGGTTTTTAAGATTTTCAAGATTCTTAAGATTTTTAAGGTTTTTAAGGTTTTCAAGATTTTTGAGATTTTTAAGATTCTTGAGATTCTTAAGGTTTTTAAGATTTTTAAGGTTTTTCGGATTCTTAAGGTTTTTAAGATTCTTAAGGTTTTTAAGATTATTAAGATTTTTAAGGTTTTTAAGATTCTTAAGATTTTTAAGATTCTCGAGGTTTCTGAGATTCTTAGGGTTTTTAATATTTTTAAGATTCTTAAGATTTTTAAGATTTTTGAGGTTTTCAAGATTTTTAAGGTTTTTGAGATTTTCAAGATTCTTGAGATTCTTAAGGTTTTTAAGATTCTTAAGATTTTTATGGTTTTTAAGGTTTTTAAGATTCTTAAGGTTTTTAAGATTTTTAAGGTTTTTAAGATTCTTAAGATTTTCAAGGTTTTTAAGATTCTTAAGATTTTTAAGATTCTTAAGGTTTTTAAAATTCTCAAGGTTTTTAGGATTCTTAAGATTTTAAGATTCTTAAGGTTTTTAAGATTCTTAAGGTTTTTAAGATTCTTAAGATTTTTAAGATTCTTAAGATTTTTGAGATTTTTAAGGTTTTTAAGATTCTTAAGATTTTTAAGATTCTTAAGGGTTTTGAGATTCTCAAGGTTTTTATTAAGATTCTTGAGATCTTAAGATTCTTAAAATTATTAAGATTCTCAAGATTCTTAAGGTTTTTAAGATTTTTAAGATTCTTAAGATTTTTAAGATTCTCAAGATTTTTAAGGTTTTTAAGATTTTTAAGGTTTTTGAGATTTTTGAGGTTTTCAAGATTCTTAAGGTTTTTGAGATTTTTAGGGTTTTTAAGATTTTTAAGGTTTTTAAGATTCTCAAGGTTTTTAGGATTCTTAAGATTTTAAGATTCTTAAGGTTTTTAAGATTGTTAAGCTCTTTAAGATTCTAAAGGTTTTTAAGATTCTCAAGATTTTTAAGATTCTTAAGGTTTTTAAGATTTTTTAAGGTTTTCAAGTTCTTAATCTTAAAAATCTTAAGACTAAAAACCTTGATAATCTAAAAATCTTAAGAATCTTGAAAATACTTGAGAACCTTAAAAATCTTCAAAAGATTAAGAATCTTGAGGATCTTGAAATCTTAATAATCAAAAATCTTAAAAATCATAAGTATCTTAAGAATCATAAAAACCTTAAGAATATAAAAAACCCTAGGAATCTCAAAAATCTTAAAAACCTTGAGAATCTTAAAAATCTTAAGAAACTTGAAAATCTTATGAATCTTAAAAACCTTAAGAATCTTAAAAACCTTAAAAATCTTGAAAACCTAAAGAATCTTAAAAACCTCAAAATTCTTAAGAATCTTAAAAACCTCAAAATTCTTAAGAATCTTAAAAACCTTAAGAATCTTAAAAATCATGAGAATCTTGAAAACATTAAGAATCTTAGAAAACTCAAGAATCTTAAAAACCTTAAAAATCTTAAGAATCTAAAAAATCTTAAGAATCTTAAAAACCTTTAAAATCTTGAAAACCTTAAGAATCTTAAAAACCTTAAGAATCTTAAAAATCTTAAGAATCCTAAAAACCTTAAGAATCTTGAAAACCTAAAGAATCTTAAGAATCTTAAAAACCTTTAAAATCTTGAAAACCTTAAGAATCTTAAAAACCTTCAAAATCTTAAGATTTCGAAGGTTTTTAAGATTCTTAAGGGTTTAAAGATTTTTAAGGTTTTTCAGATTCTTAAGGTTTTTAAGATTTTTAAGATTCTTAAGATTTTTAAGGTTTTCAAGATTTTAAGGTTTTTGAGATTTTTAAGATTCTTGAGATTCTTAAGGTTTTCAAGATTCTTAAGATTTTTATGGTTTTTAAGGTTTTTAAGATTCTTAAGGTTTTTAAGATTTTTAAGGTTTTTAAGATTCTTAAGATTTTCAAGGTTTTTAAGATTCTTAAGATTTTTAAGATTCTTAAGGTTTTTAAAATTCTCAAGGTTTTTAGGATTCTTAAGATTTTTGAGATTTTTAAGGTTTTTAAGATTCTTAAGATTTTTAAGATTCTTAAGGGTTTTGAGATTCTCAAGGTTTTTATTAAGATTCTTGAGATCTTAAGATTCTTGAAATTATTAAGATTCTCAAGATTCTTAAGGTTTTTAAGATTTTTAAGATTCTTGAGATTTTTAAGATTCTCAAGATTTTTAAGGTTTTTAAGATTCTTAAGATTTTTGAGATTCTTAAGGTTTTTAAGATTTTTTAAGGTTTTTAAGATTTTTTAAGGTTTTTGAGATTCTTAAGGTTTTTAAGATTCTCAAGGTTTTTAAGATTCTTAAGGTTTTTAAGATTCTTAAGGTTTTTAAGATTCTTAAGGTTTTTAAGATTCTTAAGGGTTTAAAGATTTTTAAGGTTTTTCAGATTCTTAAGGTTTTTAAGATTTTTAAGATTCTTAAGATTTTTAAGGTTTTCAAGGTTTTCAAGATTTTTAAGGTTTTTGAGATTTTTAAGATTCTTGAGATTCTTAAGGTTTTTAAGATTTTCAAGGTTTTTCAGATTCTTAAGGTTTTTAAGATTCTTAAGGTTTTTAAGATTCTTAAGATTTTTAAGATTCTCGAGGTTTCTAAGATTCTAAGGGTTTTTAAGATTTTTAAGATTATTAAGATTCTTAAGATTCTTAAGATTTTTAAGGTTTTTAAGATTTTTAAGGTTTTCAAGATTTTTAAGGTTTTTGAGATTTTTAAGATTCTTGAGATTCTTAAGGTTTTTAAGATTCTTAAGATTTTTATGGTTTTTAAGGTTTTTAAGATTCTTAAGGTTTTTGAGATTTTTAAGGTTTTCAAGATTCTTAAGATTTTTAAGATTCTTAAGGTTTTTAAAATTCTCAAGGTTTTCAGGATTCTTAAGATTTTAAGATTCTTAAGGTTTTTAAGATTCTTAAGATTTTTGAGATTCTTAAGGTTTTTAAGATTTTTTAGGGTTTTTAAGATTTTTTAAGGTTTTTGAGATTCTTAAGGTTTTTAAGATTCTCAAGGTTTTTAAGATTCTTAAGGTTTTTAAGATTCTTAAGGTTTTTGAGATTGTTAAGCTCTTTAAGATTCTAAAGGTTTTCAAGATTCTCAAGATTTTTAAGATTCTTAAGGTTTTTAAGATTTTTTAAGGTTTTTAAGTTCTTAATCTTAAAAATCTCAAGACTAAAAACCTTGATAATCTAAAAATCTTAAGAATCTTGAAAATACTTGAGAACCTTAAAAATCTTCAAAAGATTAAGAATCTTGAGGATCTTGAAATCTTAATAATCAAAAATCTTAAAAATCATAAGTATCTTAAGAATCATAAAAACCTAAAGAATATAAAAAACCCTAGGAATCTCAAAAATCTTAAAAACCTTAAGAATCTTGAAAACCTTAAGAATCTTAAAAACCTCAAAATTCTTAAGAATCTTAAAAACCTCAAAATTCTTAAGAATCTTAAAAACCTTAAGAATCTTAAAAATCATGAGAATCTTGAAAACCTTAAGAATCTTAGAAAACTCAAGAATCTTAAAAACCTTAAAAATCTTAAAAACCTTAAGAATCTAAAAAATCTTAAGAATCTTAAAAACTTTAAGAATTTTAAAAATCTTTAAAACCTTAAGAATCTTAAAAACCTTAAGAATTTTAAAAATCTTTAAAACCTTAAGAATCTTAAAAACCTTAAGAATCTTAAAAATCTTAAGAATCCTAAAAACCTTAAGAATCTTAAAAACCTATAGAATCTTAAGAATCTTAAAAACCTTAAAAATCTTGAAAACCTTAAGAATCTTAAAAACCTTCAAAATCTTAAGATTTCGAAGGTTTTTAAGATTCTTAAGGGTTTAAAGATTTTTAAGGTTTTTCAGATTCTTAAGATTTTTAAGATTCTCGAGGTTTCTGAGATTCTTAGGGTTTTTAATATTTTTAAGATTCTTAAGATTTTTAAGGTTTTTAAGATTTTTGAGGTTTTCAAGATTTTTAAGGTTTTTGAGATTTTCAAGATTCTTGAGATTCTTAAGGTTTTTAAGATTCTTAAGATTTTTATGGTTTTTAAGGTTTTTAAGATTCTTAAGGTTTTTAAGATTTTTAAGGTTTTCAAGATTCTTAAGATTTTCAAGGTTTTTAAGATTCTTAAGATTTTTAAGATTCTTAAGGTTTTTAAAATTCTCAAGGTTTTTAGGATTCTTAAGATTTTAAGATTCTTAAGGTTTTTAAGATTCTTAAGATTTCTAAGATTCTTAAGATTTTTGAGATTTTTAAGGTTTTTAAGATTCTTAAGATTTTTAAGATTCTTAAGGGTTTTGAGATTCTCAAGGTTTTTATTAAGATTCTTGAGATCTTAAGATTCTTAAAATTATTAAGATTCTCAAGATTCTTAAGGTTTTTAAGATTTTTAAGATTCTTAAGATTTTTAAGATTCTCAAGATTTTTAAGGTTTTTAAGGTTTTTGAGATTTTTGAGGTTTTCAAGATTCTTAAGGTTTTTGAGATTTTTAGGGTTTTTAAGATTTTTAAGGTTTTTAAGATTCTCAAGGTTTTTAGGATTCTTAAGATTTTAAGATTCTTAAGGTTTTTAAGATTTTTGAGATTTTTAAGGTTTTTAAGATTTTTTAAGGTTTTTAAGATTCTCAAGATTTTTAAGATTCTTAAGGTTTTTAAGATTCTTAAGGTTTTTGAGATTGTTAAGCTCTTTAAGATTCTAAAGGTTTTTAAGATTCTCAAGATTTTTAAGATTCTTAAGGTTTTTAAGATTTTTTAAGGTTTTTAAGTTCTTAATCTTAAAAATCTTAAGACTAAAAACCTTGATAATCTAAAAATCTTAAGAATCTTGAAAATACTTGAGAACCTTAAAAATCTTCAAAAGATTAATTAAGAATCTTGAGGATCTTGAAATCTTAATAATCAAAAATCTTAAAAACCATAAGTATCTTAAGAATCATAAAAACCTTAAGAATATAAAAAACCCTAGGAATCTCAAAAATCTTAAAAACCTTAAGAATCTTAAAAATCTTAAGAAACTTGAAAATCTTATGAATCTTAAAAACCTTAAGAATCTTAAAAACCTTAAAAATCTTGAAAACCTAAAGAATCTTAAAAACCTCAAAATTCTTAAGAATCTTAAAAACCTCAAAATTCTTAAGAATCTTAAAAACCTTAAGAATCTTAAAAATCATGAGAATCTTAAAAACCTTAAAAATCTTAAAAACCTTAAGAATCTTAAAAATCATGAGAATCTTAAAAACCTTTAAAATCTTGAAAACCTTAAGAATCTTAAAAACCTTAAGAATCTTAAAAATCTTAAGAATCCTAAAAACCTTAAGAATCTTGAAAACCTAAAGAATCTTAAGAATCTTAAAAACCTTTAAAATCTTGAAAACCTTAAGAATCTTAAAAACCTTCAAAATCTTAAGATTTCGAAGGTTTTTAAGATTCTTAAGGGTTTAAAGATTTTTAAGGTTTTTCAGATTCTTAAGGTTTTTAAGATTTTTAAGATTCTTAAGATTTTTAAGGTTTTTAAGGTTTTCAAGATTTTTGAGATTTTCAAGATTCTTGAGATTCTTAAGGTTTTTAAGATTTTTAAGGTTTTTCAGATTCTTAAGGTTTTTAAGATTCTTAAGGTTCTTAAGATTATTAAGATTTTTAAGGTTTTTAAGATTCTTAAGATTTTTAAGATTCTCGAGGTTTCTGAGATTCTTAAGGTTTTTAAGATTTTTGAGATTTTTAAGGTTTTTAAGATTCTCAAGGTTTTTGAGATTCTCAAGATTTTTAAGATTCATAAGATTTTCAAGTTTCTTAAGATTTTTAAGATTCTTAAGATTTTTAAGATTCTTAAGGATTTCAAGATTTTCAAGGTTTTTAAGATTCTTAAGGTTTTTAAGATTCTTAAGATTTTTATGGTTTTTAAAGTTTTTAAGATTCTTAAGGTTTTTAAGATTTTTAAGGTTTTCAAGATTCTTAAGATTTTCAAGGTTTTTGAGATTCTTAAGATTTTTAAGATTCTTAAGGTTTTTAAAATTCTCAAGGTTTTTAGGATTCTTAAGATTTTAAGATTCTTAAGGTTTTTAAGATTTTTGAGATTTTTAAGGTTTTTAAGATTCTTAAGATTTTTAAGATTCTCAAGGTTTTTAAGATTCTTAAGGTTTTTAAGATTGTTAAGCTCTTTAAGATTCTAAAGGTTTTTAAGATTCTCAAGATTTTTAAGATTCTTAAGGTTTTTAAGATTTTTTAAGGTTTTTAAGTTCTTAATCTTAAAAATCTTAAGACTAAAAACCTTGATAATCTAAAAATCTAAGAATCTTGAAAATACTTGAGAACCTTAAAAATCTCCAAAAGATTAAGAATCTTGAGGATCTTGAAATCTTAATAATCAAAAATCTTAAAAATCATAAGTATCTTAAGAATCATAAAAACCTTAAGAATATAAAAAACCCTAGGAATCTCAAAAATCTTAAAAACCTTAAGAATCTTAAAAATCTTAAGAAACTTGAAAATCTTATGAATCTTAAAAACCTTAAGAATCTTAAAAACCTTAAAAATCTTGAAAACCTAAAGAATCTTAAAAACCTCAAAATTCTTAAGAATCTTAAAAACCTCAAAATTCTTAAGAATCTTAAAAACCTTAAGAATCTTAAAAATCATGAGAATCTTAAAAACCTTAAAAATCTTAAAAACCTTAAGAATCTTAAAAATCATGAGAATCTTAAAAACCTTTAAAATCTTGAAAACCTTAAGAATCTTAAAAACCTTAAGAATCTTAAAAATCTTAAGAATCCTAAAAACCTTAAGAATCTTGAAAACCTAAAGAATCTTAAGAATCTTAAAAACCTTTAAAATCTTGAAAACCTTAAGAATCTTAAAAACCTTCAAAATCTTAAGATTTCGAAGGTTTTTAAGATTCTTAAGGGTTTAAAGATTTTTAAGGTTTTTCAGATTCTTAAGGTTTTTAAGATTTTTAAGATTCTTAAGATTTTTAAGGTTTTTAAGGTTTTCAAGATTTTTGAGATTTTTAAGATTCTTGAGATTCTTAAGGTTTTTAAGATTTTTAAGGTTTTTCGGATTCTTAAGGTTTTTAAGATTCTTAAGGTTTTTAAGATTATTAAGATTTTTAAGGTTTTTAAGATTCTTAAGATTTTTAAGATTCTCGAGGTTTCTGAGATTCTTAGGGTTTTTAATATTTTTAAGATTCTTAAGATTTTTAAGATTTTTGAGGTTTTCAAGATTTTTAAGGTTTTTGAGATTTTCAAGATTCTTGAGATTCTTAAGGTTTTTAAGATTCTTAAGATTTTTATGGTTTTTAAGGTTTTTAAGATTCTTAAGGTTTTTAAGATTTTTAAGGTTTTTAAGATTCTTAAGATTTTCAAGGTTTTTAAGATTCTTAAGATTTTTAAGATTCTCAAGGTTTTTAAAATTCTCAAGGTTTTTAGGATTCTTAAGATTTTAAGATTCTTAAGGTTTTTAAGATTCTTAAGGTTTTTAAGATTCTTAAGATTTCTAAGATTCTTAAGATTTTTGAGATTTTTAAGGTTTTTAAGATTCTTAAGATTTTTAAGATTCTTAAGGGTTTTGAGATTCTCAAGGTTTTTATTAAGATTCTTGAGATCTTAAGATTCTTAAAATTATTAAGATTCTCAAGATTCTTAAGGTTTTTAAGATTTTTAAGATTCTTAAGATTTTTAAGATTCTCAAGATTTTTAAGGTTTTTAAGATTTTTAAGGTTTTTGAGATTTTTGAGGTTTTCAAGATTCTTAAGGTTTTTGAGATTTTTAGGGTTTTTAAGATTTTTAAGGTTTTTAAGATTCTCAAGGTTTTTAGGATTCTTAAGATTTTAAGATTCTTAAGGTTTTTAAGATTGTTAAGCTCTTTAAGATTCTAAAGGTTTTTAAGATTCTCAAGATTTTTAAGATTCTTAAGGTTTTTAAGATTTTTTAAGGTTTTCAAGTTCTTAATCTTAAAAATCTTAAGACTAAAAACCTTGATAATCTAAAAATCTTAAGAATCTTGAAAATACTTGAGAACCTTAAAAATCTTCAAAAGATTAAGAATCTTGAGGATCTTGAAATCTTAATAATCAAAAATCTTAAAAATCATAAGTATCTTAAGAATCATAAAAACCTTAAGAATATAAAAAACCCTAGGAATCTCAAAAATCTTAAAAACCTTGAGAATCTTAAAAATCTTAAGAAACTTGAAAATCTTATGAATCTTAAAAACCTTAAGAATCTTAAAAACCTTAAAAATCTTGAAAACCTAAAGAATCTTAAAAACCTCAAAATTCTTAAGAATCTTAAAAACCTCAAAATTCTTAAGAATCTTAAAAACCTTAAGAATCTTAAAAATCATGAGAATCTTGAAAACATTAAGAATCTTAGAAAACTCAAGAATCTTAAAAACCTTAAAAATCTTAAGAATCTAAAAAATCTTAAGAATCTTAAAAACCTTTAAAATCTTGAAAACCTTAAGAATCTTAAAAACCTTAAGAATCTTAAAAATCTTAAGAATCCTAAAAACCTTAAGAATCTTGAAAACCTAAAGAATCTTAAGAATCTTAAAAACCTTTAAAATCTTGAAAACCTTAAGAATCTTAAAAACCTTCAAAATCTTAAGATTTCGAAGGTTTTTAAGATTCTTAAGGGTTTAAAGATTTTTAAGGTTTTTCAGATTCTTAAGGTTTTTAAGATTTTTAAGATTCTTAAGATTTTTAAGGTTTTTAAGGTTTTCAAGATTTTTGAGATTTTCAAGATTCTTGAGATTCTTAAGGTTCTTAAGATTTTTAAGGTTTTTCAGATTCTTAAGGTTTTTAAGATTCTTAAGGTTTTTAAGATTATTAAGATTTTTAAGGTTTTTAAGATTCTTAAGATTTTTAAGATTCTCGAGGTTTCTGAGATTCTTAGGGTTTTTAAGATTTTTAAGATTCTTAAGATTCTTAAGATTTTTAAGGTTTTCAAGATTTTAAGGTTTTTGAGATTTTTAAGATTCTTGAGATTCTTAAGGTTTTCAAGATTCTTAAGATTTTTATGGTTTTTAAGGTTTTTAAGATTCTTAAGGTTTTTAAGATTTTTAAGGTTTTTAAGATTCTTAAGATTTTCAAGGTTTTTAAGATTCTTAAGATTTTTAAGATTCTTAAGGTTTTTAAAATTCTCAAGGTTTTTAGGATTCTTAAGATTTTTGAGATTTTTAAGGTTTTTAAGATTCTTAAGATTTTTAAGATTCTTAAGGGTTTTGAGATTCTCAAGGTTTTTATTAAGATTCTTGAGATCTTAAGATTCTTGAAATTATTAAGATTCTCAAGATTCTTAAGGTTTTTAAGATTTTTAAGATTCTTGAGATTTTTAAGATTCTCAAGATTTTTAAGGTTTTTAAGATTCTTAAGATTTTTGAGATTCTTAAGGTTTTTGAGATTTTTTAAGGTTTTTAAGATTTTTTAAGGTTTTTGAGATTCTTAAGGTTTTTAAGATTCTCAAGGTTTTTAAGATTCTTAAGGTTTTTAAGATTCTTAAGGTTTTTAAGATTCTTAAGGTTTTTAAGATTCTTAAGGGTTTAAAGATTCTTAAGGTTTTTCAGATTCTTAAGGTTTTTAAGATTTTTAAGATTCTTAAGATTTTTAAGGTTTTTAAGGTTTTCAAGATTTTTAAGGTTTTTGAGATTTTTAAGATTCTTGAGATTCTTAAGTTTTTTAAGATTTTCAAGGTTTTTCAGATTCTTAAGGTTTTTAAGATTCTTAAGGTTTTTAAGATTCTTAAGATTTTTAAGATTCTCGAGGTTTCTAAGATTCTAAGGGTTTTTAAGATTTTTAAGATTATTAAGATTCTTAAGATTCTTAAGATTTTTAAGGTTTTTAAGATTTTTAAGGTTTTCAAGATTTTTAAGGTTTTTGAGATTTTTAAGATTCTTGAGATTCTTAAGGTTTTTAAGATTCTTAAGATTTTTATGGTTTTTAAGGTTTTTAAGATTCTTAAGGTTTTTGAGATTTTTAAGGTTTTCAAGATTCTTAAGATTTTTAAGATTCTTAAGGTTTTTAAAATTCTCAAGGTTTTCAGGATTCTTAAGATTTTAAGATTCTTAAGGTTTTTAAGATTCTTAAGATTTTTGAGATTCTTAAGGTTTTTAAGATTTTTTAGGGTTTTTAAGATTTTTTAAGGTTTTTGAGATTCTTAAGGTTTTTAAGATTCTCAAGGTTTTTAAGATTCTTAAGGTTTTTAAGATTCTTAAGGTTTTTGAGATTGTTAAGCTCTTTAAGATTCTAAAGGTTTTCAAGATTCTCAAGATTTTTAAGATTCTTAAGGTTTTTAAGATTTTTTAAGGTTTTTAAGTTCTTAATCTTAAAAATCTCAAGACTAAAAACCTTGATAATCTAAAAATCTTAAGAATCTTGAAAATACTTGAGAACCTTAAAAATCTTCAAAAGATTAAGAATCTTGAGGATCTTGAAATCTTAATAATCAAAAATCTTAAAAATCATAAGTATCTTAAGAATCATAAAAACCTTAAGAATATAAAAAACCCTAGGAATCTCAAAAATCTTAAAAACCTTAAGAATCTTGAAAACCTTAAGAATCTTAAAAACCTCAAAATTCTTAAGAATCTTAAAAACCTCAAAATTCTTAAGAATCTTAAAAACCTTAAGAATCTTAAAAATCATGAGAATCTTGAAAACCTTAAGAATCTTAGAAAACTCAAGAATCTTAAAAACCTTAAAAATCTTAAAAACCTTAAGAATCTAAAAAATCTTAAGAATCTTAAAAACCTTAAGAATTTTAAAAATTTTTAAAACCTTAAGAATCTTAAAAACCTTAAGAATTTTAAAAATCTTTAAAACCTTAAGAATGTTGAAAACCTTAAGAATCTTAAAAATCTTAAGAATCCTAAAAACCTTAAGAATCTTAAAAACCTATAGAATCTTAAGAATCTTAAAAACCTTAAAAATCTTGAAAACCTTAAGAATCTTAAAAACCTTCAAAATCTTAAGATTTCGAAGGTTTTTAAGATTCTTAAGGGTTTAAAGATTTTTAAGGTTTTTCAGATTCTTAAGATTTTTAAGATTCTCGAGGTTTCTGAGATTCTTAGGGTTTTTAATATTTTTAAGATTCTTAAGATTTTTAAGGTTTTTAAGATTTTTGAGGTTTTCAAGATTTTTAAGGTTTTTGAGATTTTCAAGATTCTTGAGATTCTTAAGGTTTTTAAGATTCTTAAGATTTTTATGGTTTTTAAGGTTTTTAAGATTCTTAAGGTTTTTAAGATTTTTAAGGTTTTTAAGATTCTTAAGATTTTCAAGGTTTTTAAGATTCTTAAGATTTTTAAGATTCTTAAGGTTTTTAAAATTCTCAAGGTTTTTAGGATTCTTAAGATTTTAAGATTCTTAAGGTTTTTAAGATTCTTAAGATTTCTAAGATTCTTAAGATTTTTGAGATTTTTAAGGTTTTTAAGATTCTTAAGATTTTTAAGATTCTTAAGGGTTTTGAGATTCTCAAGGTTTTTATTAAGATTCTTGAGATCTTAAGATTCTTAAAATTATTAAGATTCTCAAGATTCTTAAGGTTTTTAAGATTTTTAAGATTCTTAAGATTTTTAAGATTTTCAAGATTTTTAAGGTTTTTAAGGTTTTTGAGATTTTTGAGGTTTTCAAGATTCTTAAGGTTTTTGAGATTTTTAGGGTTTTTAAGATTTTTAAGGTTTTTAAGATTCTCAAGGTTTTTAGGATTCTTAAGATTTTAAGATTCTTAAGGTTTTTAAGATTTTTGAGATTTTTAAGGTTTTTAAGATTTTTTAAGGTTTTTAAGATTCTCAAGATTTTTAAGATTCTTAAGGTTTTTAAGATTCTTAAGGTTTTTGAGATTGTTAAGCTCTTTAAGATTCTAAAGGTTTTTAAGATTCTCAAGATTTTTAAGATTCTTAAGGTTTTTAAGATTTTTTAAGGTTTTTAAGTTCTTAATCTTAAAAATCTTAAGACTAAAAACCTTGATAATCTAAAAATCTTAAGAATCTTGAAAATACTTGAGAACCTTAAAAATCTTCAAAAGATTAATTAAGAATCTTGAGGATCTTGAAATCTTAATAATCAAAAATCTTAAAAACCATAAGTATCTTAAGAATCATAAAAACCTTAAGAATATAAAAAACCCTAGGAATCTCAAAAATCTTAAAAACCTTAAGAATCTTAAAAATCTTAAGAAACTTGAAAATCTTATGAATCTTAAAAACCTTAAGAATCTTAAAAACCTTAAAAATCTTGAAAACCTAAAGAATCTTAAAAACCTCAAAATTCTTAAGAATCTTAAAAACCTCAAAATTCTTAAGAATCTTAAAAACCTTAAGAATCTTAAAAATCATGAGAATCTTAAAAACCTTAAAAATCTTAAAAACCTTAAGAATCTTAAAAATCATGAGAATCTTAAAAACCTTTAAAATCTTGAAAACCTTAAGAATCTTAAAAACCTTAAGAATCTTAAAAATCTTAAGAATCCTAAAAACCTTAAGAATCTTGAAAACCTAAAGAATCTTAAGAATCTTAAAAACCTTTAAAATCTTGAAAACCTTAAGAATCTTAAAAACCTTCAAAATCTTAAGATTTCGAAGGTTTTTAAGATTCTTAAGGGTTTAAAGATTTTTAAGGTTTTTCAGATTCTTAAGGTTTTTAAGATTTTTAAGATTCTTAAGATTTTTAAGGTTTTTAAGGTTTTCAAGATTTTTGAGATTTTCAAGATTCTTGAGATTCTTAAGGTTTTTAAGATTTTTAAGGTTTTTCAGATTCTTAAGGTTTTTAAGATTCTTAAGGTTTTTAAGATTATTAAGATTTTTAAGGTTTTTAAGATTCTTAAGATTTTTAAGATTCTCGAGGTTTCTGAGATTCTTAAGGTTTTTAAGATTTTTGAGATTTTTAAGGTTTTTAAGATTCTCAAGGTTTTTAAGATTCTCAAGATTTTTAAGATTCTTAAGGTTTTTAAGATTCTTAAGGTTTTTGAGATTGTTAAGCTCTTTAAGATTCTAAAGGTTTTTAAGATTCTCAAGATTTTTAAGATTCTTAAGGTTTTTAAGATTTTTTAAGGTTTTTAAGTTCTTAATCTTAAAAATCTTAAGACTAAAAACCTTGATAATCTAAAAATCTTAAGAATCTTGAAAATACTTGAGAACCTTAAAAATCTTCAAAAGATTAATTAAGAATCTTGAGGATCTTGAAATCTTAATAATCAAAAATCTTAAAAACCATAAGTATCTTAAGAATCATAAAAACCTTAAGAATATAAAAAACCCTAGGAATCTCAAAAATCTTAAAAACCTTAAGAATCTTAAAAATCTTAAGAAACTTGAAAATCTTATGAATCTTAAAAACCTTAAGAATCTTAAAAACCTTAAAAATCTTGAAAACCTAAAGAATCTTAAAAACCTCAAAATTCTTAAGAATCTTAAAAACCTCAAAATTCTTAAGAATCTTAAAAACCTTAAGAATCTTAAAAATCATGAGAATCTTAAAAACCTTAAAAATCTTAAAAACCTTAAGAATCTTAAAAATCATGAGAATCTTAAAAACCTTTAAAATCTTGAAAACCTTAAGAATCTTAAAAACCTTAAGAATCTTAAAAATCTTAAGAATCCTAAAAACCTTAAGAATCTTGAAAACCTAAAGAATCTTAAGAATCTTAAAAACCTTTAAAATCTTGAAAACCTTAAGAATCTTAAAAACCTTCAAAATCTTAAGATTTCGAAGGTTTTTAAGATTCTTAAGGGTTTAAAGATTTTTAAGGTTTTTCAGATTCTTAAGGTTTTTAAGATTTTTAAGATTCTTAAGATTTTTAAGGTTTTTAAGGTTTTCAAGATTTTTGAGATTTTCAAGATTCTTGAGATTCTTAAGGTTTTTAAGATTTTTAAGGTTTTTCAGATTCTTAAGGTTTTTAAGATTCTTAAGGTTTTTAAGATTATTAAGATTTTTAAGGTTTTTAAGATTCTTAAGATTTTTAAGATTCTCGAGGTTTCTGAGATTCTTAGGGTTTTTAAGATTTTTAAGATTCTTAAGATTTTTAAGGTTTTCAAGATTTTTAAGGTTTTTGAGATTTTTAAGGTTTTTGAGATTTTTAAGATTCTTGAGATTCTTAAGGTTTTTAAGATTCTTAAGATTTTTATGGTTTTTAAGGTTTTTAAGATTCTTAAGGTTTTTAAGATTTTAAAGGTTTTGAAGATTTTAAAGGTTTTTAAGATTCTTAAGATTTTCAAGGTTTTTAAGATTCTTAAGATTTTTAAGATTCTTAAGGTTTTTAAAATTCTCAAGGTTTTTAGGATTCTTAAGATTTTTGAGATTTTTAAGGTTTTTAAGATTCTTAAGATTTTTAAGATTCTTAAGGGTTTTGAGATTCTCAAGGTTTTTATTAAGATTCTTGAGATCTTAAGATTCTTGAAATTATTAAGATTCTCAAGATTCTTAAGGTTTTTAAGATTTTTAAGATTCTTGAGATTTTTAAGATTCTCAAGATTTTTAAGGTTTTTAAGATTTTTAAGGTTTTTGAGATTTTAAAAGGTTTTTAAAATTTTTAAGATTCTTAAGCTTTTCAAGATTCTTAAGGTTTTTAAGATCTTTAAGGTTTTTAAGATTCTTAAGGTTTTTAAGATTCTTAAGGTTTTTAAGATTCTTAAGATTTTTAAGGTTTTCAAGATTTTTGAGGATTTCAAGATTCTTAAGGTTTTTGAGATTTTTAGGGTTTTTTAGATTTTTAAGGTTTTAAAGATTCTCAAGGTTTTTAGGATTCTTAAGATTTTAAGATTTTTAAGGTTTTTAAGATTTTTGAGATTTTTAAGGTTTTTAAGATTCTCAAGGTTTTTAAAATTCTTAAGGTTTTTAAGATTCTTAAGGTTTTTAAGATTCTTAAGGTTTTTAAGATTTTTTAAGGTTTTTAAGATTCTTAAGGTTTTTAAGATTCTCAAGGTTTTTAAGATTCTTAAGGTTTTTAAGATTCTTAAGGTTTTTAAGATTGTTAAGCTCTTTAAGATTCTAAAGGTTTTTAAGATTCTCAAGATTTTTAAGATTCTTAAGGTTTTTAAGATTTTTTAAGGTTTTCAAGTTCTTAATCTTAAAAATCTTAAGACTAAAATCCTTGATAATCTAAAAATCTTAAGAATCTTGAAAATACTTGAGAACCTCAAAAATCTTCAAAAGATTAAGAATCTTGAGGATCTTGAAATCTTAATAATCAAAAATCTTAAAAATCATAAGTATCTTAAGAATCATAAAAACCTTAAGAATATAAAAAACCCTAGGAATCTCAAAAATCTTAAAAACCTTAAGAATCTTAAAAATCTTAAGAAACTTGAAAATCTTATGAATCTTAAAAACCTTAAGAATCTTAAAAACCTTAAAAATCTTGAAAACCTTAAGAATCTTAAAAATCATGAGAATCTTGAAAACCTTAAGAATCTTAGAAAACTCAAGAATCTTAAAAACCTTAAAAATCTTAAAAACCTTAAGAATCTAAAAAATCTTAAGAATCTTAAGAATCTTAAAAACCTTTAAAATCTTGAAAACCTTAAGAATCTTAAAAACCTTAAGAATCTTAAAAATCTTAAGAATCTTAAAAACCTTAAAAATCTTGAAAACCTTAAGAAGATTTCGAAGGTTTTTAAGATTCTTAAGGGTTTAAAAATTTTTAAGGTTTTCAGATTCTTAAGGTTTTTAAGATTTTTAAGATTCTTAAGATTTTTAAAGTTTTTAAGGTTTTCAAGATTTTTAAGGTTTTTGAGATTTTTAAGATTCTTGAGATTCTTAAGATTTTTGAGATTTTTAAGGTTTTTCAGATTCTTAAGGTTTTTAAGATTCTTAAGGTTTTTAAGATTCTTAAGATTTTTAAGGTTTTTAAGATTCTTAAGATTTTCAAGATTCTCGAGGTTTCTGAGATTCTTAGGGTTTTTAAGATTTTTAAGATTCTTAAGATTCTTAAGATTTTCAAGGTTTTTAAGATTTTTAAGGTTTTCAAGATTTTTAAGGTTTTTGAGATTTTTAAGATTCTTGAGATTCTTAAGGTTTTTAAGATTCTTAAGATTTTTATGGTTTTTAAGGTTTTCAAGATTCTTAAGGTTTTTAAGATTTTTAAGGTTTTTGAGATTCTTAAGATTTTCAAGGTTTTTAAGATTCTTAAGGTTTTTAAAATTCTCAAGATTTTAAGATTCTTAAGGTTTTTAAGATTCTTAAGGTTTTTAAGATTCTTAAGATTTCTAAGATTCTTAAGATTTTTAAGATTCTAAAGATTTTTGAGATTTTTAAGGTTTTTAAGATTCTTAAGATTTTTAAGATTCTTGAGGGTTTTGAGATTCTCAAGGTTTTTATTAAGATTCTTGAGATCTTAAGATTCTTAAAATTATTAAGATTCTTAAGGTTTTTAAGATTCTTAAGATTTTTAAGATTCTCAAGATTTTTAAGGTTTTTAAGATTTTTAAGGTTTTTGAGATTTTTAAAAGGTTTTTAAAATTTTCAAGATTCTTAAGCTTTTCAAGATTCTTAAGGTTTTTAAGATCTTTAAGGTTTTTAAGATTCTTAAGGTTTTTAAGATTCTTAAGATTTTTAAGGTTTTCAAGATTTTTGAGGTTTTCAAGATTCTTAAGGTTTTTGAGATTTTCAGGGTTTTTAAGATTTTTAAGGTTTTTAAGATTCTCAAGGTTTTTAGGATTCTTAAGATTTTAAGATTCTTAAGGTTTTTAGGATTTTTGAGATTTTTAAGGTTTTCAAGATTCTTAAGATTTTTAAGATCCTTGAGGTTTTTCAGATTCTTAAGGTTTTAAAGATTTTTAAAATTCTTAAGGTTTTTAAGATTCTTAAGATTTTTTAGATTCTTAAGGTTTTCAAGATTTTTAAGGTTTTTAAGATTCTTAAGATTTTTAAGATTCTTAAGTATTTCAAGATTTTCAAGGTTTTTAAGATTCTTAAGGTTTTTAAGATTCTTAAGATTTTTATGGTTTTTAAGGTTTTTAAGATTCTTAAGTTTTTTAAGATTTTTAAGGTTTTCAAGATTCTTAAGGTTTTCAAGATCTTTAAGGTTTTTAAGATTCGTAAGGTTTTTAAGATTCTTAAGATTTTTAAGGTTTTCAAGATTTTTGAGGTTTTCAAGATTCTTGAGGTTTTTGAGATTTTTAGGGTTTTTAAGATTTTTAAGGTTTTTAAGATTCTCAAGGTTTTTAGGATTCTTAAGATTTTAAGATTCTTAAGGTTTTTAAGATTTTTGAGATTTTTAAGGTTTTTAAGATTCTTAAGATTTTTAAGATTCTTAAGGTTTTTCAGATTCTTAAGGTTTTTAAGATTCTTAAGATTTTTAAGATTCTTAAGGATTTCAAGATTTTCAAGGTTTTTAAGATTCTTAAGGTTTTTAAGATTCTTAAGATTTTTATGGTTTTTAAGGTTTTTAAGATTCTTAAGGTTTTTAAGATTTTTAAGGTTTTCAAGATTCTTAAGATTTTCAAGGTTTTTAAGATTCTTAAGATTTTTAAGATTCTTAAGGTTTTTAAAATTCTCAAGGTTTTTAGGATTCTTAAGATTTTAAGATTCTTAAGGTTTTTAAGATTTTTGAGATTTTTAAGGTTTTTAAGATTCTTAAGATTTTTAAGATTCTCAAGGTTTTTAAGATTCTTAAGGTTTTTAAGATTGTTAAGCTCTTTAAGATTCTAAAGGTTTTTAAGATTCTCAAGATTTTTAAGATTCTTAAGGTTTTTAAGATTTTTTAAGGTTTTTAAGTTCTTAATCTTAAAAATCTTAAGACTAAAAACCTTGATAATCTAAAAATCTAAGAATTTTGAAAATACTTGAGAACCTTAAAAATCTCCAAAAGATTAAGAATCTTGAGGATCTTGAAATCTTAATAATCAAAAATCTTAAAAATCATAAGTATCTTAAGAATCATAAAAACCTTAAGAATATAAAAAACCCTAGGAATCTCAAAAATCTTAAAAACCTTAAGAATCTTAAAAATCTTAAGAAACTTGAAAATCTTAAAAACCTTAAGAATCTTAAAAACCTTAAAAATCTTGAAAACCTTAAGAATCTTAAAAACCTCAAAATTCTTAAGAATCTTAAAAACCTCAAAATCCTTAAGAATCTTAAAAACCTTAAGAATCTTAAAAATCATGAGAATCTTGAAAACCTTAAGAATCTTAGAAAACTCAAGAATCTTAAAAACCTTAAAAATCTTAAAAACCTTAAGAATCTAAAAAATCTTAAGAATCTTAAAAACCTTAAGAATTTCAAAAATTTTTAAAACCTTAAGAATCTTAAAAACCTCAAGAATCTTAAAAATCTTAAGAATCCTAAAAACCTTAAGAATCTTAAAAACCTAAAGAATCTTAAGAATCTTAAAAACCTTAAAAATCTTGAAAACCTTAAGAATCTTAAAAACCTTCAAAATCTTAAGATTTCGAAGGTTTTTAAGATTCTTAAGGGTTTAAAGATTTTTAAGGTTTTTCAGATTCTTAAGGTTTTTAAGATTTTCAAGATTCTTAAGATTTTTAAGGTTTTTAAGGTTTTCAAGATTTTTGAGATTTTTAAGATTCTTGAGATTCTTAAGGTTTTTAAGATTTTTAAGGTTTTTCGGATTCTTAAGGTTTTTAAGATTCTTAAGGTTTTTAAGATTATTAAGATTTTTAAGGTTTTTAAGATTCTTAAGATTTTTAAGATTCTCGAGGTTTCTGAGATTCTTAGGGTTTTTAATATTTTTAAGATTCTTAAGATTTTTAAGATTTTTGAGGTTTTCAAGATTTTTAAGGTTTTTGAGATTTTCAAGATTCTTGAGATTCTTAAGGTTTTTAAGATTCTTAAGATTTTTATGGTTTTTAAGGTTTTTAAGATTCTTAAGGTTTTTAAGATTTTTAAGGTTTTTAAGATTCTTAAGATTTTCAAGGTTTTTAAGATTCTTAAGATTTTTAAGATTCTTAAGGTTTTTAAAATTCTCAAGGTTTTTAGGATTCTTAAGATTTTAAGATTCTTAAGGTTTTTAAGATTCTTAAGGTTTTTAAGATTCTTAAGATTTCTAAGATTCTTAAGATTTTTGAGATTTTTAAGGTTTTTAAGATTCTTAAGATTTTTAAGATTCTTAAGGGTTTTGAGATTCTCAAGGTTTTTATTAAGATTCTTGAGATCTTAAGATTCTTAAAATTATTAAGATTCTTAAGGTTTTTAAGATTCTTAAGATTTTTAAGATTCTCAAGATTTTTAAGGTTTTTAAGATTTTTAAGGTTTTTGAGATTTTTAAAAGGTTTTTAAAATTTTCAAGATTCTTAAGCTTTTCAAGATTCTTAAGGTTTTTAAGATCTTTAAGGTTTTTAAGATTCTTAAGGTTTTTAAGATTCTTAAGATTTTTAAGGTTTTCAAGATTTTTGAGGTTTTCAAGATTCTTAAGGTTTTTGAGATTTTCAGGGTTTTTAAGATTTTTAAGGTTTTTAAGATTCTCAAGGTTTTTAGGATTCTTAAGATTTTAAGATTCTTAAGGTTTTTAAGATTTTTGAGATTTCTAAGGTTTTCAAGATTCTTAAGATTTTTAAGATTCTTGAGGTTTTTCAGATTCTTAAGGTTTTAAAGATTTTTAAAATTCTTAAGGTTTTTAAGATTCTTAAGATTTTTTAGATTCTTAAGGTTTTCAAGATTTTTAAGGTTTTTAAGATTCTTAAGATTTTTAAGATTCTTAAGTATTTATTTATTTATTATCTTAAGATTCTTAAGATTTTTATGGTTTTTAAGGTTTTTAAGATTCTTAAGGTTTTCAAGATTTTTACGGTTTTCAAGATTCTTAAGATTTTCAAGGTTTTTAAGATTCTTAAGATTTTTAAGATTCTTAAGGTTTTTGAAATTCTCAAGGTTTTTAGGATTCTTAAGATTTTAAGATTCTTAAGGTTTTTAAGATTTTTGAGATTTTTAAGGTTTTTAAGATTCTTAAGATTTTTAAGATTCTTAAGGTTTTTCAGATTCTTAAGATTTTTAAGATTCTTAAGGATTTTAAGATTTTCAAGGTTTTTAAGATTCTTAAGGTTTTTAAGATTCTTGAGATTTTTAAGATTCTTAAGATTTTTAAGAGCTTAAGGTTTTTAAGATGTTTTAAGGTTTTTAAGATTTTTTGAGGTTTTTAAGATTCTTAAGGTTTTTAAGATTCTCAAGGTTTTTAAGATTCTTAAGGTTTTTAAGATTCTTAAGGTTTTTAAGATTGTTAAGCTCTTTAAGATTCTAAAGGTTTTTAAGATTCTCAAGATTTTTAAGATTCTTAAGGTTTTTAAGATTTTTTAAGGTTTTTAAGTTCTTAATCTTAAAAATCTTAAGACTAAGAACCTTAATAATCTAAAAATATTAAGAATCTTGAAAATACTTGAGAACCTTAAAAATCTTCAAAAGATTGAGAATCTTGAGGATCTTGAAATCTTAATAATCAAAAATCTTAAAAATCATAAGTATCTTAAGAATCATAAAAACCTTAGGAATATAAAAAACCCTAGGAATCTCAAAAATCTTAAAAACCTTAAGAATCTTAAAAATCTTAAGAAACTTGAAAATCTTATGAATCTTAAAAACCTTAAGAATCTTAAAAACCTTGAAAATCTTGAAAACCTTAAGAATCTTAAAAACCTCAAAATTCTTAAGAATCTTAAAAACCTCAAAATTCTTAAGAATCTCAAAAACCTTAAGAATCTTAAAAATCATGAGAATCTTGAAAACCTTAAGAATCTTAGAAAACTCAAGAATCTTAAAAACCTTGAAAATCTTAAAAACCTTAAGAATCTAAAAATTCTTAAGAATCTTAAAAACCTTTAAAATCTTGAAAACCTTAAGAATCTTAAAAACCTTAAGAATCTTAAAAATCTTAAGAATCCTAAAAACCTTAAGAATCTTGAAAACCTAAAGAATCTTAAGAATCTTAAAAACCTTTAAAATCTTGAAAACCTTAAGAATCTTAAAAACCTTCAAAATCTTAAGATTTCGAAGGTTTTTAAGATTCTTAAGGGTTTAAAGATTTTTAAGGTTTTTCAGATTCTTAAGGTTTTTAAGATTTTTAAGATTCTTAAGATTTTTAAGGTTTTTAAGGTTTTCAAGATTTTTGAGATTTTCAAGATTCTTGAGATTCTTAAGGTTTTTAAGATTTTTAAGGTTTTTCAGATTCTTAAGGTTTTTAAGATTCTTAAGGTTTTTAAGATTATTAAGATTTTTAAGGTTTTTAAGATTCTTAAGATTTTTAAGATTCTCGAGGTTTCTGAGATTCTTAAGGTTTTTAAGATTTTTGAGATTTTTAAGGTTTTTAAGATTCTCAAGGTTTTTAAGATTCTCAAGATTTTTAAGATTCTTAAGGTTTTTAAGATTCTTAAGGTTTTTGAGATTGTTAAGCTCTTTAAGATTCTAAAGGTTTTTAAGATTCTCAAGATTTTTAAGATTCTTAAGGTTTTTAAGATTTTTTAAGGTTTTTAAGTTCTTAATCTTAAAAATCTTAAGACTAAAAACCTTGATAATCTAAAAATCTTAAGAATCTTGAAAATACTTGAGAACCTTAAAAATCTTCAAAAGATTAATTAAGAATCTTGAGGATCTTGAAATCTTAATAATCAAAAATCTTAAAAACCATAAGTATCTTAAGAATCATAAAAACCTTAAGAATATAAAAAACCCTAGGAATCTCAAAAATCTTAAAAACCTTAAGAATCTTAAAAATCTTAAGAAACTTGAAAATCTTATGAATCTTAAAAACCTTAAGAATCTTAAAAACCTTAAAAATCTTGAAAACCTAAAGAATCTTAAAAACCTCAAAATTCTTAAGAATCTTAAAAACCTCAAAATTCTTAAGAATCTTAAAAACCTTAAGAATCTTAAAAATCATGAGAATCTTAAAAACCTTAAAAATCTTAAAAACCTTAAGAATCTTAAAAATCATGAGAATCTTAAAAACCTTTAAAATCTTGAAAACCTTAAGAATCTTAAAAACCTTAAGAATCTTAAAAATCTTAAGAATCCTAAAAACCTTAAGAATCTTGAAAACCTAAAGAATCTTAAGAATCTTAAAAACCTTTAAAATCTTGAAAACCTTAAGAATCTTAAAAACCATCAAAATCTTAAGATTTCGAAGGTTTTTAAGATTCTTAAGGGTTTAAAGATTTTTAAGGTTTTTCAGATTCTTAAGGTTTTTAAGATTTTTAAGATTCTTAAGATTTTTAAGGTTTTTAAGGTTTTCAAGATTTTTGAGATTTTCAAGATTCTTGAGATTCTTAAGGTTTTTAAGATTTTTAAGGTTTTTCAGATTCTTAAGGTTTTTAAGATTCTTAAGGTTTTTAAGATTATTAAGATTTTTAAGGTTTTTAAGATTCTTAAGATTTTTAAGATTCTCGAGGTTTCTGAGATTCTTAGGGTTTTTAAGATTTTTAAGATTCTTAAGATTTTTAAGGTTTTCAAGATTTTTAAGGTTTTTGAGATTTTTAAGGTTTTTGAGATTTTTAAGATTCTTGAGATTCTTAAGGTTTTTAAGATTCTTAAGATTTTTATGGTTTTTAAGGTTTTTAAGATTCTTAAGGTTTTTAAGATTTTAAAGGTTTTGAAGATTTTAAAGGTTTTTAAGATTCTTAAGATTTTCAAGGTTTTTAAGATTCTTAAGATTTTTAAGATTCTTAAGGTTTTTAAAATTCTCAAGGTTTTTAGGATTCTTAAGATTTTTGAGATTTTTAAGGTTTTTAAGATTCTTAAGATTTTTAAGATTCTTAAGGGTTTTGAGATTCTCAAGGTTTTTATTAAGATTCTTGAGATCTTAAGATTCTTGAAATTATTAAGATTCTCAAGATTCTTAAGGTTTTTAAGATTTTTAAGATTCTTGAGATTTTTAAGATTCTCAAGATTTTTAAGGTTTTTAAGATTTTTAAGGTTTTTGAGATTTTAAAAGGTTTTTAAAATTTTTAAGATTCTTAAGCTTTTCAAGATTCTTAAGGTTTTTAAGATCTTTAAGGTTTTTAAGATTCTTAAGGTTTTTAAGATTCTTAAGGTTTTTAAGATTCTTAAGATTTTTAAGGTTTTCAAGATTTTTGAGGATTTCAAGATTCTTAAGGTTTTTGAGATTTTTAGGGTTTTTTAGATTTTTAAGGTTTTAAAGATTCTCAAGGTTTTTAGGATTCTTAAGATTTTAAGATTTTTAAGGTTTTTAAGATTTTTGAGATTTTTAAGGTTTTTAAGATTCTCAAGGTTTTTAAAATTCTTAAGGTTTTTAAGATTCTTAAGGTTTTTAAGATTTTTTAAGGTTTTTAAGATTCTTAAGGTTTTTAAGATTCTCAAGGTTTTTAAGATTCTTAAGGTTTTTAAGATTCTTAAGGTTTTTAAGATTGTTAAGCTCTTTAAGATTCTAAAGGTTCTTAAGATTCTCAAGATTTTTAAGATTCTTAAGGTTTTTAAGATTTTTTAAGGTTTTCAAGTTCTTAATCTTAAAAATCTTAAGACTAAAATCCTTGATAATCTAAAAATCTTAAGAATCTTGAAAATACTTGAGAACCTCAAAAATCTTCAAAAGATTAAGAATCTTGAGGATCTTGAAATCTTAATAATCAAAAATCTTAAAAATCATAAGTATCTTAAGAATCATAAAAACCTTAAGAATATAAAAAACCCTAGGAATCTCAAAAATCTTAAAAACCTTAAGAATCTTAAAAATCTTAAGAAACTTGAAAATCTTATGAATCTTAAAAACCTTAAGAATCTTAAAAACCTTAAAAATCTTGAAAACCTTAAGAATCTTAAAAATCATGAGAATCTTGAAAACCTTAAGAATCTTAGAAAACTCAAGAATCTTAAAAACCTTAAAAATCTTAAAAACCTTAAGAATCTAAAAAATCTTAAGAATCTTAAGAATCTTAAAAACCTTTAAAATCTTGAAAACCTTAAGAATCTTAAAAACCTTAAGAATCTTAAAAATCTTAAGAATCTTAAAAACCTTAAAAATCTTGAAAACCTTAAGAATCTTAAAAACCTTCAAAATTTTAAGATTTCGAAGGTTTTTAAGATTCTTAAGGGTTTAAAAATTTTTAAGGTTTTTCAGATTCTTAAGGTTTTTAAGATTTTTAAGATTCTTAAGATTTTTAAGGTTTTTAAGGTTTTCAAGATTTTTAAGGTTTTTGAGATTTTTAAGATTCTTGAGATTCTTAAGATTTTTGAGATTTTTAAGGTTTTTCAGATTCTTAAGGTTTTTAAGATTCTTAAGGTTTTTAAGATTCTTAAGATTTTTAAGGTTTTTAAGATTCTTAAGATTTTCAAGATTCTCGAGGTTTCTGAGATTCTTAGGGTTTTTAAGATTTTTAAGATTCTTAAGATTCTTAAGATTTTCAAGGTTTTTAAGATTTTTAAGGTTTTCAAGATTTTTAAGGTTTTTGAGATTTTTAAGATTCTTGAGATTCTTAAGGTTTTTAAGATTCTTAAGATTTTTATGGTTTTTAAGGTTTTCAAGATTCTTAAGGTTTTTAAGATTTTTAAGGTTTTTGAGATTCTTAAGATTTTCAAGGTTTTTAAGATTCTTAAGGTTTTTAAAATTCTCAAGATTTTAAGATTCTTAAGGTTTTTAAGATTCTTAAGGTTTTTAAGATTCTTAAGATTTCTAAGATTCTTAAGATTTTTAAGATTCTAAAGATTTTTGAGATTTTTAAGGTTTTTAAGATTCTTAAGATTTTTAAGATTCTTGAGGGTTTTGAGATTCTCAAGGTTTTTATTAAGATTCTTGAGATCTTAAGATTCTTAAAATTATTAAGATTCTTAAGGTTTTTAAGATTCTTAAGATTTTTAAGATTCTCAAGATTTTTAAGGTTTTTAAGATTTTTAAGGTTTTTGAGATTTTTAAAAGGTTTTTAAAATTTTCAAGATTCTTAAGCTTTTCAAGATTCTTAAGGTTTTTAAGATCTTTAAGGTTTTTAAGATTCTTAAGGTTTTTAAGATTCTTAAGATTTTTAAGGTTTTCAAGATTTTTGAGGTTTTCAAGATTCTTAAGGTTTTTGAGATTTTCAGGGTTTTTAAGATTTTTAAGGTTTTTAAGATTCTCAAGGTTTTTAGGATTCTTAAGATTTTAAGATTCTTAAGGTTTTTAAGATTTTTGAGATTTTTAAGGTTTTCAAGATTCTTAAGGTTTTTAAGATTCTTGAGGTTTTTCAGATTCTTAAGGTTTTAAAGATTTTTAAAATTCTTAAGGTTTTTAAGATTCTTAAGATTTTTTAGATTCTTAAGGTTTTCAAGATTTTTAAGGTTTTTAAGATTCTTAAGATTTTTAAGATTCTTAAGTATTTCAAGATTTTCAAGGTTTTTAAGATTCTTAAGGTTTTTAAGATTCTTAAGATTTTTATGGTTTTTAAGGTTTTTAAGATTCTTAAGTTTTTTAAGATTTTTAAGGTTTTCAAGATTCTTAAGGTTTTCAAGATCTTTAAGGTTTTTAAGATTCGTAAGGTTTTTAAGATTCTTAAGATTTTTAAGGTTTTCAAGATTTTTGAGGTTTTCAAGATTCTTGAGGTTTTTGAGATTTTTAGGGTTTTTAAGATTTTTAAGGTTTTTAAGATTCTCAAGGTTTTTAGGATTCTTAAGATTTTAAGATTCTTAAGGTTTTTAAGATTTTTGAGATTTTTAAGGTTTTTAAGATTCTTAAGATTTTTAAGATTCTTAAGGTTTTTCAGATTCTTAAGGTTTTTAAGATTCTTAAGATTTTTAAGATTCTTAAGGATTTCAAGATTTTCAAGGTTTTTAAGATTCTTAAGGTTTTTAAGATTCTTAAGATTTTTATGGTTTTTAAGGTTTTTAAGATTCTTAAGGTTTTTAAGATTTTTAAGGTTTTCAAGATTCTTAAGATTTTCAAGGTTTTTGAGATTCTTAAGATTTTTAAGATTCTTAAGGTTTTTAAAATTCTCAAGGTTTTTAGGATTCTTAAGATTTTAAGATTCTTAAGGTTTTTAAGATTTTTGAGATTTTTAAGGTTTTTAAGATTCTTAAGATTTTTAAGATTCTCAAGGTTTTTAAGATTCTTAAGGTTTTTAAGATTGTTAAGCTCTTTAAGATTCTAAAGGTTTTTAAGATTCTCAAGATTTTTAAGATTCTTAAGGTTTTTAAGATTTTTTAAGGTTTTTAAGTTCTTAATCTTAAAAATCTTAAGACTAAAAACCTTGATAATCTAAAAATCTAAGAATTTTGAAAATACTTGAGAACCTTAAAAATCTCCAAAAGATTAAGAATCTTGAGGATCTTGAAATCTTAATAATCAAAAATCTTAAAAATCATAAGTATCTTAAGAATCATAAAAACCTTAAGAATATAAAAAACCCTAGGAATCTCAAAAATCTTAAAAACCTTAAGAATCTTAAAAATCTTAAGAAACTTGAAAATCTTAAAAACCTTAAGAATCTTAAAAACCTTAAAAATCTTGAAAACCTTAAGAATCTTAAAAACCTCAAAATTCTTAAGAATCTTAAAAACCTCAAAATCCTTAAGAATCTTAAAAACCTTAAGAATCTTAAAAATCATGAGAATCTTGAAAACCTTAAGAATCTTAGAAAACTCAAGAATCTTAAAAACCTTAAAAATCTTAAAAACCTTAAGAATCTAAAAAATCTTAAGAATCTTAAAAACCTTAAGAATTTCAAAATTTTTAAAACCTTAAGAATCTTAAAAACCTCAAGAATCTTAAAAATCTTAAGAATCCTAAAAACCTTAAGAATCTTAAAAACCTAAAGAATCTTAAGAATCTTAAAAACCTTCAAAATCTTAAGATTTCGAAGGTTTTTAAGATTCTTAAGGGTTTAAAGATTTTTAAGGTTTTTCAGATTCTTAAGGTTTTTAAGATTTTCAAGATTCTTAAGATTTTTAAGGTTTTTAAGGTTTTCAAGATTTTTGAGATTTTTAAGATTCTTGAGATTCTTAAGGTTTTTAAGATTTTTAAGGTTTTTCGGATTCTTAAGGTTTTTAAGATTCTTAAGGTTTTTAAGATTATTAAGATTTTTAAGGTTTTTAAGATTCTTAAGATTTTTAAGATTCTCGAGGTTTCTGAGATTCTTAGGGTTTTTAATATTTTTAAGATTCTTGAGATTTTTAAGATTTTTGAGGTTTTCAAGATTTTTAAGGTTTTTGAGATTTTCAAGATTCTTGAGATTCTTAAGGTTTTTAAGATTCTTAAGATTTTTATGGTTTTTAAGGTTTTTAAGATTCTTAAGGTTTTTAAGATTTTTAAGGTTTTTAAGATTCTTAAGATTTTCAAGGTTTTTAAGATTTTTAAGATTTTTAAGATTCTTAAGGTTTTTAAAATTCTCAAGGTTTTTAGGATTCTTAAGATTTTAAGATTCTTAAGGTTTTTAAGATTCTTAAGGTTTTTAAGATTCTTAAGATTTCTAAGATTCTTAAGATTTTTGAGATTTTTAAGGTTTTTAAGATTCTTAAGATTTTTAAGATTCTTAAGGGTTTTGAGATTCTCAAGGTTTTTATTAAGATTCTTGAGATCTTAAGATTCTTAAAATTATTAAGATTCTCAAGATTCTTAAGGTTTTTAAGATTTTTAAGGTTTTTGAGATTTTAAAAGGTTTTTAAAATTTTTAAGATTCTTAAGCTTTTCAAGATTCTTAAGGTTTTTAAGATCTTTAAGGTTTTTAAGATTCTTAAGGTTTTTAAGATTCTTAAGGTTTTTAAGATTCTTAAGATTTTTAAGGTTTTCAAGATTTTTGAGGATTTCAAGATTCTTAAGGTTTTTGAGATTTTTAGGGTTTTTTAGATTTTTAAGGTTTTAAAGATTCTCAAGGTTTTTAGGATTCTTAAGATTTTAAGATTTTTAAGGTTTTTAAGATTTTTGAGATTTTTAAGGTTTTTAAGATTCTCAAGGTTTTTAAAATTCTTAAGGTTTTTAAGATTCTTAAGGTTTTTAAGATTTTTTAAGGTTTTTAAGATTCTTAAGGTTTTTAAGATTCTCAAGGTTTTTAAGATTCTTAAGGTTTTTAAGATTCTTAAGGTTTTTAAGATTGTTAAGCTCTTTAAGATTCTAAAGGTTTTTAAGATTCTCAAGATTTTTAAGATTCTTAAGGTTTTTAAGATTTTTTAAGGTTTTCAAGTTCTTAATCTTAAAAATCTTAAGACTAAAATCCTTGATAATCTAAAAATCTTAAGAATCTTGAAAATACTTGAGAACCTCAAAAATCTTCAAAAGATTAAGAATCTTGAGGATCTTGAAATCTTAATAATCAAAAATCTTAAAAATCATAAGTATCTTAAGAATCATAAAAACCTTAAGAATATAAAAAACCCTAGGAATCTCAAAAATCTTAAAAACCTTAAGAATCTTAAAAATCTTAAGAAACTTGAAAATCTTATGAATCTTAAAAACCTTAAGAATCTTAAAAACCTTAAAAATCTTGAAAACCTTAAGAATCTTAAAAATCATGAGAATCTTGAAAACCTTAAGAATCTTAGAAAACTCAAGAATCTTAAAAACCTTAAAAATCTTAAAAACCTTAAGAATCTAAAAAATCTTAAGAATCTTAAGAATCTTAAAAACCTTTAAAATCTTGAAAACCTTAAGAATCTTAAAAACCTTAAGAATCTTAAAAATCTTAAGAATCTTAAAAACCTTAAAAATCTTGAAAACCTTAAGAATCTTAAAAACCTTCAAAATCTTAAGATTTCGAAGGTTTTTAAGATTCTTAAGGGTTTAAAAATTTTTAAGGTTTTCAGATTCTTAAGGTTTTTAAGATTTTTAAGATTCTTAAGATTTTTAAAGTTTTTAAGGTTTTCAAGATTTTTAAGGTTTTTGAGATTTTTAAGATTCTTGAGATTCTTAAGATTTTTGAGATTTTTAAGGTTTTTCAGATTCTTAAGGTTTTTAAGATTCTTAAGGTTTTTAAGATTCTTAAGATTTTTAAGGTTTTTAAGATTCTTAAGATTTTCAAGATTCTCGAGGTTTCTGAGATTCTTAGGGTTTTTAAGATTTTTAAGATTCTTAAGATTCTTAAGATTTTCAAGGTTTTTAAGATTTTTAAGGTTTTCAAGATTTTTAAGGTTTTTGAGATTTTTAAGATTCTTGAGATTCTTAAGGTTTTTAAGATTCTTAAGATTTTTATGGTTTTTAAGGTTTTCAAGATTCTTAAGGTTTTTAAGATTTTTAAGGTTTTTGAGATTCTTAAGATTTTCAAGGTTTTTAAGATTCTTAAGGTTTTTAAAATTCTCAAGATTTTAAGATTCTTAAGGTTTTTAAGATTCTTAAGGTTTTTAAGATTCTTAAGATTTCTAAGATTCTTAAGATTTTTAAGATTTTTAAGATTCTTAAGATTTTTAAGGTTTTTAAGATTCTTAAGATTTTTAAGATTCTCGAGGTTTCTGAGATTCTCAAGGTTTTTATTAAGATTCTTGAGATCTTAAGATTCTTAAAATTATTAAGATTCTTAAGGTTTTTAAGATTCTTAAGATTTTTAAGATTCTCAAGATTTTTAAGGTTTTTAAGATTTTTAAGGTTTTTGAGATTTTTAAAAGGTTTTTAAAATTTTCAAGATTCTTAAGCTTTTCAAGATTCTTAAGGTTTTTAAGATCTTTAAGGTTTTTAAGATTCTTAAGGTTTTTAAGATTCTTAAGATTTTTAAGGTTTTCAAGATTTTTGAGGTTTTCAAGATTCTTAAGGTTTTTGAGATTTTCAGGGTTTTTAAGATTTTTAAGGTTTTTAAGATTCTCAAGGTTTTTAGGATTCTTAAGATTTTAAGATTCTTAAGGTTTTTAGGATTTTTGAGATTTTTAAGGTTTTCAAGATTCTTAAGATTTTTAAGATTCTTGAGGTTTTTCAGATTCTTAAGGTTTTAAAGATTTTTAAAATTCTTAAGGTTTTTAAGATTCTTAAGATTTTTTAGATTCTTAAGGTTTTCAAGATTTTTAAGGTTTTTAAGATTCTTAAGATTTTTAAGATTCTTAAGTATTTCAAGATTTTCAAGGTTTTTAAGATTCTTAAGGTTTTTAAGATTCTTAAGATTTTTATGGTTTTTAAGGTTTTTAAGATTCTTAAGTTTTTTAAGATTTTTAAGGTTTTCAAGATTCTTAAGGTTTTCAAGATCTTTAAGGTTTTTAAGATTCGTAAGGTTTTTAAGATTCTTAAGATTTTTAAGGTTTTCAAGATTTTTGAGGTTTTCAAGATTCTTGAGGTTTTTGAGATTTTTAGGGTTTTTAAGATTTTTAAGGTTTTTAAGATTCTCAAGGTTTTTAGGATTCTTAAGATTTTAAGATTCTTAAGGTTTTTAAGATTTTTGAGATTTTTAAGGTTTTTAAGATTCTTAAGATTTTTAAGATTCTTAAGGTTTTTCAGATTCTTAAGGTTTTTAAGATTCTTAAGATTTTTAAGATTCTTAAGGATTTCAAGATTTTCAAGGTTTTTAAGATTCTTAAGGTTTTTAAGATTCTTAAGATTTTTATGGTTTTTAAGGTTTTTAAGATTCTTAAGGTTTTTAAGATTTTTAAGGTTTTCAAGATTCTTAAGATTTTCAAGGTTTTTAAGATTCTTAAGATTTTTAAGATTCTTAAGGTTTTTAAAATTCTCAAGGTTTTTAGGATTCTTAAGATTTTAAGATTCTTAAGGTTTTTAAGATTTTTGAGATTTTTAAGGTTTTTAAGATTCTTAAGATTTTTAAGATTCTCAAGGTTTTTAAGATTCTTAAGGTTTTTAAGATTGTTAAGCTCTTTAAGATTCTAAAGGTTTTTAAGATTCTCAAGATTTTTAAGATTCTTAAGGTTTTTAAGATTTTTTAAGGTTTTTAAGTTCTTAATCTTAAAAATCTTAAGACTAAAAACCTTGATAATCTAAAAATCTAAGAATTTTGAAAATACTTGAGAACCTTAAAAATCTCCAAAAGATTAAGAATCTTGAGGATCTTGAAATCTTAATAATCAAAAATCTTAAAAATCATAAGTATCTTAAGAATCATAAAAACCTTAAGAATATAAAAAACCCTAGGAATCTCAAAAATCTTAAAAACCTTAAGAATCTTAAAAATCTTAAGAAACTTGAAAATCTTAAAAACCTTAAGAATCTTAAAAACCTTAAAAATCTTGAAAACCTTAAGAATCTTAAAAACCTCAAAATTCTTAAGAATCTTAAAAACCTCAAAATCCTTAAGAATCTTAAAAACCTTAAGAATCTTAAAAATCATGAGAATCTTGAAAACCTTAAGAATCTTAGAAAACTCAAGAATCTTAAAAACCTTAAAAATCTTAAAAACCTTAAGAATCTAAAAAATCTTAAGAATCTTAAAAACCTTAAGAATTTCAAAAATTTTTAAAACCTTAAGAATCTTAAAAACCTCAAGAATCTTAAAAATCTTAAGAATCCTAAAAACCTTAAGAATCTTAAAAACCTAAAGAATCTTAAGAATCTTAAAAACCTTAAAAATCTTGAAAACCTTAAGAATCTTAAAAACCTTCAAAATCTTAAGATTTCGAAGGTTTTTAAGATTCTTAAGGGTTTAAAGATTTTTAAGGTTTTTCAGATTCTTAAGGTTTTTAAGATTTTCAAGATTCTTAAGATTTTTAAGGTTTTTAAGGTTTTCAAGATTTTTGAGATTTTTAAGATTCTTGAGATTCTTAAGGTTTTTAAGATTTTTAAGGTTTTTCGGATTCTTAAGGTTTTTAAGATTCTTAAGGTTTTTAAGATTATTAAGATTTTTAAGGTTTTTAAGATTCTTAAGATTTTTAAGATTCTCGAGGTTTCTGAGATTCTTAGGGTTTTTAATATTTTTAAGATTCTTAAGATTTTTAAGATTTTTGAGGTTTTCAAGATTTTTAAGGTTTTTGAGATTTTCAAGATTCTTGAGATTCTTAAGGTTTTTAAGATTCTTAAGATTTTTATGGTTTTTAAGGTTTTTAAGATTCTTAAGGTTTTTAAGATTTTTAAGGTTTTTAAGATTCTTAAGATTTTCAAGGTTTTTAAGATTCTTAAGATTTTTAAGATTCTTAAGGTTTTTAAAATTCTCAAGGTTTTTAGGATTCTTAAGATTTTAAGATTCTTAAGGTTTTTAAGATTCTTAAGGTTTTTAAGATTCTTAAGATTTCTAAGATTCTTAAGATTTTTGAGATTTTTAAGGTTTTTAAGATTCTTAAGATTTTTAAGATTCTTAAGGGTTTTGAGATTCTCAAGGTTTTTATTAAGATTCTTGAGATCTTAAGATTCTTAAAATTATTAAGATTCTTAAGGTTTTTAAGATTCTTAAGATTTTTAAGATTCTCAAGATTTTTAAGGTTTTTAAGATTTTTAAGGTTTTTGAGATTTTTAAAAGGTTTTTAAAATTTTCAAGATTCTTAAGCTTTTCAAGATTCTTAAGGTTTTTAAGATCTTTAAGGTTTTTAAGATTCTTAAGGTTTTTAAGATTCTTAAGATTTTTAAGGTTTTCAAGATTTTTGAGGTTTTCAAGATTCTTAAGGTTTTTGAGATTTTCAGGGTTTTTAAGATTTTTAAGGTTTTTAAGATTCTCAAGGTTTTTAGGATTCTTAAGATTTTAAGATTCTTAAGGTTTTTAAGATTTTTGAGATTTCTAAGGTTTTCAAGATTCTTAAGATTTTTAAGATTCTTGAGGTTTTTCAGATTCTTAAGGTTTTAAAGATTTTTAAAATTCTTAAGGTTTTTAAGATTCTTAAGATTTTTTAGATTCTTAAGGTTTTCAAGATTTTTAAGGTTTTTAAGATTCTTAAGATTTTTAAGATTCTTAAGTATTTATTTATTTATTATCTTAAGATTCTTAAGATTTTTATGGTTTTTAAGGTTTTTAAGATTCTTAAGGTTTTCAAGATTTTTACGGTTTTCAAGATTCTTAAGATTTTCAAGGTTTTTAAGATTCTTAAGATTTTTAAGATTCTTAAGGTTTTTGAAATTCTCAAGGTTTTTAGGATTCTTAAGATTTTAAGATTCTTAAGGTTTTTAAGATTTTTGAGATTTTTAAGGTTTTTAAGATTCTTAAGATTTTTAAGATTCTTAAGGTTTTTCAGATTCTTAAGATTTTTAAGATTCTTAAGGATTTTAAGATTTTCAAGGTTTTTAAGATTCTTAAGGTTTTTAAGATTCTTGAGATTTTTAAGATTCTTAAGATTTTTAAGAGCTTAAGGTTTTTAAGATGTTTTAAGGTTTTTAAGATTTTTTAAGGTTTTTAAGATTCTTAAGGTTTTTAAGATTCTCAAGGTTTTTAAGATTCTTAAGGTTTTTAAGATTCTTAAGGTTTTTAAGATTGTTAAGCTCTTTAAGATTCTAAAGGTTTTTAAGATTCTCAAGATTTTTAAGATTCTTAAGGTTTTTAAGATTTTTTAAGGTTTTTAAGTTCTTAATCTTAAAAATCTTAAGACTAAGAACCTTAATAATCTAAAAATATTAAGAATCTTGAAAATACTTGAGAACCTTAAAAATCTTCAAAAGATTGAGAATCTTGAGGATCTTGAAATCTTAATAATCAAAAATCTTAAAAATCATAAGTATCTTAAGAATCATAAAAACCTTAGGAATATAAAAAACCCTAGGAATCTCAAAAATCTTAAAAACCTTAAGAATCTTAAAAATCTTAAGAAACTTGAAAATCTTATGAATCTTAAAAACCTTAAGAATCTTAAAAACCTTGAAAATCTTGAAAACCTTAAGAATCTTAAAAACCTCAAAATTCTCAAGAATCTTAAAAACCTCAAAATTCTTAAGAATCTCAAAAACCTTAAGAATCTTAAAAATCATGAGAATCTTGAAAACCTTAAGAATCTTAGAAAACTCAAGAATCTTAAAAACCTTGAAAATCTTAAAAACCTTAAGAATCTAAAAATTCTTAAGAATCTTAAAAACCTTTAAAATCTTGAAAACCTTAAGAATCTTAAAAACCTTAAGAATCTTAAAAATCTTAAGAATCCTAAAAACCTTAAGAATCTTGAAAACCTAAAGAATCTTAAGAATCTTAAAAACCTTTAAAATCTTGAAAACCTTAAGAATCTTAAAAACCTTCAAAATCTTAAGATTTCGAAGGTTTTTAAGATTCTTAAGGGTTTAAAGATTTTTAAGGTTTTTCAGATTCTTAAGGTTTTTAAGATTTTTAAGATTCTTAAGATTTTTAAGGTTTTTAAGGTTTTCAAGATTTTTGAGATTTTCAAGATTCTTGAGATTCTTAAGGTTTTTAAGATTTTTAAGGTTTTTCAGATTCTTAAGGTTTTTAAGATTCTTAAGGTTTTTAAGATTATTAAGATTTTTAAGGTTTTTAAGATTCTTAAGATTTTTAAGATTCTCGAGGTTTCTGAGATTCTTAAGGTTTTTAAGATTTTTGAGATTTTTAAGGTTTTTAAGATTCTCAAGGTTTTTAAGATTCTCAAGATTTTTAAGATTCTTAAGGTTTTTAAGATTCTTAAGGTTTTTGAGATTGTTAAGCTCTTTAAGATTCTAAAGGTTTTTAAGATTCTCAAGATTTTTAAGATTCTTAAGGTTTTTAAGATTTTTTAAGGTTTTTAAGTTCTTAATCTTAAAAATCTTAAGACTAAAAACCTTGATAATCTAAAAATCTTAAGAATCTTGAAAATACTTGAGAACCTTAAAAATCTTCAAAAGATTAATTAAGAATCTTGAGGATCTTGAAATCTTAATAATCAAAAATCTTAAAAACCATAAGTATCTTAAGAATCATAAAAACCTTAAGAATATAAAAAACCCTAGGAATCTCAAAAATCTTAAAAACCTTAAGAATCTTAAAAATCTTAAGAAACTTGAAAATCTTATGAATCTTAAAAACCTTAAGAATCTTAAAAACCTTAAAAATCTTGAAAACCTAAAGAATCTTAAAAACCTTAAAAATCTTGAAAACCTTAAGAATCTTAAAAACCTCAAAATTCTTAAGAATCTTAAAAACCTCAAAATCCTTAAGAATCTTAAAAACCTTAAGAATCTTAAAAATCATGAGAATCTTGAAAACCTTAAGAATCTTAGAAAACTCAAGAATCTTAAAAACCTTAAAAATCTTAAAAACCTTAAGAATCTAAAAAATCTTAAGAATCTTAAAAACCTTAAGAATTTCAAAAATTTTTAAAACCTTAAGAATCTTAAAAACCTCAAGAATCTTAAAAATCTTAAGAATCCTAAAAACCTTAAGAATCTTAAAAACCTAAAGAATCTTAAGAATCTTAAAAACCTTAAAAATCTTGAAAACCTTAAGAATCTTAAAAACCTTCAAAATCTTAAGATTTCGAAGGTTTTTAAGATTCTTAAGGGTTTAAAGATTTTTAAGGTTTTTCAGATTCTTAAGGTTTTTAAGATTTTCAAGATTCTTAAGATTTTTAAGGTTTTTAAGGTTTTCAAGATTTTTGAGATTTTTAAGATTCTTGAGATTCTTAAGGTTTTTAAGATTTTTAAGGTTTTTCGGATTCTTAAGGTTTTTAAGATTCTTAAGGTTTTTAAGATTATTAAGATTTTTAAGGTTTTTAAGATTCTTAAGATTTTTAAGATTCTCGAGGTTTCTGAGATTCTTAGGGTTTTTAATATTTTTAAGATTCTTAAGATTTTTAAGATTTTTGAGGTTTTCAAGATTTTTAAGGTTTTTGAGATTTTCAAGATTCTTGAGATTCTTAAGGTTTTTAAGATTCTTAAGATTTTTATGGTTTTTAAGGTTTTTAAGATTCTTAAGGTTTTTAAGATTTTTAAGGTTTTTAAGATTCTTAAGATTTTCAAGGTTTTTAAGATTCTTAAGATTTTTAAGATTCTTAAGGTTTTTAAAATTCTCAAGGTTTTTAGGATTCTTAAGATTTTAAGATTCTTAAGGTTTTTAAGATTCTTAAGGTTTTTAAGATTCTTAAGATTTCTAAGATTCTTAAGATTTTTGAGATTTTTAAGGTTTTTAAGATTCTTAAGATTTTTAAGATTCTTAAGGGTTTTGAGATTCTCAAGGTTTTTATTAAGATTCTTGAGATCTTAAGATTCTTAAAATTATTAAGATTCTTAAGGTTTTTAAGATTCTTAAGATTTTTAAGATTCTCAAGATTTTTAAGGTTTTTAAGATTTTTAAGGTTTTTGAGATTTTTAAAAGGTTTTTAAAATTTTCAAGATTCTTAAGCTTTTCAAGATTCTTAAGGTTTTTAAGATCTTTAAGGTTTTTAAGATTCTTAAGGTTTTTAAGATTCTTAAGATTTTTAAGGTTTTCAAGATTTTTGAGGTTTTCAAGATTCTTAAGGTTTTTGAGATTTTCAGGGTTTTTAAGATTTTTAAGGTTTTTAAGATTCTCAAGGTTTTTAGGATTCTTAAGATTTTAAGATTCTTAAGGTTTTTAAGATTTTTGAGATTTCTAAGGTTTTCAAGATTCTTAAGATTTTTAAGATTCTTGAGGTTTTTCAGATTCTTAAGGTTTTAAAGATTTTTAAAATTCTTAAGGTTTTTAAGATTCTTAAGATTTTTTAGATTCTTAAGGTTTTCAAGATTTTTAAGGTTTTTAAGATTCTTAAGATTTTTAAGATTCTTAAGTATTTATTTATTTATTATCTTAAGATTCTTAAGATTTTTATGGTTTTTAAGGTTTTTAAGATTCTTAAGGTTTTCAAGATTTTTACGGTTTTCAAGATTCTTAAGATTTTCAAGGTTTTTAAGATTCTTAAGATTTTTAAGATTCTTAAGGTTTTTGAAATTCTCAAGGTTTTTAGGATTCTTAAGATTTTAAGATTCTTAAGGTTTTTAAGATTTTTGAGATTTTTAAGGTTTTTAAGATTCTTAAGATTTTTAAGATTCTTAAGGTTTTTCAGATTCTTAAGATTTTTAAGATTCTTAAGGATTTTAAGATTTTCAAGGTTTTTAAGATTCTTAAGGTTTTTAAGATTCTTGAGATTTTTAAGATTCTTAAGATTTTTAAGAGCTTAAGGTTTTTAAGATGTTTTAAGGTTTTTAAGATTTTTTAAGGTTTTTAAGATTCTTAAGGTTTTTAAGATTCTCAAGGTTTTTAAGATTCTTAAGGTTTTTAAGATTCTTAAGGTTTTTAAGATTGTTAAGCTCTTTAAGATTCTAAAGGTTTTTAAGATTCTCAAGATTTTTAAGATTCTTAAGGTTTTTAAGATTTTTTAAGGTTTTTAAGTTCTTAATCTTAAAAATCTTAAGACTAAGAACCTTAATAATCTAAAAATATTAAGAATCTTGAAAATACTTGAGAACCTTAAAAATCTTCAAAAGATTGAGAATCTTGAGGATCTTGAAATCTTAATAATCAAAAATCTTAAAAATCATAAGTATCTTAAGAATCATAAAAACCTTAGGAATATAAAAAACCCTAGGAATCTCAAAAATCTTAAAAACCTTAAGAATCTTAAAAATCTTAAGAAACTTGAAAATCTTATGAATCTTAAAAACCTTAAGAATCTTAAAAACCTTGAAAATCTTGAAAACCTTAAGAATCTTAAAAACCTCAAAATTCTTAAGAATCTTAAAAACCTCAAAATTCTTAAGAATCTCAAAAACCTTAAGAATCTTAAAAATCATGAGAATCTTGAAAACCTTAAGAATCTTAGAAAACTCAAGAATCTTAAAAACCTTAAGAATCTAAAAATTCTTAAGAATCTTAAAAACCTTTAAAATCTTGAAAACCTTAAGAATCTTAAAAACCTTAAGAATCTTAAAAATCTTAAGAATCCTAAAAACCTTAAGAATCTTGAAAACCTAAAGAATCTTAAGAATCTTAAAAACCTTTAAAATCTTGAAAACCTTAAGAATCTTAAAAACCTTCAAAATCTTAAGATTTCGAAGGTTTTTAAGATTCTTAAGGGTTTAAAGATTTTTAAGGTTTTTCAGATTCTTAAGGTTTTTAAGATTTTTAAGATTCTTAAGATTTTTAAGGTTTTTAAGGTTTTCAAGATTTTTGAGATTTTCAAGATTCTTGAGATTCTTAAGGTTTTTAAGATTTTTAAGGTTTTTCAGATTCTTAAGGTTTTTAAGATTCTTAAGGTTTTTAAGATTATTAAGATTTTTAAGGTTTTTAAGATTCTTAAGATTTTTAAGATTCTCGAGGTTTCTGAGATTCTTAAGGTTTTTAAGATTTTTGAGATTTTTAAGGTTTTGAAGATTCTCAAGGTTTTTAAGATTCTCAAGATTTTTAAGATTCTTAAGGTTTTTAAGATTCTTAAGGTTTTTGAGATTGTTAAGCTCTTTAAGATTCTAAAGGTTTTTAAGATTCTCAAGATTTTTAAGATTCTTAAGGTTTTTAAGATTTTTTAAGGTTTTTAAGTTCTTAATCTTAAAAATCTTAAGACTAAAAACCTTGATAATCTAAAAATCTTAAGAATCTTGAAAATACTTGAGAACCTTAAAAATCTTCAAAAGATTAATTAAGAATCTTGAGGATCTTGAAATCTTAATAATCAAAAATCTTAAAAACCATAAGTATCTTAAGAATCATAAAAACCTTAAGAATATAAAAAACCCTAGGAATCTCAAAAATCTTAAAAACCTTAAGAATCTTAAAAATCTTAAGAAACTTGAAAATCTTATGAATCTTAAAAACCTTAAGAATCTTAAAAACCTTAAAAATCTTGAAAACCTAAAGAATCTTAAAAACCTCAAAATTCTTAAGAATCTTAAAAACCTCAAAATTCTTAAGAATCTTAAAAACCTTAAGAATCTTAAAAATCATGAGAATCTTAAAAACCTTAAAAACCTTAAGAATCTTAAAAATCATGAGAATCTTAAAAACCTTTAAAATCTTGAAAACCTTAAGAATCTTAAAAACCTTAAGAATCTTAAAAATCTTAAGAATCCTAAAAACCTTAAGAATCTTGAAAACCTAAAGAATCTTAAGAATCTTAAAAACCTTTAAAATCTTGAAAACCTTAAGAATCTTAAAAACCTTCAAAATCTTAAGATTTCGAAGGTTTTTAAGATTCTTAAGGGTTTAAAGATTTTTAAGGTTTTTCAGATTCTTAAGGTTTTTAAGATTTTTAAGATTCTTAAGATTTTTAAGGTTTTTAAGGTTTTCAAGATTTTTGAGATTTTCAAGATTCTTGAGATTCTTAAGGTTTTTAAGATTTTTAAGGTTTTTCAGATTCTTAAGGTTTTTAAGATTCTTAAGGTTTTTAAGATTATTAAGATTTTTAAGGTTTTTAAGATTCTTAAGATTTTTAAGATTCTCGAGGTTTCTGAGATTCTTAGGGTTTTTAAGATTTTTAAGATTCTTAAGATTTTTAAGGTTTTCAAGATTTTTAAGGTTTTTGAGATTTTTAAGGTTTTTGAGATTTTTAAGATTCTTGAGATTCTTAAGGTTTTTAAGATTCTTAAGATTTTTATGGTTTTTAAGGTTTTTAAGATTCTTAAGGTTTTTAAGATTTTAAAGGTTTTGAAGATTTTAAAGGTTTTTAAGATTCTTAAGATTTTCAAGGTTTTTAAGATTCTTAAGATTTTTAAGATTCTTAAGGTTTTTAAAATTCTCAAGGTTTTTAGGATTCTTAAGATTTTTGAGATTTTTAAGGTTTTTAAGATTCTTAAGATTTTTAAGATTCTTAAGGGTTTTGAGATTCTCAAGGTTTTTATTAAGATTCTTGAGATCTTAAGATTCTTGAAATTATTAAGATTCTCAAGATTCTTAAGGTTTTTAAGATTTTTAAGATTCTTGAGATTTTTAAGATTCTCAAGATTTTTAAGGTTTTTAAGATTTTTAAGGTTTTTGAGATTTTAAAAGGTTTTTAAAATTTTTAAGATTCTTAAGCTTTTCAAGATTCTTAAGGTTTTTAAGATCTTTAAGGTTTTTAAGATTCTTAAGGTTTTTAAGATTCTTAAGGTTTTTAAGATTCTTAAGATTTTTAAGGTTTTCAAGATTTTTGAGGATTTCAAGATTCTTAAGGTTTTTGAGATTTTTAGGGTTTTTTAGATTTTTAAGGTTTTAAAGATTCTCAAGGTTTTTAGGATTCTTAAGATTTTAAGATTTTTAAGGTTTTTAAGATTTTTGAGATTTTTAAGGTTTTTAAGATTCTCAAGGTTTTTAAGATTCTTAAGGTTTTTAAGATTTTTTAAGGTTTTTAAGATTCTTAAGGTTTTTAAGATTCTCAAGGTTTTTAAGATTCTTAAGGTTTTTAAGATTCTTAAGGTTTTTAAGATTGTTAAGCTCTTTAAGATTCTAAAGGTTCTTAAGATTCTCAAGATTTTTAAGATTCTTAAGGTTTTTAAGATTTTTTAAGGTTTTCAAGTTCTTAATCTTAAAAATCTTAAGACTAAAATCCTTGATAATCTAAAAATCTTAAGAATCTTGAAAATACTTGAGAACCTCAAAAATCTTCAAAAGATTAAGAATCTTGAGGATCTTGAAATCTTAATAATCAAAAATCTTAAAAATCATAAGTATCTTAAGAATCATAAAAACCTTAAGAATATAAAAAACCCTAGGAATCTCAAAAATCTTAAAAACCTTAAGAATCTTAAAAATCTTAAGAAACTTGAAAATCTTATGAATCTTAAAAACCTTAAGAATCTTAAAAACCTTAAAAATCTTGAAAACCTTAAGAATCTTAAAAATCATGAGAATCTTGAAAACCTTAAGAATCTTAGAAAACTCAAGAATCTTAAAAACCTTAAAAATCTTAAAAACCTTAAGAATCTAAAAAATCTTAAGAATCTTAAGAATCTTAAAAACCTTTAAAATCTTGAAAACCTTAAGAATCTTAAAAACCTTAAGAATCTTAAAAATCTTAAGAATCTTAAAAACCTTAAAAATCTTGAAAACCTTAAGAATCTTAAAAACCTTCAAAATCTTAAGATTTCGAAGGTTTTTAAGATTCTTAAGGGTTTAAAAATTTTTAAGGTTTTTCAGATTCTTAAGGTTTTTAAGATTTTTAAGATTCTTAAGATTTTTAAGGTTTTTAAGGTTTTCAAGATTTTTAAGGTTTTTGAGATTTTTAAGATTCTTGAGATTCTTAAGATTTTTGAGATTTTTAAGGTTTTTCAGATTCTTAAGGTTTTTAAGATTCTTAAGGTTTTTAAGATTCTTAAGATTTTTAAGGTTTTTAAGATTCTTAAGATTTTCAAGATTCTCGAGGTTTCTGAGATTCTTAGGGTTTTTAAGATTTTTAAGATTCTTAAGATTCTTAAGATTTTCAAGGTTTTTAAGATTTTTAAGGTTTTCAAGATTTTTAAGGTTTTTGAGATTTTTAAGATTCTTGAGATTCTTAAGGTTTTTAAGATTCTTAAGATTTTTATGGTTTTTAAGGTTTTCAAGATTCTTAAGGTTTTTAAGATTTTTAAGGTTTTTGAGATTCTTAAGATTTTCAAGGTTTTTAAGATTCTTAAGGTTTTTAAAATTCTCAAGATTTTAAGATTCTTAAGGTTTTTAAGATTCTTAAGGTTTTTAAGATTCTTAAGATTTCTAAGATTCTTAAGATTTTTAAGATTCTAAAGATTTTTGAGATTTTTAAGGTTTTTAAGATTCTTAAGATTTTTAAGATTCTTGAGGGTTTTGAGATTCTCAAGGTTTTTATTAAGATTCTTGAGATCTTAAGATTCTTAAAATTATTAAGATTCTTAAGGTTTTTAAGATTCTTAAGATTTTTAAGATTCTCAAGATTTTTAAGGTTTTTAAGATTTTTAAGGTTTTTGAGATTTTTAAAAGGTTTTTAAAATTTTCAAGATTCTTAAGCTTTTCAAGATTCTTAAGGTTTTTAAGATCTTTAAGGTTTTTAAGATTCTTAAGGTTTTTAAGATTCTTAAGATTTTTAAGGTTTTCAAGATTTTTGAGGTTTTCAAGATTCTTAAGGTTTTTGAGATTTTCAGGGTTTTTGAGATTTTTAAGGTTTTTAAGATTCTCAAGGTTTTTAGGATTCTTAAGATTTTAAGATTCTTAAGGTTTTTAAGATTTTTGAGATTTTTAAGGTTTTCAAGATTCTTAAGATTTTTAAGATTCTTGAGGTTTTTCAGATTCTTAAGGTTTTAAAGATTTTTAAAATTCTTAAGGTTTTTAAGATTCTTAAGATTTTTTAGATTCTTAAGGTTTTCAAGATTTTTAAGGTTTTTAAGATTCTTAAGATTTTTAAGATTCTTAAGTATTTCAAGATTTTCAAGGTTTTTAAGATTCTTAAGGTTTTTAAGATTCTTAAGATTTTTATGGTTTTTAAGGTTTTTAAGATTCTTAAGTTTTTTAAGATTTTTAAGGTTTTCAAGATTCTTAAGGTTTTCAAGATCTTTAAGGTTTTTAAGATTCGTAAGGTTTTTAAGATTCTTAAGATTTTTAAGGTTTTCAAGATTTTTGAGGTTTTCAAGATTCTTGAGGTTTTTGAGATTTTTAGGGTTTTTAAGATTTTTAAGGTTTTTAAGATTCTCAAGGTTTTTAGGATTCTTAAGATTTTAAGATTCTTAAGGTTTTTAAGATTTTTGAGATTTTTAAGGTTTTTAAGATTCTTAAGATTTTTAAGATTCTTAAGGTTTTTCAGATTCTTAAGGTTTTTAAGATTCTTAAGATTTTTAAGATTCTTAAGGATTTTAAGATTTTCAAGGTTTTTAAGATTCTTAAGGTTTTTAAGATTCTTAAGATTTTTATGGTTTTTAAGGTTTTCAAGATTCTTAAGGTTTTTAAGATTTTTAAGGTTTTCAAGATTCTTAAGATTTTCAAGGTTTTTGAGATTCTTAAGATTTTTAAGATTCTTAAGGTTTTTAAAATTCTCAAGGTTTTTAGGATTCTTAAGATTTTAAGATTCTTAAGGTTTTTAAGATTTTTGAGATTTTTAAGGTTTTTAAGATTCTTAAGATTTTTAAGATTCTCAAGGTTTTTAAGATTCTTAAGGTTTTTAAGATTGTTAAGCTCTTTAAGATTCTAAAGGTTTTTAAGATTCTCAAGATTTTTAAGATTCTTAAGGTTTTTAAGATTTTTTAAGGTTTTTAAGTTCTTAATCTTAAAAATCTTAAGACTAAAAACCTTGATAATCTAAAAATCTAAGAATTTTGAAAATACTTGAGAACCTTAAAAATCTCCAAAAGATTAAGAATCTTGAGGATCTTGAAATCTTAATAATCAAAAATCTTAAAAATCATAAGTATCTTAAGAATCATAAAAACCTTAAGAATATAAAAAACCCTAGGAATCTCAAAAATCTTAAAAACCTTAAGAATCTTAAAAATCTTAAGAAACTTGAAAATCTTAAAAACCTTAAGAATCTTAAAAACCTTAAAAATCTTGAAAACCTTAAGAATCTTAAAAACCTCAAAATTCTTAAGAATCTTAAAAACCTCAAAATCCTTAAGAATCTTAAAAACCTTAAGAATCTTAAAAATCATGAGAATCTTGAAAACCTTAAGAATCTTAGAAAACTCAAGAATCTTAAAAACCTTAAAAATCTTAAAAACCTTAAGAATCTAAAAAATCTTAAGAATCTTAAAAACCTTAAGAATTTCAAAATTTTTAAAACCTTAAGAATCTTAAAAACCTCAAGAATCTTAAAAATCTTAAGAATCCTAAAAACCTTAAGAATCTTAAAAACCTAAAGAATCTTAAGAATCTTAAAAACCTTCAAAATCTTAAGATTTCGAAGGTTTTTAAGATTCTTAAGGGTTTAAAGATTTTTAAGGTTTTTCAGATTCTTAAGGTTTTTAAGATTTTCAAGATTCTTAAGATTTTTAAGGTTTTTAAGGTTTTCAAGATTTTTGAGATTTTTAAGATTCTTGAGATTCTTAAGGTTTTTAAGATTTTTAAGGTTTTTCGGATTCTTAAGGTTTTTAAGATTCTTAAGGTTTTTAAGATTATTAAGATTTTTAAGGTTTTTAAGATTCTTAAGATTTTTAAGATTCTCGAGGTTTCTGAGATTCTTAGGGTTTTTAATATTTTTAAGATTCTTGAGATTTTTAAGATTTTTGAGGTTTTCAAGATTTTTAAGGTTTTTGAGATTTTCAAGATTCTTGAGATTCTTAAGGTTTTTAAGATTCTTAAGATTTTTATGGTTTTTAAGGTTTTTAAGATTCTTAAGGTTTTTAAGATTTTTAAGGTTTTTAAGATTCTTAAGATTTTCAAGGTTTTTATGATTCTTAAGATTTTTAAGATTCTTAAGGTTTTTAAAATTCTCAAGGTTTTTAGGATTCTTAAGATTTTAAGATTCTTAAGGTTTTTAAGATTCTTAAGGTTTTTAAGATTCTTAAGATTTCTAAGATTCTTAAGATTTTTGAGATTTTTAAGGTTTTTAAGATTCTTAAGATTTTTAAGATTCTTAAGGGTTTTGAGATTCTCAAGGTTTTTATTAAGATTCTTGAGATCTTAAGATTCTTAAAATTATTAAGATTCTTAAGGTTTTTAAGATTCTTAAGATTTTTAAGATTCTCAAGATTTTTAAGGTTTTTAAGATTTTTAAGGTTTTTGAGATTTTTAAAAGGTTTTTAAAATTTTCAAGATTCTTAAGCTTTTCAAGATTCTTAAGGTTTTTAAGATCTTTAAGGTTTTTAAGATTCTTAAGGTTTTTAAGATTCTTAAGATTTTTAAGGTTTTCAAGATTTTTGAGGTTTTCAAGATTCTTAAGGTTTTTGAGATTTTCAGGGTTTTTAAGATTTTTAAGGTTTTTAAGATTCTCAAGGTTTTTAGGATTCTTAAGATTTTAAGATTCTTAAGGTTTTTAAGATTTTTGAGATTTCTAAGGTTTTCAAGATTCTTAAGATTTTTAAGATTCTTGAGGTTTTTCAGATTCTTAAGGTTTTAAAGATTTTTAAAATTCTTAAGGTTTTTAAGATTCTTAAGATTTTTTAGATTCTTAAGGTTTTCAAGATTTTTAAGGTTTTTAAGATTCTTAAGATTTTTAAGATTCTTAAGTATTTATTTATTTATTATCTTAAGATTCTTAAGATTTTTATGGTTTTTAAGGTTTTTAAGATTCTTAAGGTTTTCAAGATTTTTACGGTTTTCAAGATTCTTAAGATTTTCAAGGTTTTTAAGATTCTTAAGATTTTTAAGATTCTTAAGGTTTTTGAAATTCTCAAGGTTTTTAGGATTCTTAAGATTTTAAGATTCTTAAGGTTTTTAAGATTTTTGAGATTTTTAAGGTTTTTAAGATTCTTAAGATTTTTAAGATTCTTAAGGTTTTTCAGATTCTTAAGATTTTTAAGATTCTTAAGGATTTTAAGATTTTCAAGGTTTTTAAGATTCTTAAGGTTTTTAAGATTCTTGAGATTTTTAAGATTCTTAAGGTTTTTAAGATTTTTTAAGGTTTTTAAGATTTTTTAAGGTTTTTAAGATTCTTAAGGTTTTTAAGATTCTCAAGGTTTTTAAGATTCTTAAGGTTTTTAAGATTCTTAAGGTTTTTAAGATTGTTAAGCTCTTTAAGATTCTAAAGGTTTTTAAGATTCTCAAGATTTTTAAGATTCTTAAGGTTTTTAAGATTTTTTAAGGTTTTTAAGTTCTTAATCTTAAAAATCTTAAGACTAAGAACCTTAATAATCTAAAAATATTAAGAATCTTGAAAATACTTGAGAACCTTAAAAATCTTCAAAAGATTGAGAATCTTGAGGATCTTGAAATCTTAATAATCAAAAATCTTAAAAATCATAAGTATCTTAAGAATCATAAAAACCTTAGGAATATAAAAAACCCTAGGAATCTCAAAAATCTTAAAAACCTTAAGAATCTTAAAAATCTTAAGAAACTTGAAAATCTTATGAATCTTAAAAACCTTAAGAATCTTAAAAACCTTGAAAATCTTGAAAACCTTAAGAATCTTAAAAACCTCAAAATTCTTAAGAATCTTAAAAACCTCAAAATTCTTAAGAATCTCAAAAACCTTAAGAATCTTAAAAATCATGAGAATCTTGAAAACCTTAAGAATCTTAGAAAACTCAAGAATCTTAAAAACCTTGAAAATCTTAAAAACCTTAAGAATCTTAAAAACCTTCAAAATCTTAAGATTTCGAAGGTTTTTAAGATTCTTAAGGGTTTAAAGATTTTTAAGGTTTTTCAGATTCTTAAGGTTTTTAAGATTTTTAAGATTCTTAAGATTTTTAAGGTTTTTAAGGTTTTCAAGATTTTTGAGATTTTCAAGATTCTTGAGATTCTTAAGGTTTTTAAGATTTTTAAGGTTTTTCAGATTCTTAAGGTTTTTAAGATTCTTAAGGTTTTTAAGATTATTAAGATTTTTAAGGTTTTTAAGATTCTTAAGATTTTTAAGATTCTCGAGGTTTCTGAGATTCTTAAGGTTTTTAAGATTTTTGAGATTTTTAAGGTTTTTAAGATTCTCAAGGTTTTTAAGATTCTCAAGATTTTTAAGATTCTTAAGGTTTTTAAGATTCTTAAGGTTTTTGAGATTGTTAAGCTCTTTAAGATTCTCAAGGTTTTTAAGATTCTCAAGATTTTTAAGATTCTTAAGGTTTTTAAGATTTTTTAAGGTTTTTAAGTTCTTAATCTTAAAAATCTTAAGACTAAAAACCTTGATAATCTAAAAATCTTAAGAATCTTGAAAATACTTGAGAACCTTAAAAATCTTCAAAAGATTAATTAAGAATCTTGAGGATCTTGAAATCTTAATAATCAAAAATCTTAAAAACCATAAGTATCTTAAGAATCATAAAAACCTTAAGAATATAAAAAACCCTAGGAATCTCAAAAATCTTAAAAACCTTAAGAATCTTAAAAATCTTAAGAAACTTGAAAATCTTATGAATCTTAAAAACCTTAAGAATCTTAAAAACCTTAAAAATCTTGAAAACCTAAAGAATCTTAAAAACCTCAAAATTCTTAAGAATCTTAAAAACCTCAAAATTCTTAAGAATCTTAAAAACCTTAAGAATCTTAAAAATCATGAGAATCTTAAAAACCTTGAAAATCTTAAAACCTTAAGAATCTTAAAAATCATGAGAATCTTAAAAACCTTTAAAATCTTGAAAACCTTAAGAATCTTAAAAACCTTAAGAATCTTAAAAATCTTAAGAATCCTAAAAACCTTAAGAATCTTGAAAACCTAAAGAATCTTAAGAATCTTAAAAACCTTTAAAATCTTGAAAACCTTAAGAATCTTAAAAACCTTCAAAATCTTAAGATTTCGAAGGTTTTTAAGATTCTTAAGGGTTTAAAGATTTTTAAGGTTTTTCAGATTCTTAAGGTTTTTAAGATTTTTAAGATTCTTAAGATTTTTAAGGTTTTTAAGGTTTTCAAGATTTTTGAGATTTTCAAGATTCTTGAGATTCTTAAGGTTTTTAAGATTTTTAAGGTTTTTCAGATTCTTAAGGTTTTTAAGATTCTTAAGGTTTTTAAGATTATTAAGATTTTTAAGGTTTTTAAGATTCTTAAGATTTTTAAGATTCTCGAGGTTTCTGAGATTCTTAGGGTTTTTAAGATTTTTAAGATTCTTAAGATTTTTAAGGTTTTCAAGATTTTTAAGGTTTTTGAGATTTTTAAGATTCTTGAGATTCTTAAGGTTTTTAAGATTCTTAAGATTTTTATGGTTTTTAAGGTTTTTAAGATTCTTAAGGTTTTTAAGATTTTAAAGGTTTATAAGATTTTAAAGGTTTTTAAGATTCTTAAGATTTTCAAGGTTTTTAAGATTCTTAAGATTTTTAAGATTCTTAAGGTTTTTAAAATTCTCAAGGTTTTTAGGATTCTTAAGATTTTTGAGATTTTTAAGGTTTTTAAGATTCTTAAGATTTTTAAGATTCTTAAGGGTTTTGAGATTCTCAAGGTTTTAATTAAGATTCTTGAGATCTTAAGATTCTTGAAATTATTAAGATTCTCAAGATTCTTAAGGTTTTTAAGATTTTTAAGATTCTTGAGATTTTTAAGATTCTCAAGATTTTTAAGGTTTTTAAGATTTTTAAGGTTTTTGAGATTTTAAAAGGTTTTTAAAATTTTTAAGATTCTTAAGCTTTTCAAGATTCTTAAGGTTTTTAAGATCTTTAAGGTTTTTAAGATTCTTAAGGTTTTTAAGATTCTTAAGGTTTTTAAGATTCTTAAGATTTTCAAGGTTTTCAAGATTTTTGAGGATTTCAAGATTCTTAAGGTTTTTGAGATTTTTAGGGTTTTTTAGATTTTTAAGGTTTTAAAGATTCTCAAGGTTTTTAGGATTCTTGAGATTTTAAGATTTTTAAGGTTTTTAAGATTTTTGAGATTTTTAAGGTTTTTAAGATTCTCAAGGTTTTTAAGATTCTTAAGGTTTTTAAGATTCTTAAGGTTTTTAAGATTTTTTAAGGTTTTTAAGATTCTTAAGGTTTTTAAGATTCTCAAGGTTTTTAAGATTCTTAAGGTTTTTAAGATTCTTAAGGTTTTTAAGATTGTTAAGCTCTTTAAGATTCTAAAGGTTTTTAAGATTCTCAAGATTTTTAAGATTCTTAAGGTTTTTAAGATTTTTTAAGGTTTTCAAGTTCTTAATCTTAAAAATCTTAAGACTAAAATCCTTGATAATCTAAAAATCTTAAGAATCTTGAAAATACTTGAGAACCTCAAAAATCTTCAAAAGATTAAGAATCTTGAGGATCTTGAAATCTTAATAATCAAAAATCTTAAAAATCATAAGTATCTTAAGAATCATAAAAACCTTAAGAATATAAAAAACCCTAGGAATCTCAAAAATCTTAAAAACCTTAAGAATCTTAAAAATCTTAAGAAACTTGAAAATCTTATGAATCTTAAAAACCTTAAGAATCTTAAAAACCTTAAAAATCTTGAAAACCTTAAGAATCTTAAAAATCATGAGAATCTTGAAAACCTTAAGAATCTTAGAAAACTCAAGAATCTTAAAAACCTTAAAAATCTTAAAAACCTTAAGAATCTAAAAAATCTTAAGAATCTTAAGAATCTTAAAAACCTTTAAAATCTTGAAAACCTTAAGAATCTTAAAAACCTTAAGAATCTTAAAAATCTTAAGAATCTTAAAAACCTTAAAAATCTTGAAAACCTTAAGAATCTTAAAAACCTTCAAAATCTTAAGATTTCGAAGGTTTTTAAGATTCTTAAGGGTTTAAAAATTTTTAAGGTTTTTCAGATTCTTAAGGTTTTTAAGATTTTTAAGATTCTTAAGATTTTTAAGGTTTTTAAGGTTTTCAAGATTTTTAAGGTTTTTGAGATTTTTAAGATTCTTGAGATTCTTAAGATTTTTGAGATTTTTAAGGTTTTTCAGATTCTTAAGGTTTTTAAGATTCTTAAGGTTTTTAAGATTCTTAAGATTTTTAAGGTTTTTAAGATTCTTAAGATTTTCAAGATTCTCGAGGTTTCTGAGATTCTTAGGGTTTTTAAGATTTTTAAGATTCTTAAGATTCTTAAGATTTTCAAGGTTTTTAAGATTTTTAAGGTTTTCAAGATTTTTAAGGTTTTTGAGATTTTCAAGATTCTTGAGATTCTTAAGGTTTTTAAGATTCTTAAGATTTTTATGGTTTTTAAGGTTTTCAAGATTCTTAAGGTTTTTAAGATTTTTAAGGTTTTTGAGATTCTTAAGATTTTCAAGGTTTTTAAGATTCTTAAGGTTTTTAAAATTCTCAAGATTTTAAGATTCTTAAGGTTTTTAAGATTCTTAAGGTTTTTAAGATTCTTAAGATTTCTAAGATTCTTAAGATTTTTAAGATTCTAAAGATTTTTGAGATTTTTAAGGTTTTTAAGATTCTTAAGATTTTTAAGATTCTTGAGGGTTTTGAGATTCTCAAGGTTTTTATTAAGATTCTTGAGATCTTAAGATTCTTAAAATTATTAAGATTCTTAAGGTTTTTAAGATTCTTAAGATTTTTAAGATTCTCAAGATTTTTAAGGTTTTTAAGATTTTTAAGGTTTTTGAGATTTTTAAAAGGTTTTTAAAATTTTCAAGATTCTTAAGCTTTTCAAGATTCTTAAGGTTTTTAAGATCTTTAAGGTTTTTAAGATTCTTAAGGTTTTTAAGATTCTTAAGATTTTTAAGGTTTTCAAGATTTTTGAGGTTTTCAAGATTCTTAAGGTTTTTGAGATTTTCAGGGTTTTTAAGATTTTTAAGGTTTTTAAGATTCTCAAGGTTTTTAGGATTCTTAAGATTTTAAGATTCTTAAGGTTTTTAAGATTTTTGAGATTTTTAAGTTTTTCAAGATTCTTAAGATTTTTAAGATTCTTGAGGTTTTTCAGATTCTTAAGGTTTTAAAGATTTTTAAAATTCTTAAGGTTTTTAAGATTCTTAAGATTTTTTAGATTCTTAAGGTTTTCAAGATTTTTAAGGTTTTTAAGTTTCTTAAGATTTTTAAGATTCTTAAGTATTTCAAGATTTTCAAGGTTTTTAAGATTCTTAAGGTTTTTAAGATTCTTAAGATTTTTATGGTTTTTAAGGTTTTTAAGATTCTTAAGTTTTTTAAGATTTTTAAGGTTTTCAAGATTCTTAAGGTTTTCAAGATCTTTAAGGTTTTTAAGATTCGTAAGGTTTTTAAGATTCTTAAGATTTTTAAGGTTTTCAAGATTTTTGAGGTTTTCAAGATTCTTGAGGTTTTTGAGATTTTTAGGGTTTTTAAGATTTTTAAGGTTTTTAAGATTCTCAAGGTTTTTAGGATTCTTAAGATTTTAAGATTCTTAAGGTTTTTAAGATTTTTGAGATTTTTAAGGTTTTTAAGATTCTTAAGATTTTTAAGATTCTTAAGGTTTTTCAGATTCTTAAGGTTTTTAAGATTCTTAAGATTTTTAAGATTCTTAAGGATTTCAAGATTTTCAAGGTTTTTAAGATTCTTAAGGTTTTTAAGATTCTTAAGATTTTTATGGTTTTTAAGGTTTTTAAGATTCTTAAGGTTTTTAAGATTTTTAAGGTTTTCAAGATTCTTAAGATTTTCAAGGTTTTTGAGATTCTTAAGATTTTTAAGATTCTTAAGGTTTTTAAAATTCTCAAGGTTTTTAGGATTCTTAAGATTTTAAGATTCTTAAGGTTTTTAAGATTTTTGAGATTTTTAAGGTTTTTGAGATTCTTAAGATTTTTAAGATTCTCAAGGTTTTTAAGATTCTTAAGGTTTTTGAGATTGTTAAGCTCTTTAAGATTCTAAAGGTTTTTAAGATTCTCAAGATTTTTAAGATTCTTAAGGTTTTTAAGATTTTTTAAGGTTTTTAAGTTCTTAATCTTAAAAATCTTAAGACTAAAAACCTTGATAATCTAAAAATCTAAGAATTTTGAAAATACTTGAGAACCTTAAAAATCTCCAAAAGATTAAGAATCTTGAGGATCTTGAAACCTTAATAATCAAAAATCTTAAAAATCATAAGTATCTTAAGAATCATAAAAACCTTAAGAATATAAAAAACCCTAGGAATCTCAAAAATCTTAAAAACCTTAAGAATCTTAAAAATCTTAAGAAACTTGAAAATCTTAAAAACCTTAAGAATCTTAAAAACCTTAAAAATCTTGAAAACCTTAAGAATCTTAAAAACCTCAAAATTCTTAAGAATCTTAAAAACCTCAAAATCCTTAAGAATCTTAAAAACCTTAAGAATCTTAAAAATCATGAGAATCTTGAAAACCTTAAGAATCTTAGAAAACTCAAGAATCTTAAAAACCTTAAAAATCTTAAAAACCTTAAGAATCTAAAAAATCTTAAGAATCTTAAAAACCTTAAGAATTTCAAAAATTTTTAAAACCTTAAGAATCTTAAAAACCTTAAGAATCTTAAAAATCTTAAGAATCCTAAAAACCTTAAGAATCTTAAAAACCTAAAGAATCTTAAGAATCTTAAAAACCTCAAAAATCTTGAAAACCTTAAGAATCTTAAAAACCTTCAAAATCTTAAGATTTCGAAGGTTTTTAAGATTCTTAAGGGTTTAAAGATTTTTAAGGTTTTTCAGATTCTTAAGGTTTTTAAGATTTTCAAGATTCTTAAGATTTTTAAGGTTTTTAAGGTTTTCAAGATTTTTGAGATTTTTAAGATTCTTGAGATTCTTAAGGTTTTTAAGATTTTTAAGGTTTTTCGGATTCTTAAGGTTTTTAAGATTCTTAAGGTTTTTAAGATTATTAAGATTTTTAAGGTTTTTAAGATTCTTAAGATTTTTAAGATTCTCGAGGTTTCTGAGATTCTTAGGGTTTTTAATATTTTTAAGATTCTTAAGATTTTTAAGATTTTTGAGGTTTTCAAGATTTTTAAGGTTTTTGAGATTTTCAAGATTCTTGAGATTCTTAAGGTTTTTAAGATTCTTAAGATTTTTATGGTTTTTAAGGTTTTTAAGATTCTTAAGGTTTTTAAGATTTTTAAGGTTTTTAAGATTCTTAAGATTTTCAAGGTTTTTAAGATTCTTAAGATTTTTAAGATTCTTAAGGTTTTTAAAATTCTCAAGGTTTTTAGGATTCTTAAGATTTTAAGATTCTTAAGGTTTTTAAGATTCTTAAGGTTTTTAAGATTCTTAAGATTTCTAAGATTCTTAAGATTTTTGAGATTTTTAAGGTTTTTAAGATTCTTAAGATTTTTAAGATTCTTAAGGGTTTTGAGATTCTCAAGGTTTTTATTAAGATTCTTGAGATCTTAAGATTCTTAAAATTATTAAGATTCTTAAGGTTTTTAAGATTCTTAAGATTTTTAAGATTCTCAAGATTTTTAAGGTTTTTAAGATTTTTAAGGTTTTTGAGATTTTTAAAAGGTTTTTAAAATTTTCAAGATTCTTAAGCTTTTCAAGATTCTTAAGGTTTTTAAGATCTTTAAGGTTTTTAAGATTCTTAAGGTTTTTAAGATTCTTAAGATTTTTAAGGTTTTCAAGATTTTTGAGGTTTTCAAGATTCTTAAGGTTTTTGAGATTTTCAGGGTTTTTAAGATTTTTAAGGTTTTTAAGATTCTCAAGGTTTTTAGGATTCTTAAGATTTTAAGATTCTTAAGGTTTTTAAGATTTTTGAGATTTTTAAGGTTTTCAAGATTCTTAAGATTTTTAAGATTCTTGAGGTTTTTCAGATTCTTAAGGTTTTAAAGATTTTTAAAATTCTTAAGGTTTTTAAGATTCTTAAGATTTTTTAGATTCTTAAGGTTTTCAAGATTTTTAAGGTTTTTAAGATTCTTAAGATTTTTAAGATTCTTAAGTATTTATTTATTTATTATCTTAAGATTCTTAAGATTTTTATGGTTTTTAAGGTTTTTAAGATTCTTAAGGTTTTCAAGATTTTTACGGTTTTCAAGATTCTTAAGATTTTCAAGGTTTTTAAGATTCTTAAGATTTTTAAGATTCTTAAGGTTTTTGAAATTCTCAAGGTTTTTAGGATTCTTAAGATTTTAAGATTCTTAAGGTTTTTAAGATTTTTGAGATTTTTAAGGTTTTTAAGATTATTAAGATTTTTAAGATTCTTAAGGTTTTTCAGATTCTTAAGATTTTTAAGATTCTTAAGGTTTTTAAGATTCTTGAGATTTTTAAGATTTTTAAGAGCTTAAGGTTTTTAAGATGTTTTAAGGTTTTTAAGATTTTTTAAGGTTTTTAAGATTCTTAAGGTTTTTAAGATTCTCAAGGTTTTTAAGATTCTTAAGGTTTTTAAGATTCTTATGGTTTTTAAGATTGTTAAGCTCTTTAAGATTCTAAAGGTTTTTAAGATTCTCAAGATTTTTAAGATTCTTAAGGTTTTTAAGATTTTTTAAGGTTTTTAAGTTCTTAATCTTAAAAATCTTAAGACTAAGAACCTTAATAATCTAAAAATCTTAAGAATCTTGAAAATACTTGAGAACCTTAAAAATCTTCAAAAGATTGAGAATCTTGAGGATCTTGAAATCTTAATAATCAAAAATCTTAAAAATCATAAGTATCTTAAGAATCATAAAAACCTTAGGAATATAAAAAACCCTAGGAATCTCAAAAATCTTAAAAACCTTAAGAATCTTAAAAATCTTAAGAATCTTAAAAATCATGAGAATCTTGAAAACCTTAAGAATCTTAGAGAACTCAAGAATCTTAAAAACCTTGAAAATCTTAAAAACCTTAAGAATCTAAAAAATCTTAAGAATCTTAAAAACCTTAAGAATTTTAAAAATCTTTAAAACCTTAAGAATCTTAAAAACCTAAAGAATCTTATGAATCTTAAAAACCTTAAAAATCTTGAAAACCTTAAGAATCTTAAAAACCTTCAAAATCTTAAGATTTCGAAGGTTTTTAAGATTCTTAAGGGTTTAAAGATTTTTAAGGTTTTTCAGATTCTTAAGGTTTATAAGATTTTTAAGATTCTTAAGATTTTTAAGGTTTTTAAGGTTTTCAAGATTTTTGAGATTTTTAAGATTCTTGAGATTCTTAAGGTTTTTAAGATTTTTAAGGTTTTTCAGATTCTTAAGGTTTTTAAGATTCTTAAGGTTTTTAAGATTATTAGGATTTTTAAGGTTTTTAAGATTCTCAAGATTTTTAAGATTCTCGAGGTTTCTGAGATTCTTAGGGTTTTTAAGATTCTTAAGATTCTTAAGATTTTTAAGGTTTTTAAGATTTTTAAGGTTTTCAAGATTTTTAAGGTTTTTGAAATTTTTAAGATTCTTGAGATTCTTAAGGTTTTTAAGATTCTTAAGATTTTTATGGTTTTTAAGGTTTTTAAGATTCTTAAGATTTTTAAGATTTTTAAGATTCTTAAGATTTTCAAGGTTTTAAAGATTCTTAAGATTTTTAAGATTCTCAAGGTTTTTAAAATTCTCAAGGTTTTTAGGATTCTAAAGATTTTGAGATTCTTAAGGTTTTTAAGATTCTTAAGGTTTTTAAGATTCTTAAGGTTTTTAAGATTCTTAAGATTTCTAAGATTCTTAAGATTTTTAAGATTCTTAAGATTTTTGAGATTTTTAAGGTTTTTAAGATTCTTAAGATTTTTAAGATTCTTAAGGGTTTTGAGATTCTCAAGGTTTTTATTAAGATTCTTGAGATCTTAAGATTCTTAAAATTATTAAGATTCTCAAGATTCTTAAGGTTTTTAAGATTTTTAAGATTCTTAAGATTTTTAAGATTCTCAAGATTTTTAATGTTTTTAAGATTTTTGAGGTTTTTGAGATTTTTAAAAGGTTTTTAAAATTTTTAAGATTCTTGAGCTTTTCAAGATTCTTAAGGTTTTAAAGATCTTTAAGGTTTTTAAGATTCTTAAGGTTTTTAAGATTCTTAAGATTTTTAGGGTTTTCAAGATTTTTGAGGTTTTCAAGATTTTTAAGGTTTTTGAGATTTTTAGGGTTTTTAAGATTTTCAAGGTTTTTAAGATTCTCAAGGTTTTTAGGATTCTTAAGATTTTAAGATTCTTAAGGTTTTTGAGATTTTTGAGATTTTTAATTTTTTTAAGATTTTTTAAGGTTTTTAAGATTCTTAAGGTTCTCAAGATTCTCATGATTTTTAGGATTTTTAAGGTTTTTAAGATTCTTAAGAATTTTGAGGTTTTTAAGATTCTTAAGAATTTTGAGGTTTTTAAGATTCTTAAGGTTTTCAAAATTTTTAAGGTTTTTAAGATTCTTAAGGTTTTTAAGATTCATAAGATTTTCAAGTTTCTTAAGATTTTTAAGATTCTTAAGGTTTTTAAGATTTTTGAGATTCCTAGGGTTTTTTATATTCTTAAGGTTTTTATGATTCTTAAGATACTTATGATTTTTAAGATTTTTGATTATTAAGATTTCAAGATCCTCAAGATTCTAAATCTTTTGAAGATTTTTAAGGTTCTCAAGTATTTTCAAGATTCTTAAGATTTTTAAGGTTTTTAAGATTTTTAAGGTTTTTGAGATTTTTAAAAGGTTTTTAAAATTTTTAAGATTCTTAAGCTTTTCAAGATTCTTAAGGTTTTTAAGATTTTTAAGGTTTTCAAGATTTTTGAGGTTTTCAAGATTCTTAAGGTTTTTGAGATTTTTAGGGTTTTTTAGATTTTTAAGGTTTTTAAGATTCTCAAGGTTTTTAGGATTCTTAAGATTTTAAGATTCTTAAGGTTTTTAAGATTTTTGAGATTTTTAAGGTTTTTAAGATTTTTTAAGGTTTTTAAGATTCTTAAGGTTTTTAAGATTCTCAAGGTTTTCAAGATTCTTAAGGTTTTTAAGATTCTTAAGGTTTTTAAGATTGTTAAGCTCTTTAAGATTCTAAAGGTTTTTAATATTCTCAGGATTTTTAAGATTCTTAAGGTTTTTAAGATTTTTTAAGGTTTTTAAGTTCTTAATCTTAAAAATCTTAAGACTAAGAACCTTAATAATCTGAAAATCTTAAGAATCTTGAAAATACTTGAGAACCTTAAAAATCTTCAAAAGATTAAGAATCTTGAGGATATTGAAATCTTAATAATCAAAAATCTTGAAAATCATAAGTATCTTAAGAATCATAAAAACCTTAAGAATATAAAAAACCCTAGGAATCTCAAAAATCTTAAAAACCTTAAGAATCTTAAAAATCTTAAGAAACTTGAAAATCTTATGAATCTTAAAAACCTTAAGAATCTTAAAAACCTTGAAAACCTTAAGAATCTTAAAAACCTCAAAATTCTTAAGAATCTTAAAAACCTTAAGAATCTTAAAAATCATGAGAATCTTGAAAACCTTAAGAATCTTAGAAAACTCAAGAATCTTAAAAACCTTGAAAATCTTAAAAACCTTAAGAATCTAAAAAATCTTAAGAATCTTAAAAACCTTAAGAATTTTAAAAATCTTTAAAACCTTAAGAATCTTAAAAACCTAAAGAATCTTATGAATCTTAAAAACCTTAAAAATCTTGAAAACCTTAAGAATCTTAAAAACCTTCAAAATCTTAAGATTTTTAGGGTTTTCAAGATTTTTGAGGTTTTCAAGATTTTTAAGGTTTTTGAGATTTTTAGGGTTTTTAAGATTTTTAAGGTTTTTAAGATTCTCAAGGTTTTTAGGATTCTTAAAATCTTAAGAATCCTAAAAACCTTGAGAATCTTAAAAACCTTGAAAATCTTAAAAACCCTAAAAATCTCAAAAACCTTAAAAATCTTGAAAACCTCAAAAATCTTGAAAACCCTAAAAATCTTAAGAATCTTAAAAACCTTAAGAATCTTAAAAATCATGAGAATCTTGAAAACCTTAAGAATCTTAGAAAACTCAAGAATCTTAAAAACCTTAAAAATCTTAAAAACCTTAAGAATCTAAAAAATCTTAAGAATCTTAAAAACTTTAAGAATTTTAAAAATCTTTGAAACCTTAAGAGTCTTAAAAACCTTAAGAATCTTAAAAATCTTAAGAATCCTAAAAACCTTAAGAATCTCAAAAACCTAAAGAATCTTAAGAATCTTAAAAACCTAAAAAATCTTGAAAACCTTAAGAATCTTAAAAACCTTCAAAATCTTAAGATTTCGAAGGTTTTTAAGATTCTTAAGGGTTTAAAGCTTTTCAAGGTTTTTCAGATTCTTAAGGTTTTTAAGATTTTTAAGATTCTTAAGATTTTTAAGGTTTTTAAGGTTTTCAAGATTTTTAAGGTTTTTGAGATTTTTAAGATTCTTGAGATTCTTAAGGTTTTTAAGATTTTTAAGGTTTTTCAGATTCTTAAGGTTTTTAAGATTCTTGAGGTTTTTAATATTCTTAAGATTTTTAAGATTCTCGAGGTTTCTAAGATTCTTAGGGTTTTCAAGATTTTTAAGATTCTTAAGATTCTTAAGATTTTTAAGGTTTTCAAGATTTTTAAGGTTTTTGAGATTTTTAAGATTCTTGAGATTCTTAAGGTTTTTAAGATTCTTAAGATTTTTATGGTTTTTAAGGTTTTTAAGATTCTTAAGGTTTTTAAGATTTTTAAGGTTTTCAAGGTTTTTAAGATTCTTAAGATTTTTAAGATTCTCAAGGTTTTTAAAATTCTCAAGGTTTTTAGGATTCTTAAGATTTTAAGATTCTTAAGGTTTTTAAGATTCTTAAGATTTTTGAGATTCTTAAGGTTTTTAAGATTTTTTAAGGTTTTTAAGATTTTTTAAGGTTTTTGAGAATCTTAAGGTTTTAAAGATTCTCAAGGTTTTTAAGATTCTCAAGGTTTTTAAGATTCTTGAGGTTTTTAAGATTCTTAAGGTTTTTAAGATTCTTAAGGGTTTAAAGATTTTTAAGGTTTTTCAGATTCTTAAGGTTTTTAAGATTTTTAAGATTCTTAAGATTTTTAAGGTTTTTAAGGTTTTCAAGATTTTTAAGGTTTTTGAGATTTTTAAGATTCTTGAGATTCTTAAGGTTTTTAAGATTTTCAAGGTTTTTCAGATTCTTAAGGTTTTTAAGATTCTTAAGGTTTTTAAGATTCTTAAGATTTTTAAGATTCTCGAGGTTTCTAAGATTCTTAGGGTTTTTAAGATTTTTAAGATTATTAAGATTCTTAAGATTTTTAAGGTTTTTAAGATTTTTAAGGTTTTCAAGATTTTTAAGGTTTTTGAGATTTTTAAGATTCTTGAGATTCTTAAGGTTTTTAAGATTCTTAAGATTTTTATGGTTTTTAAGGTTTTTAAGATTCTTAAGGTTTTTAAGATTTTTAAGGTTTTTCAGATTCTTAAGGTTTATAAGATTTTTAAGATTCTTAAGATTTTTAAGGTTTTTAAGGTTTTCAAGATTTTTGAGATTTTTAAGATTCTTGAGATTCTTAAGGTTTTTAAGATTTTTAAGGTTTTTCAGATTCTTAAGGTTTTTAAGATTCTTAAGGTTTTTAAGATTATTAGGATTTTTAAGGTTTTTAAGATTCTCAAGATTTTTAAGATTCTCGAGGTTTCTGAGATTCTTAGGGTTTTTAAGATTTTTAAGATTCTTAAGATTTTTAAGGTTTTTAAGATTTTTAAGGTTTTCAAGATTTTTAAGGTTTTTGAAATTTTTAAGATTCTTGAGATTCTTAAGGTTTTTAAGATTCTTAAGATTTTTATGGTTTTTAAGGTTTTTAAGATTCTTAAGATTTTTAAGATTTTTAAGATTCTTAAGATTTTCAAGGTTTTAAAGATTCTTAAGATTTTTAAGATTCTCAAGGTTTTTAAAATTCTCAAGGTTTTTAGGATTCTAAAGATTTTGAGATTCTTAAGGTTTTTAAGATTCTTAAGGTTTTTAAGATTCTTAAGGTTTTTAAGATTCTTAAGATTTCTAAGATTCTTAAGATTTTTAAGATTCTTAAGATTTTTGAGATTTTTAAGGTTTTTAAGATTCTTAAGATTTTTAAGATTCTTAAGGGTTTTGAGATTCTCAAGGTTTTTATTAAGATTCTTGAGATCTTAAGATTCTTAAAATTATTAAGATTCTCAAGATTCTTAAGGTTTTTAAGATTTTTAAGATTCTTAAGATTTTTAAGATTCTCAAGATTTTTAATGTTTTTAAGATTTTTGAGGTTTTTGAGATTTTTAAAAGGTTTTTAAAATTTTTAAGATTCTTGAGCTTTTCAAGATTCTTAAGGTTTTAAAGATCTTTAAGGTTTTTAAGATTCTTAAGGTTTTTAAGATTCTTAAGATTTTTAGGGTTTTCAAGATTTTTGAGGTTTTCAAGATTTTTAAGGTTTTTGAGATTTTTAGGGTTTTTAAGATTTTCAAGGTTTTTAAGATTCTCAAGGTTTTTAGGATTCTTAAGATTTTAAGATTCTTAAGGTTTTTGAGATTTTTGAGATTTTTAATTTTTTTAAGATTTTTTAAGGTTTTTAAGATTCTTAAGGTTCTCAAGATTCTCATGATTTTTAGGATTTTTAAGGTTTTTAAGATTCTTAAGAATTTTGAGGTTTTTAAGATTCTTAAGAATTTTGAGGTTTTTAAGATTCTTAAGGTTTTCAAAATTTTTAAGGTTTTTAAGATTCTTAAGGTTTTTAAGATTCATAAGATTTTCAAGTTTCTTAAGATTTTTAAGATTCTTAAGGTTTTTAAGATTTTTGAGATTCCTAGGGTTTTTTATATTCTTAAGGTTTTTATGATTCTTAAGATACTTATGATTTTTAAGATTTTTGATTATTAAGATTTCAAGATCCTCAAGATTCTAAATCTTTTGAAGATTTTTAAGGTTCTCAAGTATTTTCAAGATTCTTAAGATTTTTAAGGTTTTTAAGATTTTTAAGGTTTTTGAGATTTTTAAAAGGTTTTTAAAATTTTTAAGATTCTTAAGCTTTTCAAGATTCTTAAGGTTTTTAAGATTTTTAAGGTTTTCAAGATTTTTGAGGTTTTCAAGATTCTTAAGGTTTTTGAGATTTTTAGGGTTTTTTAGATTTTTAAGGTTTTTAAGATTCTCAAGGTTTTTAGGATTCTTAAGATTTTAAGATTCTTAAGGTTTTTAAGATTTTTGAGATTTTTAAGGTTTTTAAGATTTTTTAAGGTTTTTAAGATTCTTAAGGTTTTTAAGATTCTCAAGGTTTTCAAGATTCTTAAGGTTTTTAAGATTCTTAAGGTTTTTAAGATTGTTAAGCTCTTTAAGATTCTAAAGGTTTTTAATATTCTCAGGATTTTTAAGATTCTTAAGGTTTTTAAGATTTTTTAAGGTTTTTAAGTTCTTAATCTTAAAAATCTTAAGACTAAGAACCTTAATAATCTGAAAATCTTAAGAATCTTGAAAATACTTGAGAACCTTAAAAATCTTCAAAAGATTAAGAATCTTGAGGATATTGAAATCTTAATAATCAAAAATCTTGAAAATCATAAGTATCTTAAGAATCATAAAAACCTTAAGAATATAAAAAACCCTAGGAATCTCAAAAATCTTAAAAACCTTAAGAATCTTAAAAATCTTAAGAAACTTGAAAATCTTATGAATCTTAAAAACCTTAAGAATCTTAAAAACCTTGAAAACCTTAAGAATCTTAAAAACCTCAAAATTCTTAAGAATCTTAAAAACCTTAAGAATCTTAAAAATCATGAGAATCTTGAAAACCTTAAGAATCTTAGAAAACTCAAGAATCTTAAAAACCTTGAAAATCTTAAAAACCTTAAGAATCTAAAAAATCTTAAGAATCTTAAAAACCTTAAGAATTTTAAAAATCTTTAAAACCTTAAGAATCTTAAAAACCTAAAGAATCTTATGAATCTTAAAAACCTTAAAAATCTTGAAAACCTTAAGAATCTTAAAAACCTTCAAAATCTTAAGATTTTTAGGGTTTTCAAGATTTTTGAGGTTTTCAAGATTTTTAAGGTTTTTGAGATTTTTAGGGTTTTTAAGATTTTTAAGGTTTTTAAGATTCTCAAGGTTTTTAGGATTCTTAAGATTTTAAGAATCCTAAAAACCTTGAGAATCTTAAAAACCTTAAAAATCTTAAAAACCCTAAAAATCTCAAAAACCTTAAAAATCTTGAAAACCTCAAAAATCTTGAAAACCCTAAAAATCTTAAGAATCTTAAAAACCTTAAGAATCTTAAAAATCATGAGAATCTTGAAAACCTTAAGAATCTTAGAAAACTCAAGAATCTTAAAAACCTTAAAAATCTTAAAAACCTTAAGAATCTAAAAAATCTTAAGAATCTTAAAAACCTTAAGAATTTTAAAAATCTTTGAAACCTTAAGAGTCTTAAAAACCTTAAGAATCTTAAAAATCTTAAGAATCCTAAAAACCTTAAGAATCTCAAAAACCTAAAGAATCTTAAGAATCTTAAAAACCTAAAAAATCTTGAAAACCTTAAGAATCTTAAAAACCTTCAAAATCTTAAGATTTCGAAGGTTTTTAAGATTCTTAAGGGTTTAAAGCTTTTCAAGGTTTTTCAGATTCTTAAGGTTTTTAAGATTTTTAAGATTCTTAAGATTTTTAAGGTTTTTAAGGTTTTCAAGATTTTTAAGGTTTTTGAGATTTTTAAGATTCTTGAGATTCTTAAGGTTTTTAAGATTTTTAAGGTTTTTCAGATTCTTAAGGTTTTTAAGATTCTTGAGGTTTTTAATATTCTTAAGATTTTTAAGATTCTCGAGGTTTCTAAGATTCTTAGGGTTTTCAAGATTTTTAAGATTCTTAAGATTCTTAAGATTTTTAAGGTTTTCAAGATTTTTAAGGTTTTTGAGATTTTTAAGATTCTTGAGATTCTTAAGGTTTTTAAGATTCTTAAGATTTTTATGGTTTTTAAGGTTTTTAAGATTCTTAAGGTTTTTAAGATTTTTAAGGTTTTCAAGGTTTTTAAGATTCTTAAGATTTTTAAGATTCTCAAGGTTTTTAAAATTCTCAAGGTTTTTAGGATTCTTAAGATTTTAAGATTCTTAAGGTTTTTAAGATTCTTAAGATTTTTGAGATTCTTAAGGTTTTTAAGATTTTTTAAGGTTTTTAAGATTTTTTAAGGTTTTTGAGAATCTTAAGGTTTTAAAGATTCTCAAGGTTTTTAAGATTCTCAAGGTTTTTAAGATTCTTGAGGTTTTTAAGATTCTTAAGGTTTTTAAGATTCTTAAGGGTTTAAAGATTTTTAAGGTTTTTCAGATTCTTAAGGTTTTTAAGATTTTTAAGATTCTTAAGATTTTTAAGGTTTTTAAGGTTTTCAAGATTTTTAAGGTTTTTGAGATTTTTAAGATTCTTGAGATTCTTAAGGTTTTTAAGATTTTCAAGGTTTTTCAGATTCTTAAGGTTTTTAAGATTCTTAAGGTTTTTAAGATTCTTAAGATTTTTAAGATTCTCGAGGTTTCTAAGATTCTTAGGGTTTTTAAGATTTTTAAGATTATTAAGATTCTTAAGATTTTTAAGGTTTTTAAGATTTTTAAGGTTTTCAAGATTTTTAAGGTTTTTGAGATTTTTAAGATTCTTGAGATTCTTAAGGTTTTTAAGATTCTTAAGATTTTTATGGTTTTTAAGGTTTTTAAGATTCTTAAGGTTTTTAAGATTTTTAAGGTTTTCAAGATTCTTAAGATTTTCAAGGTTTTTAAGATTCTTAAGATTTTTAAGATTCTTAAGGTTTTTAAAATTCTCAAGGTTTTTAGAATTCTTAAGATTTTAAGATTCTCAAGGTTTTTAAGATTCTTAAGATTTTTGAGATTCTTAAGGTTTTTAAGATTTTTTAAGGTTTTTAAGATTTTTTAAGGTTTTTGAGATTCTTAAGGTTTTTAAGATTCTCAAGGTTTTTAAGATTCTTAAGGTTTTTAAGATTCTTAAGGTTTTTGAGATTGTTAAGCTCTTTAAGATTCTAAAGGTTTTTAAGATTTTTTAAGGTTTTTAACTTCTTAATCTTAAAAATCTCAAGACTAAAAACCTTGATAATCTAAAAATCTTAAGAATCTTGAAAATAATTGAGAACCTTAAAAATCTTCAAAAGATTAAGAATCTTGAGGATCTTGAAATCTTAATAATCAAAAATCTTAAAAATCATAAGTATCTTAAGAATCATAAAAACCTTAAGAATATTAAAAACCCTAGGAATCTCAAAAATCTTAAGAACCTTAAGAATCTTAAAAATCTTAAGAAACTTGAAAATCTTATGAATCTTAAAAACCTTAAGAATCTTAAAAACCTTAAAAATCTTGAAAACCTTAAGAATCTTAAAAACCTCAAAATTCTCAAGAATCTTAAAAACCTCAAAATTCTTAAGAATCTTAAAAACCTTAAGAATCTTGAAAATCATGAGAATCTTGAATCTTCTTAAAAACCTTAAAAACCATTAAAATCTTAAGAATCTTAAAAACCTTAAGAATCTCAAGAATCTTGAAAATCTCAAAAACCTTAAAAATCTTGAAAACCTTAAAAATCTTAAAAACCTTAAAAATCTTAAGAATCTTAAGAATCTTAAGAATCTAAAAAACCCTAAGAATCTTAGAAACCTCGAGAATCTTAAAAATCTTAAGAATCTTAAAAACCTTAAAAATCTTAAGAATCTTAAAAACCTTAAGAATTTTAAAAACCTTAAGAATCTGAAAAACCTTGAAAATCTTAAAAACCTTAAGAATCTCAAGAATCTTAAAAATCTCAAAAACCTTAAAAATCTTGAAAACCTTAAAAACCTTAAAAATCTTGAGAATCTTAAAAATCTTAAAAACCTTGAGAATCTGAAAAACCTTTAAAATCTTTAAACCCTTGAGAATCTTAAAAACCTTCGAAATCTTAAGATTTTGAAGGTTTTTAAGATTCTTAAGGTTTTCAAGATTTTTAAGGTTTTTAAGATTCTTAAGATTCTTAAGGTTTTTAGGATTCTTAAGAATCTTGAGAATCTCAATAATTTTAAGAATCTTAAGATCTCAAGAATCTTAATAAAAACCTTGAGAATCTCAAAACCCTTAAGAATCTTAAAAATCTTAAGAATCTTAAAAACTTAAAAATCTCAAAAATCTTAAGAATCTTAAAAATCTTAAGAATCTTAGAAATCTCAAGAATCTTAAAAACCTTAAGAATCTTAAAAACCTTAAGAATCTTAAAATCTTAAGAATCCTAAAAACCTTGAGAATTTTAAAAACCTTAAGAATCTTAAAAACCTTAAGAATCTAAAAAATCTTAAGAATCTTAAAAACCTTAAGAATTTTAAAAATCTTTAAAACCTTAAGAATCTTAAAAACCTAAAGAATCTTATGAATCTTAAAAACCTTAAAAATCTTGAAAACCTTAAGAATCTTAAAAACCTTCAAAATCTTAAGATTTCGAAGGTTTTTAAGATTCTTAAGGGTTTAAAGATTTTTAAGGTTTTTCAGATTCTTAAGGTTTATAAGATTTTTAAGATTCTTAAGATTTTTAAGGTTTTTAAGGTTTTCAAGATTTTTGAGATTTTTAAGATTCTTGAGATTCTCAAGGTTTTTAAGATTTTTAAGGTTTTTCAGATTCTTAAGGTTTTCAAGATTCTTAAGGTTTTTAAGATTATTAGGATTTTTAAGGTTTTTAAGATTCTTAAGATTTTTAAGATTCTTGAGGTTTTTAAGATTCTTAAGATTTTTGAGATTCTTAAGGTTTTTAAGATTTTTTAAGGTTTTTAAGATTTTTTAAGGTTTTTGAGATTCTTAAGGTTTTTAAGATTCTCAAGGTTTTTAAGATTCTCAAGGTTTTTAAGATTCTTGAGGTTTTTAAGATTCTTAAGGTTTTTAAGATTCTTAAGATTCTTAAGGTTTTTAGGATTCTTAAGAATCTTGAGAATCTCAATAATTTTAAGAATCTTAAGATCTCAAGAATCTTAATAAAAACCTTGAGAATCTCAAAACCCTTAAGAATCTTAAAAATCTTAAGAATCTTAAAAACTTAAAAATCTCAAAAATCTTAAGAATCTTAAAAATCTTAAGAATCTTAGAAATCTCAAGAATCTTAAAAACCTTAAGAATCTTAAAAACCTTAAGAATCTTAAAATCTTAAGAATCCTAAAAACCTTGAGAATTTTAAAAACCTTAAGAATCTTAAAAACCTTAAGAATCTAAAAAATCTTAAGAATCTTAAAAACCTTAAAAATTTTAAAAATCTTTAAAACCTTAAGAATCTTAAAAACCTAAAGAATCTTATGAATCTTAAAAACCTTAAAAATCTTGAAAACCTTAAGAATCTTAAAAACCTTCAAAATCTTAAGATTTCGAAGGTTTTTAAGATTCTTAAGGGTTTAAAGATTTTTAAGGTTTTTCAGATTCTTAAGGTTTATAAGATTTTTAAGATTCTTAAGATTTTTAAGGTTTTTAAGGTTTTCAAGATTTTTGAGATTTTTAAGATACTTGAGATTCTCAAGGTTTTTAAGATTTTTAAGGTTTTTCAGATTCTTAAGGTTTTCAAGATTCTTAAGGTTTTTAAGATTATTAGGATTTTTAAGGTTTTTAAGATTCTTAAGATTTTTAAGATTCTTAAGGTTTTTAAGATTCTTAAGATTTTTGAGATTCTTAAGGTTTTTAAGATTTTTTAAGGTTTTTAAGATTTTTTAAGGTTTTTGAGATTCTTAAGGTTTTTAAGATTCTCAAGGTTTTTAAGATTCTCAAGGTTTTTAAGATTCTTGAGGTTTTTAAGATTCTTAAGGTTTTTAAGATTCTTAAGGGTTTAAAGATTTTTAAGGTTTTTCAGATTCTTAAGGTTTTTAAGATTTTTAAGATTCTTAAGATTTTTAAGGTTTTTAAGGTTTTCAAGATTTTTAAGGTTTTTGAGATTTTTAAGATTCTTGAGATTCTTAAGGTTTTTAAGATTTTCAAGGTTTTTCAGATTCTTAAGGTTTTTAAGATTCTTAAGGTTTTTAAGATTCTTAAGATTTTCAAGATTCTCGAGGTTTCTAAGATTCTTAGGGTTTTTAAGATTTTTAAGATTCTTAAGATTTTTAAGGTTTTTAAGATTTTTCAGGTTTTCAAGATTTTTAAGGTTTTTGAGATTTTTAAGATTCTTGAGATTCTTAAGGTTTTTAAGATTCTTAAGATTTTTATGGTTTTTAAGGTTTTTAAGATTCTTAAGGTTTTTAAGATTTTTAAGGTTTTCAAGATTCTTAAGATTTTCAAGGTTTTTAAGATTCTTAAGATTTTTAAGATTCTTAAGGTTTTTAAAATTCTCAAGGTTTTTAGAATTCTTAAGATTTTAAGATTCTCAAGGTTTTTAAGATTCTTAAGATTTTTGAGATTCTTAAGGTTTTTAAGATTTTTTAAGGTTTTTAAGATTTTTTAAGGTTTTTGAGATTCTTAAGGTTTTTAAGATTCTCAAGGTTTTTAAGATTCTTAAGGTTTTTAAGATTCTGAAGGTTTTTGAGATTGTTAAGCTCTTTAAGATTCTAAAGGTTTTTAAGATTCTCAAGATTTTTGAGATTCTTAAGGTTTTTAAGATTTTTTAAGGTTTTTAACTTCTTAATCTTAAAAATCTCAAGACTAAAAACCTTGATAATCTAAAAATCTTAAGAATCTTGAAAATACTTGAGAACCTTAAAAATCTTCAAAAGATTAAGAATCTTGAGGATCTTGAAATCTTAATAATCAAAAATCTTAAAAATCATAAGTATCTTAAGAATCATAAAAACCTTAAGAATATTAAAAACCCTAGGAATCTCAAAAATCTTAAGAACCTTAAGAATCTTAAAAATCTTAAGAAACTTGAAAATTTTATGAATCTTAAAAACCTTAAGAATCTTAAAAACCTTAAAAATCTTGAAAACCTTAAGAATCTTAAAAACCTCAAAATTCTTAAGAATCTTAAAAACCTCAAAATTCTTAAGAATCTTAAAAACCTTAAGAATCTTGAAAATCATGAGAATCTTGAATCTTCCTAAAAACCTTAAAAACCATTAAAATCTTAAGAATCTTGAAAACCTTAAGAATCTCAAGAATCTTAAAAATCTCAAAAACCTTAAAAATCTTGAAAACCTTAAAAATCTTAAAAACCTTAAAAATCTTAAGAATCTTAAGAATCTTAAAAATCTAAAAAACCCTAAGAATCTTAGAAACCTCGAGAATTTTAAAAACCTTAAGAATCTGAAAAACCTTGAAAATCTTAAAAACCTTAAGAATCTCAAGAATCTTAAAAATCTCAAAAACCTTAAAAATCTTGAAAACCTTAAAAACCTTTAAAATCTTGAGAATCTTAAAAATCTTAAAAACCTTGAGAATCTGAAAAACCTTAAAAATCTTTAAACCCTTAAGAATCTAAAAACCTTCGAAATCTTAAGATTTTGAAGGTTTTTAAGATTCTTAAGGTTTTCAAGATTTTTAAGGTTTTTAAGATTCTTAAGATTCTTAAGGTTTTTAGGATTCTTAAGAATCTTGAGAATCTTAATAATTTTAAGAATCTTAAGATCTCAAGAATCTTAATAAAAACCTTGAGAATCTCAAAACCCTTAAGAATCTTAAAAATCTTAAGAATCTTAAAAACCTTAAAAATCTCAAAAATCTTAAGAATCTTAAAAATCTTAAGAATCTTAGAAATCTTAAGAATCTTAAAAACCTTAAGAATCTTAAAAACCTTAAGAATCTTAAAATCTTAAGAATCCTAAAAACCTTGAGAATTTTAAAAACCTTAAGAATTTTAAAAATCTTTAAAACCTTAAGAATCTTAAAAACCTAAAGAATCTTATGAATCTTAAAAACCTTAAAAATCTTGAAAACCTTAAGAATCTTAAAAACCTTCAAAATCTTAAGATTTCGAAGGTTTTTAAGATTCTTAAGGGTTTAAAGATTTTTAAGGTTTTTCAGATTCTTAAGGTTTATAAGATTTTTAAGATTCTTAAGATTTTTAAGGTTTTTAAGGTTTTCAAGATTCTTAAGGTTTTCAAGATTTTTAAGGTTTTTAAGATTCTTAAGATTCTTAAGGTTTTTAGGATTCTTAAGAATCTTGAGAATCTTAATAATTTTAAGAATCTTAAGATCTCAAGAATCTTAATAAAAACCTTGAGAATCTCAAAACCCTTAAGAATCTTAAAAATCTTAAGAATCTTAAAAACCTTAAAAATCTCAAAAATCTTAAGAATCTTAAAAATCTTAAGAATCTTAGAAATCTTAAGAATCTTAAAAACCTTAAGAATCTTAAAAACCTTAAGAATCTTAAAATCTTAAGAATCCTAAAAACCTTGAGAATTTTAAAAACCTTAAGAATTTTAAAAATCTTTAAAACCTTAAGAATCTTAAAAACCTAAAGAATCTTATGAATCTTAAAAACCTTAAAAATCTTGAAAACCTTAAGAATCTTAAAAACCTTCAAAATCTTAAGATTTCGAAGGTTTTTAAGATTCTTAAGGGTTTAAAGATTTTTAAGGTTTTTCAGATTTTTAAGGTTTATAAGATTTTTAAGATTCTTAAGATTTTTAAGGTTTTTAAGGTTTGTAAGGTTTTCAAGATTCTTAAGGTTTTTAAGATTCTTAAGGTTTTTAAGATTATTAGGATTTTTAAGGTTTTTAAGATTCTTAAGATTTTTAAGATTCTCGAGGTTTCTGAGATTCTTAGGGTTTTTAAGATTTTTAAGATTCTTAAGATTCTTAAGATTTTTAAGGTTTTCAAGATTTTTAAGGTTTTCAAGATTTTTAAGGTTTTTGAAATTTTTAAGATTCTTGAGATTCTTAAGGTTTTTAAGATTCTTAAGATTTTTATGGTTTTTAAGGTTTTTAAGATTCTTAAGATTTTTAAGATTTTTAAGGTTTTTAAGATTCTTAAGATTTTCAAGGTTTTTAAGATTCTTAAGATTTTTAAGATTCTTAAGGTTTTTAAAATTCTCAAGGTTTTTAGGATTCTTAAGATTTCAAGATTCTTAAGGTTTTTAAGATTCTTAAGGTTTTTAAGATTCTTAAGGTTTTTAAGATTCTTAAGATTTCTAAGATTCTTAAGATTTTTAAGATTCTTAAGATTTTCGAGATTTTTAAGGTTTTTAAGATTCTTAAGATTTTTAAGATTCTTAAGGGTTTTGAGATTCTCAAGGTTTTTATTAAGATTCTTGAGATCTTAAGATTCTTAAAATTATTAAGATTCTTGAGATTCTTAAGGTTTTTAAGATTTTTAAGATTCTTAAGATTTTTAAGATTCTCAAGATTTTTAAGGTTTTTAAGATTTTTGAGGTTTTTGAGATTTTTAAAAGGTTTTTAAAATTTTTAAGATTCTTAAGCTTTTCAAGATTCTTAAGGTTTTTAAGATCTTTAAGGTTTTTAAGATTCTTAGGGTTTTTAAGATTCTTAAGATTTTTAGGGTTTTCAAGATTTTTGAGGTTTTCAAGATTTTTAAGGTTTTTGAGATTTTTAGGGTTTTTCAGATTCTTAAGGTTTTTAAGATTCTTAAGGTTTTTAAGATTATTAGGATTTTTAAGGTTTTTAAGATTCTTAAGATTCTTAAGATTTTTAAGATTCTCGAGGTTTCTGAGATTCTTAGGGTTTTTAAGATTTTTAAGATTCTTAAGATTCTTAAGATTTTTGAGGTTTTTAAGATTTTTAAGGTTTTCAAGATTTTTAAGGTTTTTGAAATTTTTAAGATTCTTGAGATTCTTAAGGTTTTTAAGATTCTTAAGATTTTTATGGTTTTTAAGGTTTTTAAGATTCTTAAGGTTTTTAAGATTTTCAAGGTTTTTAAGATTCTTAAGATTTTCAAGGTTTTTAAGATTCTTGAGATTTTTAAGATTCTTAAGGTTTTTAAAATTCTCAAGGTTTTTAGGATTCTTAAGATTTTAAGATTCTTAAGGTTTTTAAGATTCTTAAGGTTTTTAAGATTCTTAAGATTTCTGAGATTCTTAAGATTTTTAAGATTCTTAAGATTTTTGAGATTTTTAAGGTTTTTAAGATTCTTAAGATTTTTAAGATTCTTAAGGGTTTTGAGATTCTCAAGGTTTTTATTAAGATTCTTGAGATCTTAAGATTCTTAAAATTATTAAGATTCTCAAGATTCTCAAGGTTTTTAAGATTTTTAAGATTCTTGAGATTTTTAAGATTCTCAAGATTTTCAAGGTTTTTAAGATTTTTGAGGTTTTTGAGATTTTTAAAAGGTTTTTAAAATTTTTAAGATTCTTAAGCTTTTCAAGATTCTTGAGGTTTTTAAGATCTTTAAGGTTTTTAAGATTCTTAAGGTTTTTAAGATTCTTAAGATTTTTAGGGTTTTCAAGATTTTTGAGGTTTTCAAGATTTTTAAGGTTTTTGAGATTTTTAGGGTTTTTAAGATTTTTAAGGTTTTTAAGATTCTCAAGGTTTTTAGGATTCTTAAGATTTTAAGATTCTTAAGGTTTTTAAGATTTTTGAGATTTTTAATTTTTTTAAGATTTTTCAAGGTTTTTAAGATTCTTAAGGTTTTTAAGATTCTTAAGAATTTTGAGGTTTTTAAGATTCTTAAGAATTTTGAGGTTTTTAAGATTCTTAAGGTTTTCAAGATTTTTAAGGTTTTTAAGATTCTTAAGGTTTTTAAGATTCATAAGATTTTCAAGTTTCTTAAGATTTTTAAGATTCTTAAGGTTTTTAAGATTTTTGAGATTCCTAGGGTTTTTTATATTCTTAAGGTTTTTATGATTCTTAAGATACTTATGATTTTTAAGATTTTTGATTATTAAGATTTCAAGATCCTCAAGATTCTTAATCTTTTGAAGATTTTTAAGGTTCTCAAGTATTTTCAAGATTCTTAAGATTTTTAAGGTTTTTAAGATTTTTAAGGTTTTTGAGATTTTTAAAAGGTTTTTAAAATTTTTAAGATTCTTAAGCTTTTCAAGATTCTTAAGGTTTTTAAGATCTTTAAGGTTTTTAAGATTCTTAAGGTTTTTAAGATTCTTAAGGTTTTTAAGATTCTTAAGATTTTTAAGGTTTTCAAGATTTTTGAGGTTTTCAAGATTCTTAAGGTTTTTGAGATTTTTAGGGTTTTTTAGATTTTTAAGGTTTTTAAGATTCTCAAGGTTTTTAGGATTCTTAAGATTTTAAGATTCTTAAGGTTTTTAAGATTTTTGAGATTTTTAAGGTTTTTAAGATTTTTTAAGGTTTTTAAGATTCTTAAGGTTTTTAAGATTTTCAAGGTTTTTAAGATTCTTAAGGTTTTTAAGATTCTTAAGGTTTTTAAGATTGTTAAGCTCTTTAAGATTCTGAAGGTTTTTAAGATTCTCAAGATTTTTAAGATTCTTAAGGTTTTTAAGATTTTTTGAGGTTTTTAAGTTCTTAATCTTAAAAATCTTAAGACTAAAATCCTTGATAATCTAAAAATCTTAAGAATCTTGAAAATACTTGAGAACCTTAAAAATCTTCAAAAGATTAAGAATCTTGAGGATCTTGAAATCTTAATAATCAAAAATCTTAAAAATCATAAGTATCTTAAGAATCATAAAAACCTTAAGAATATAAAAAACCCTAGGAATCTCAAAAATCTTGAAAACCTTAAGAATCTTAAAAATCTTAAGAAACTTGAAAATCTTATGAATCTTAAAAACCTTAAGAATCTTAAAAACCTTAAAAATCTTGAAAACCTTAAGAATCTTAAAAACCTCAAAATTCTTAAGAATCTTAAAAACCTTAAGAATCTTAAAAATCATGAGAATCTTGAAAACCTTAAGAATCTTAGAAAACTCAAGAATCTTAAAAACCTTAAAAATCTTAAAAACCTTAAGAATCTTAAAAACCTTAAGAATCTTAAAAATCTTAAGAATCCTAAAAACCTTAAGAATCTCAAAAACCTAAAGAATCTTAAGAATCTTAAAAACCTTAAAAATCTTGAAAACCTTAAGAATCTTAAAAACCTTCAAAATCTTAAGATTTCGAAGGTTTTTAAGATTCTTAAGGGTTTAAAGATTTTTAAGGTTTTTCAGATTCTTAAGGTTTTTAAGATTTTTAAGATTCTTAAGATTTTTAAGGTTTTTAAGGTTTTCAAGATTTTCAAGGTTTTTGAGATTTTTAAGATACTTGAGATTCTTAAGGTTTTTAAGATTTTTAAGGTTTTTCAGATTCTTAAGGTTTTTAAGATTCTTAAGGTTTTTAAGATTCTTAAGATTTTTAAGATTCTCGAGGTTTCTAAGATTCTTAGGGTTTTTAAGATTTTTAAGATTCTTAAGATTCTTAAGATTTTTAAGGTTTTTAAGATTTTTAAGGTTTTCAAGATTTTTAAGGTTTTTGAGATTTTTAAGATTCTTAAGATTTTTATGGTTTTTAAGGTTTTTAAGATTCTTAAGGTTTTTAAGATTTTTAAGGTTCTCAAGATTCTTAAGATTTTCAAGGTTTTTAAGATTCTTAAGATTTTTAAGATTCTTAAGGTTTTTAAAATTCTCAAGGTTTTTAGGATTCTTAAGATTTTAAGATTCTTAAGATTTTTAAGGTTTTTAAGATTTTTAAGGTTTTTGAGATTTTTCAGATTCTTGAGATTTTTCAGATTCTTGAGATTCTTAAGGTTTTTAAGATTCTTAAGATTTTTATGGTTTTTAAGGTTTTTAAGATTCTTAAGGTTTTTAAGATTTTTAAGGTTCTCAAGATTCTTAAGATTTTCAAGGTTTTTAAGATTCTTAAGATTTTTAAGATTCTAAAGGTTTTTAAAATTCTCAAGGTTTTTAGGATTCTTAAGATTTTAAGATTCTTAAGGTTTTTAAGATTTTTAGGGTTTTTGAGATTCTTAAGATTTTCAAGGTTTTTAAGATTCTTAAGGTTTTTAAAATTCTCAAGATTTTAAGATTCTTAAGGTTTTTAAGATTCTTAAGGTTTTTAAGATTCTTAAGATTTCTAAGATTCTTAAGATTTTTAAGATTCTAAAGATTTTTGAGATTTTTAAGGTTTTTAAGATTCTTAAGATTTTTAAGATTCTTAAGGGTTTTGAGATTCTCAAGGTTTTTATTAAGATTCTTGAGATCTTAAGATTCTTAAAATTATTAAGATTCTTAAGGTTTTTAAGATTCTTAAGATTTTTAAGATTCTCAAGATTTTTAAGGTTTTTAAGATTTTTAAGGTTTTTGAGATTTTTAAAAGGTTTTTAAAATTTTCAAGATTCTTAAGCTTTTCAAGATTCTTAAGGTTTTTAAGATCTTTAAGGTTTTTAAGATTCTTAAGGTTTTTAAGATTCTTAAGATTTTTAAGGTTTTCAAGATTTTTGAGGTTTTCAAGATTCTTAAGGTTTTTGAGATTTTCAGGGTTTTTAAGATTTTTAAGGTTTTTAAGATTCTCAAGGTTTTTAGGATTCTTAAGATTTTAAGATTCTTAAGGTTTTTAAGATTTTTGAGATTTTTAAGGTTTTCAAGATTCTTAAGATTTTTAAGATTCTTGAGGTTTTTCAGATTCTTAAGGTTTTAAAGATTTTTAAAATTCTTAAGGTTTTTAAGATTCTTAAGATTTTTTTGATTTTTAAGGTTTTCAAGATTTTTAAGGTTTTTAAGATTCTTAAGATTTTTAAGATTCTTAAGATTTTTAAGATTCTTAAGTATTTCAAGATTTTCAAGGTTTTTAAGATTCTTGAGGTTTTTAAGATTCTTAAGATTTTTATGGTTTTTAAGGTTTTTAAGATTCTTAAGTTTTTTAAGATTTTTAAGGTTTTCAAGATTCTTAAGGTTTTCAAGATCTTTAAGGTTTTTAAGATTCGTAAGGTTTTTAAGATTCTTAAGATTTTTAAGGTTTTCAAGATTTTTGAGGTTTTCAAGATTCTTGAGGTTTTTGAGATTTTCAGGGTTTTCAAGATTTTTAAGGTTTTTAAGATTCTCAAGGTTTTTAGGATTCTTAAGATTTTAAGATTCTTAAGGTTTTTAAAGATTTTTGAGATTTTTAAGGTTTTTAAGATTCTTAAGATTTTTAAGATTTTTAAGGTTTTTCAGATTTTTAAGGTTTTTAAGATTCTTAAGATTTTTAAGATTCTTAAGGATTTCAAGATTTTCAAGGTTTTTAAGATTCTTAAGGTTTTTAAGATTCTTAAGATTTTTATGGTTTTTAAGGTTTTTAAGATTCTTAAGGTTTTTAAGATTTTTAAGGTTTTCAAGATTCTTAAGATTTTCAAGGTTTTTGAGATTCTTAAGATTTTTAAGATTCTTAAGGTTTTTAAAATTCTCAAGGTTTTTAGGATTCTTAAGATTTTAAGATTCTTAAGGTTTTTAAGATTTTTGAGATTTTTAAGGTTTTTAAGATTCTTAAGATTTTTAAGATTCTCAAGGTTTTTAAGATTCTTAAGGTTTTTAAGATTGTTAAGCTCTTTAAGATTCTAAAGGTTTTTAAGATTCTCAAGATTTTTGAGATTCTTAAGGTTTTTAAGATTTTTTAAGGTTTTTAAGTTCTTAATCTTAAAAATCTTAAGACTAAAAACCTTGATAATCTAAAAATCTAAGAATTTTGAAAATACTTGAGAACCTTAAAAATCTCCAAAAGATTAAGAATCTTGAGGATCTTGAAATCTTAATAATCAAAAATCTTAAAAATCATAAGTATCTTAAGAATCATAAAAACCTTAAGAATATAAAAAACCCTAGGAATCTCAAAAATCTTAAAAACCTTAAGAATCTTAAAAATCTTAAGAAACTTGAAAATCTTAAAAACCTTAAGAATCTTAAAAACCTTAAAAATCTTGAAAACCTTAAGAATCTTAAAAACCTCAAAATTCTTAAGAATCTTAAAAACCTCAAAATCCTTAAGAATCTTAAAAACCTTAAGAATCTTAAAAATCATGAGAATCTTGAAAACCTTAAGAATCTTAGAAAACTCAAGAATCTTAAAAACCTTAAAAATCTTAAAAACCTTAAGAATCTAAAAAATCTTAAGAATCTTAAAAACCTTAAGAATTTCAAAAATTTTTAAAACCTTAAGAATCTTAAAAACCTTAAGAATCTTAAAAACCTAAAGAATCTTAAGAATCCTAAAAACCTTAAGAATCTTAAAAACCTAAAGAATCTTAAGAATCTTAAAAACCTTAAAAATCTTGAAAACCTTAAGAATCTTAAAAACCTTCAAAATCTTAAGATTTCGAAGGTTTTTAAGATTCTTAAGGGTTTAAAGATTTTTAAGGTTTTTCAGATTCTTAAGGTTTTTAAGATTTTCAAGATTCTTAAGATTTTTAAGGTTTTTAAGGTTTTCAAGATTTTTGAGATTTTTAAGATTCTTGAGATTCTTAAGGTTTTCAAGATTTTTAAGGTTTTTCGGATTCTTAAGGTTTTTAAGATTCTTAAGGTTTTTAAGATTATTAAGATTTTTAAGGTTTTTAAGATTCTTAAGATTTTTAAGATTCTCGAGGTTTCTGAGTTTCTTAGGGTTTTTAATATTTTTAAGATTCTTAAGATTTTTAAGATTTTTGAGGTTTTCAAGATTTTTAAGGTTTTTGAGATTTTCAAGATTCTTGAGATTCTCAAGGTTTTTAAGATTCTTAAGATTTTTATGGTTTTTAAGGTTTTTAAGATTCTTAAGGTTTTTAAGATTTTTAAGGTTTTTAAGATTCTTAAGATTTTCAAGGTTTTTAAGATTCTTAAGATTTTTAAGATTCTTAAGGTTTTTAAAATTCTCAAGGTTTTTAGGATTCTTAAGATTTTAAGATTCTTAAGGTTTTTAAGATTCTTAAGGTTTTTAAGATTCTTAAGATTTCTAAGATTCTTAAGATTTTTGAGATTTTTAAGGTTTTTAAGATTCTTAAGATTTTCAAGATTCTTAAGGGTTTTGAGATTCTCAAGGTTTTTATTAAGATTCTTGAGATCTTAAGATTCTTAAAATTATTAAGATTCTCAAGATTCTTAAGGTTTTTAAGATTTTTAAGATTCTTAAGATTTTTAAGATTCTCAAGATTTTTAAGGTTTTTAAGATTTTTAAGGTTTTTGAGATTTTTGAGGTTTTCAAGATTCTTAAGGTTTTTGAGATTTTTAGGGTTTTTAAGATTTTTAAGGTTTTTAAGATTCTCAAGGTTTTTAGGATTCTTAAGATTTTAAGATTCTTAAGGTTTTTAAGATTGTTAAGCTCTTTAAGATTCTGAAGGTTTTTAAGATTCTCAAGATTTTTAAGATTCTTAAGGTTTTTAAGATTTTTTAAGGTTTTCAAGTTCTTAATCTTAAAAATCTTAAGACTAAAAACCTTGATAATCTAAAAATCTTAAGAATCTTGAAAATACTTGAGAACCTTAAAAATCTTCAAAAGATTAAGAATCTTGAGGATCTTGAAATCTTAATAATCAAAAATCTTAAAAATCATAAGTATCTTAAGAATCATAAAAACCTTAAGAATATAAAAAACCCTAGGAATCTCAAAAATCTTAAAAACCTTAAGAATCTTAAAAATCTTAAGAAACTTGAAAATCTTATGAATCTTAAAAACCTTAAGAATCTTAAAAACCTTAAAAATCTTGAAAACCTAAAGAATCTTAAAAACCTCAAAATTCTTGAGAATCTTAAAAACCTCAAAATTCTTAAGAATCTTAAAAACCTTAAGAATCTTAAAAATCATGAGAATCTTGAAAACATTAAGAATCTTAGAAAACTCAAGAATCTTAAAAACCTTAAAAATCTTAAGAATCTAAAAAATCTTAAGAATCTTAAAAACCTTTAAAATCTTGAAAACCTTAAGAATCTTAAAAACCTTAAGAATCTTAAAAATCTTAAGAATCCTAAAAACCTTAAGAATCTTGAAAACCTAAAGAATCTTAAGAATCTTAAAAACCTTTAAAATCTTGAAAACCTTAAGAATCTTAAAAACCTTCAAAATCTTAAGATTTCGAAGGTTTTTAAGATTCTTAAGGGTTTAAAGATTTTTAAGGTTTTTCAGATTCTTAAGGTTTTTAAGATTTTTAAGATTCTTAAGATTTTTAAGGTTTTTAAGGTTTTCAAGATTTTTGAGATTTTCAAGATTCTTGAGATTCTTAAGGTTCTTAAGATTTTTAAGGTTTTTCAGATTCTTAAGGTTTTTAAGATTCTTAAGGTTTTTAAGATTATTAAGATTTTTAAGGTTTTTAAGATTCTTAAGATTTTTAAGATTCTCGAGGTTTCTGAGATTCTTAGGGTTTTTAAGATTTTTGAGATTCTTAAGATTCTTAAGATTTTTAAGGTTTTCAAGATTTTTAAGGTTTTTGAGATTTTTAAGATTCTTGAGATTCTTAAGGTTTTCAAGATTCTTAAGATTTTTATGGTTTTTAAGGTTTTTAAGATTCTTAAGGTTTTTAAGATTTTTAAGGTTTTTAAGATTCTTAAGATTTTCAAGGTTTTTAAGATTCTTAAGATTTTTAAGATTCTTAAGGTTTTTAAAATTCTCAAGGTTTTTAGGATTCTTAAGATTTTTGAGATTTTTAAGGTTTTTAAGATTCTTAAGATTTTTAAGATTCTTAAGGGTTTTGAGATTCTCAAGGTTTTTATTAAGATTCTTGAGATCTTAAGATTCTTGAAATTATTAAGATTCTCAAGATTCTTAAGTTTTTTAAGATTTTTAAGATTCTTGAGATTTTTAAGATTCTCAAGATTTTTAAGGTTTTTAAGATTTTTAAGGTTTTTGAGATTTTAAAAGGTTTTTAAAATTTTTAAGATTCTTAAGCTTTTCAAGATTCTTAAGGTTTTTAAGATCTTTAAGGTTTTTAAGATTCTTAAGGTTTTTAAGATTCTTAAGGTTTTTAAGATTCTTAAGATTTTTAAGGTTTTCAAGATTTTTGAGGTTTTCAAGATTCTTAAGGTTTTTGAGATTTTTAGGTTTTTTTAGATTTTTAAGGTTTTTAAGATTCTCAAGGTTTTTAGGATTCTTAAGATTTTTAAGGTTTTTAAGATTTTTGAGATTTTTAAGGTTTTTGAGATTTTTTAAGGTTTTTAAGATTCTTAAGGTTTTTAAGATTCTCAAGGTTTTTAAGATTCTTAAGGTTTTTAAGATTCTTAAGGTTTTTAAGATTTTTTAAGGTTTTTAAGATTCTTAAGGTTTTTAAGATTCTCAAGGTTTTTAAGATTCTTAAGGTTTTTAAGATTCTTAAGGTTTTAAAGATTGTTAAGCTCTTTAAGATTCTAAAGGTTTTTAAGATTCTCAAGATTTTTAAGATTCTTAAGGTTTTTAATATTTTTTAAGGTTTTCAAGTTCTTAATCTTAAAAATCTTAAGACTAAAATCCTTGATAATCTAAAAATCTTAAGAATCTTGAAAATACTTGAGAACCTCAAAAATCTTCAAAAGATTAAGAATCTTGAGGATCTTGAAATCTTAATAATCAAAAATCTTAAAAATCATAAGTATCTTAAGAATCATAAAAACCTTAAGAATATAAAAAACCCTAGGAATCTCAAAAACCTTAAAAACCTTAAGAATCTTAAAAATCTTAAGAAACTTGAAAATCTTATGAATCTTAAAAACCTTAAGAATCTTAAAAACCTTAAAAATCTTGAAAACCTTAAGAATCTTAAAAACCTCAAAATTCTTAAGAATCTTGAAAACCTTAAGAATCTTAAAAATCATGAGAATCTTGAAAACCTCAAGAATCTTAGAAAACTCAAGAATCTTAAAAACCTTAAAAATCTTAAAAACCTTAAGAATCTAAAAAATCTTAAGAATCTTAAAAACCTCAAGAATTTTAAAAATCTCAAAAACCTTAAGAATCTTAAAAATCTTAAGAATCCTAAAAACCTTAAGAATCTTAAAAACCTAAAGAATCTTAAGAATCTTAAAAACCTTAAAAATCTTGAAAACCTTAAGAATCTTAAAAACCTTCAAAATCTTAAGATTTCGAAGGTTTTTAAGATTCTCAAGGGTTTAAAGATTTTTAAGGTTTTTCAGATTCTTAAGGTTTTTAAGATTTTTAAGATTCTTAAGATTTTTAAGGTTTTTAAGATTTTTAAGGTTTTCAAGATTTTTAAGGTTTTTGAGATTTTTAAGATTCTTGAGATTCTTAAGGTTTTAAAGATTCTTAAGATTTTTATGGTTTTTAAGGTTTTTAAGATTCTTAAGGTTTTTAAGATTTTTAAGGTTTTCAAGATTCTTAAGATTTTCAAGGTTTTTAAGATTCTTAAGATTTTTAAGATTCTTAAGGTTTTTAAAATTCTCAAGGTTTTTAGAATTCTTAAGATTTTAAGATTCTTAAGGTTTTTAAGATTCTTAAGATTTTTAAGATTCTTAAGGTTTTTAAGATTCTTAAGGTTTTTGAGATTTTTAGGTTTTTTTAGATTTTTAAGGTTTTTAAGATTCTCAAGGTTTTTAGGATTCTTAAGATTTTTAAGGTTTTTAAGATTTTTGAGATTTTTAAGGTTTTTGAGATTTTTTAAGGTTTTTAAGATTCTTAAGGTTTTTAAGATTCTCAAGGTTTTCAAGATTCTTAAGGTTTTTAAGATTCTTAAGGTTTTTAAGATTTTTTAAGGTTTTTAAGATTCTTAAGGTTTTTAAGATTCTCAAGGTTTTTAAGATTCTTAAGGTTTTTAAGATTCTTAAGGTTTTTGAGATTGTTAAGCTCTTTAAGATTCTAAAGGTTTTTAAGATTCTCAAGATTTTTAAGATTCTTAAGGTTTTTAAGATTTTTTAAGGTTTTTAAGTTCTTAATCTTAAAAATCTTAAGACTAAAAACCTTGATAATCTAAAAATCTTAAGAATCTTGAAAATACTTGAGAACCTTAAAAATCTTCAAAAGATTAAGAATCTTGAGGATCTTGAAATCTTAATAATCAAAAATCTTAAAAATCATAAGTATCTTAAGAATCATAAAAACCTTAAGAATATAAAAAACCCTAGGAATCTCAAAAATCTTAAAAACCTTAAGAATCTTAAAAATCTTAAGAAACTTGAAAATCTTATGAATCTTAAAAACCTTAAGAATCTTAAAAACCTTAAGAATCTCAAGAATCTTAAAAATCTCAAAAACCTTAAAAATCTTGAAAACCTTAAAAATCTTAAAAACCTTAAAAATCTTGAGATCTCAAGAATCTTAATAAAAACCTTGAGAATCTCAAAACCCTTGAGAATCTTAAAAATCTTAAGAATCTTAAAAACCTTAAAAATCTCAAAAATCTTAAGAATCTTAAAAATCTTAAGAATCTTAGAAATCTTAAGAATCTTAAAAACCTTAAGAATCTCAAAAACCTTAAGAATCTTGAAATCTTAAGAATCCTAAAAACCTTGAGAATTTCAAAAACCCTAAGAATCTCAAAAATCTTAAGAATCTTAAAAATCTTAAGAATCTTGGAAATCTTAAGAATCTTAAAAACCTTAAGAATCTTAAAAACCTTAAGAATCTTAAAAACCTTAAAAACCATAAAAATCTTAAGAATCTTAAAAACCTTAAGAATCTCAAGAATCTTAAAAATCTCAAAAACCTTAATAATCTTGAAAACCTTAAAAATCTTAAAAACCTTAGAAATCTTAAGAATCTTAAGAATCTTAAAAATCTTAAAAACCCTAAAAAACTCAGAAACCTCGAGAATCTTAAAAATCTTAAGAATCTTAAAAACCTTAAAAATCTGAATAATCTTGAAAACCTTAAGAATCTTAAAAACCTTAAGAATCTGAAAAACCTTAAAAATCTTAAAAACCTTAAGAATCTCAAGAATCTTAAAAATCTCAAAAATCTTGAAAACCTTAAAAACCTTAAAAATCTTAAGAATCTTAAAAATCTTAAAAACCTTAAGAATCTGAAAAACCTTAAAAATCTTTAAACCCTTAAGATTCTTAAAAACCTTCGAAATCTTAAGATTTTGAAGGTTTTTAAGATTCTTAAGGTTTTCAAGATTTTTAAGGTTTTTAAGATTCTTAAGATTCTTTAGGTTTTTAAGATTCTTAAGGTTTTTAGGATTCTTAAGATTTTTAAGATTCATAAGGTTTTTAAGATTCTTAAGGTTTTAAAGATTTTTAAAATTCTTAAGGTTTTTAAGATTCTTAAAATTTTTTAGATTCTCAAGGTTTTTAAGATTTTTAAGGTTTTTAAGATTCTTAAGATTTTTAGGATTCTTAAGGATTTCAAGATTTTCAAGGTTTTTAAGATTCTTAAGGTTTTTAAGATTCTTAAGATTTTTATGGTTTTTAAGGTTTTTAAGATTCTTAAGGTTTTCAAGATTTTTACGGTTTTCAAGATTCTTAAGATTTTCAAGGTTTTTAAGATTCTTAAGATTTTTAAGATTCTTAAGGTTTTTGAAATTCTCAAGGTTTTTAGGATTCTTAAGATTTTAAGATTCTTAAGGTTTTTAAGATTTTTGAGATTTTTAAGGTTTTTAAGATTCTTAAGATTTTTAAGATTCTTAAGGTTTTTCAGATTCTTAAGATTTTTAAGATTCTTAAGGATTTTAAGATTTTCAAGGTTTTTAAGATTCTTAAGGTTTTTAAGATTCTTGAGATTTTTAAGATTCTTAAGATTTTTAAGAGCTTAAGGTTTTTAAGATGTTTTAAGGTTTTTAAGATTTTTTAAGGTTTTTAAGATTCTTAAGGTTTTTAAGATTCTCAAGGTTTTTAAGATTCTTAAGGTTTTTAAGATTCTTAAGGTTTTTAAGATTGTTAAGCTCTTTAAGATTCTAAAGGTTTTTAAGATTCTCAAGATTTTTAAGATTCTTAAGGTTTTTAAGATTTTTTAAGGTTTTTAAGTTCTTAATCTTAAAAATCTTAAGACTAAGAACCTTAATAATCTAAAAATCTTAAGAATCTTGAAAATACTTGAGAACCTTAAAAATCTTCAAAAGATTGAGAATCTTGAGGATCTTGAAATCTTAATAATCAAAAATCTTAAAAATCATAAGTATCTTAAGAATCATAAAAACCTTAGGAATATAAAAAACCCTAGGAATCTCAAAAATCTTAAAAACCTTAAGAATCTTAAAAATCTTAAGAAACTTGAAAATCTTATGAATCTTAAAAACCTTAAGAATCTTAAAAACCTTGAAAATCTTGAAAACCTTAAGAATCTTAAAAACCTCAAAATTCTTAAGAATCTTAAAAACCTTAAGAATCTTAAAAATCATGAGAATCTTGAAAACCTTAAGAATCTTAGAAAACTCAAGAATCTTAAAAACCTTGAAAATCTTAAAAACCTTAAGAATCTAAAAAATCTTAAGAATCTTAAAAACCTTAAGAATTTTAAAAATCTTTAAAACCTTAAGAATCTTAAAAACCTAAAGAATCTTATGAATCTTAAAAACCTTAAAAATCTTTAAACCCTTAAGAATCTTAAAAACCTTCGAAATCTTAAGATTTTGAAGGTTTTTAAGATTCTTAAGGGTTTAAAGATTTTTAAGGTTTTTCAGATTCTTAAGGTTTATAAGATTTTTAAGATTCTTAAGATTTTTAAGGTTTTTAAGGTTTTCAAGATTTTTGAGATTTTTAAGATTCTTGAGATTCTTAAGGTTTTTAAGATTTTTAAGGTTTTTCAGATTCTTAAGGTTTTTAAGATTCTTAAGGTTTTTAAGATTATTAGGATTTTTAAGGTTTTTAAGATTCTCAAGATTTTTAAGATTCTCGAGGTTTCTGAGATTCTTAGGGTTTTTAAGATTTTTAAGATTCTTAAGATTCTTAAGATTTTTAAGGTTTTTAAGATTTTTAAGGTTTTTAAGATTTTTAAGGTTTTTGAGATTTTTAAGATTCTTGAGATTCTTAAGGTTTTTAAGATTCTTAAGATTTTTATGGTTTTTAAGGTTTTTAAGATTCTTAAGATTTTTAAGATTTTTAAGATTCTTAAGATTTTCAAGGTTTTAAAGATTCTTAAGATTTTTAAGATTCTCAAGGTTTTTAAAATTCTCAAGGTTTTTAGGATTCTAAAGATTTTGAGATTCTTAAGGTTTTTAAGATTCTTAAGGTTTTTAAGATTCTTAAGGTTTTTAAGATTCTTAAGATTTCTAAGATTCTTAAGATTTTTAAGATTCTTAAGATTTTTGAGATTTTTAAGGTTTTTAAGATTCTTAAGATTTTTAAGATTCTTAAGGGTTTTGAGATTCTCAAGGTTTTTATTAAGATTCTTGAGATCTTAAGATTCTTAAAATTATTAAGATTCTCAAGATTCTTAAGGTTTTTAAGATTTTTAAGATTCTTAAGATTTTTAAGATTCTCAAGATTTTTAAGGTTTTTAAGATTTTTGAGGTTTTTGAGATTTTTAAAAGGTTTTTAAAATTTTTAAGATTCTTAAGCTTTTCAAGATTCTTAAGGTTTTAAAGATCTTTAAGGTTTTTCAGATTCTTAAGGTTTTTAAGATTCTTAAGATTTTTAGGGTTTTCAAGATTTTTGAGGTTTTCAAGATTTTTAAGGTTTTTGAGATTTTTAGGGTTTTTAAGATTTTCAAGGTTTTTAAGATTCTCAAGGTTTTTAGGATTCTTAAGATTTTAAGATTCTTAAGGTTTTTAAGATTTTTGAGATTTTTAATTTTTTAAAGATTTTTTAAGGTTTTTAAGATTCTTAAGGTTCTCAAGATTCTCATGATTTTTAGGATTCTTAAGGTTTTTAAGATTCTTAAGAATTTTGAGGTTTTTAAGATTCTTAAGAATTTTGAGGTTTTTAAGATTCTTAAGGTTTTCAAGATTTTTAAGGTTTTTAAGATTCTTAAGGTTTTTAAGATTCATAAGATTTTCAAGTTTCTTAAGATTTTTAAGATTCTTAAGGTTTTTAAGATTTTTGAGATTCCTAGGGTTTTTTATATTCTTAAGGTTTTTATGATTCTTAAGATACTTATGATTTTTAAGATTTTTGATTATTAAGATTTCAAGATCCTCAAGATTCTAAATCTTTTGAAGATTTTTAAGGTTCTCAAGTATTTTCAAGATTCTTAAGATTTTTAAGGTTTTTAAGATTTTTAAGGTTTTTGAGATTTTTAAAAGGTTTTTAAAATTTTTAAGATTCTTAAGCTTTTCAAGATTCTTAAGGTTTTTAAGATCTTTAAGGTTTTTAAGATTCTTAAGGTTTTTAAGATTCTTAAGGTTTTTAAGATTCTTAAGATTTTTAAGGTTTTCAAGATTTTTGAGGTTTTCAAGATTCTTAAGGTTTTTGAGATTTTTAGGGTTTTTTAGATTTTTAAGGTTTTTAAGATTCTCAAGGTTTTTAGGATTCTTAAGATTTTAAGATTTTTAAGGTTTTTAAGATTTTTGAGATTTTTAAGGTTTTTAAGATTTTTTAAGGTTTTTAAGATTCTTAAGGTTTTTAAGATTCTCAAGGTTTTTAAGATTCTTAAGGTTTTTAAGATTCTTAAGGTTTTTAAGAATGTTAAGCTCTTCAAGATTCTAAAGGTTTTTAATATTCTCAGGATTTTTAAGATTCTTAAGGTTTTTAAGATTTTTTAAGGTTTTTAAGTTCTTAATCTTAAAAATCTTAAGACTAAGAACCTTAATAATCTGAAAATCTTAAGAATCTTGAAAATACTTGAGAACCTTAAAAATCTTCAAAAGATTAAGAATCTTGAGGATCTTGAAATCTTAATAATCAAAAATCTTAAAAATCATAAGTATCTTAAGAATCATAAAAACCTTAAGAATATAAAAAACCCTAGGAATCTCAAAAATCTTAAAAACCTTAAGAATCTTAAAAATCTTAAGAAACTTGAAAATCTTATGAATCTTAAAAACCTTAAGAATCTTAAAAACCTTGAAAACCTTAAGAATCTTAAAAACCTCAAAATTCTTAAGAATCTTAAAAACCTTAAGAATCTTAAAAATCATGAGAATCTTGAAAACCTTAAGAATCTTAGAAAACTCAAGAATCTTAAAAACCTTGAAAATCTTAAAAACCTTAAGAATCTAAAAAATCTTAAGAATCTTAAAAACCTTAAGAATTTTAAAAATCTTTAAAACCTTAAGAATCTTAAAAACCTAAAGAATCTTATGAATCTTAAAAACCTTAAAAATCTTGAAAACCTTAAGAATCTTAAAAACCTTCAAAATCTTAAGATTTCGAAGGTTTTTAAGATTCTTAAGGGTTTAAAGATTTTTAAGGTTTTTCAGATTCTTAAGGTTTATAAGATTTTTAAGATTCTTAAGATTTTTGAGGTTTTTAAGGTTTTCGAAATTTTTGAGATTTTTAAGATTCTTGAGATTCTTAAGGTTTTTAAGATTTTCAAGGTTTTTCAGATTCTTAAGGTTTTTAAGATTCTTAAGGTTTTTAAGATTATTAGGATTTTTAAGGTTTTTAAGATTCTTAAGATTTTTAAGATTCTCGAGGTTTCTGAGATTCTTAGGGTTTTTAAGATTTTTAAGATTCTTAAGATTCTTAAGATTTTTAAGGTTTTTAAGATTTTTAAGGTTTTCAAGATTTTTAAGGTTTTTGAAATTTTTAAGATTCTTGAGATTCTTAAGGTTTTTCAGATTCTTAAGATTTTTATGGTTTTTAAGGTTTTTAAGATTCTTAAGGTTTTTAAGATTTTTAAGGTTTTTAAGATTCTTAAGATTTTCAAGGTTTTTAAGATTCTTGAGATTTTTAAGATTCTTAAGGTTTTTAAAATTCTCAAGGTTTTTAGGATTCTTAAGATTTTAAGATTCTTAAGGTTTTTAAGATTCTTAAGGTTTTTAAGATTCTTAAGATTTCTGAGATTCTTAAGATTTTTAAGATTCTTAAGATTTTTGAGATTTTCAAGGTTTTTAAGATTCTTAAGATTTTTAAGATTCTTAAGGGTTTTGAGATTCCCAAGGTTTTTATTAAGATTCTTGAGATCTTAAGATTCTTAAAATTATTAAGATTCTCAAGATTCTCAAGGTTTTTAAGATTTTTAAGATTCTTAAGATTTTTAAGATTCTCAAGATTTTCAAGGTTTTTAAGATTTTTTAGGTTTTTGAGATTTTTGAAAGGTTTTTAAAATTTTTAAGATTCTTAAGCTTTTCAAGATTCTTAAGGTTTTTAAGATCTTTAAGGTTTTTAAGATTCTTAAGGTTTTTAAGATTCTTAAGATTTTTAGGGTTTTCAAGATTTTTGAGGTTTTCAAGATTCTTGAGGTTTTTGAGATTTTTAGGGTTTTTAAGATTTTTAAGGTTTTTAAGATTCTCAAGGTTTTTAGGATTCTTAAAATCTTAAGAATCCTAAAAACCTTGAGAATCTTAAAAACCTTAAAAATCTTAAAAACCCTAAAAATCTCAAAAACCTTAAAAATCTTGAAAACCTCAAAAATCTTGAAAACCCTAAAAATCTTAAGAATCTTAAAAACCTTAAGAATCTTAAAAATCATGAGAATCTTGAAAACCTTAAGAATCTTAGAAAACTCAAGAATCTTAAAAACCTTAAAAATCTTAAAAACCTTAAGAATCTAAAAAATCTTAAGAATCTTAAAAACCTTAAGAATTTTAAAAATCTTTGAAACCTTAAGAGTCTTAAAAACCTTAAGAATCTTAAAAATCTTAAGAATCCTAAAAACCTTAAGAATCTCAAAAACCTAAAGAATCTTAAGAATCTTAAAAACCTAAAAATTCTTGAAAACCTTAAGAATCTTAAAAACCTTCAAAATCTTAAGATTTCGAAGGTTTTTAAGATTCTTAAGGGTTTAAAGCTTTTCAAGGTTTTTCAGATTCTTAAGGTTTTTAAGATTTTTAAGATTCTTAAGATTTTTAAGGTTTTTAAGGTTTTCAAGATTTTTAAGGTTTTTGAGATTTTTAAGATTCTTGAGATTCTTAAGGTTTTTAAGATTTTTAAGGTTTTTCAGATTCTTAAGGTTTTTAAGATTCTTGAGGTTTTTAATATTCTTAAGATTTTTAAGATTCTCGAGGTTTCTAAGATTCTTAGGGTTTTCAAGATTTTTAAGATTCTTAAGATTCTTAAGATTTTTAAGGTTTTCAAGATTTTTAAGGTTTTTGAGATTTTTAAGATTCTTGAGATTCTTAAGGTTTTTAAGATTCTTAAGATTTTTATGGTTTTTAAGGTTTTTAAGATTCTTAAGGTTTTTAAGATTTTTAAGGTTTTCAAGGTTTTTAAGATTCTTAAGATTTTTAAGATTCTCAAGGTTTTTAAAATTCTCAAGGTTTTTAGGATTCTTAAGATTTTAAGATTCTTAAGGTTTTTAAGATTCTTAAGATTTTTGAGATTCTTAAGGTTTTTAAGATTTTTTAAGGTTTTTAAGATTTTTTAAGGTTTTTGAGATTCTTAAGGTTTTTAAGATTCTCAAGGTTTTTAAGATTCTCAAGGTTTTTAAGATTTTTGAGGTTTTTAAGATTCTTAAGGTTTTTAAGATTCTTAAGGGTTTAAAGATTTTTAAGGTTTTTCAGATTCTTAAGGTTTTTAAGATTTTTAAGATTCTTAAGATTTTTAAGGTTTTTAAGGTTTTCAAGATTTTTAAGGTTTTTGAGATTTTTAAGATTCTTGAGATTCTTAAGGTTTTTAAGATTTTCAAGGTTTTTCAGATTCTTAAGGTTTTTAAGATTCTTAAGGTTTTTAAGATTCTTAAGATTTTTATGGTTTTTAAGGTTTTTAAGATTCTTAAGATTTTTAAGATTTTTAAGGTTTTTAAGATTCTTAAGATTTTCAAGGTTTTTAAGATTCTTAAGATTTTTAAGATTCTTAAGGTTTTTAAAATTCTCAAGGTTTTTAGGATTCTTAAGATTTCAAGATTCTTAAGGTTTTTAAGATTCTTAAGGTTTTTAAGATTCTTAAGGTTTTTAAGATTCTTAAGATTTCTAAGATTCTTAAGATTTTTAAGATTCTTAAGATTTTCGAGATTTTTAAGGTTTTTAAGATTCTTAAGATTTTTAAGATTCTTAAGGGTTTTGAGATTCTCAAGGTTTTTATTAAGATTCTTGAGATCTTAAGATTCTTAAAATTATTAAGATTCTCAAGATTCTTAAGGTTTTTAAGATTTTTAAGATTCTTAAGATTTTTAAGATTCTCAAGATTTTTAAGGTTTTTAAGATTTTTGAGGTTTTTGAGATTTTTAAAAGGTTTTTAAAATTTTTAAGATTCTTAAGCTTTTCAAGATTCTTAAGGTTTTTAAGATCTTTAAGGTTTTTAAGATTCTTAGGGTTTTTAAGATTCTTAAGATTTTTAGGGTTTTCAAGATTTTTGAGGTTTTCAAGATTTTTAAGGTTTTTGAGATTTTTAGGGTTTTTCAGATTCTTAAGGTTTTTAAGATTCTTAAGGTTTTTAAGATTATTAGGATTTTTAAGGTTTTTAAGATTCTTAAGATTCTTAAGATTTTTAAGATTCTCGAGGTTTCTGAGATTCTTAGGGTTTTTAAGATTTTTAAGATTCTTAAGATTCTTAAGATTTTTGAGGTTTTTAAGATTTTTAAGGTTTTCAAGATTTTTAAGGTTTTTGAAATTTTTAAGATTCTTGAGATTCTTAAGGTTTTTAAGATTCTTAAGATTTTTATGGTTTTTAAGGTTTTTAAGATTCTTAAGGTTTTTAAGATTTTCAAGGTTTTTAAGATTCTTAAGATTTTCAAGGTTTTTAAGATTCTTGAGATTTTTAAGATTCTTAAGGTTTTTAAAATTCTCAAGGTTTTTAGGATTCTTAAGATTTTAAGATTCTTAAGGTTTTTAAGATTCTTAAGGTTTTTAAGATTCTTAAGATTTCTGAGATTCTTAAGATTTTTAAGATTCTTAAGATTTTTGAGATTTTTAAGGTTTTTAAGATTCTTAAGATTTTTAAGATTCTTAAGGGTTTTGAGATTCTCAAGGTTTTTATTAAGATTCTTGAGATCTTAAGATTCTTAAAATTATTAAGATTCTCAAGATTCTCAAGGTTTTTAAGATTTTTAAGATTCTTGAGATTTTTAAGATTCTCAAGATTTTCAAGGTTTTTAAGATTTTTGAGGTTTTTGAGATTTTTAAAAGGTTTTTAAAATTTTTAAGATTCTTAAGCTTTTCAAGATTCTTGAGGTTTTTAAGATCTTTAAGGTTTTTAAGATTCTTAAGGTTTTTAAGATTCTTAAGATTTTTAGGGTTTTCAAGATTTTTGAGGTTTTCAAGATTTTTAAGGTTTTTGAGATTTTTAGGGTTTTTAAGATTTTTAAGGTTTTTAAGATTCTCAAGGTTTTTAGGATTCTTAAGATTTTAAGATTCTTAAGGTTTTTAAGATTTTTGAGATTTTTAATTTTTTTAAGATTTTTCAAGGTTTTTAAGATTCTTAAGGTTTTTAAGATTCTTAAGAATTTTGAGGTTTTTAAGATTCTTAAGAATTTTGAGGTTTTTAAGATTCTTAAGGTTTTCAAGATTTTTAAGGTTTTTAAGATTCTTAAGGTTTTTAAGATTCATAAGATTTTCAAGTTTCTTAAGATTTTTAAGATTCTTAAGGTTTTTAAGATTTTTGAGATTCCTAGGGTTTTTTATATTCTTAAGGTTTTTATGATTCTTAAGATACTTATGATTTTTAAGATTTTTGATTATTAAGATTTCAAGATCCTCAAGATTCTTAATCTTTTGAAGATTTTTAAGGTTCTCAAGTATTTTCAAGATTCTTAAGATTTTTAAGGTTTTTAAGATTTTTAAGGTTTTTGAGATTTTTAAAAGGTTTTTAAAATTTTTAAGATTCTTAAGCTTTTCAAGATTCTTAAGGTTTTTAAGATCTTTAAGGTTTTTAAGATTCTTAAGGTTTTTAAGATTCTTAAGGTTTTTAAGATTCTTAAGATTTTTAAGGTTTTCAAGATTTTTGAGGTTTTCAAGATTCTTAAGGTTTTTGAGATTTTTAGGGTTTTTTAGATTTTTAAGGTTTTTAAGATTCTCAAGGTTTTTAGGATTCTTAAGATTTTAAGATTCTTAAGGTTTTTAAGATTTTTGAGATTTTTAAGGTTTTTAAGATTTTTTAAGGTTTTTAAGATTCTTAAGGTTTTTAAGATTTTCAAGGTTTTTAAGATTCTTAAGGTTTTTAAGATTCTTAAGGTTTTTAAGATTGTTAAGCTCTTTAAGATTCTGAAGGTTTTTAAGATTCTCAAGATTTTTAAGATTCTTAAGGTTTTTAAGATTTTTTGAGGTTTTTAAGTTCTTAATCTTAAAAATCTTAAGACTAAAATCCTTGATAATCTAAAAATCTTAAGAATCTTGAAAATACTTGAGAACCTTAAAAATCTTCAAAAGATTAAGAATCTTGAGGATCTTGAAATCTTAATAATCAAAAATCTTAAAAATCATAAGTATCTTAAGAATCATAAAAACCTTAAGATTATAAAAACCCTAGGAATCTCAAAAATCTTAAAAACCTTAAGAATCTTAAAAATCTTAAGAAACTTGAAAATCTTATGAATCTTAAAAACCTTAAGAATCTTAAAAACCTTAAAAATCTTGAAAACCTTAAGAATCTTAAAAACCTCAAAATTCTTAAGAATCTTAAAAACCTTAAGAATCTTAAAAATCATGAGAATCTTGAAAACCTTAAGAATCTTAGAAAACTCAAGAATCTTAAAAACCTTAAAAATCTTAAAAACCTTAAGAATCTTAAAAACCTTAAGAATCTTAAAAATCTTAAGAATCCTAAAAACCTTAAGAATCTCAAAAACCTAAAGAATCTTAAGAATCTTAAAAACCTTAAAAATCTTGAAAACCTTAAGAATCTTAAAAACCTTCAAAATCTTAAGATTTCGAAGGTTTTTAAGATTCTTAAGGGTTTAAAGATTTTTGAGGTTTTTCAGATTCTTAAGGTTTTTAAGATTTTTAAGATTCTTAAGATTTTTAAGGTTTTTAAGGTTTTCAAGATTTTCAAGGTTTTTGAGATTTTTAAGATACTTGAGATTCTTAAGGTTTTTAAGATTTTTAAGGTTTTTCAGATTCTTAAGGTTTTTAAGATTCTTAAGGTTTTTAAGATTCTTAAGATTTTTAAGATTCTCGAGGTTTCTAAGATTCTTAGGGTTTTTAAGATTTTTAAGATTCTTAAGATTCTTAAGATTTTTAAGGTTTTTAAGGTTTTCAAGATTTTTAAGGTTTTTGAGATTTTTAAGATTCTTAAGATTTTTATGGTTTTTAAGGTTTTTAAGATTCTTAAGGTTTTTAAGATTTTTAAGGTTCTCAAGATTCTTAAGATTTTCAAGGTTTTTAAGATTCTTAAGATTTTTAAGATTCTTAAGGTTTTTAAAATTCTCAAGGTTTTTAGGATTCTTAAGATTTTAAGATTCTTAAGATTTTTAAGGTTTTTAAGATTTTTAAGGTTTTTGAGATTTTTCAGATTCTTGAGATTTTTCAGATTCTTGAGATTCTTAAGGTTTTTAAGATTCTTAAGATTTTTATGGTTTTTAAGGTTTTTAAGATTCTTAAGGTTTTTAAGATTTTTAAGGTTCTCAAGATTCTTAAGATTTTCAAGGTTTTTAAGATTCTTAAGATTTTTAAGATTCTAAAGGTTTTTAAAATTCTCAAGGTTTTTAGGATTCTTAAGATTTTAAGATTCTTAAGGTTTTTAAGATTTTTAGGGTTTTTGAGATTCTTAAGATTTTCAAGGTTTTTAAGATTCTTAAGGTTTTTAAAATTCTCAAGATTTTAAGATTCTTAAGGTTTTTAAGATTCTTAAGGTTTTTAAGATTCTTAAGATTTCTAAGATTCTTAAGATTTTTAAGATTCTAAAGATTTTTGAGATTTTTAAGGTTTTTAAGATTCTTAAGATTTTTAAGATTCTTAAGGGTTTTGAGATTCTCAAGGTTTTTATTAAGATTCTTGAGATCTTAAGATTCTTAAAATTATTAAGATTCTTAAGGTTTTTAAGATTCTTAAGATTTTTAAGATTCTCAAGATTTTTAAGGTTTTTAAGATTTTTAAGGTTTTTGAGATTTTTAAAAGGTTTTTAAAATTTTCAAGATTCTTAAGCTTTTCAAGATTCTTAAGGTTTTTAAGATCTTTAAGGTTTTTAAGATTCTTAAGGTTTTTAAGATTCTTAAGATTTTTAAGGTTTTCAAGATTTTTGAGGTTTTCAAGATTCTTAAGGTTTTTGAGATTTTCAGGGTTTTTAAGATTTTTAAGGTTTTTAAGATTCTCAAGGTTTTTAGGATTCTTAAGATTTTAAGATTCTTAAGGTTTTTAAGATTTTTGAGATTTTTAAGGTTTTCAAGATTCTTAAGATTTTTAAGATTCTTGAGGTTTTTCAGATTCTTAAGGTTTTAAAGATTTTTAAAATTCTTAAGGTTTTTAAGATTCTTAAGATTTTTTTGATTTTTAAGGTTTTCAAGATTTTTAAGGTTTTTAAGATTCTTAAGATTTTTAAGATTCTTAAGATTTTTAAGATTCTTAAGTATTTCAAGATTTTCAAGGTTTTTAAGATTCTTGAGGTTTTTAAGATTCTTAAGATTTTTATGGTTTTTAAGGTTTTTAAGATTCTTAAGTTTTTTAAGATTTTTAAGGTTTTCAAGATTCTTAAGGTTTTCAAGATCTTTAAGGTTTTTAAGATTCGTAAGGTTTTTAAGATTCTTAAGATTTTTAAGGTTTTCAAGATTTTTGAGGTTTTCAAGATTCTTGAGGTTTTTGAGATTTTCAGGGTTTTTAAGATTTTTAAGGTTTTTAAGATTCTCAAGGTTTTTAGGATTCTTAAGATTTTAAGATTCTTAAGGTTTTTAAGATTTTTGAGATTTTTAAGGTTTTTAAGATTCTTAAGATTTTTAAGATTCTTAAGGTTTTTCAGATTTTTAAGGTTTTTAAGATTCTTAAGATTTTTAAGATTCTTAAGGATTTCAAGATTTTCAAGGTTTTTAAGATTCTTAAGGTTTTTAAGATTCTTAAGATTTTTATGGTTTTTAAGGTTTTTAAGATTCTTAAGGTTTTTAAGATTTTTAAGGTTTTCAAGATTCTTAAGATTTTCAAGGTTTTTGAGATTCTTAAGATTTTTAAGATTCTTAAGGTTTTTAAAATTCTCAAGGTTTTTAGGATTCTTAAGATTTTAAGATTCTTAAGGTTTTTAAGATTTTTGAGATTTTTAAGGTTTTTAAGATTCTTAAGATTTTTAAGATTCTCAAGGTTTTTAAGATTCTTAAGGTTTTTAAGATTGTTAAGCTCTTTAAGATTCTAAAGGTTTTTAAGATTCTCAAGATTTTTGAGATTCTTAAGGTTTTTAAGATTTTTTAAGGTTTTTAAGTTCTTAATCTTAAAAATCTTAAGACTAAAAACCTTGATAATCTAAAAATCTAAGAATTTTGAAAATACTTGAGAACCTTAAAAATCTCCAAAAGATTAAGAATCTTGAGGATCTTGAAATCTTAATAATCAAAAATCTTAAAAATCATAAGTATCTTAAGAATCATAAAAACCTTAAGAATATAAAAAACCCTAGGAATCTCAAAAATCTTAAAAACCTTAAGAATCTTAAAAATCTTAAGAAACTTGAAAATCTTAAAAACCTTAAGAATCTTAAAAACCTTAAAAATCTTGAAAACCTTAAGAATCTTAAAAACCTCAAAATTCTTAAGAATCTTAAAAACCTCAAAATCCTTAAGAATCTTAAAAACCTTAAGAATCTTAAAAATCATGAGAATCTTGAAAACCTTAAGAATCTTAGAAAACTCAAGAATCTTAAAAACCTTAAAAATCTTAAAAACCTTAAGAATCTAAAAAATCTTAAGAATCTTAAAAACCTTAAGAATTTCAAAAATTTTTAAAACCTTAAGAATCTTAAAAACCTTAAGAATCTTAAAAACCTAAAGAATCTTAAGAATCCTAAAAACCTTAAGAATCTTAAAAACCTAAAGAATCTTAAGAATCTTAAAAACCTTAAAAATCTTGAAAACCTTAAGAATCTTAAAAACCTTCAAAATCTTAAGATTTCGAAGGTTTTTAAGATTCTTAAGGGTTTAAAGATTTTTAAGGTTTTTCAGATTCTTAAGGTTTTTAAGATTTTCAAGATTCTTAAGATTTTTAAGGTTTTTAAGGTTTTCAAGATTTTTGAGATTTTTAAGATTCTTGAGATTCTTAAGGTTTTCAAGATTTTTAAGGTTTTTCGGATTCTTAAGGTTTTTAAGATTCTTAAGGTTTTTAAGATTATTAAGATTTTTAAGGTTTTTAAGATTCTTAAGATTTTTAAGATTCTCGAGGTTTCTGAGTTTCTTAGGGTTTTTAATATTTTTAAGATTCTTAAGATTTTTAAGATTTTTGAGGTTTTCAAGATTTTTAAGGTTTTTGAGATTTTCAAGATTCTTGAGATTCTCAAGGTTTTTAAGATTCTTAAGATTTTTATGGTTTTTAAGGTTTTTAAGATTCTTAAGGTTTTTAAGATTTTTAAGGTTTTTAAGATTCTTAAGATTTTCAAGGTTTTTAAGATTCTTAAGATTTTTAAGATTCTTAAGGTTTTTAAAATTCTCAAGGTTTTTAGGATTCTTAAGATTTTAAGATTCTTAAGGTTTTTAAGATTCTTAAGGTTTTTAAGATTCTTAAGATTTCTAAGATTCTTAAGATTTTTGAGATTTTTAAGGTTTTTAAGATTCTTAAGATTTTCAAGATTCTTAAGGGTTTTGAGATTCTCAAGGTTTTTATTAAGATTCTTGAGATCTTAAGATTCTTAAAATTATTAAGATTCTCAAGATTCTTAAGGTTTTTAAGATTTTTAAGATTCTTAAGATTTTTAAGATTCTCAAGATTTTTAAGGTTTTTAAGATTTTTAAGGTTTTTGAGATTTTTGAGGTTTTCAAGATTCTTAAGGTTTTTGAGATTTTTAGGGTTTTTAAGATTTTTAAGGTTTTTAAGATTCTCAAGGTTTTTAGGATTCTTAAGATTTTAAGATTCTTAAGGTTTTTAAGATTGTTAAGCTCTTTAAGATTCTGAAGGTTTTTAAGATTCTCAAGATTTTTAAGATTCTTAAGGTTTTTAAGATTTTTTAAGGTTTTCAAGTTCTTAATCTTAAAAATCTTAAGACTAAAAACCTTGATAATCTAAAAATCTTAAGAATCTTGAAAATACTTGAGAACCTTAAAAATCTTCAAAAGATTAAGAATCTTGAGGATCTTGAAATCTTAATAATCAAAAATCTTAAAAATCATAAGTATCTTAAGAATCATAAAAACCTTAAGAATATAAAAAACCCTAGGAATCTCAAAAATCTTAAAAACCTTAAGAATCTTAAAAATCTTAAGAAACTTGAAAATCTTATGAATCTTAAAAACCTTAAGAATCTTAAAAACCTTAAAAATCTTGAAAACCTAAAGAATCTTAAAAACCTCAAAATTCTTGAGAATCTTAAAAACCTCAAAATTCTTAAGAATCTTAAAAACCTTAAGAATCTTAAAAATCATGAGAATCTTGAAAACATTAAGAATCTTAGAAAACTCAAGAATCTTAAAAACCTTAAAAATCTTAAGAATCTAAAAAATCTTAAGAATCTTAAAAACCTTTAAAATCTTGAAAACCTTAAGAATCTTAAAAACCTTAAGAATCTTAAAAATCTTAAGAATCCTAAAAACCTTAAGAATCTTGAAAACCTAAAGAATCTTAAGAATCTTAAAAACCTTTAAAATCTTGAAAACCTTAAGAATCTTAAAAACCTTCAAAATCTTAAGATTTCGAAGGTTTTTAAGATTCTTAAGGGTTTAAAGATTTTTAAGGTTTTTCAGATTCTTAAGGTTTTTAAGATTTTTAAGATTCTTAAGATTTTTAAGGTTTTTAAGGTTTTCAAGATTTTTGAGATTTTCAAGATTCTTGAGATTCTTAAGGTTCTTAAGATTTTTAAGGTTTTTCAGATTCTTAAGGTTTTTAAGATTCTTAAGGTTTTTAAGATTATTAAGATTTTTAAGGTTTTTAAGATTCTTAAGATTTTTAAGATTCTCGAGGTTTCTGAGATTCTTAGGGTTTTTAAGATTTTTGAGATTCTTAAGATTCTTAAGATTTTTAAGGTTTTCAAGATTTTTAAGGTTTTTGAGATTTTTAAGATTCTTGAGATTCTTAAGGTTTTCAAGATTCTTAAGATTTTTATGGTTTTTAAGGTTTTTAAGATTCTTAAGGTTTTTAAGATTTTTAAGGTTTTTAAGATTCTTAAGATTTTCAAGGTTTTTAAGATTCTTAAGATTTTTAAGATTCTTAAGGTTTTTAAAATTCTCAAGGTTTTTAGGATTCTTAAGATTTTTGAGATTTTTAAGGTTTTTAAGATTCTTAAGATTTTTAAGATTCTTAAGGGTTTTGAGATTCTCAAGGTTTTTATTAAGATTCTTGAGATCTTAAGATTCTTGAAATTATTAAGATTCTCAAGATTCTTAAGTTTTTTAAGATTTTTAAGATTCTTGAGATTTTTAAGATTCTCAAGATTTTTAAGGTTTTTAAGATTTTTAAGGTTTTTGAGATTTTAAAAGGTTTTTAAAATTTTTAAGATTCTTAAGCTTTTCAAGATTCTTAAGGTTTTTAAGATCTTTAAGGTTTTTAAGATTCTTAAGGTTTTTAAGATTCTTAAGGTTTTTAAGATTCTTAAGATTTTTAAGGTTTTCAAGATTTTTGAGGTTTTCAAGATTCTTAAGGTTTTTGAGATTTTTAGGTTTTTTTAGATTTTTAAGGTTTTTAAGATTCTCAAGGTTTTTAGGATTCTTAAGATTTTTAAGGTTTTTAAGATTTTTGAGATTTTTAAGGTTTTTGAGATTTTTTAAGGTTTTTAAGATTCTTAAGGTTTTTAAGATTCTCAAGGTTTTTAAGATTCTTAAGGTTTTTAAGATTCTTAAGGTTTTTAAGATTTTTTAAGGTTTTTAAGATTCTTAAGGTTTTTAAGATTCTCAAGGTTTTTAAGATTCTTAAGGTTTTTAAGATTCTTAAGGTTTTTAAGATTGTTAAGCTCTTTAAGATTCTAAAGGTTTTTAAGATTCTCAAGATTTTTAAGATTCTTAAGGTTTTTAATATTTTTTAAGGTTTTCAAGTTCTTAATCTTAAAAATCTTAAGACTAAAATCCTTGATAATCTAAAAATCTTAAGAATCTTGAAAATACTTGAGAACCTCAAAAATCTTCAAAAGATTAAGAATCTTGAGGATCTTGAAATCTTAATAATCAAAAATCTTAAAAATCATAAGTATCTTAAGAATCATAAAAACCTTAAGAATATAAAAAACCCTAGGAATCTCAAAAACCTTAAAAACCTTAAGAATCTTAAAAATCTTAAGAAACTTGAAAATCTTATGAATCTTAAAAACCTTAAGAATCTTAAAAACCTTAAAAATCTTGAAAACCTTAAGAATCTTAAAAACCTCAAAATTCTTAAGAATCTTGAAAACCTTAAGAATCTTAAAAATCATGAGAATCTTGAAAACCTCAAGAATCTTAGAAAACTCAAGAATCTTAAAAACCTTAAAAATCTTAAAAACCTTAAGAATCTAAAAAATCTTAAGAATCTTAAAAACCTCAAGAATTTTAAAAATCTCAAAAACCTTAAGAATCTTAAAAATCTTAAGAATCCTAAAAACCTTAAGAATCTTAAAAACCTAAAGAATCTTAAGAATCTTAAAAACCTTAAAAATCTTGAAAACCTTAAGAATCTTAAAAACCTTCAAAATCTTAAGATTTCGAAGGTTTTTAAGATTCTCAAGGGTTTAAAGATTTTTAAGGTTTTTCAGATTCTTAAGGTTTTTAAGATTTTTAAGATTCTTAAGATTTTTAAGGTTTTTAAGATTTTTAAGGTTTTCAAGATTTTTAAGGTTTTTGAGATTTTTAAGATTCTTGAGATTCTTAAGGTTTTAAAGATTCTTAAGATTTTTATGGTTTTTAAGGTTTTTAAGATTCTTAAGGTTTTTAAGATTTTTAAGGTTTTCAAGATTCTTAAGATTTTCAAGGTTTTTAAGATTCTTAAGATTTTTAAGATTCTTAAGGTTTTTAAAATTCTCAAGGTTTTTAGAATTCTTAAGATTTTAAGATTCTTAAGGTTTTTAAGATTCTTAAGATTTTTAAGATTCTTAAGGTTTTTAAGATTCTTAAGGTTTTTGAGATTTTTAGGTTTTTTTAGATTTTTAAGGTTTTTAAGATTCTCAAGGTTTTTAGGATTCTTAAGATTTTTAAGGTTTTTAAGATTTTTGAGATTTTTAAGGTTTTTGAGATTTTTTAAGGTTTTTAAGATTCTTAAGGTTTTTAAGATTCTCAAGGTTTTCAAGATTCTTAAGGTTTTTAAGATTCTTAAGGTTTTTAAGATTTTTTAAGGTTTTTAAGATTCTTAAGGTTTTTAAGATTCTCAAGGTTTTTAAGATTCTTAAGGTTTTTAAGATTCTTAAGGTTTTTGAGATTGTTAAGCTCTTTAAGATTCTAAAGGTTTTTAAGATTCTCAAGATTTTTAAGATTCTTAAGGTTTTTAAGATTTTTTAAGGTTTTTAAGTTCTTAATCTTAAAAATCTTAAGACTAAAAACCTTGATAATCTAAAAATCTTAAGAATCTTGAAAATACTTGAGAACCTTAAAAATCTTCAAAAGATTAAGAATCTTGAGGATCTTGAAATCTTAATAATCAAAAATCTTAAAAATCATAAGTATCTTAAGAATCATAAAAACCTTAAGAATATAAAAAACCCTAGGAATCTCAAAAATCTTAAAAACCTTAAGAATCTTAAAAATCTTAAGAAACTTGAAAATCTTATGAATCTTAAAAACCTTAAGAATCTTAAAAACCTTAAGAATCTCAAGAATCTTAAAAATCTCAAAAACCTTAAAAATCTTGAAAACCTTAAAAATCTTAAAAACCTTAAAAATCTTGAGATCTCAAGAATCTCAATAAAAACCTTGAGAATCTCAAAACCCTTGAGAATCTTAAAAATCTTAAGAATCTTAAAAACCTTAAAAATCTCAAAAATCTTAAGAATCTTAAAAATCTTAAGAATCTTAGAAATCTTAAGAATCTTAAAAACCTTAAGAATCTCAAAAACCTTAAGAATCTTGAAATCTTAAGAATCCTAAAAACCTTGAGAATTTCAAAAACCCTAAGAATCTCAAAAATCTTAAGAATCTTAAAAATCTTAAGAATCTTGGAAATCTTAAGAATCTTAAAAACCTTAAGAATCTTAAAAACCTTAAGAATCTTAAAAACCTTAAAAACCATAAAAATCTTAAGAATCTTAAAAACCTTAAGAATCTCAAGAATCTTAAAAATCTCAAAAACCTTAATAATCTTGAAAACCTTAAAAATCTTAAAAACCTTAGAAATCTTAAGAATCTTAAGAATCTTAAAAATCTTAAAAACCCTAAAAAACTCAGAAACCTCGAGAATCTTAAAAATCTTAAGAATCTTAAAAACCTTAAAAATCTGAATAATCTTGAAAACCTTAAGAATCTTAAAAACCTTAAGAATCTGAAAAACCTTAAAAATCTTAAAAACCTTAAGAATCTCAAGAATCTTAAAAATCTCAAAAATCTTGAAAACCTTAAAAACCTTAAAAATCTTAAGAATCTTAAAAATCTTAAAAACCTTAAGAATCTGAAAAACCTTAAAAATCTTTAAACCCTTAAGATTCTTAAAAACCTTCGAAATCTTAAGATTTTGAAGGTTTTTAAGATTCTTAAGGTTTTCAAGATTTTTAAGGTTTTTAAGATTCTTAAGATTCTTTAGGTTTTTAAGATTCTTAAGGTTTTTAGGATTCTTAAGATTTTTAAGATTCATAAGGTTTTTAAGATTCTTAAGGTTTTAAAGATTTTTAAAATTCTTAAGGTTTTTAAGATTCTTAAAATTTTTTAGATTCTCAAGGTTTTTAAGATTTTTAAGGTTTTTAAGATTCTTAAGATTTTTAGGATTCTTAAGGATTTCAAGATTTTCAAGGTTTTTAAGATTCTTAAGGTTTTTAAGATTCTTAAGATTTTTATGGTTTTTAAGGTTTTTAAGATTCTTAAGGTTTTCAAGATTTTTACGGTTTTCAAGATTCTTAAGATTTTCAAGGTTTTTAAGATTCTTAAGATTTTTAAGATTCTTAAGGTTTTTGAAATTCTCAAGGTTTTTAGGATTCTTAAGATTTTAAGATTCTTAAGGTTTTTAAGATTTTTGAGATTTTTAAGGTTTTTAAGATTCTTAAGATTTTTAAGATTCTTAAGGTTTTTCAGATTCTTAAGATTTTTAAGATTCTTAAGGATTTTAAGATTTTCAAGGTTTTTAAGATTCTTAAGGTTTTTAAGATTCTTGAGATTTTTAAGATTCTTAAGATTTTTAAGAGCTTAAGGTTTTTAAGATGTTTTAAGGTTTTTAAGATTTTTTAAGGTTTTTAAGATTCTTAAGGTTTTTAAGATTCTCAAGGTTTTTAAGATTCTTAAGGTTTTTAAGATTCTTAAGGTTTTTAAGATTGTTAAGCTCTTTAAGATTCTAAAGGTTTTTAAGATTCTCAAGATTTTTAAGATTCTTAAGGTTTTTAAGATTTTTTAAGGTTTTTAAGTTCTTAATCTTAAAAATCTTAAGACTAAGAACCTTAATAATCTAAAAATCTTAAGAATCTTGAAAATACTTGAGAACCTTAAAAATCTTCAAAAGATTGAGAATCTTGAGGATCTTGAAATCTTAATAATCAAAAATCTTAAAAATCATAAGTATCTTAAGAATCATAAAAACCTTAGGAATATAAAAAACCCTAGGAATCTCAAAAATCTTAAAAACCTTAAGAATCTTAAAAATCTTAAGAAACTTGAAAATCTTATGAATCTTAAAAACCTTAAGAATCGTAAAAACCTTGAAAATCTTGAAAACCTTAAGAATCTTAAAAACCTCAAAATTCTTAAGAATCTTAAAAACCTTAAGAATCTTAAAAATCATGAGAATCTTGAAAACCTTAAGAATCTTAGAAAACTCAAGAATCTTAAAAACCTTGAAAATCTTAAAAACCTTAAGAATCTAAAAAATCTTAAGAATCTTAAAAACCTTAAGAATTTTAAAAATCTTTAAAACCTTAAGAATCTTAAAAACCTAAAGAATCTTATGAATCTTAAAAACCTTAAAAATCTTGAAAACCTTAAGAATCTTAAAAACCTTCAAAATCTTAAGATTTCGAAGGTTTTTAAGATTCTTAAGGGTTTAAAGATTTTTAAGGTTTTTCAGATTCTTAAGGTTTATAAGATTTTTAAGATTCTTAAGATTTTTAAGGTTTTTAAGGTTTTCAAGATTTTTGAGATTTTTAAGATTCTTGAGATTCTTAAGGTTTTTAAGATTTTTAAGGTTTTTCAGATTCTTAAGGTTTTTAAGATTCTTAAGGTTTTTAAGATTATTAGGATTTTTAAGGTTTTTAAGATTCTCAAGATTTTTAAGATTCTCGAGGTTTCTGAGATTCTTAGGGTTTTTAAGATTTTTAAGATTCTTAAGATTCTTAAGATTTTTAAGGTTTTTAAGATTTTTAAGGTTTTCAAGATTTTTAAGGTTTTTGAAATTTTTAAGATTCTTGAGATTCTTAAGGTTTTTAAGATTCTTAAGATTTTTATGGTTTTTAAGGTTTTTAAGATTCTTAAGATTTTTAAGATTTTTAAGATTCTTAAGATTTTCAAGGTTTTAAAGATTCTTAAGATTTTTAAGATTCTCAAGGTTTTTAAAATTCTCAAGGTTTTTAGGATTCTAAAGATTTTGAGATTCTTAAGGTTTTTAAGATTCTTAAGGTTTTTAAGATTCTTAAGGTTTTTAAGATTCTTAAGATTTCTAAGATTCTTAAGATTTTTAAGATTCTTAAGATTTTTGAGATTTTTAAGGTTTTTAAGATTCTTAAGATTTTTAAGATTCTTAAGGGTTTTGAGATTCTCAAGGTTTTTATTAAGATTCTTGAGATCTTAAGATTCTTAAAATTATTAAGATTCTCAAGATTCTTAAGGTTTTTAAGATTTTTAAGATTCTTAAGATTTTTAAGATTCTCAAGATTTTTAAGGTTTTTAAGATTTTTGAGGTTTTTGAGATTTTTAAAAGGTTTTTAAAATTTTTAAGATTCTTAAGCTTTTCAAGATTCTTAAGGTTTTAAAGATCTTTAAGGTTTTTCAGATTCTTAAGGTTTTTAAGATTCTTAAGATTTTTAGGGTTTTCAAGATTTTTGAGGTTTTCAAGATTTTTAAGGTTTTTGAGATTTTTAGGGTTTTTAAGATTTTCAAGGTTTTTAAGATTCTCAAGGTTTTTAGGATTCTTAAGATTTTAAGATTCTTAAGGTTTTTAAGATTTTTGAGATTTTTAATTTTTTAAAGATTCTCATGATTTTTAGGATTCTTAAGGTTTTTAAGATTCTTAAGAATTTTGAGGTTTTTAAGATTCTTAAGAATTTTGAGGTTTTTAAGATTCTTAAGGTTTTCAAGATTTTTAAGGTTTTTAAGATTCTTAAGGTTTTTAAGATTCATAAGATTTTCAAGTTTCTTAAGATTTTTAAGATTCTTAAGGTTTTTAAGATTTTTGAGATTCCTAGGGTTTTTTATATTCTTAAGGTTTTTATGATTCTTAAGATACTTATGATTTTTAAGATTTTTGATTATTAAGATTTCAAGATCCTCAAGATTCTAAATCTTTTGAAGATTTTTAAGGTTCTCAAGTATTTTCAAGATTCTTAAGATTTTTAAGGTTTTTAAGATTTTTAAGGTTTTTGAGATTTTTAAAAGGTTTTTAAAATTTTTAAGATTCTTAAGCTTTTCAAGATTCTTAAGGTTTTTAAGATCTTTAAGGTTTTTAAGATTCTTAAGGTTTTTAAGATTCTTAAGGTTTTTAAGATTCTTAAGATTTTTAAGGTTTTCAAGATTTTTGAGGTTTTCAAGATTCTTAAGGTTTTTGAGATTTTTAGGGTTTTTTAGATTTTTAAGGTTTTTAAGATTCTCAAGGTTTTTAGGATTCTTAAGATTTTAAGATTTTTAAGGTTTTTAAGATTTTTGAGATTTTTAAGGTTTTTAAGATTTTTTAAGGTTTTTAAGATTCTTAAGGTTTTTAAGATTCTCAAGGTTTTTAAGATTCTTAAGGTTTTTAAGATTCTTAAGGTTTTTAAGAATGTTAAGCTCTTCAAGATTCTAAAGGTTTTTAATATTCTCAGGATTTTTAAGATTCTTAAGGTTTTTAAGATTTTTTAAGGTTTTTAAGTTCTTAATCTTAAAAATCTTAAGACTAAGAACCTTAATAATCTGAAAATCTTAAGAATCTTGAAAATACTTGAGAACCTTAAAAATCTTCAAAAGATTAAGAATCTTGAGGATCTTGAAATCTTAATAATCAAAAATCTTAAAAATCATAAGTATCTTAAGAATCATAAAAACCTTAAGAATATAAAAAACCCTAGGAATCTCAAAAATCTTAAAAACCTTAAGAATCTTAAAAATCTTAAGAAACTTGAAAATCTTATGAATCTTAAAAACCTTAAGAATCTTAAAAACCTTGAAAACCTTAAGAATCTTAAAAACCTCAAAATTCTTAAGAATCTTAAAAACCTTAAGAATCTTAAAAATCATGAGAATCTTGAAAACCTTAAGAATCTTAGAAAACTCAAGAATCTTAAAAACCTTGAAAATCTTAAAAACCTTAAGAATCTAAAAAATCTTAAGAATCTTAAAAACCTTAAGAATTTTAAAAATCTTTAAAACCTTAAGAATCTTAAAAACCTAAAGAATCTTATGAATCTTAAAAACCTTAAAAATCTTGAAAACCTTAAGAATCTTAAAAACCTTCAAAATCTTAAGATTTCGAAGGTTTTTAAGATTCTTAAGGGTTTAAAGATTTTTAAGGTTTTTCAGATTCTTAAGGTTTATAAGATTTTTAAGATTCTTAAGATTTTTGAGGTTTTTAAGGTTTTCGAAATTTTTGAGATTTTTAAGATTCTTGAGATTCTTAAGGTTTTTAAGATTTTCAAGGTTTTTCAGATTCTTAAGGTTTTTAAGATTCTTAAGGTTTTTAAGATTATTAGGATTTTTAAGGTTTTTAAGATTCTTAAGATTTTTAAGATTCTCGAGGTTTCTGAGATTCTTAGGGTTTTTAAGATTTTTAAGATTCTTAAGATTCTTAAGATTTTTAAGGTTTTTAAGATTTTTAAGGTTTTCAAGATTTTTAAGGTTTTTGAAATTTTTAAGATTCTTGAGATTCTTAAGGTTTTTCAGATTCTTAAGATTTTTATGGTTTTTAAGGTTTTTAAGATTCTTAAGGTTTTTAAGATTTTTAAGGTTTTTAAGATTCTTAAGATTTTCAAGGTTTTTAAGATTCTTGAGATTTTTAAGATTCTTAAGGTTTTTAAAATTCTCAAGGTTTTTAGGATTCTTAAGATTTTAAGATTCTTAAGGTTTTTAAGATTCTTAAGGTTTTTAAGATTCTTAAGATTTCTGAGATTCTTAAGATTTTTAAGATTCTTAAGATTTTTGAGATTTTCAAGGTTTTTAAGATTCTTAAGATTTTTAAGATTCTTAAGGGTTTTGAGATTCCCAAGGTTTTTATTAAGATTCTTGAGATCTTAAGATTCTTAAAATTATTAAGATTCTCAAGATTCTCAAGGTTTTTAAGATTTTTAAGATTCTTAAGATTTTTAAGATTCTCAAGATTTTCAAGGTTTTTAAGATTTTTTAGGTTTTTGAGATTTTTGAAAGGTTTTTAAAATTTTTAAGATTCTTAAGCTTTTCAAGATTCTTAAGGTTTTTAAGATCTTTAAGGTTTTTAAGATTCTTAAGGTTTTTAAGATTCTTAAGATTTTTAGGGTTTTCAAGATTTTTGAGGTTTTCAAGATTTTTAAGGTTTTTGAGATTTTTAGGGTTTTTAAGATTTTTAAGGTTTTTAAGATTCTCAAGGTTTTTAGGATTCTTAAGATTTTAAGAATCCTAAAAACCTTGAGAATCTTAAAAACCTTAAAAATCTTAAAAACCCTAAAAATCTCAAAAACCTTAAAAATCTTGAAAACCTCAAAAATCTTGAAAACCCTAAAAATCTTAAGAATCTTAAAAACCTTAAGAATCTTAAAAATCATGAGAATCTTGAAAACCTTAAGAATCTTAGAAAACTCAAGAATCTTAAAAACCTTAAAAATCTTAAAAACCTTAAGAATCTAAAAAATCTTAAGAATCTTAAAAACCTTAAGAATTTTAAAAATCTTTGAAACCTTAAGAGTCTTAAAAACCTTAAGAATCTTAAAAATCTTAAGAATCCTAAAAACCTTAAGAATCTCAAAAACCTAAAGAATCTTAAGAATCTTAAAAACCTAAAAATTCTTGAAAACCTTAAGAATCTTAAAAACCTTCAAAATCTTAAGATTTCGAAGGTTTTTAAGATTCTTAAGGGTTTAAAGCTTTTCAAGGTTTTTCAGATTCTTAAGGTTTTTAAGATTTTTAAGATTCTTAAGATTTTTAAGGTTTTTAAGGTTTTCAAGATTTTTAAGGTTTTTGAGATTTTTAAGATTCTTGAGATTCTTAAGGTTTTTAAGATTTTTAAGGTTTTTCAGATTCTTAAGGTTTTTAAGATTCTTGAGGTTTTTAATATTCTTAAGATTTTTAAGATTCTCGAGGTTTCTAAGATTCTTAGGGTTTTCAAGATTTTTAAGATTCTTAAGATTCTTAAGATTTTTAAGGTTTTCAAGATTTTTAAGGTTTTTGAGATTTTTAAGATTCTTGAGATTCTTAAGGTTTTTAAGATTCTTAAGATTTTTATGGTTTTTAAGGTTTTTAAGATTCTTAAGGTTTTTAAGATTTTTAAGGTTTTCAAGGTTTTTAAGATTCTTAAGATTTTTAAGATTCTCAAGGTTTTTAAAATTCTCAAGGTTTTTAGGATTCTTAAGATTTTAAGATTCTTAAGGTTTTTAAGATTCTTAAGATTTTTGAGATTCTTAAGGTTTTTAAGATTTTTTAAGGTTTTTAAGATTTTTTAAGGTTTTTGAGATTCTTAAGGTTTTTAAGATTCTCAAGGTTTTTAAGATTCTCAAGGTTTTTAAGATTTTTGAGGTTTTTAAGATTCTTAAGGTTTTTAAGATTCTTAAGGGTTTAAAGATTTTTAAGGTTTTTCAGATTCTTAAGGTTTTTAAGATTTTTAAGATTCTTAAGATTTTTAAGGTTTTTAAGGTTTTCAAGATTTTTAAGGTTTTTGAGATTTTTAAGATTCTTGAGATTCTTAAGGTTTTTAAGATTTTCAAGGTTTTTCAGATTCTTAAGGTTTTTAAGATTCTTAAGGTTTTTAAGATTCTTAAGATTTTTAAGATTCTCGAGGTTTCTAAGATTCTTAGGGTTTTTAAGATTTTTAAGATTATTAAGATTCTTAAGATTTTTAAGGTTTTTAAGATTTTTAAGGTTTTCAAGATTTTTAAGGTTTTTGAGATTTTTAAGATTCTTGAGATTCTTAAGGTTTTTAAGATTCTTAAGATTTTTATGGTTTTTAAGGTTTTTAAGATTCTTAAGGTTTTTAAGATTTTTAAGGTTTTCAAGATTCTTAAGATTTTCAAGGTTTTTAAGATTCTTAAGATTTTTAAGATTCTTAAGGTTTTTAAAATTCTCAAGGTTTTTAGAATTCTTAAGATTTTAAGATTCTCAAGGTTTTTAAGATTCTTAAGATTTTTGAGATTCTTAAGGTTTTTAAGATTTTTTAAGGTTTTTAAGATTTTTTAAGGTTTTTGAGATTCTTAAGGTTTTTAAGATTCTCAAGGTTTTTAAGATTCTTAAGGTTTTTAAGATTCTTAAGGTTTTTGAGATTGTTAAGCTCTTTAAGATTCTAAAGGTTTTTAAGATTCTCAAGATTTTCAAGATTCTTAAGGTTTTTAAGATTTTTTAAGGTTTTTAACTTCTTAATCTTAAAAATTGTGACGTGTCGACCTTGAGTAAGCCGGGTCACAAGGCTAAAGTTCGGCTCGCGACTACACTCAGTGAAGACGGGAGTGAGTTCTTCAAAATAAGGTGGAAATAATGGGCGCCAGGTAGAGATATGCCTGTCTTAAGAATAAATTGCGTACTCCTCTACCAGAGTAGCAATAAAACAAATCACTCAAGTCAAACGTTTAATAAAATTAAAATTTATGCAGTGGTTGATAATAAAAAAATAAAAAAAAGGAATTCTCAAAGTTACCAAGAGCCAGAAGGGCTTTCCAAAAACCTAACCTAACACTAACAAATGCCAGAAGGGCTTCCTATAAACTATAATCAACAACAAATGCCAGAAGGGCTTCCTACAACCTAAAATGCCTAAACTAATCCTCAAAATAGAATACTTATATCAGCCACACTTGGCTTAGGCTAAACCTAAAACTTCAATACCAAAACTATACGTAAACGGAGTTCAACACACTCCAAATATACCAGATAATAAACAAGACAAATAACCCAGTAAACAAGAAGATTGACCTAAACCACAGATCCAGAAGGAATATACAAATACAGTGGTTGTAATAACTGGCTGGTATAAAATAGCAGGTTGAACAAAGTGATAACAAATTCCAGTTACAAATCCTGAGGGGATACACAAGTATTAGAGTTGTTAAAATAAATGGCCAGTTAGTGAAGTGCACCTCACCGCAAACTGTTTACAATTGCAACAGTGTATAATAAGCATGAAACAACCTTTATTCAATATAACTTATAACTTCAATATAACGATCAATGGATAGAAAATTAATAATGAAACCGTTAACTCCTATTCAAATAACTGATTTACTATCAGTACACTAAATCGTTACTTTCAAAAACTAAATCTCAGTACAATACTCATTAAAGCCAGTGCAAGCACCGGTTACCTGATACAAAGTCAATATTGAAGGTTGACATCAAATCTAACGGTGAGATCTCTATACGTAGAATGTACCATCTACTCGAGCTGCACCATATGCCAGAAATATACTATGTACCACCATATACCAGAAAATAATACCATAAACTCCAACCGTACTATACACCAGACTCCAGAACTCTTGAACGTAATCAGTCACTAGGACTCTTCAAATCCAACCAGACTCTTACCAGACACTAGGATTCTCCAAAATACCCAGGCACTAGTATTCTCAACAATTATCCAGGCACTAGGATTCTCCAAAATACCCAGGCACTAGGATTCCAAACAGTGATCCAGGCACTAGGATTCCAAATCCAACCAGGCACTAGGATTATTCAATTCAACCAGGCACTAGGATTATTCAATTCAACCAGGCACTAGGATTCCAAACAGTGATCCAGGCACTAGGACCCTCTCAGTTCTTGTTCGAGGGAAAAGAATCTTCTTGATATTCTTCGTGAAGTTCAACAGTTATTCGAACTAATCGGTGGGAAGCGAATCCTCTCAGATCTTCAGAGTAAATTCAATACAAGAGATGGGCCTTGTGGAAGAAAATTTTATAATCACGTATAAAACGTATTCCCCAGAAATATTCACAATACCATAAACCATACAGGGAATTATCCAAATTGAAGAAATAATCGCCTATAATAAGGATGATTCTAGATCATATATTCTTCAAATTTGGCAAATTTTCTTTCCAAAAAAAACTTCTCTCAAAATTATCCCAAATCGCCGATAACCTCCATTTTGACAATCATTCATAACCACAGAATCTACCAGTTGTCAAACGAAACTTCCCACACAGAAGAAAAGTAATACAAGAAATCCAGAAACTATAAAATATTTCCCAACGGTAATGATATTCGACCTCACTTATCCGAAAATAACCGTTCCATAATAAATTCAAATTTATATCATTACGGAATATTCCGAGTTGAATCAACAATCAAACTCCAGAGGGCGCAGTAACAACCGAAATCTAAATGGTGTAAAATATAACCGTTACAAATCCCCCCTTACTTTAAAAAAAAAATTACCAGAAGGGTCAAATTTTTTTTTCTGCCAGCAACTTCAAAAAGCCAAATACGGTAAACCAAATAACGACAATACTTCAATGAATCCTAACGAAAACGACACCAGCAAAACTCCAATACCGACACAACCAAAACCAGAATTGTCACACTTCAATTAACTTCAAAAGTCCAATCTCAGCAAATTGAAACGGAGATGGATATTATAGCATGTTGCTATCGTGGTTCTGACGATACAAAAGATGTTAAGCATATGTCAGCCACTAGATGGGGGTAGTGACCACCCTAGTAAATTTATGCTCTAGGCAAGGGTTAACCATCCTTTAACCCAAAGCAAAACAAGACAGCCAAAATTAGTCCGACAAGTGTTCATCAGTCAATTGATCCGGTGGATGTGCTTTTAAGTCCTTTATATGCCAAACTCCCTGGTATTTACCGTCCTCACTCTGCAGTTCATAAGTCAAAGGGGATACCCGCGCGGAAATCAAGAAAGGTCCAACATATTTCGGTGCCAGCTTAGCTGTAAAATATTTCGCGGCGTCCGAAAGTACCTGATTTCTTCTCCACACCAACTGGTTAACAGTGTATTGGACATCCCGACGTCGAAGGTTATAAGTTCGACTATTAGCCTCGTACGCTTTCGCTAACTTAGTCTTAACGTCACCATATATTCTCTCGAAAGCTTTTTCCCGGTCCTTAGTCAAGGCAGACCTGTCGAAACTGATCTGATCAGGGCAGGTATTTTCACCCTTACACGAAACTTCCCTTCCAAAAACCATGAAATTTGGAGAGTAACCGGTGACTTCGTGCTTTGAGGAACGAATAGCTAACCCAACCTGGTTTAACTGTCTATCCCAACCTCTCTGATCTTCTGACAGGTAGGACCTCAACATGGTTTTTATAACCCTATTAATTCTTTCGACCGGATTAGCTTGGGGATGGTATAGTGCGGTATACTGAATGGTGACATTATAAGATTGTAAGAATTTAACAAATTCTTTAGACCGGAACTGTACGCCATTATCGACAATGATGGAATTGGGACACCCAAAGACAGGAAAGACATGTGTATCCAGTATTTTTACAATGGCTGACGCGGTAGCCGTACGCAGTGGAAAAAGAAGAGGGAACTTGCTGAAACAATCCGCGACGACAAAAATATATTGGTTACCGGAGCGAGACCGAGGTAAAGGACCAACCAAATCCGCAGACAGAAGCTCGAATGGTCGAGAAATTGAGACCTGTTTGGAGAGCATGAGGCCAGCAGGCTTCTCCTGGCTAGGTTTGATGGCATGACAGGTTCTGCAGCAGCGAATAAACGAAGCCACGTCATATCGCATCTTTGGCCAGTAATAACTTTGTGCCAACTTACTATATGTTTTGAAAACTCCCACATGAAGTAGAGTTTCATGGACCTGCCTAATTAATGATTTTCGTTGAGGACGGGGAACAACTTCTCTCCAGTAATCCGAGTCAGAGGCCAATTCAGGAATTCGAGGTGTTACATTCTTGAAAAGCTTACCCCGAATAATTTGCCAGGATGAGAACCGGTGAGGGGCATGAGTCACTTTTCCTAGAAGTTTGTCATACCACAAATCCGTGGAATGACCCTGAGAAGTATCAACAGTATCGATGATAGGTACCGACCTAGATAAAGTATCCGGTACGATGTTATCTTTACCTTTACGATGGATAATGGTATAATCATACTGTTGAAGTCTGATGGCCCACCGGGCTAATCTTCCAGAAGGTGAATTCAGTCGATCCAGCCAGAGCAAACTAGCGTGATCGGTGATAACAGAGAAATGTGACCCTTCAATATACGGTCGCAGTTTCTCAATCGCCCATAGAACGGCAAGGCATTCACGTTCCGTGGTGGTGTAATTGCGTTCTAGCCGGGTTAAAGACCTGGAAAGATAGCATATCACCTTTTCTCCATCCTCTTGTTGCTGAGTCAAGACAGCACCAATCCCATAACCGGAAGCATCACACTGAATGGTGAACGACCTCGAAAAATCCGGACAAGACAAAACAGGGGCACTAATCAAACATTCCTTCAACTTAATCAAAGCCTCATCACATTGGGAACTCCATCTGAAGGACCGATTTTTCTTGAGTAGCTCCGTCAAGGGAGCAGTCAGATCCGCAAAGTTTGGTACGAATCTCCGGTACCATGAAGCCAAACCCAGTATACGTCGAACCTCCGAAACACAAGTGGGGACTGGTATGTTCAAAATGGCTTGAACCTTCGCTGGATCCATTCTTAGACCTTTTGAATCCACTACATAACCTAGATACAAGAGTTCCGGTCGACAAAAATGACACTTCTTCTTTGAAACCGTTAAATTAGCTGCTTGGAGGCGGTTAAAGACCTCCTTTAGTACCTCTACATGCTTCTCAAAGGTATCAGTAATTATTATTATGTCATCTAAATAGACAAACACATATGGTTCCAAATCCGGACCAAGAACTCTGTCAACCAAACGCTGGAAGGTAGCCGGACTATTAGACAGTCCCATAGGCAGACGGAGGAATTGAAACAGACCTCTATTGGGTACTATAAAAGCAGTCAGAGGGCGAGAGGATGCTTCTAAGGGCACTTGAAAATAAGCCGACTTAATGTCCATAGAGGACAAGAACTTGGCGTTGCGGAGCCGATCCAAGGTGGAATTAATATAGGGGAGAGGATACGCATCTTTTTCAGTTACGGCATTCAATTTCCTGTAATCAACGCAGAATCGGTACGAGCCATCCTTCTTTTTAACAAGAAGAATCGGGGATGACCAGGGGCTGGTCGAAGGTTCGACAATGCCCTGCTCCAGTAAGTTGTCTAACTCTGCATCAATATGACCCTGCATTACCGGACTCACAGGATAATACCTCTGCTTAATGGGACGACACGAGGTTTTTATCTCATGTTCCACCAAATTAGTACATCCTAACTCATCACCCATGTTCTGAAAAGCTTCCTGCACAACCTCATTCAAAATCCTAGATTGCTCAGGGGTAAGGTGTTCCTCTGATGCAATCGCATCCACAGAGACATCAGCATCTCGTTGAAATACCCATTTCCCACAACGAAGATCCGGTACGACACCAAACTTCCTCCAAAAATCAATGCCCAGGATTAAAGAGTGCGGTAACTCAGGAACTACTAAGGCTGAAATCATCTTAACCTTATTCTCAAGCTTAATTGGTAAATCCACCGAACCGATACTTGAACAACTTTGTCCATTAGCGACTCTACAAGAAATTACATTATCAACATTAATATTCAGATTCAATTTCTTCAACAACACCCATCCAGGGCCTCCAATAATCGTGCATGAAGCACCAGAATCCAAAAGACCTAACAAATCAACATCAAAAACAGAAACCGACAAATATGGGCGTTCATCGTTTTGCGCATGCGCCAAAACATAATCTAACAAAGCTTTTTGGTGCAAAGGTAAACGATCACGGGCAGAGAAATGAGGGAAGGCACACATACTGCCATTAGAGGTCTTCCCCCTCAGTTTTCCGACGGCTTACACTTAGGACAGGTCCGAACAGTGGAACCTGGACGACCACACTTGAAACAGTACTTATTTTTGGTCATCTTACAATCCCTAGCAGCATGACCCGGTTGCTTACAATTCCAGCAAGTCAATACTGCACTTACCTCAGCCGCAGAGGTACTTACATCAGCAGAAGGAGTACTCACATCAACAGAAGAGGCAGATGGTTGTTCTGTATATACGTATGCCAGATCAGGTTCCATCAAAGAGCTCCTATTTCGTGGAGGAGGTACAAAGGATTCGATGGATTCCTTGCGAGCCTCGAGTTGTCTTCCGATATCCAACAGTTGCGAAATCGAGGTTATGTTAGTCAAACCTAACTGACTCTGGTAAAAGGGTGAGATATTACGAAGAAGGATTCTCAGTCGAGCTTCCTCATTGACTGGTACAGTAAGACGTTTGAACATAGTGTCCATCATTGCCAGATACAAACCGATGCTTTCATCAGGGCCCTGTGTTCGGCGTTTTATCTCATCGAACAGTTTCTCGTTATAATTGGGAGGGAGAAACTGTTTTCTCAGTTCATCAACCAGCTGAGACCACGTTGACAAGGTGGACCGGACAGATCGGAACCAGATAAGAGCCTTACCCACAAATAGATCACTAGCAGACAAGAACAACTGCTCCTCTGTAACGTTACGGGAAATACACAATTCCTCAACATTTTCAAGGAAAGAACTCAGGGAACATTTAGAATTATCTCCACTAAATTTGGTAATATTCCATTTTGCTACTGATACTGAAGGTACCTTACATTGAGGAGCCAAAGCTGTAGTAGTGGTCCGGCGAACTATATCACTAACTGTGACGTCATCCGACTCAGATTCCGACGATGAATCAGATATACCAGCTTTATCCATCAGCATGCTTAACTCAAGAGGTGACTGAGTTTGCAGCGACAATCTCCTATATTTCCTAGCTCGCGACCCTAATTCCGCCTGCAATCCAATTATTTTAGCTAAATATCCTGACCGGAGAACCTGTTCTTCCTCTGAGAGTGCTTGAGATCTTTCTGCCCGCTTAAACAAATGTACCAAGCGTGTAGATGTCTTAAGAAAAGACGGACTTTTCTCATCACCCGAAAATTCTAATAATTCTCTTTCAAAGAATGCAATTGAGCTTTCTATTGCCTTTGAGTCATCTTCGAACTGATACGGATATGGTGGATACTTGGTTTTAATTCCCGATTTTTCTAACCTTAAATAACCTCTAAGACTCTTTCTCATCTCAGCAACCGTATTCACGTCACCTACACCTCTAATAGCCAATTCATAACCTAATTCATCTTTGTCGAGACGATTCACGTCCATTCGACCGTCCATACTTAACAAAATACTAAAAGCACAATCTTACCTAACCTCAAATATGCAAAATATTGGCCGCGCCAATAAATACAACGGAAATCGACACTACAGAAAGAATTTATAACAAGGTAGCTTTGAAAACTAACGGAATACAAAAAATATCAATAATAACGACAAGACCGATCAACCACTGCAAGTCAGATAGAATAGACTCTTAGGCCCCACGTTGGGCGCCAATTTGTGACGTGTCGACCTTGAGTAAGCCGGGTCACAAGGCTAAAGTTCGGCTCGCGACTACACTCAGTGAAGACGGGAGTGAGTTCTTCAAAATAAGGTGGAAATAATGGGCGCCAGGTAGAGATATGCCTGTCTTAAGAATAAATTGCGTACTCCTCTACCAGAGTAGCAATAAAACAAATCACTCAAGTCAAACGTTTAATAAAATTAAAATTTATGCAGTGGTTGATAATAAAAAAATAAAAAAAAGGAATTCTCAAAGTTACCAAGAGCCAGAAGGGCTTTCCAAAAACCTAACCTAACACTAACAAATGCCAGAAGGGCTTCCTATAAACTATAATCAACAACAAATGCCAGAAGGGCTTCCTACAACCTAAAATGCCTAAACTAATCCTCAAAATAGAATACTTATATCAGCCACACTTGGCTTAGGCTAAACCTAAAACTTCAATACCAAAACTATACGTAAACGGAGTTCAACACACTCCAAATATACCAGATAATAAACAAGACAAATAACCCAGTAAACAAGAAGATTGACCTAAACCACAGATCCAGAAGGAATATACAAATACAGTGGTTGTAATAACTGGCTGGTATAAAATAGCAGGTTGAACAAAGTGATAACAAATTCCAGTTACAAATCCTGAGGGGATACACAAGTATTAGAGTTGTTAAAATAAATGGCCAGTTAGTGAAGTGCACCTCACCGCAAACTGTTTACAATTGCAACAGTGTATAATAAGCATGAAACAACCTTTATTCAATATAACTTATAACTTCAATATAACGATCAATGGATAGAAAATTAATAATGAAACCGTTAACTCCTATTCAAATAACTGATTTACTATCAGTACACTAAATCGTTACTTTCAAAAACTAAATCTCAGTACAATACTCATTAAAGCCAGTGCAAGCACCGGTTACCTGATACAAAGTCAATATTGAAGGTTGACATCAAATCTAACGGTGAGATCTCTATACGTAGAATGTACCATCTACTCGAGCTGCACCATATGCCAGAAATATACTATGTACCACCATATACCAGAAAATAATACCATAAACTCCAACCGTACTATACACCAGACTCCAGAACTCTTGAACGTAATCAGTCACTAGGACTCTTCAAATCCAACCAGACTCTTACCAGACACTAGGATTCTCCAAAATACCCAGGCACTAGTATTCTCAACAATTATCCAGGCACTAGGATTCTCCAAAATACCCAGGCACTAGGATTCCAAACAGTGATCCAGGCACTAGGATTCCAAATCCAACCAGGCACTAGGATTATTCAATTCAACCAGGCACTAGGATTCCAAACAGTGATCCAGGCACTAGGACCCTCTCAGTTCTTGTTCGAGGGAAAAGAATCTTCTTGATATTCTTCGTGAAGTTCAACAGTTATTCGAACTAATCGGTGGGAAGCGAATCCTCTCAGATCTTCAGAGTAAATTCAATACAAGAGATGGGCCTTGTGGAAGAAAATTTTATAATCACGTATAAAACGTATTCCCCAGAAATATTCACAATACCATAAACCATACAGGGAATTATCCAAATTGAAGAAATAATCGCCTATAATAAGGATGATTCTAGATCATATATTCTTCAAATTTGGCAAATTTTCTTTCCAAAAAAAACTTCTCTCAAAATTATCCCAAATCGCCGATAACCTCCATTTTGACAATCATTCATAACCACAGAATCTACCAGTTGTCAAACGAAACTTCCCACACAGAAGAAAAGTAATACAAGAAATCCAGAAACTATAAAATATTTCCCAACGGTAATGATATTCGACCTCACTTATCCGGAAATAACCGTTCCATAATAAATTCAAATTTATATCATTACGGAATATTCCGAGTTGAATCAACAATCAAACTCCAGAGGGCGCAGTAACAACCGAAATCTAAATGGTGTAAAATATAACCGTTACAAAATCTCAAGACTAAAAACCTTGATAATCTAAAAATCTTAAGAATCTTGAAAATAATTGAGAACCTTAAAAATCTTCAAAAGATTAAGAATCTTGAGGATCTTGAAATCTTAATAATCAAAAATCTTAAAAATCATAAGTATCTTAAGAATCATAAAAACCTTAAGAATATTAAAAACCCTAGGAATCTCAAAAATCTTAAGAACCTTAAGAATCTTAAAAATCTTAAGAAACTTGAAAATCTTATGAATCTTAAAAACCTTAAGAATCTTAAAAACCTTAAAAATCTTGAAAACCTTAAGAATCTTAAAAACCTCAAAATTCTCAAGAATCTTAAAAACCTCAAAATTCTTAAGAATATTAAAAACCTTAAGAATCTTGAAAATCATGAGAATCTTGAATCTTCTTAAAAACCTTAAAAACCATTAAAATCTTAAGAATCTTAAAAACCTTAAGAATCTCAAGAATCTTGAAAATCTCAAAAACCTTAAAAATCTTGAAAACCTTAAAAATCTTAAAAACCTTAAAAATCTTAAGAATCTTAAGAATCTAAAAAACCCTAAGAATCTTAGAAACCTCGAGAATCTTAAAAATCTTAAGAATCTTAAAAACCTTAAAAATCTTAAGAATCTTAAAAACCTTAAGAATCTGAAAAACCTTGAAAATCTTAAAAACCTTAAGAATCTCAAGAATCTTAAAAATCTCAAAAACCTTAAAAATCTTGAAAACCTTAAAAACCTTAAAAATCTTGAGAATCTTAAAAATCTTAAAAACCTTGAGAATCTGAAAAACCTTAAAAATCTTTAAACCCTTGAGAATCTTAAAAACCTTCGAAATCTTAAGATTTTGAAGGTTTTTAAGATTCTTAAGGTTTTCAAGATTTTTAAGGTTTTTAAGATTCTTAAGATTCTTAAGGTTTTTAGGATTCTTAAGAATCTTGAGAATCTCAATAATTTTAAGAATCTTAAGATCTCAAGAATCTTAATAAAAACCTTGAGAATCTCAAAACCCTTAAGAATCTTAAAAATCTTAAGAATCTTAAAAACTTAAAAATCTCAAAAATCTTAAGAATCTTAAAAATCTTAAGAATCTTAGAAATCTTAAGAATCTTAAAAACCTTAAGAATCTTAAAAACCTTAAGAATCTTAAAATCTTAAGAATCCTAAAAACCTTGAGAATTTTAAAAACCTTAAGAATCTTAAAAACCTTAAGAATCTAAAAAATCTTAAGAATCTTGAAAACCTTAAGAATTTTAAAAATCTTTAAAACCTTAAGAATCTTAAAAACCTAAAGAATCTTATGAATCTTAAAAACCTTAAAAATCTTGAAAACCTTAAGAATCTTAAAAACCTTCAAAATCTTAAGATTTCGAAGGTTTTTAAGATTCTTAAGGGTTTAAAGATTTTTAAGGTTTTTCAGATTCTTAAGGTTTATAAGATTTTTAAGATTCTTAAGATTTTTAAGGTTTTCAAGATTTTTGAGATTTTTAAGAATCTTGAGATTCTTAAGGTTTTTAAGATTTTTAAGGTTTTTCAGATTCTTAAGGTTTTCAAGATTCTTAAGGTTTTTAAGATTATTAGGATTTTTAAGGTTTTTAAGATTCTTAAGATTTTTAAGATTCTTAAGATTTTTAAGATTCTTAAGGTTTTTAAGATTCTTAAGATTTTTGAGATTCTTAAGGTTTTTAAGATTTTTTAAGGTTTTTAAGATTTTTTAAGGTTTTTGAGATTCTTAAGGTTTTTAAGATTCTCAAGGTTTTTAAGATTCTCAAGGTTTTTAAGATTCTTGAGGTTTTTAAGATTCTTAAGGTTTTTAAGATTCTTAAGGGTTTAAAGATTTTTAAGGTTTTTCAGATTCTTAAGGTTTTTAAGATTTTTAAGATTCTTAAGATTTTTAAGGTTTTTAAGGTTTTCAAGATTTTTAAGGTTTTTGAGATTTTTAAGATTCTTGAGATTCTTAAGGTTTTTAAGATTTTCAAGGTTTTTCAGATTCTTAAGGTTTTTAAGATTCTTAAGGTTTTTAAGATTCTTAAGATTTTTAAGATTCTCGAGGTTTCTAAGATTCTTAGGGTTTTTAAGATTTTTAAGATTCTTAAGATTTTTAAGGTTTTTAAGATTTTTAAGGTTTTCAAGATTTTTAAGGTTTTTGAGATTTTTAAGATTCTTGAGATTCTTAAGGTTTTTGAGATTCTTAAGATTTTTATGGTTTTTAAGGTTTTTAAGATTCTTAAGGTTTTTAAGATTTTTAAGGTTTTCAAGATTCTTAAGATTTTCAAGGTTTTTAAGATTCTTAAGATTTTTAAGATTCTTAAGGTTTTTAAAATTCCCAAGGTTTTTAGAATTCTTAAGATTTTAAGATTCTCAAGGTTTTTAAGATTCTTAAGATTTTTGAGATTCTTAAGGTTTTTAAGATTTTTTAAGGTTTTTAAGATTTTTTAAGGTTTTTGAGATTCTTAAGGTTTTTAAGATTCTCAAGGTTTTTAAGATTCTTAAGGTTTTTAAGATTCTTAAGGTTTTTGAGATTGTTAAGCTCTTTAAGATTCTAAAGGTTTTTAAGATTCTCAAGATTTTCAAGATTCTTAAGGTTTTTAAGATTTTTTAAGGTTTTTAACTTCTTAATCTTAAAAATCTCAAGACTAAAAACCTTGATAATCTAAAAATCTTAAGAATCTTGAAAATACTTGAGAACCTTAAAAATCTTCAAAAGATTAAGAATCTTGAGGATCTTGAAATCTTAATAATCAAAAATCTTAAGAATCATAAGTATCTTAAGAATCATAAAAACCTTAAGAATATTAAAAACCCTAGGAATCTCAAAAATCTTAAGAACCTTAAGAATCTTAAAAATCTTAAGAAACTTGAAAATTTTATGAATCTTAAAAACCTTAAGAATCTTAAAAACCTTAAAAATCTTGAAAACCTTAAGAATCTTAAAAACCTCAAAATTCTTAAGAATCTTAAAAACCTCAAAATTCTTAAGAATCTTAAAAACCTCAAAATTCTTAAGAATCTTAAAAACCTTAAGAATCTTGAAAATCATGAGAATCTTGAATCTTCTTAAAAACCTTAAAAACCATTAAAATCTTAAGAATCTTAAAAACCTTAAGAATCTCAAGAATCTTAAAAATCTCAAAAACCTTAAAAATCTTGAAAACCTTAAAAATCTTAAAAACCTTAAAAATCTTAAGAATCTTAAGAATCTTAAAAATCTAAAAAACCCTAAGAATCTTAGAAACCTCGAGAATCTTAAAAATCTTAAGAATCTTAAAAACCTTAAAAATCTTAAGAATCTTAAAAACCTCAAGAATTTTAAAAACCTTAAGAATCTGAAAAACCTTGAAAATCTTAAAAACCTTAAGAATCTCAAGAATCTTAAAAATCTCAAAAACCTTAAAAATCTTGAAAACCTTAAAAACCTTTAAAATCTTGAGAATCTTAAAAATCTTAAAAACCTTGAGAATCTGAAAAACCTTAAAAATCTTTAAACCCTTAAGAATCTTAAAAACCTTCGAAATCTTAAGATTTTGAAGGTTTTTAAGATTCTTAAGGTTTTCAAGATTTTTAAGGTTTTTAAGATTCTTAAGATTCTTAAGGTTTTTAGGATTCTTAAGAATCTTGAGAATCTTAATAATTTTAAGAATCTTAAGATCTCAAGAATCTTAATAAAAACCTTGAGAATCTCAAAACCCTTAAGAATCTTAAAAATCTTAAGAATCTTAAAAACCTTAAAAATCTCAAAAATCTTAAGAATCTTAAAAATCTTAAGAATCTTAGAAATCTTAAGAATCTTAAAAACCTTAAGAATCTTAAAAACCTTAAGAATCTTAAAATCTTAAGAATCCTAAAAACCTTGAGAATTTTAAAAACCTTAAGAATTTTAAAAATCTTTAAAACCTTAAGAATCTTAAAAACCTAAAGAATCTTATGAATCTTAAAAACCTTAAAAATCTTGAAAACCTTAAGAATCTTAAAAACCTTCAAAATCTTAAGATTTCGAAGGTTTTTAAGATTCTTAAGGGTTTAAAGATTTTTAAGGTTTTTCAGATTCTTAAGGTTTATAAGATTTTTAAGATTCTTAAGATTTTTAAGGTTTTTAAGATTTTTAAGGTTTTCAAGATTTTTAAGGTTTTTAAGATCTTTAAGGTTTTTAAGATTCTTAAGATTCTTAAGGTTTTTAGGATTCTTAAGAATCTTGAGAATCTCAATAATTTTAAGAATCTTAAGATCTCAAGAATCTTAATAAAAACCTTGAGAATCTCAAAACCCTTAAGAATCTTAAAAATCTTAAGAATCTTAAAAACCTCAAAAATCTCAAAAATCTTAAGAATCTTAAAAATCTTAAGAATCTTAGAAATCTTAAGAATCTTAAAAACCTTAAGAATCTTAAAAACCTTAAGAATCTTAAAATCTTAAGAATCCTAAAAACCTTGAGAATTTTAAAAACCTTAAGAATTTTAAAAATCTTTAAAACCTTAAGAATCTTAAAAACCTAAAGAATCTTATGAATCTTAAAAACCTTAAAAATCTTGAAAACCTTAAGAATCTTAAAAACCTTCAAAATCTTAAGATTTCGAAGGTTTTTAAGATTCTTAAGGGTTTAAAGATTTTTAAGGTTTTTCAGATTCTTAAGGTTTATAAGATTTTTAAGATTCTTAAGATTTTTAAGGTTTTTAAGGTTTGTAAGGTTTTCAAGATTCTTAAGGTTTTTAAGATTCTTAAGGTTTTTAAGATTATTAGGATTTTTAAGGTTTTTAAGATTCTTAAGATTTTTAAGATTCTCGAGGTTTCTGAGATTCTTAGGGTTTTTAAGATTTTTAAGATTCTTAAGATTCTTAAGATTTTTAAGGTTTTTAAGATTTTTAAGGTTTTCAAGATTTTTAAGGTTTTTGAAATTTTTAAGATTCTTGAGATTCTTAAGGTTTTTAAGATTCTTAAGATTTTTATGGTTTTCAAGGTTTTTAAGATTCTTAAGATTTTTAAGATTTTTAAGGTTTTTAAGATTCTTAAGATTTTCAAGGTTTTTAAGATTCTTAAGATTTTTAAGATTCTTAAGGTTTTTAAAATTCTCAAGGTTTTTAGGATTCTTAAGATTTCAAGATTCTTAAGGTTTTTAAGATTCTTAAGGTTTTTAAGATTCTTAAGGTTTTTAAGATTCTTAAGATTTCTAAGATTCTTAAGATTTTTAAGATTCTTAAGATTTTCGAGATTTTTAAGGTTTTTAAGATTCTTAAGATTTTTAAGATTCTTAAGGGTTTTGAGATTCTCAAGGTTTTTATTAAGATTCTTGAGATCTTAAGATTCTTAAAATTATTAAGATTCTCAAGATTCTTAAGGTTTTTAAGATTTTTGAGATTCTTAAGATTTTTAAGATTCTCAAGATTTTTAAGGTTTTTAAGATTTTTGAGGTTTTTGAGATTTTTAAAAGGTTTTTAAAATTTTTAAGATTCTTAAGCTTTTCAAGATTCTTAAGGTTTTTAAGATCTTTAAGGATTTTAAGATTTTTAAGGTTTTCAAGATTCTTAAGATTTTTAGGGTTTTCAAGATTTTTGAGGTTTTCAAGATTTTTAAGGTTTTTGAGATTTTTAGGGTTTTTAAGATTTTTAAGGTTTTTAAGATTCTCAAGGTTTTTAGGATTCTTAAGATTTTAAGATTCTTAAGGTTTTTGAGATTTTTGAGATTTTTAATTTTTTTAAGATTTTTAAGGTTTTTAAGATTCTTAAGGTTCTCAAGATTCTCATGATTTTTAAGATTCTTAAGGTTTTTAAGATTCTTAAGAATTTTGAGGTTTTTAAGATTCTTAAGAATTTTGAGGTTTTTAAGATTCTTAAGGTTTTCAAGATTTTTAAGGTTTTTAAGATTCTTAAGGTTTTTAAGATTCATAAGATTTTCAAGTTTCTTAAGATTTTTAAGATTCTTAAGGTTTTTAAGATTTTTGAGATTCCTAGGGTTTCTTATATTCTTGAGGTTTTTATGATTCTTAAGATACTTATGATTTTTAAGATTTTTGATTATTAAGATTTCAAGATCCTCAAGATTCTTAATCTTTTGAAGATTTTTAAGGTTTTTAAGTATTTTCAAGATTCTTAAGATTTTTAAGGTTTTTAAGATTTTTAAGGTTTTTAAGATTTTTAAGGTTTTTGAGATTTTTAAAAGGTTTTTAAAATTTTTAAGATTCTTAAGCTTTTCAAGATTCTTAAGGTTTTTAAGATCTTTAAGGTTTTTAAGATTCTTAAGGTTTTTAAGATTCTTAAGGTTTTTGAGATTTTTAGGGTTTTTTAGATTTTTAAGGTTTTTAAGATTCTCAAGGTTTTTAGGATTCTTAAGATTTTAAGATTCTTAAGGTTTTTAAGATTTTTGAGATTTTTAAGGTTTTTAAGATTTTTTAAGGTTTTTAAGATTCTTAAGGTTTTTAAGATTCTTAAGGTTTTTAAGATTGTTAAGCTCTTTAAGATTCTAAAGGTTTTTAAGATTCTCAAGATTTTTAAGATTCTTAAGGTTTTTAAGATTTTTTAAGGTTTTTAAGTTCTTAATCTTAAAAATCTTAAGACTAAAAACCTTAATAATCTAAAAATCTTAAGAATCTTGAAAATACTTGAGAACCTTAAAAATCTTCAAAAGATTAAGAATCTTGAGGATCTTGAAATCTTAATAATCAAAAATCTTAAAAATCATAACTATCTTAAGAATCATAAAAACCTTAAGAATATAAAAAACCCTAGGAATCTCAAAAATCTTAAAAACCTTAAGAATCTTAAAAATCTTAAGAAACTTGAAAATCTTATGAATCTTAAAAACCTTAAGAATCTTAAAAACCTTGAAAATCTTGAAAACCTTAAGAATCTTAAAAACCTCAAAATTCTTAAGAATCTTAAAAACCTTAAGAATCTTAAAAATCATGAGAATCTTGAAAACCTTAAGAATCTTAGAAAACTCAAGAATCTTAAAAACCTTGAAAATCTTAAAAACCTTAAGAATCTAAAAAATCTTAATAATCTTAAAAACCTTAAGAATTTTAAAAATCTTTAAAACCTTAAGAATCTTAAAAACCTAAAGAATCTTATGAATCTTAAAAACCTTAAAAATCTTGAAAACCTTGAGAATCTTAAAAACCTTCAAAATCTTAAGATTTCGAAGGTTTTTAAGATTCTTAAGGGTTTAAAGATTTTTAAGGTTTTTCAGATTCTCAAGGTTTATAAGATTTTTAAGATTCTTAAGATTTTTGAGGTTTTTAAGGTTTTTAAGGTTTTTAAGATTCTCAAGGTTTTTAGGATTCTTAAGATTTTAAGATTCTTAAGGTTTTTGAGATTTTTGAGATTTTTAATTTTTTTAAGATTTTTTAAGGTTTTTAAGATTCTTAAGGTTCTCAAGATTCTCATGATTTTTAAGATTCTTAAGGTTTTTAAGATTCTTAAGAATTTTGAGGTTTTTAAGATTCTTAAGAATTTTGAGGTTTTTAAGATTCTTAAGGTTTTCAAGATTTTTAAGGTTTTTAAGATTCTTAAGGTTTTTAAGATTCATAAGATTTTCAAGTTTCTTAAGATTTTTAAGATTCTTAAGGTTTTTAAGATTTTTGAGATTCCTAGGGTTTCTTATATTCTTGAGGTTTTTATGATTCTTAAGATACTTATGATTTTTAAGATTTTTGATTATTAAGATTTCAAGATCCTCAAGATTCTTAATCTTTTGAAGATTTTTAAGGTTCTCAAGTATTTTCAAGATTCTTAAGATTTTTAAGGTTTTTAAGATTTTTAAGGTTTTTGAGATTTTTAAGGTTTTTGAGATTTTTAAAAGGTTTTTAAAATTTTTAAGATTCTTAAGCTTTTCAAGATTCTTAAGGTTTTTAAGATCTTTAAGGTTTTTAAGATTCTTAAGGTTTTTAAGATTCTTAAGGTTTTTGAGATTTTTAGGGTTTTTTAGATTTTTAAGGTTTTTGAGATTCTCAAGGTTTTTAGGATTCTTAAGATTTTAAGATTCTTAAGGTTTTTAAGATTTTTGAGATTTTTAAGGTTTTTAAGATTTTTTAAGGTTTTTAAGATTCTTAAGGTTTTTAAGATTCTTAAGGTTTTTAAGATTGTTAAGCTCTTTAAGATTCTAAAGGTTTTTAAGATTCTCAAGATTTTTAAGATTCTTAAGGTTTTTAAGATTTTTTAAGGTTTTTAAGTTCTTAATCTTAAAAATCTTAAGACTAAGAACCTTAATAATCTAAAAATCTTAAGAATCTTGAAAATACTTGAGAACCTTAAAAATCTTCAAAAGATTAAGAATCTTGAGGATCTTGAAATCTTAATAATCAAAAATCTTAAAAATCATAACTATCTTAAGAATCATAAAAACCTTAAGAATATAAAAAACCCTAGGAATCTCAAAAATCTTAAAAACCTTAAGAATCTTAAAAATCTTAAGAAACTTGAAAATCTTATGAATCTTAAAAACCTTAAGAATCTTAAAAACCTTGAAAATCTTGAAAACCTTAAGAATCTTAAAAACCTCAAAATTCTTAAGAATCTTAAAAACCTTAAGAATCTTAAAAATCATGAGAATCTTGAAAACCTTAAGAATCTTAGAAAACTCAAGAATCTTAAAAACCTTGAAAATCTTAAAAACCTTAAGAATCTAAAAAATCTTAATAATCTTAAAAACCTTAAGAATTTTAAAAATCTTTAAAACCTTAAGAATCTTAAAAACCTAAAGAATCTTATGAATCTTAAAAACCTTAAAAATCTTGAAAACCTTGAGAATCTTAAAAACCTTCAAAATCTTAAGATTTCGAAGGTTTTTAAGATTCTTAAGGGTTTAAAGATTTTTAAGGTTTTTCAGATTCTCAAGGTTTATAAGATTTTTAAGATTCTTAAGATTTTTGAGGTTTTTAAGGTTTTCAAGATTTTTGAGATTTTTAAGATTCTTGAGATTCTTAAGGTTTTTAAGATTTTTAAGGTTTTTCAGATTCTTAAGGTTTTTAAGATTCTTAAGGTTTTTAAGATTATTAGGATTTTTAAGGTTTTTAAGATTCTTAAGATTCTTAAGATTTTTAAGATTCTCGAGGTTTCTGAGATTCTTAGGGTTTTTAAGATTTTTAAGATTCTTAAGATTCTTAAGATTTTTGAGGTTTTTAAGATTTTTAAGGTTTTCAAGATTTTTAAGGTTTTTGAAATTTTTAAGATTCTTGAGATTCTTAAGGTTTTTAAGATTCTTAAGATTTTTATGGTTTTTAAGGTTTTTAAGATTCTTAAGGTTTTTAAGATTTTTAAGGTTTTTAAGGTTTTTAAAATTCTCAAGGTTTTTAGGATTCTTAAGATTTTAAGATTCTTAAGGTTTTTAAGATTCTTAAGGTTTTTAAGATTCTTAAGATTTCTGAGATTCTTAAGATTTTTAAGATTCTTAAGATTTTTGAGATTTTTAAGGTTTTTAAGATTCTTAAGATTTTTAAGATTCTTAAGGGTTTTGAGATTCTCAAGGTTTTCATTAAGATTCTTGAGATCTTAAGATTCTTAAAATTATTAAGATTCTCAAGATTCTCAAGGTTTTTAAGATTTTTAAGATTCTTGAGATTTTTAAGATTCTTAAGGTTTTTAAAATTCTCAAGGTTTTTAGGATTCTTAAGATTTTAAGATTCTTAAGGTTTTTAAGATTCTTAAGGTTTTTAAGATTCTTAAGATTTCTGAGATTCTTAAGATTTTTAAGATTCTTAAGATTTTTGAGATTTTTAAGGTTTTTAAGATTCTTAAGATTTTTAAGATTCTTAAGGGTTTTGAGATTCTCAAGGTTTTCATTAAGATTCTTGAGATCTTAAGATTCTTAAAATTATTAAGATTCTCAAGATTCTCAAGGTTTTTAAGATTTTTAAGATTCTTGAGATTTTTAAGATTCTCAAGATTTTCAAGGTTTTTAAGATTTTTGAGGTTTTTGAGATTTTTAAAAGGTTTTTAAAATTTTTAAGATTCTTAAGCTTTTCAAGATTCTTGAGGTTTTTAAGATCTTTAAGATTTTTAAGATTCTTAAGATTTTTAGGGTTTTCAAGATTTTTGAGGTTTTCAAGATTTTTAAGGTTTTCGAGATTTTTAGGGTTTTTAAGATTTTTAAGGTTTTTAAGATTCTCAAGGTTTTTAGGATTCTTAAGATTTTAAGATTCTTAAGGTTTTTAAGATTTTTGAGATTTTTAATTTTTTTAAGATTTTTCAAGGTTTTTAAGATTCTTAAGGTTTTTAAGATTCTTAAGAATTTTGAGGTTTTTAAGATTCTTAAGAATTTTGAGGTTTTTAAGATTCTTAAGGTTTTCAAGATTTTTAAGGTTTTTAAGATTCTAAAGGTTTTTAAGATTCATAAGATTTTCAAGTTTCTTAAGATTTTCAAGATTCTTAAGGTTTTTAAGATTTTTGAGATTCCTAGGGTTTTTTATATTCTTAAGGTTTTTATGATTCTTAAGATACTTATGATTTTTAAGATTTTTGATTATTAAGATTTCAAGATCCTCAAGATTCTTAATCTTTTGAAGATTTTTAAGGTTCTCAAGTATTTTCAAGATTCTTAAGATTTTTAAGGTTTTTAAGATTTTTAAGGTTTTTGAGATTTTTAAAAGGTTTTTAAAATTTTTAAGATTCTTAAGCTTTTCAAGATTCTTAAGGTTTTTAAGATCTTTAAGGTTTTTAAGATTCTTAAGGTTTTTAAGATTCTTAAGGTTTTTAAGATTCTTAAGATTTTTAAGGTTTTCAAGATTTTTGAGGTTTTCAAGATTCTTAAGGTTTTTGAGATTTTTAGGGTTTTTTAGATTTTTAAGGTTTTTAAGATTCTCAAGGTTTTTAGGATTCTTAAGATTTTAAGATTCTTAAGGTTTTTAAGATTTTTGAGATTTTTAAGGTTTTTAAGATTTTTTAAGGTTTTTAAGATTCTTAAGGTTTTTAAGATTTTCAAGGTTTTTAAGATTCTTAAGGTTTTTAAGATTCTTAAGGTTTTTAAGATTGTTAAGCTCTTTAAGATTCTGAAGGTTTTTAAGATTCTCAAGATTTTTAAGATTCTTAAGGTTTTTAAGATTTTTTGAGGTTTTTAAGTTCTTAATCTTAAAAATCTTAAGACTAAAATCCTTGATAATCTAAAAATCTTAAGAATCTTGAAAATACTTGAGAACCTTAAAAATCTTCAAAAGATTAAGAATCTTGAGGATCTTGAAATCTTAATAATCAAAAATCTTAAAAATCATAAGTATCTTAAGAATCATAAAAACCTTAAGAATATAAAAAACCCTAGGAATCTCAAAAATCTTGAAAACCTTAAGAATCTTAAAAATCTTAAGAAACTTGAAAATCTTATGAATCTTAAAAACCTTAAGAATCTTAAAAACCTTAAAAATCTTGAAAACCTTAAGAATCTTAAAAACCTCAAAATTCTTAAGAATCTTAAAAACCTTAAGAATCTTAAAAATCATGAGAATCTTGAAAACCTTAAGAATCTTAGAAAACTCAAGAATCTTAAAAACCTTAAAAATCTTAAAAACCTTAAGAATCTTAAAAACCTTAAGAATCTTAAAAATCTTAGGAATCCTAAAAACCTTAAGAATCTCAAAAACCTAAAGAATCTTAAGAATCTTAAAAACCTTAAAAATCTTGAAAACCTTAAGAATCTTAAAAACCTTCAAAATCTTAAGATTTCGAAGGTTTTTAAGATTCTTAAGGGTTTAAAGATTTTTAAGGTTTTTCAGATTCTTAAGGTTTTTAAGATTTTTAAGATTCTTAAGATTTTTAAGGTTTTTAAGGTTTTCAAGATTTTCAAGGTTTTTGAGATTTTTAAGATACTTGAGATTCTTAAGGTTTTTAAGATTTTTAAGGTTTTTCAGATTCTTAAGGTTTTTAAGATTCTTAAGGTTTTTAAGATTTTTAAGATTTTTAAGATTCTCGAGGTTTCTAAGATTCTTAGGGTTTTTAAGATTTTTAAGATTCTTAAGATTCTTAAGATTTTTAAGGTTTTTAAGATTTTTAAGGTTTTCAAGATTTTTGAGATTTTTAAGAATCTTGAGATTCTTAAGGTTTTTAAGATTTTTAAGGTTTTTCAGATTCTTAAGGTTTTCAAGATTCTTAAGGTTTTTAAGATTATTAGGATTTTTAAGGTTTTTAAGATTCTTAAGATTTTTAAGATTCTTAAGGTTTTTAAGATTCTTAAGATTTTTGAGATTCTTAAGGTTTTTAAGATTTTTTAAGGTTTTTAAGATTTTTTAAGGTTTTTGAGATTCTTAAGGTTTTTAAGATTCTCAAGGTTTTTAAGATTCTCAAGGTTTTTAAGATTCTTGAGGTTTTTAAGATTCTTAAGGTTTTTAAGATTCTTAAGGGTTTAAAGATTTTTAAGGTTTTTCAGATTCTTAAGGTTTTTAAGATTTTTAAGATTCTTAAGATTTTTAAGGTTTTTAAGGTTTTCAAGATTTTTAAGGTTTTTGAGATTTTTAAGATTCTTGAGATTCTTAAGGTTTTTAAGATTTTCAAGGTTTTTCAGATTCTTAAGGTTTTTAAGATTCTTAAGGTTTTTAAGATTCTTAAGATTTTTAAGATTCTCGAGGTTTCTAAGATTCTTAGGGTTTTTAAGATTTTTAAGATTCTTAAGATTTTTAAGGTTTTTAAGATTTTTAAGGTTTTCAAGATTTTCAAGGTTTTTGAGATTTTTAAGATTCTTGAGATTCTTAAGGTTTTTAAGATTCTTAAGATTTTTATGGTTTTTAAGGTTTTTAAGATTCTTAAGGTTTTTAAGATTTTTAAGGTTTTCAAGATTCTTAAGATTTTCAAGGTTTTTAAGATTCTTAAGATTTTTAAGATTCTTAAGGTTTTTAAAATTCCCAAGGTTTTTAGAATTCTTAAGATTTTAAGATTCTCAAGGTTTTTAAGATTCTTAAGATTTTTGAGATTCTTAAGGTTTTTAAGATTTTTTAAGGTTTTTAAGATTTTTTAAGGTTTTTGAGATTCTTAAGGTTTTTAAGATTCTCAAGGTTTTTAAGATTCTTAAGGTTTTTAAGATTCTTAAGGTTTTTGAGATTGTTAAGCTCTTTAAGATTCTAAAGGTTTTTAAGATTCTCAAGATTTTTGAGATTCTTAAGGTTTTTAAGATTTTTTAAGGTTTTTAACTTCTTAATCTTAAAAATCTCAAGACTAAAAACCTTGATAATCTAAAAATCTTAAGAATCTTGAAAATACTTGAGAACCTTAAAAATCTTCAAAAGATTAAGAATCTTGAGGATCTTGAAATCTTAATAATCAAAAATCTTAAGAATCATAAGTATCTTAAGAATCATAAAAACCTTAAGAATATTAAAAACCCTAGGAATCTCAAAAATCTTAAGAACCTTAAGAATCTTAAAAATCTTAAGAAACTTGAAAATTTTATGAATCTTAAAAACCTTAAGAATCTTAAAAACCTTAAAAATCTTGAAAACCTTAAGAATCTTAAAAACCTCAAAATTCTTAAGAATCTTAAAAACCTCAAAATTCTTAAGAATCTTAAAAACCTCAAAATTCTTAAGAATCTTAAAAACCTTAAGAATCTTGAAAATCATGAGAATCTTGAATCTTCTTAAAAACCTTAAAAACCATTAAAATCTTAAGAATCTTAAAAACCTTAAGAATCTCAAGAATCTTAAAAATCTCAAAAACCTTAAAAATCTTGAAAACCTTAAAAATCTTAAAAACCTTAAAAATCTTAAGAATCTTAAGAATCTTAAAAATCTAAAAAACCCTAAGAATCTTAGAAACCTCGAGAATCTTAAAAATCTTAAGAATCTTAAAAATCTCAAGAATCTTAAAAATCTTAAGAATCTTAAAAATCTCAAGAATCTTAAAAATCTTAAGAATCTTAAAAACCTTGAAAATCTTAAGAACCTTAAGAATCTCAAGAATCTTAAAAATCTCAAAAACCTTAAAAATCTTGAAAACCTTAAAAACCTTTAAAATCTTGAGAATCTTAAAAATCTTAAAAACCTTGAGAATCTGAAAAACCTTAAAAATCTTTAAACCCTTAAGAATCTTAAAAACCTTCGAAATCTTAAGATTTTGAAGGTTTTTAAGATTCTTAAGGTTTTCAAGATTTTTAAGGTTTTTAAGATTCTTAAGATTCTTAAGGTTTTTAGGATTCTTAAGAATCTTGAGAATCTTAATAATTTTAAGAATCTTAAGATCTCAAGAATCTTAATAAAAACCTTGAGAATCTCAAAACCCTTAAGAATCTTAAAAATCTTAAGAATCTTAAAAACCTTAAAAATCTCAAAAATCTTAAGAATCTTAAAAATCTTAAGAATCTTAGAAATCTTAAGAATCTTAAAAACCTTAAGAATCTTAAAAACCTTAAGAATCTTAAAATCTTAAGAATCCTAAAAACCTTGAGAATTTTAAAAACCTTAAGAATTTTAAAAATCTTTAAAACCTTAAGAATCTTAAAAACCTAAAGAATCTTATGAATCTTAAAAACCTTAAAAATCTTGAAAACCTTAAGAATCTTAAAAACCTTCAAAATCTTAAGATTTCGAAGGTTTTTAAGATTCTTAAGGGTTTAAAGATTTTTAAGGTTTTTCAGATTCTTAAGGTTTATAAGATTTTTAAGATTCTTAAGATTTTTAAGGTTTTTAAGGTTTTCAAGATTCTTAAGGTTTTCAAGATTTTTAAGGTTTTTAAGATTCTTAAGATTCTTAAGGTTTTTAGGATTCTTAAGAATCTTGAGAATCTCAATAATTTTAAGAATCTTAAGATCTCAAGAATCTTAATAAAAACCTTGAGAATCTCAAAACCCTTAAGAATCTTAAAAATCTTAAGAATCTTAAAAACCTCAAAAATCTCAAAAATCTTAAGAATCTTAAAAATCTTAAGAATCTTAGAAATCTTAAGAATCTTAAAAACCTTAAGAATCTTAAAAACCTTAAGAATCTTAAAATCTTAAGAATCCTAAAAACCTTGAGAATTTTAAAAACCTTAAGAATTTTAAAAATCTTTAAAACCTTAAGAATCTTAAAAACCTAAAGAATCTTATGAATCTTAAAAACCTTAAAAATCTTGAAAACCTTAAGAATCTTAAAAACCTTCAAAATCTTAAGATTTCGAAGGTTTTTAAGATTCTTAAGGGTTTAAAGATTTTTAAGGTTTTTCAGATTCTTAAGGTTTATAAGATTTTTAAGATTCTTAAGATTTTTAAGGTTTTTAAGGTTTGTAAGGTTTTCAAGATTCTTAAGGTTTTTAAGATTCTTAAGGTTTTTAAGATTATTAGGATTTTTAAGGTTTTTAAGATTCTTAAGATTTTTAAGATTCTCGAGGTTTCTGAGATTCTTAGGGTTTTTAAGATTTTTAAGATTCTTAAGATTCTTAAGATTTTTAAGGTTTTTAAGATTTTTAAGGTTTTCAAGATTTTTAAGGTTTTTGAAATTTTTAAGATTCTTGAGATTCTTAAGGTTTTTAAGATTCTTAAGATTTTTATGGTTTTTAAGGTTTTTAAGATTCTTAAGATTTTTAAGATTTTTAAGGTTTTCAAGATTCTTAAGATTTTCAAGGTTTTTAAGATTCTTAAGATTTTTAAGATTCTTAAGGTTTTTAAAATTCTCAAGGTTTTTAGGATTCTTAAGATTTCAAGATTCTTAAGGTTTTTAAGATTCTTAAGGTTTTTAAGATTCTTAAGGTTTTTAAGATTCTTAAGATTTCTAAGATTCTTAAGATTTTTAAGATTCTTAAGATTTTCGAGATTTTTAAGGTTTTTAAGATTCTTAAGATTTTTAAGATTCTTAAGGGTTTTGAGATTCTCAAGGTTTTTATTAAGATTCTTGAGATCTTAAGATTCTTAAAATTATTAAGATTCTCAAGATTCTTAAGGTTTTTAAGATTTTTGAGATTCTTAAGATTTTTAAGATTCTCAAGATTTTTAAGGTTTTTAAGATTTTTGAGGTTTTTGAGATTTTTAAAAGGTTTTTAAAATTTTTAAGATTCTTAAGCTTTTCAAGATTCTTAAGGTTTTTAAGATCTTTAAGGTTTTTAAGATTCTTAGGGTTTTTAAGATTCTTAAGATTTTTAGGGTTTTCAAGATTTTTGAGGTTTTCAAGATTTTTAAGGTTTTTGAGATTTTTAGGGTTTTTAAGATTTTTAAGGTTTTTAAGATTCTCAAGGTTTTTAGGATTCTTAAGATTTTAAGATTCTTAAGGTTTTTGAGATTTTTGAGATTTTTAATTTTTTTAAGATTTTTTAAGGTTTTTAAGATTCTTAAGGTTCTCAAGATTCTCATGATTTTTAAGATTCTTAAGGTTTTTAAGATTCTTAAGAATTTTGAGGTTTTTAAGATTCTTAAGAATTTTGAGGTTTTTAAGATTCTTAAGGTTTTCAAGATTTTTAAGGTTTTTAAGATTCTTAAGGTTTTTAAGATTCATAAGATTTTCAAGTTTCTTAAGATTTTTAAGATTCTTAAGGTTTTTAAGATTTTTGAGATTCCTAGGGTTTCTTATATTCTTGAGGTTTTTATGATTCTTAAGATACTTATGATTTTTAAGATTTTTGATTATTAAGATTTCAAGATCCTCAAGATTCTTAATCTTTTGAAGATTTTTAAGGTTCTCAAGTATTTTCAAGATTCTTAAGATTTTTAAGGTTTTTAAGATTTTTAAGGTTTTTGAGATTTTTAAGGTTTTTGAGATTTTTAAAAGGTTTTTAAAATTTTTAAGATTCTTAAGCTTTTCAAGATTCTTAAGGTTTTTAAGATCTTTAAGGTTTTTAAGATTCTTAAGGTTTTTAAGATTCTTAAGGTTTTTGAGATTTTTAGGGTTTTTTAGATTTTTAAGGTTTTTAAGATTCTCAAGGTTTTTAGGATTCTTAAGATTTTAAGATTCTTAAGGTTTTTAAGATTTTTGAGATTTTTAAGGTTTTTAAGATTTTTTAAGGTTTTTAAGATTCTTAAGGTTTTTAAGATTCTTAAGGTTTTTAAGATTGTTAAGCTCTTTAAGATTCTAAAGGTTTTTAAGATTCTCAAGATTTTTAAGATTCTTAAGGTTTTTAAGATTTTTTAAGGTTTTTAAGTTCTTAATCTTAAAAATCTTAAGACTAAAAACCTTAATAATCTAAAAATCTTAAGAATCTTGAAAATACTTGAGAACCTTAAAAATCTTCAAAAGATTAAGAATCTTGAGGATCTTGAAATCTTAATAATCAAAAATCTTAAAAATCATAAGTATCTTAAAAATCATAAAAACCTTAAGAATATAAAAAACCCTAGGAATCTCAAAAATCTTAAAAACCTTAAGAATCTTAAAAATCTTAAGAAACTTGAAAATCTTATGAATCTTAAAAACCTTAAGAATCTTAAAAACCTTGAAAATCTTGAAAACCTTAAGAATCTTAAAAACCTCAAAATTCTTAAGAATCTTAAAAACCTTAAGAATCTTAAAAATCATGAGAATCTTGAAAACCTTAAGAATCTTAGAAAACTCAAGAATCTTAAAAACCTTGAAAATCTTAAAAACCTTAAGAATCTAAAAAATCTTAATAATCTTAAAAACCTTAAGAATTTTAAAAATCTTTAAAACCTTAAGAATCTTAAAAACCTAAAGAATCTTATGAATCTTAAAAACCTTAAAAATCTTGAAAACCTTGAGAATCTTAAAAACCTTCAAAATCTTAAGATTTCGAAGGTTTTTAAGATTCTTAAGGGTTTAAAGATTTTTAAGGTTTTTCAGATTCTCAAGGTTTATAAGATTTTTAAGATTCTTAAGATTTTTGAGGTTTTTAAGGTTTTCAAGGTTTTTAAGATTCTCAAGGTTTTTAGGATTCTTAAGATTTTAAGATTCTTAAGGTTTTTGAGATTTTTGAGATTTTTAATTTTTTTAAGATTTTTTAAGGTTTTTAAGATTCTTAAGGTTCTCAAGATTCTCATGATTTTTAAGATTCTTAAGGTTTTTAAGATTCTTAAGAATTTTGAGGTTTTTAAGATTCTTAAGAATTTTGAGGTTTTTAAGATTCTTAAGGTTTTCAAGATTTTTAAGGTTTTTAAGATTCTTAAGGTTTTTAAGATTCATAAGATTTTCAAGTTTCTTAAGATTTTTAAGATTCTTAAGGTTTTTAAGATTTTTGAGATTCCTAGGGTTTCTTATATTCTTGAGGTTTTTATGATTCTTAAGATACTTATGATTTTTAAGATTTTTGATTATTAAGATTTCAAGATCCTCAAGATTCTTAATCTTTTGAAGATTTTTAAGGTTCTCAAGTATTTTCAAGATTCTTAAGATTTTTAAGGTTTTTAAGATTTTTAAGGTTTTTGAGATTTTTAAGGTTTTTGAGATTTTTAAAAGGTTTTTAAAATTTTTAAGATTCTTAAGCTTTTCAAGATTCTTAAGGTTTTTAAGATCTTTAAGGTTTTTAAGATTCTTAAGGTTTTTAAGATTCTTAAGGTTTTTGAGATTTTTAGGGTTTTTTAGATTTTTAAGGTTTTTAAGATTCTCAAGGTTTTTAGGATTCTTAAGATTTTAAGATTCTTAAGGTTTTTAAGATTTTTGAGATTTTTAAGGTTTTTAAGATTTTTTAAGGTTTTTAAGATTCTTAAGGTTTTTAAGATTCTTAAGGTTTTTAAGATTGTTAAGCTCTTTAAGATTCTAAAGGTTTTTAAGATTCTCAAGATTTTTAAGATTCTTAAGGTTTTTAAGATTTTTTAAGGTTTTTAAGTTCTTAATCTTAAAAATCTTAAGACTAAAAACCTTAATAATCTAAAAATCTTAAGAATCTTGAAAATACTTGAGAACCTTAAAAATCTTCAAAAGATTAAGAATCTTGAGGATCTTGAAATCTTAATAATCAAAAATCTTAAAAATCATAACTATCTTAAGAATCATAAAAACCTTAAGAATATAAAAAACCCTAGGAATCTCAAAAATCTTAAAAACCTTAAGAATCTTAAAAATCTTAAGAAACTTGAAAATCTTATGAATCTTAAAAACCTTAAGAATCTTAAAAACCTTGAAAATCTTGAAAACCTTAAGAATCTTAAAAACCTCAAAATTCTTAAGAATCTTAAAAACCTTAAGAATCTTAAAAATCATGAGAATCTTGAAAACCTTAAGAATCTTAGAAAACTCAAGAATCTTAAAAACCTTGAAAATCTTAAAAACCTTAAGAATCTAAAAAATCTTAATAATCTTAAAAACCTTAAGAATTTTAAAAATCTTTAAAACCTTAAGAATCTTAAAAACCTAAAGAATCTTATGAATCTTAAAAACCTTAAAAATCTTGAAAACCTTGAGAATCTTAAAAACCTTCAAAATCTTAAGATTTCGAAGGTTTTTAAGATTCTTAAGGGTTTAAAGATTTTTAAGGTTTTTCAGATTCTCAAGGTTTATAAGATTTTTAAGATTCTTAAGATTTTTGAGGTTTTTAAGGTTTTCAAGATTTTTGAGATTTTTAAGATTCTTGAGATTCTTAAGGTTTTTAAGATTTTTAAGGTTTTTCAGATTCTTAAGGTTTTTAAGATTCTTAAGGTTTTTAAGATTATTAGGATTTTTAAGGTTTTTAAGATTCTTAAGATTCTTAAGATTTTTAAGATTCTCGAGGTTTCTGAGATTCTTAGGGTTTTTAAGATTTTTAAGATTCTTAAGATTCTTAAGATTTTTGAGGTTTTTAAGATTTTTAAGGTTTTCAAGATTTTTAAGGTTTTTGAAATTTTTAAGATTCTTGAGATTCTTAAGGTTTTTAAGATTCTTAAGATTTTTATGGTTTTTAAGGTTTTTAAGATTCTTAAGGTTTTTAAGATTTTTAAGGTTTTTAAGATTCTTAAGATTTTCAAGGTTTTTAAGATTCTTGAGATTTTTAAGATTCTTAAGGTTTTTAAAATTCTCAAGGTTTTTAGGATTCTTAAGATTTTAAGATTCTTAAGGTTTTTAAGATTCTTAAGGTTTTTAAGATTCTTAAGATTTCTGAGATTCTTAAGATTTTTAAGATTCTTAAGATTTTTGAGATTTTTAAGGTTTTTAAGATTCTTAAGATTTTTAAGATTCTTAAGGGTTTTGAGATTCTCAAGGTTTTCATTAAGATTCTTGAGATCTTAAGATTCTTAAAATTATTAAGATTCTCAAGATTCTCAAGGTTTTTAAGATTTTTAAGATTCTTGAGATTTTTAAGATTCTCAAGATTTTCAAGGTTTTTAAGATTTTTGAGGTTTTTGAGATTTTTAAAAGGTTTTTAAAATTTTTAAGATTCTTAAGCTTTTCAAGATTCTTGAGGTTTTTAAGATCTTTAAGATTTTTAAGATTCTTAAGATTTTTAGGGTTTTCAAGATTTTTGAGGTTTTCAAGATTTTTAAGGTTTTCGAGATTTTTAGGGTTTTTAAGATTTTTAAGGTTTTTAAGATTCTCAAGGTTTTTAGGATTCTTAAGATTTTAAGATTCTTAAGGTTTTTAAGATTTTTGAGATTTTTAATTTTTTTAAGATTTTTCAAGGTTTTTAAGATTCTTAAGGTTTTTAAGATTCTTAAGAATTTTGAGGTTTTTAAGATTCTTAAGAATTTTGAGGTTTTTAAGATTCTTAAGGTTTTCAAGATTTTTAAGGTTTTTAAGATTCTAAAGGTTTTTAAGATTCATAAGATTTTCAAGTTTCTTAAGATTTTTAAGATTCTTAAGGTTTTTAAGATTTTTGAGATTCCTAGGGTTTTTTATATTCTTAAGGTTTTTATGATTCTTAAGATACTTATGATTTTTGATTATTAAGATTTCAAGATCCTCAAGATTCTTAATCTTTTGAAGATTTTTAAGGTTCTCAAGTATTTTCAAGATTCTTAAGATTTTTAAGGTTTTTAAGATTTTTAAGGTTTTTGAGATTTTTAAAAGGTTTTTAAAATTTTTAAGATTCTTAAGCTTTTCAAGATTCTTAAGGTTTTTAAGATCTTTAAGGTTTTTAATATTCTTAAGGTTTTTAAGATTCTTAAGGTTTTTAAGATTCTTAAGATTTTTAAGGTTTTCAAGATTTTTGAGGTTTTCAAGATTCTTAAGGTTTTTGAGATTTTTAGGGTTTTTTAGATTTTTAAGGTTTTTAAGATTCTCAAGGTTTTTAGGATTCTTAAGATTTTAAGATTCTTAAGGTTTTTAAGATTTTTGAGATTTTTAAGGTTTTTAAGATTTTTTAAGGTTTTTAAGATTCTTAAGGTTTTTAAGATTTTCAAGGTTTTTAAGATTCTTAAGGTTTTTAAGATTCTTAAGGTTTTTAAGATTGTTAAGCTCTTTAAGATTCTGAAGGTTTTTAAGATTCTCAAGATTTTTAAGATTCTTAAGGTTTTTAAGATTTTTTGAGGTTTTTAAGTTCTTAATCTTAAAAATCTTAAGACTAAAATCCTTGATAATCTAAAAATCTTAAGAATCTTGAAAATACTTGAGAACCTTAAAAATCTTCAAAAGATTAAGAATCTTGAGGATCTTGAAATCTTAATAATCAAAAATCTTAAAAATCATAAGTATCTTAAGAATCATAAAAACCTCAAGAATATAAAAAACCCTAGGAATCTCAAAAATCTTGAAAACCTTAAGAATCTTAAAAATCTTAAGAAACTTGAAAATCTTATGAATCTTAAAAACCTTAAGAATCTTAAAAACCTTAAAAATCTTGAAAACCTTAAGAATCTTAAAAACCTCAAAATTCTTAAGAATCTTAAAAACCTTAAGAATCTTAAAAATCATGAGAATCTTGAAAACCTTAAGAATCTTAGAAAACTCAAGAATCTTAAAAACCTTAAAAATCTTAAAAACCTTAAGAATCTTAAAAACCTTAAGAATCTTAAAAATCTTAAGAATCCTAAAAACCTTAAGAATCTCAAAAACCTAAAGAATCTTAAGAATCTTAAAAACCTTAAAAATCTTGAAAACCTTAAGAATCTTAAAAACCTTCAAAATCTTAAGATTTCGAAGGTTTTTAAGATTCTTAAGGGTTTAAAGATTTTTAAGGTTTTTCAGATTCTTAAGGTTTTTAAGATTTTTAAGATTCTTAAGATTTTTAAGGTTTTTAAGGTTTTCAAGATTTTCAAGGTTTTTGAGATTTTTAAGATACTTGAGATTCTTAAGGTTTTTAAGATTTTTAAGGTTTTTCAGATTCTTAAGGTTTTTAAGATTCTTAAGGTTTTTAAGATTTTTAAGATTTTTAAGATTCTCGAGGTTTCTAAGATTCTTAGGGTTTTTAAGATTTTTAAGATTCTTAAGATTCTTAAGATTTTTAAGGTTTTTAAGATTTTTAAGGTTTTCAAGATTTTTAAGGTTTTTGAGATTTTTAAGATTCTTAAGATTTTTATGGTTTTTAAGGTTTTTAAGATTCTTAAGGTTTTTAAGATTTTTAAGGTTCTCAAGATTCTTAAGATTTTCAAGGTTTTTAAGATTCTTAAGATTTTTAAGATTCTTAAGGTTTTTAAAATTCTCAAGGTTTTTAGGATTCTTAAGATTTTAAGATTCTTAAGATTTTTAAGGTTTTTAAGATTTTTAAGGTTTTCAAGATTTTTAAGGTTTTTGAGATTTTTCAGATTCTTGAGATTTTTCAGATTCTTGAGATTCTTAAGGTTTTTAAGATTCTTAAGATTTTTATGGTTTTTAAGGTTTTTAAGATTCTTAAGGTTTTTAAGATTTTTAAGGTTCTCAAGATTCTTAAGATTTTCAAGGTTTTTAAGATTCTTAAGATTTTTAAGATTCTAAAGGTTTTTAAAATTCTCAAGGTTTTTAGGATTCTTAAGATTTTAAGATTCTTAAGGTTTTTAAGATTCTTAAGATTTTTAAGATTCTTAAGGTTTTTAAGATTTTTTAAGGTTTTAAGATTTTTTAAGGTTTTTGAGATTCTTAAGGTTTTTAAGATTCTCAAGGTTTTTAAGATTCTTAAGGTTTTTAAGATTCTTAAGGTTTTTGAGATTGTTAAGCTCTTTAAGATTCTAAAGGTTTTTAAGATTCTCAAGATTTTTAAGATTCTTAAGGTTTTTAAGATTTTTTAAGGTTTTTAAGTTCTTAATCTTAAAAATCTCAAGACTAAAAACCTTGATAATCTAAAAATCTTAAGAATCTTGAAAATACTTGAGAACCTTAAAAATCTTCAAAAGATTAAGAATCTTGAGGATCTTGAAATCTTAATAATCAAAAATCTTAAAAATCATAAGTATCTTAAGAATCATAAAAACCTTAAGAATATTAAAAACCCTAGGAATCTCAAAAATCTTAAAAACCTTAAGAATCTTAAAAATCTTAAGAAACTTGAAAATCTTATGAATCTTAAAAACCTTAAGAATCTTAAAAACCTTAAAAATCTTGAAAACCTTAAGAATCTTAAAAACCTCAAAATTCTTAAGAATCTTAAAAACCTCAAAATTCTTAAGAATCTTAAAAACCTTAAGAATCTTGAAAATCATGAGAATCTTGAATCTTCTTAAAAACCTTAAAAACCATTAAAATCTTAAGAATCTTAAAAACCTTAAGAATCTCAAGAATCTTAAAAATCTCAAAAACCTTAAAAATCTTGAAAACCTTAAAAATCTTAAAAACCTTAAAAATCTTAAGAATCTCAAGAATCTTAAAAATCTAAAAAACCCTAAAAATCTTAGAAACCTCGAGAATCTTAAAAATCTTAAGAATCTTAAAAACCTTAAAAATCTTAAGAATCTTAAAAACCTTAAGAATTTTAAAAACCTTAAGAATCTGAAAAACCTTGAAAATCTTAAAAACCTTAAGAATCTCAAGAATCTTAAAAATCTCAAAAACCTTAAAAATCTTGAAAACCTTAAAAACCTTGAAAACCTTGAGAATCTGAAAAACCTTAAAAATCTTTGAACCCTCAAGAAATCTTAAGATTTTGAAGGTTTTTAAGATTCTTAAGGTTTTCAAGATTTTTAAGGTTTTTAAGATTCTTAAGATTCTTAAGGTTTTTAGGATTCTTAAGAATCTTGAGAATCTTAATAATTTTAAGAATCTTAAGATCTCAAGAATCTTAATAAAAACCTTGAGAATCTCAAAACCCTTAAGAATCTTAAAAATCTTAAGAATCTTAAAAACCTTAAAAATCTCAAAAATCTTAAGAATCTTAAAAATCTTAAGAATCTTAGAAATCTTAAGAATCTTAAAAACCTTAAGAATCTTAAAAACCTTAAGAATCTTAAAATCTTAAGAATCCTAAAAACCTTGAGAATTTTAAAAACCTTAAGAATCTTAAAAATCTTAAGAATCTTAAAAACCTTGAAAATCTTAAGAATCTTAAAAACCTTAAAAATCTTAAAAACCTTAAGAATCTTAAAAACCTTAAAAACCATAAAAATCTTAAGAATCTTAAAAACCTTAAGAATCTCAAGAATCTTAAAAATCTCAAAAACCTTAAAAATCTTGAAAACCTTAAAAATCTTAAAAACCTCAGAAATCTTGAGAATCTTAAGAATCTTAAAAATCTTAAAAACCCTAAAAATCTCAGAAACCTCGAGAATCTTAAAAATCTTAAGAATCTTAAAAACCTTAAAAATCTTAATAATCTTAAAAACCTTAAGAATCTTAAAAACCTCAAGAATCTGAAAAACCTTAAAAATCTTAAAAACCTTAAGAATCTCAAGAATCTTAAAAATCTCAAAAATCTTGAAAACCTTAAAAACCTTAAAAATCTTAAGAATCTTAAAAATCTTAAAAACCTTAAGAATCTGAAAAACCTTAAAAATCTTTAAACCCTTAAGAATCTTAAAAACCTTCGAAATCTTAAGATTTTGAAGGTTTTTAAGATTCTTAAGGTTTTCAAGATTTTTAAGGTTTTTAAGATTCTTAAGATTACTTAGGTTTTTAAGATTCTTAAGGTTTTTAGGATTCTTAAGATTTTTAAGATTCATAAGGTTTTTAAGATTCTTAAGGTTTTAAAGATTTTTAAAATTCTTAAGGTTTTTAAGATTCTTAAAATTTTTTAGATTCTTAAGGTTTTTAAGATTTTTAAGGTTTTTAAGATTCTTAAGATTTTTAGGATTCTTAAGGATTTCAAAATTTTCAAGGTTTTTAAGATTCTTAAGGTTTTTAAGATTCTTAAGATTTTTATGGTTTTTAAGGTTTTTAAGATTCTTAAGGTTTTTAAGATTTTTACGGTTTTCAAGATTCTTAAGAATTTCAAGGTTTTTAAGATTCTTAAGATTTTTAAGATTCTTAAGGTTTTTAAAATTCTCAAGGTTTTTAGGATTCTTAAGATTTTAAGATTCTTAAGGTTTTTAAGATTTTTGAGATTTTTAAGGTTTTTAAGATTCTTAAGATTTTTAAGATTCTTGAGGTTTTTCAGATTCTTAAGATTTTTAAGATTCTTAAGGATTTTAAGATTTTCAAGGTTTTTAAGATTCTTAAGGTTTTTAAGATTCTTGAGATTTTTAAGATTCTTAAGATTTTTAAGATTCTTAAGGTTTTTAAGATTTTTTAAGGTTTTTAAGATTTTTTAAGGTTTTTAAGATTCTTAAGGTTTTTAAGATTCTCAAGGTTTTTAAGATTCTTAAGGTTTTTAAGATTCTTAAGGTTTTTAAGATTGTTAAGCTCTTTAAGATTCTAAAGGTTTTCAAGATTCTCAAGATTTTTAAGATTCTTAAGGTTTTTAAGATTTTTTAAGGTTTTTAAGTTCTTAATCTTAAAAATCTTAAGACTAAGAACCTTGATAATCTAAAAATCTTAAGAATCTTGAAAATACTTGAGAACCTTAAAAATCTTCAAAAGATTAAGAATCTTGAGGATCTTGAAATCTTGATGATCAAAAATCTTAAAAATCATAAGTATCTTAAGAATCATAAAAACCTTAAGAATATAAAAAACCCTAGGAATCTCAAAAATCTGAAAAACCTTAAGAATATTAAAAATCTTAAGAAACTTGAAAATCTTATGAATCTTAAAAACCTTAAAAATCTTGAAAACCTTAAGAATCTTAAAAACCTCAAAATTCTTAAGAATCTTAAAAACCTCAAAATTCTTAAGAATCTTAAAAACCTTAAGAATCTTAAAAATCATGAGAATCTTGAATCTTCTTAAAAATCTTAAAAACCATAAAAATATTAAGAATCTTAAAAACCTTAAGAATCTCAAGAATCTTAAAAATCTCAAAAACCTTAAAAATCTTGAAAACCTTAAAAATCTTAAAAACCTTAAAAATCTTAAGAATCTTAAGAATCTTAAAAATCTAAAAAACCCTAAGAATCTTAGAAACCTCGAGAATCTTAAAAATCTTAAGAATCTTAAAAACCTTAAAAATCTTAAGAATCTTAAAAACCTTAAGAATTTTAAAAACCTTAAGAATCTGAAAAACCTTGAAAATCTTGAAAACCTTAAGAATCTCAAGAATCTTAAAAATCTCAAAAACCTTAAAAATTTTGAAAACCTTAAAAACCTTAAAAATCTTAAGAATCTTAAAAATCTTAAAAACCTTGAGAATCTGAAAAACCTTAAAAATCTTTAAACCCTTAAGAATCTTAAAAACCTTCGAAATCTTAAGATTTTGAAGGTTTTTAAGATTCTTAAGGTTTTCAAGATTTTTAAGGTTTTTAAGATTCTTAAGATTCTTAAGGTTTTTAGGATTCTTAAGAATCTTGAGAATCTTAATAATTTTAAGAATCTTAAGATCTCAAGAATCTTAATAAAAACCTTGAGAATCTCAAAACCCTTAAGAATCTTGAAAATCTTAAGAATCTTAAAAACCTTAAAAATCTCAAAAATCTTAAGAATCTTAAAAATCTTAAGAATCTTAGAAATCTTAAGAATCTTAAAAACCTTAAGAATCTTAAAAACCTTAAGGATCTTAAAATCTTAAGAATCCTAAAAACCTTGAGAATTTTAAAAACCTTAAGAATCTTAAAAATCTTAAGAATCTTAAAAACCTTGAAAATCTTAAGAATCTTAAAAACCTTAAAAATCTCAAAAACCTTAAGAATCTTAAAAACCTTAAAAACCATAAAAATCTTAAGAATCTTAAAAACCTTAAGAATCTCAAGAATCTTAAAAATCTCAAAAACCTTAAAAACCTTGAAAACCTTAAAAACCTTAGAAATCTTAAGAATCTTAAGAATCTTAAAAATCTTAAAAACCCTAAAAATCTCAGAAACCTCGAGAATCTTAAAAATCTTAAGAATCTTAAAAACCTTAAAAATCTTAATAATCTTAAAAACCTTAAGAATCTTAAAAACCTCAAGAATCTGAAAAACCTTGAAAATCTTAAAAACCTTAAGAATCTCAAGCATCTTAAAAATCTCAAAAATCTTGAAAACCTTGAAAACCTTAAAAATCTTAAGAATCTTAAGAATCTTAAAAACCTTAAGAATTTTAAAAATCTTGAAAACCTTAAGAATCTTAAAAACCTTCAAATTCTTAAGATTTCGAAGGTTTTTAAGATTCTTAAGGGTTTAAAGATTTTTAAGGTTTTTCAGATTCTTAAGGTTTATAAGATTTTTAATATTCTTAAGATTTTTAAGGTTTTTAAGGTTTTTAAGATTTTTGAGATTTTTAAGATTCTTGAGATTCTTAAGGTTTTTGAGATTTTTAAGGTTTTTCAGATTCTTAAGGTTTTTAAGATTCTTAAGGTTTTTAAGATTCTTAAGGTTTTTAAGATTATTAGGATTTTTAAGATTATTAGGATTTTTAAGGTTTTTAAGACTCTTAAGATTTTTAAGATTCTCGAGGTTTCTGAGATTCTTAGGGTTTTTAAGATTTTTAAGATTCTTAAGATTCTTAAGATTTTTAAGGTTTTTAAGATTTTTAAGGTTTTCAAGATTTTTAAGGTTTTTGAAATTTTCAAGATTCTTGAGATTCTTAAGGTTTTTAAGATTCTTAAGATTTTTATGGTTTTTAAGGTTTTTAAGATTCTTAAGGTTTTTAAGATTTTTAAGGTTTTTAAGATTCTTAAGATTTTCAAGGTTTTTAAGATTCTTAAGATTTTTAAGATTCTTAAGGTTTTTAAAATTCTCAAGGTTTTTAGGATTCTTAAGATTTTAATATTCTTAAGGTTTTTAAGATTCTTAAGGTTTTTAAGATTCTTAAGATTTCTAAGATTCTTAAGATTTTTAAGATTCTTGAGATTTTTGAGATTTTTAAGGTTTTTAAGATTCTTAAGATTTTTAAGATTCTTAAGGGTTTTGAGATTCTCAAGGTTTTTATTAAGATTCTTGAGATCTTAAGATTCTTAAAATTATTAAGATTCTCAAGATTCTTAAGGTTTTTAAGATTTTTAAGATTCTTAAAATTTTTAAGATTCTCAAGATTTTTAAGGTTTTTAAGATTTTTATGGTTTTTGAGATTTTTAAAAGGTTTTTAAAATTTTTAAGATTCTTAAGCTTTTCAAGATTCTTAAGGTTTTTAAGATCTTCAAGGTTTTTAAGATTCTTAAGGTTTTTAAGATTCTTAAGATTTTTAAGGTTTTCAAGATTTTTGAGGTTTTCAAGATTCTTAAGGTTTTTGAAATTTTTAGGGTTTTTAAGATTTTTAAGGTTTTTAAGATTCTCAAGGTTTTTAGGATTCTTGAGATTTTAAGATTCTTAAGGTTTTTAAGATTTTTGAGATTTTTAATTTTTTTAAGATTTTTTAAGGTTTTTAAGATTCTTAAGGTTTTTAAGATTCTTAAGGTTTTTAAGATTGTCAAGCTCTTTAAGATTCTAAAGGTTTTTAATATTCTCAAGATTCTTAAGATTCTTAAGGTTTTTAAGATTTTTTAAGGTTTCTAAGTTCTTAATCTTAAAAATCTTAAGACTAAAAACCTTGATAATCTAAAAATCTTAAGAATCTTGAAAATACTTGAGAACCTTAAAAATCTTCAAAAGATTAAGAATCTTGAGGATCTTGAAATCTTAATAATCAAAAATCTTAAAAATCATAAGTATCTTAAGAATCATAAAAACCTTAAGAATATAAAAAACCCTAGGAATCTCAAAAATCTTAAAAACCTTAAGAATCTTAAAAATCTTAAGAAACTTGAAAATCTTATGAATCTTAAAAACCTTGAGAATCTTAAAAACCTCAAAAATCTTGAAAACCTTAAGAATCTTAAAAACCTCAAAATTCTTAAGAATCTTAAAAACCTCAAAATTCTTAAGAATCTTAAAAACCTTAAGAATCTTAAAAATCATGAGAATCTTGAAAACCTTAAGAATCTTAGAAAACTCAAGAATCTTAAAAACCTTAAAAATCTTGAAAACCTTAAGAATCTAAAAAATCTTAAGAATCTTAAAAACCTTAAGAATTTTAAAAATCTTTAAAACCTTAAGAATCTTAAAAACCTTAAGAATCTTAAAAATCTTAAGAATCCTAAAAACCTTAAGAATCTTAAAAACCTAAAGAATCTTAAGAATCTCGAAAACCTTAAAAATCTTGAAAACCTTAAGAATCTTAAAAACCTTCAAAATCTTAAGATTTCGAAGGTTTTTAAGATTCTTAAAGGTTTAAAGATTTTCAAGGTTTTTCAGATTCTTAAGGTTTTTGAGATTTTTAAGATTCTTAAGATTTTTAAGGTTTTTAAGGTTTTCAAGATTTTCAAGGTTTTTGAGATTTTTAAGATTCTTGAGATTCTTAAGGTTTTTAAGATTTTTAAGGTTTTTCAGATTCTTAAGGTTTTTAAAATTCTTAAGGTTTTTAAGATTCTTAAGATTTTTAAGGTTTTTAAGATTCTTAAGATTTTTAAGATTCTCGAAGTTTCTAAGATTCTAAGGGTTTTTAAGATTTTTAAGATTCTTAAGATTTTTACGGTTTTTAAGATTTTTAAGGTTTTCAAGATTTTTAAGGTTTTTGAGATTTTTAAGATTCTTGAGATTCTCAAGGTTTTTAAGATTTTTATGGTTTTTAAGGTTTTTAAGATTCTTAAGGTTTTTAAGATTTTTAAGGTTTTCAAGATTCTTAAGATTTTCAAGGTTTTTAAGATTCTTAAGATTTTTAAGATTCTTAAGGTTTTTAAAATTCTCAAGGTTTTTAGGATTCTTAAGATTTTAAGATTCTTAAGGTTTTTAAGATTCTTAAGGTTTTTAAGATTCCTAAGATTTCTAAGATTCTTAAGATTTTTAAGATTCTTAAGATTTTTGAGATTTTTAAGGTTTTCAAGATTCTTAAGATTTTTTAGATTCTTTAGGGTTTTGAGATTCTCAAGGTTTTTATTAAGATTCTTGAGATCTTAAGATTCTTGAAAATATTAAGATTCTTAAGGTTTTTAAGATTTTTAAGATTCTTAAGATTTTTAAGATTCTCAAGATTTTTAAGGTTTTTAAGATTTTTAAGGTTTTTGAGATTTTTAAAAGGTTTTTAAAATTTTTAAGATTCTTAAGCTTTTTAAGATTCTTAAGGTTTTCAAGATCTTTAAGGTTTTTAAGATTCTAAAGGTTTTTAAGATTCTTAAGATTTTTAAGGTTTTCAAGATTTTTGAGGTTTTCAAGATTCTTAAGGTTTTTGAGATTTTAATCTAATTTTTGGACAAAAACATTTTCAGGTGAGATCGAATTTCGGCTAATCAGGGATCGTCAATTTTGGCACCGCTCACCGATTTTGCGCAGACCTCACAGTTTTGAAGAAATTCGAACTCGAAATTATGGAAAAAATTGAATTTGCCTCTAAAAATCGTTATATCTCCTAAAGTATTCGTTACAGACCCCTCAAACAAAAACGTTTTTTGAACATCTAGTTCTGATCTATAACATAGTGAGGTTTCATGGGCGTAGCTCAAGTCCAGAAGAAGTTTCAGCTTCGGGAAATTCATCCATTTTTTTGTTCGAAAATTCCGGTTTTTCAGCAATAATTTCTGAAATAATGTACTTATCGCCAAACTGCTAGCATTTTCGTGATCTACATAGTCGAATCAATCAATAAAATGACACAATATTCCCATGAAAGAACTTTTATTTTTCAAAAAATTTTTAAGGGTCAGGTATAGAAAATTTTACGAAAATTTTTGGACAAAAACATTTTCAGGTGAGATCGAATTTCGGCTAATCAGGGATCGTCAATTTTGGCACCGCTCACCAATTTTGCGCAGACCTCACAGTTTTGAAGAAATTCGAACTCGAAATTATGGAAAAAATTGAATTTGCCTCTAAAAATCGTTATATCTCCTAAAGTATTCGTTACAGACCCCTCAAACAAAAACGTTTTTTGAACATCTATATATAGTTCTGATCTATAACATATTGAGGTTTCATGGGCGTAGCTCAAGTCCAGAAGAAGTTTCAGCTTCGGGAAATTCATCCATTTTTTTGTTCGAAAATTCCGGTTTTTCAGCAATAATTTCTGAAATAATGTACTTATCGCCAAACTGCAAGCATTTTCGTGATCTACATAGTCGAATTTTGGCACCGCTCACCGATTTTGCGCAGACCTCACAGTTTTGAAGAAATTCGAACTCGAAATTATGGAAAAAATTGAATTTGCCTCTAAAAATCGTTATATCTCCTAAAGTATTCGTTACAGACCCCTCAAACACAAACGTTTTTTGAACATCTAGTTCTGATCTATAACATAAGGAGGTTTCATGGGCATAGCTCAAGTCCAGAAGAAGTTTCAGCTTCGGGAAATTCATCCATTTTTTTGTTCGAAAATTCCGGTTTTTCAGCAATAATTTCTGAAATAATGTACTTATCGCCAAACTGCAAGCATTTTCGTGATCTACATAGTCGAATCAATCAATAAAATGACACAATATTCCCATGAAAGAACTTTTATTTTTCAAAAAATTTTTAAGGGTCAGGTATAGAAAATTTTACGAAAATTTTTGGACAAAGACATTTTCAGGTGAGATCGAATTTCGGCTAATCAGGGATCGTCAATTTTGGCACCGCTCACCGATTTTGCGCAGACCTCACAGTTTTGAAGAAATTCGAACTCGAAATTATGGAAAAAATTGAATTTGCCTCTAAAAATCGTTATATCTCCTAAAGTATTCGTTACAGACCACTCAAACAAAAACGTTTTTTGAACATCTAGTTCTGATCTATAACATAGTGAGGTTTCATGGGCGTAGCTCAAGTCCAGAAGAAGTTTCAGCTTCGGGAAATTCATCCATTTTTTTGTTCGAAAATTCCGGTTTTTCAGCAATAATTTCTGAAATAATATACTTATCGCCAAACTGCAAGCATTTTCGTGATCTACATAGTCGAATCAATCAATAAAATGACACAATATTCCCATGAAAGAACTTTTATTTTTCAAAAAATTTTTAAGGGTCAGGTATAGAAAATTTTACGAAAATTTTTGGACAAAGACATTTTAAGGTGAGATCGAATTTCGGCTAATCAGGGATCGTCAATTTTGGCACCGCTCACCGCTTTTGCGCAGACCTTACAGTTTTGAAGGAATTCGAACTCGAAATTATGGAAAAAATTGAATTTGCCTCTAAAAATCGTTATATCTCCTAAAGTATTCGTTACAGACCCCTCAAACACAAACGTTTTTTGAACATCTAGTTCTGATCTATAACATAGTGAGGTTTCATGGGCGTAGCTCAAGTCCAGAAGAAGTTTCAGCTTCGGGAAATTCATCCATTTTTTTGTTCGAAAATTCCGGTTTTTCAGCAATAATTTCTGAAATAATGTACTTATCGCCAAACTGCAAGCATTTTCGTGATCTACATAGTCGAATCAATCAATAAAATGACACAATATTCCCATGAAAGAACTTTTATTTTTCAAAAAATTTTTAAGGGTCAGGTATAGAAAATTTTATGAAAATTTTTGGACAAAAACATTTTTAGGTGAGATCGAATTTCGGCTAATCAGGGATCGTCAATTTTGGCACCGCTCACCGATTTTGCGCAGACCTCACAGTTTTGAAGAAATTCGAACTCGAAATTATGGAAAAAATTGAATTTGCCTCTAAAAATCGTTATATCTCCTAAAGTATTCGTTACAGACCCCTCAAACAAAAACGTTTTTTGAACATCTAGTTCTGATCTATAACATAGTGAGGTTTCATGGGCGTAGCTCAAGTCCAGAAGAAGTTTCAGCTTCGGGAAATTCATCCATTTTTTTGTTCGAAAATTCCGGTTTTTCAGCAATAATTTCTGAAATAATGTACTTATCGCCAAACTGCAAGCATTTTCGTGATCTACATAGTCGAATCAATCAATAAAATGACACAATATTCCCATGAAAGAACTTTTATTTTTCAAAAAATTTTTAAGGGTCAGGTATAGAAAATTTTACGAAAATTTTTGGACAAAGACATTTTCAGGTGAGATCGAATTTCGGCTAATCAGGGATCGTCAATTTTGGCACCGCTCACCGATTTTGCGCAGACCTCACAGTTTTGAAGAAATTCGAACTCGAAATTATGGAAAAAATTGAATTTGCCTCTAAAAATCGTTATATCTCCTAAAGTATTCGTTACAACCCCTCAAACAAAAACGTTTTTTGAACATCTAGTTCTGATCTATAACATAGTGAGGTTTCATGGGCGTAGCTCAAGTCCAGAAGAAGTTTCAGCTTCGGGAAATTCATCCATTTTTTTGTTCGAAAATTCCGGTTTTTCAGCAATAATTTCTGAAATAATGTACTTATCGCCAAACTGCAAGCATTTTCGTGATCTACATAGTCGAATCAATCAATAAAATGACACAATATTTCCATGAAAGAACTTTTATTTTTCAAAAAATTTTTAAGGGTCAGGTATAGAAAATTTTACGAAAATTTTTGGACAAAAACATTTTCAGGTGAAATCGAATTTCGGCTAATCAGGGATCGTCAATTTTGGCACCGCTCACCGATTTTGCGCAGACCTCACAGTTTTGAAGAAATTCGAACTCGAAATTATGGAAAAAATTGAATTTGCCTCTAAAAATCGTTATATCTCCTAAAGTATTCGTTACAGACCCCTCAAACAAAAACGTTTTTTGAACATCTAGTTCTGATCTATAACATAGTGAGGTTTCATGGGCGTAGCTCAAGTCCAGAAGAAGTTTCAGCTTCGGGAAATTCATCCATTTTTTTGTTCGAAAATTCCGGTTTTTCAGCAATAATTTCTGAAATAATATACTTATCGCCAAACTGCAAGCATTTTCATGATCTACATAGTCGAATCAATCAATAAAATGACACAATATTCCCATGAAAGAACTTTTATTTTTCAAAAAATTTTTAAGGGTCAGGTATAGAAAATTTTACGAAAATTTTTGGACAAAGACATTTTCAGGTGAGATCGAATTTCGGCTAATCAGGGATCGTCAATTTTGGCACCGCTCACCGATTTTGCGCAGACCTCACAGTTCTGAAGAAATTCGAACTCGAAATTATGGAAAAAATTGAATTTGCCTCTAAAAATCGTTATATCTCCTAAAGTATTCGTTACAACCCCTCAAACAAAAACGTTTTTTGAACATCTAGTTCTGATCTATAACATAGTGAGGTTTCATGGGCGTAGCTCAAGTCCAGAAGAAGTTTCAGCTTCGGGAAATTCATCCATTTTTTTGTTCGAAAATTCCGGTTTTTCAGCAATAATTTCTGAAATAATGTACTTATCGCCAAACTGCAAGCATTTTCGTGATCTACATAGTCGAATCAATCAATAAAATGACACAATATTTCCATGAAAGAACTTTTATTTTTCAAAAAATTTTTAAGGGTCAGGTATAGAAAATTTTACGAAAATTTTTGGACAAAAACATTTTCAGGTGAAATCGAATTTCGGCTAATCAGGGATCGTCAATTTTGGCACCGCTCACCGATTTTGCGCAGACCTCACAGTTTTGAAGAAATTCGAACTCGAAATTATGGAAAAAATTGAATTTGCCTCTAAAAATCGTTATATCTCCTAAAGTATTCGTTACAGACCCCTCAAACAAAAACGTTTTTTGAACATCTAGTTCTGATCTATAACATAGTGAGGTTTCATGGGCGTAGCTCAAGTCCAGAAGAAGTTTCAGCTTCGGGAAATTCATCCATTTTTTTGTTCGAAAATTCCGGTTTTTCAGCAATAATTTCTGAAATAATGTACTTATCGCCAAACTGCTAGCATTTTCGTGATCTACATAGTCGAATCAATCAATAAAATGACACAATATTCCCATGAAAGAACTTTTATTTTTCAAAAAATTTTTAAGGGTCAGGTATAGAAAATTTTACGAAAATTTTTGGACAAAGACATTTTCAGGTGAGATCGAATTTCGGCTAATCAGGGATCGTCAATTTTGGCACCGCTCACCAATTTTGCGCAGACCTCACAGTTTTGAAGAAATTCGAACTCGAAATTATGGAAAAAATTGAATTTGCCTCTAAAAATCGTTATATCTCCTAAAGTATTCGTTACAGACCCCTCAAACAAAAACGTTTTTTGAACATCTATATATAGTTCTGATCTATAACATATTGAGGTTTCATGGGCGTAGCTCAAGTCCAGAAGAAGTTTCAGCTTCGGGAAATTCATCCATTTTTTTGTTCGAAAATTCCGGTTTTTCAGCAATAATTTCTGAAATAATGTACTTATCGCCAAACTGCAAGCATTTTCGTGATCTACATAGTCGAATTTTGGCACCGCTCACCGATTTTGCGCAGACCTCACAGTTTTGAAGAAATTCGAACTCGAAATTATGGAAAAAATTGAATTTGCCTCTAAAAATCGTTATATCTCCTAAAGTATTCGTTACAGACCCCTCAAACACAAACGTTTTTTGAACATCTAGTTCTGATCTATAACATAAGGAGGTTTCATGGGCGTAGCTCAAGTCCAGAAGAAGTTTCAGCTTCGGGAAATTCATCCATTTTTTTGTTCGAAAATTCCGGTTTTTCAGCAATAATTTCTGAAATAATGTACTTATCGCCAAACTGCAAGCATTTTCGTGATCTACATAGTCGAATCAATCAATAAAATGACACAATATTCCCACGAAAGAACTTTTATTTTTCAAAAAATTTTTAAGGGTCAGGTATAGAAAATTTTACGAAAATTTTTGGACAAAGACATTTTCAGGTGAGATCGAATTTCGGCTAATCAGGGATCGTCAATTTTGGCACCGCTCACCGCTTTTGCGCAGACCTTACAGTTTTGAAGGAATTCGAACTCGAAATTATGGAAAAAATTGAATTTGCCTCTAAAAATCGTTATATCTCCTAAAGTATTCGTTACAGACCCCTCAAACACAAACGTTTTTTGAACATCTAGTTCTGATCTATAACATAGTGAGGTTTCATAGGCGTAGCTCAAGTCCAGAAGAAGTTTCAGCTTCGGGAAATTCATCCATTTTTTTGTTCGAAAATTCCGGTTTTTCAGCAATAATTTCTGAAATAATGTACTTATCGCCAAACTGCAAGCATTTTCGTGATCTACATAGTCGAATCAATCAATAAAATGACACAATATTCCCATGAAAGAACTTTTATTTTTCAAAAAATTTTTAAGGGTCAGGTATAGAAAATTTTATGAAAATTTTTGGACAAAAACATTTTCAGGTGAGATCGAATTTTGGCTAATCAGGGATCGTCAATTTTGGCACCGCTCACCGATTTTGCGCAGACCTCACAGTTTTGAAGAAATTCGAACTCGAAATTATGGAAAAAATTGAATTTGCCTCTAAAAATCGTTATATCTCCTAAAGTATTCGTTACAACCCCTCAAACAAAAACGTTTTTTGAACATCTAGTTCTGATCTATAACATAGTGAGGTTTCATGGGCGTAGCTCAAGTCCAGAAGAAGTTTCAGCTTCGGGAAATTCATCCATTTTTTTGTTCGAAAATTCCGGTTTTTCAGCAATAATTTCTGAAATAATGTACTTATCGCCAAACTGCAAGCATTTTCGTGATCTACATAGTCGAATCAATCAATAAAATGACACAATATTTCCATGAAAGAACTTTTATTTTTCAAAAAATTTTTAAGGGTCAGGTATAGAAAATTTTACGAAAATTTTTGGACAAAAACATTTTCAGGTGAGATCGAATTTCGGCTAATCAGGGATCGTCAATTTTGGCACCGCTCACCGATTTTGCGCAGACCTCACAGTTTTGAAGAAATTCGTACTCGAAATTATGGAAAAAATTGAATTTGCCTCTAAAAATCGTTATATCTCCTAAAGTATTCGTTACAGACCCCTCAAACAAAAACGTTTTTTGAACATCTAGTTCTGATCTATAACATAGTGAGGTTTCATGGGCGTAGCTCAAGTCCAGAAGAAGTTTCAGCTTCGGGAAATTCATCCATTTTTTTGTTCGAAAATTCCGGTGTTTCAGCAATAATTTCTGAAATAATGTACTTATCGCCAAACTGCAAGCATTTTCGTGATCTACATAGTCGAATCAATCAATAAAATGACACAATATTCCCATGAAAGAACTTTTATTTTTCAAAAAATTTTTAAGGGTCAGGTATAGAAAATTTTACGAAAATTTTTGGACAAAGACATTTTAAGGTGAGATCGAATTTCGGCTAATCAGGGATCGTCAATTTTGGCACCGCTCACCGCTTTTGCGCAGACCTTACAGTTTTGAAGAAATTCGAACTCGAAATTATGGAAAAAATTGAATTTGCCTCTAAAAATCGTTATATCTCCTAAAGTATTCGTTACAGACCCCTCAAACAAAAACGTTTTTTGAACACCTAGTTCTGATCTATAACATAGTGAGGTTTCATGGGCGTAGCTCAAGTCCAGAAGAAGTTTCAGCTTCGGGAAATTCATCCATTTTTTTGTTCGAAAATTCCGGTTTTTCAGCAATAATTTCTGAAATAATGTACTTATCGCCAAACTGCAAGCATTTTCGTGATCTACATAGTCGAATCAATCAATAAAATGACACAATATTCCCATGAAAGAACTTTTATTTTTCAAAAAATTTTTAAGGGTCGGGTATAGAAAATTTTACGAAAATTTTTGGACAAAGACATTTTCAGGTGAGATCGAATTTCGGCTGATCAGGGATCGTCAATTTTGGCACCGCTCACCGATTTTGCGCAGACCTCACAGTTTTGAAGAAATTCGAACTCGAAATTATGGAAAAAATTGAATTTGCCTCTAAAAATCGTTATATCTCCTAAAGTATTCGTTACAACCCCTCAAACAAAAACGTTTTTTGAACATCTAGTTCTGATCTATAACATAGTGAGGTTTCATGGGCGTAGCTCAAGTCCAGAAGAAGTTTCAGCTTCGGGAAATTCATCCATTTTTTTGTTCGAAAATTCCGGTTTTTCAGCAATAATTTCTGAAATAATGTACTTATCGCCAAACTGCAAGCATTTTCGTGATCTACATAGTCGAATCAATCAATAAAATGACACAATATTTCCATGAAAGAACTTTTATTTTTCAAAAAATTTTTAAGGGTCAGGTATAGAAAATTTTACGAAAATTTTTGACAAAAACATTTTCAGGTGAGATCGAATTTCGGCTAATCAGGGATCGTCAATTTTGGCACCGCTCACCGATTTTGCGCAGACCTCACAGTTTTGAAGAAATTCGAACTCGAAATTATGGAAAAAATTGAATTTGCCTCTAAAAATCGTTATATCTCCTAAAGTATTCGTTACAGACCCCTCAAACAAAAACGTTTTTTGAACATCTAGTTCTGATCTATAACAAAGTGAGGTTTCATGGGCGTAGCTCAAGTCCAGAAGAAGTTTCAGCTTCGGGAAATTCATCCATTTTTTTGTTCGAAAATTCCGGTTTTTCAGCAATAATTTCTGAAATAATGTACTTATCGCCAAACTGCTAGCATTTTCGTGATCTACATAGTCGAATCAATCAATAAAATGACACAATATTCCCATGAAAGAACTTTTATTTTTCAAAAAATTTTTAAGGGTCAGGTATAGAAAATTTTACGAAAATTTTTGGAGAAAGTCATTTTCAGGTGAGATCGAATTTCGGCTAATCAGGGATCGTCAATTTTGGCACCGCTCACCAATTTTGCGCAGACCTCACAGTTTTGAAGAAATTCGAACTCGAAATTATGGAAAAAATTGAATTTGCCTCTAAAAATCGTTATATCTCCTAAAGTATTCGTTACAGACCCCTCAAACAAAAACGTTTTTTGAACATCTATATATAGTTCTGATCTATAACATAGTGAGGTTTCATGGGCGTAGCTCAAGTCCAGAAGAAGTTTCAGCTTCGGGAAATTCATCCATTTTTTTGTTCGAAAATTCCGGTTTTTCAGCAATAATTTCTGAAATAATGTACTTATCGCCAAACTGCAAGCATTTTCGTGATCTACATAGTCGAATTTTGGCACCGCTCACCGATTTTGCGCAGACCTCACAGTTTTGAAGAAATTCGAACTCGAAATTATGGAAAAAATTGAATTTGCCTCTAAAAATCGTTATATCTCCTAAAGTATTCGTTACAGACCCCTCAAACACAAACGTTTTTTGAACATCTAGTTCTGATCTATAACATAAGGAGGTTTCATGGGCGTAGCTCAAGTCCAGAAGAAGTTTCAGCTTCGGGAAATTCATCCATTTTTTTGTTCGAAAATTCCGGTTTTTCAGCAATAATTTCTGAAATAATGTACTTATCGCCAAACTGCAAGCATTTTCGTGATCTACATAGTCGAATCAATCAATAAAATGACACAATATTCCCATGAAAGAACTTTTATTTTTCAAAAAATTTTTAAGGGTCAGGTATAGAAAATTTTACGAAAATTTTTGGACAAAGACATTTTCAGGTGAGATCGAATTTCGGCTAATCAGGGATCGTCAATTTTGGCACCGCTCACCGATTTTGCGCAGACCTCACAGTTTTGAAGAAATTCGAACTCGAAATTATGGAAAAAATTGAATTTGCCTCTAAAAATCGTTATATCTCCTAAAGTATTCGTTACAGACCCCTCAAACAAAAACGTTTTTTGAACATCTAGTTCTGATCTATAACATAGTGAGGTTTCATGGGCGTAGCTCAAGTCCAGAAGAAGTTTCAGCTTCGGGAAATTCATCCATTTTTTTGTTCGAAAATTCCGGTTTTTCAGCAATAATTTCTGAAATAATGTACTTATCGCCAAACTGCAAGCATTTTCGTGATCTACATAGTCGAATCAATCAATAAAATGACACAATATTCCCATGAAAGAACTTTTATTTTTCAAAAAATTTTTAAGGGTCAGGTATAGAAAATTTTACGAAAATTTTTGGACAAAGACATTTTAAGGTGAGATCGAATTTCGGCTAATCAGGGATCGTCAATTTTGGCACCGCTCACCGCTTTTGCGCAGACCTTACAGTTTTGAAGGAATTCGAACTCGAAATTATGGAAAAAATTGAATTTGCCTCTAAAAATCGTTATATCTCCTAAAGTATTCGTTACAGACCCCTCAAACAAAAACGTTTTTTGAACATCTATATATAGTTCTGATCTATAACATAGTGAGGTTTCATAGGCGTAGCTCAAGTCCAGAAGAAGTTTCAGCTTCGGGAAATTCATCCATTTTTTTGTTCGAAAATTCCGGTTTTTCAGCAATAATTTCTGAAATAATGTACTTATCGCCAAACTGCAAGCATTTTCGTGATCTACATAGTCGAATCAATCAATAAAATGACACAATATTCCCATGAAAGAACTTTTATTTTTCAAAAAATTTTTAAGGGTCAGGTATAGAAAATTTTACGAAAATTTTTGGACAAAGACATTTTCAGGTGAGATCGAATTTCGGCTAATCAGGGATCGTCAATTTTGGCACCGCTCACCAATTTTGCGCAGACCTCACAGTTTTGAAGAAATTCGAACTCGAAATTATGGAAAAAATTGAATTTGCCTCTAAAAATCGTTATATCTCCTAAAGTATTCGTTACAGACCCCTCAAACAAACACGTTTTTTGAACATCTAGTTCTGATCTATAACATAGTGAGGTTTCATGGGCGTAGCTCAAGTCCAGAAGAAGTTTCAGCTTCGGGAAATTCATCCATTTTTTTGTTCGAAAATTCCGGTTTTTCAGCAGTAATTTCTGAAATAATGTACTTATCGCCAAACTGCAAGCATTTTCGTGATCTACATAGTCGAATCAATCAATAAAATGACACAATATTCCCATGAAAGAACTTTTATTTTTCAAAAAATTTTTAAGGGTCAGGTATAGAAAATTTTACGAAAATTTTTGGACAAAGACATTTTCAGGTGAGATCGAATTTCGGCTAATCAGGGATCGTCAATTTTGGCACCGCTCACCGATTTTGCGCAGACCTCACAGTTCTGAAGAAATTCGAACTCGAAATTATGGAAAAAATTGAATTTGCCTCTAAAAATCGTTATATCTCCTAAAGTATTCGTTACAGACCCCTCAAACAAAAACGTTTTTTGAACATCTAGTTCTGATCTATAACATAGTGAGGTTTCATGGGCGTAGCTCAAGTCCAGAAGAAGTTTCAGCTTCGGGAAATTCATCCATTTTTTTGTTCGAAAATTCCGGTTTTTCAGCAATAATTTCTGAAATAATGTACTTATCGCCAAACTGCTAGCATTTTCGTGATCTACATAGTCGAATCAATCAATAAAATGACACAATATTCCCATGAAAGAACTTTTATTTTTCAAAAAATTTTTAAGGGTCAGGTATAGAAAATTTTACGAAAATTTTTGGACAAAGACATTTTCAGGTGAGATCGAATTTCGGCTAATCAGGGATCGTCAATTTTGGCACCGCTCACCAATTTTGCGCAGACCTCACAGTTTTGAAGAAATTCGAACTCGAAATTATGGAAAAAATTGAATTTGCCTCTAAAAATCGTTATATCTCCTAAAGTATTCGTTACAGACCCCTCAAACAAAAACGTTTTTTGAACATCTATATATAGTTCTGATCTATAACATAGTGAGGTTTCATAGGCGTAGCTCAAGTCCAGAAGAAGTTTCAGCTTCGGGAAATTCATCCATTTTTTTGTTCGAAAATTCCGGTTTTTCAGCAATAATTTCTGAAATAATGTACTTATCGCCAAACTGCAAGCATTTTCGTGATCTACATAGTCGAATTTTGGCACCGCTCACCGATTTTGCGCAGACCTCACAGTTTTGAAGAAATTCGAACTCGAAATTATGGAAAAAATTGAATTTGCCTCTAAAAATCGTTATATCTCCTAAAGTATTCGTTACAGACCCCTCAAACACAAACGTTTTTTGAACATCTAGTTCTGATCTATAACATAAGGAGGTTTCATGGGCGTAGCTCAAGTCCAGAAGAAGTTTCAGCTTCGGGAAATTCATCCATTTTTTTGTTCGAAAATTCCGGTTTTTCAGCAATAATTTCTGAAATAATGTACTTATCGCCAAACTGCAAGCATTTTCGTGATCTACATAGTCGAATCAATCAATAAAATGACACAATATTCCCATGAAAGAACTTTTATTTTTCAAAAAATTTTTAAGGGTCAGGTATAGAAAATTTTACGAAAATTTTTGGACAAAGACATTTTCAGGTGAGATCGAATTTCGGCTAATCAGGGATCGTCAATTTTGGCACCGCTCACCAATTTTGCGCAGACCTCACAGTTTTGAAGAAATTCGAACTCGAAATTATGGAAAAAATTGAATTTGCCTCTAAAAATCGTTATATCTCCTAAAGTATTCGTTACAGACCCCTCAAACAAACACGTTTTTTGAACATCTAGTTCTGATCTATAACATAGTGAGGTTTCATGGGCGTAGCTCAAGTCCAGAAGAAGTTTCAGCTTCGGGAAATTCATCCATTTTTTTGTTCGAAAATTCCGGTTTTTCAGCAGTAATTTCTGAAATAATGTACTTATCGCCAAACTGCAAGCATTTTCGTGATCTACATAGTCGAATCAATCAATAAAATGACACAATATTCCCATGAAAGAACTTTTATTTTTCAAAAAATTTTTAAGGGTCAGGTATAGAAAATTTTACGAAAATTTTTGGACAAAGACATTTTCAGGTGAGATCGAATTTCGGCTAATCAGGGATCGTCAATTTTGGCACCGCTCACCGATTTTGCGCAGACCTCACAGTTCTGAAGAAATTCGAACTCGAAATTATGGAAAAAATTGAATTTGCCTCTAAAAATCGTTATATCTCCTAAAGTATTCGTTACAGACCCCTCAAACAACAACGTTTTTTGAACATCTAGTTCTGATCTATAACATAGTGAGGTTTCATGGGCGTAGCTCAAGTCCAGAAGAAGTTTCAGCTTCGGGAAATTCATCCATTTTTTTGTTCGAAAATTCCGGTTTTTCAGCAATAATTTCTGAAATAATGTACTTATCGCCAAACTGCAAGCATTTTCGTGATCTACATAGTCGAATCAATCAATAAAATGACACAATATTCCCATGAAAGAACTTTTATTTTTCAAAAAATTTTTAAGGGTCAGGTATAGAAAATTTTACGAAAATTTTTGGACAAAGACATTTTCAGGTGAGATCGAATTTCGGCTAATCAGGGATCGTCAATTTTGGCACCGCTCACCGATTTTGCGCAGACCTCACAGTTTTGAAGAAATTCGAACTCGAAATTATGGAAAAAATTGAATTTGCTTCTAAAAATCGTTATATCTCCTAAAGTATTCGTTACAGAACCCTCAAACACAAACGTTTTTTGAACATCTAGTTCTGATCTATAACATAGTAAGGTTTCATGGGCGTAGCTCAAGTCCAGAAGAAGTTTCAGCTTCGGGAAATTCATCCATTTTTTTGTTCGAAAATTCCGGTTTTTCAGCAATAATTTCTGAAATAATGTACTTATCGCCAAACTGCAAGCATTTTCGTGATCTACATAGTCGAATCAATCAATAAAATGACACAATATTCCCATGAAAGAACTTTTATTTTTCAAAAAATTTTTAAGGGTCAGGTATAGAAAATTTTACGAAAATTTTTGGACAAAGACATTTTCAGGTGAGATCGAATTTCGGCTAATCAGGGATCGTCAATTTTGGCACCGCTCACCGATTTTGCGCAGACCTCACAGTTTTGAAGAAATTCGAACTCGAAATTATGGAAAAAATTGAATTTGCCTCTAAAAATCGTTATATCTCCTAAAGTATTCGTTACAGACCCCTCAAACACAAACGTTTTTTGAACATCTAGTTCTGATCTATAACATAGTGAGGTTTCATGGGCGTAGCTCAAGTCCAGAAGGAGTTTCAGATTCGGGAAATTCATCCATTTTTTTGTTCGAAAATTCCGGTTTTTCAGCAATAATTTCTGAAATAATATACTTATCGCCAAACTGCAAGCATTTTCGTGATCTACATAGTCGAATCAATCAATAAAATGACACAATATTCCCATGAAAGAACTTTTATTTTTCAAAAAATTTTTAAGGGTCAGGTATAGAAAATTTTACGAAAATTTTTGGACAAAGACATTTTCAGGTGAGATCGAATTTCGGCTAATCAGGGATCGTCAATTTTGGCACCGCTCACCGATTTTGCGCAGACCTCACAGTTTTGAAGAAATTCGAACTCGAAATTATGGAAAAAATTGAATTTGCCTCTAAAAATCGTTATATCTCCTAAAGTATTCGTTACAGACCCCTCAAACAAAAACGTTTTTTGAACATCTAGTTCTGATCTATAACATAGTGAGGTTTCATGGGCGTAGCTCAAGTCCAGAAGAAGTTTCAGCTTCGGGAAATTCATCCATTTTTTTGTTCGAAAATTCCGGTTTTTCAGCAATAATTTCTGAAATAATGTACTTATCGCCAAACTGCAAGCATTTTCGTGATCTACATAGTCGAATCAATCAATAAAATGACACAATATTCCCATGAAAGAACTTTTATTTTTCAAAAAATTTTTAAGGGTCAGGTATAGAAAATTTTACGAAAATTTTTGGACAAAGACATTTTCAAGTGAGATCGAATTTCGGCTAATCAGGGATCGTCAATTTTGGCACCGCTCACCGATTTTGCGCAGACCTCACAGTTTTGAAGAAATTCGAACTCGAAATTATGGAAAAAATTGAATTTGCCTCTAAAAATCGTTATATCTCCTAAAGTATTCGTTACAGACCCCTCAAACAAAAACGTTTTTTGAACATCTAGTTCTGATCTATAACATAGTGAGGTTTCATGGGCGTAGCTCAAGTCCACAAGAAGTTTCAGCTTCGGGAAATTCATCCATTTTTTTGTTCGAAAATTCCGGTTTTTCAGCAATAATTTCTGAAATAATGTACTTATCGCCAAACTGCTAGCATTTTCGTGATCTACATAGTCGAATCAATCAATAAAATGACACAATATTCCCATGAAAGAACTTTTATTTTTCAAAAAATTTTTAAGGGTCAGGTATAGAAAATTTTACGAACATTTTTGGACAAAAACATTTTCAGGTGAGATCGAATTTCGGCTAATCAGGGATCGTCAATTTTGGCACCGCTCACCGATTTTGCGCAGACCTCACAGTTTTTAAGAAATTCGAACTCGAAATTATGGAAAAAATTGAATTTGCCTCTAAAAATCGTTATATCTCCTAAAGTATTCGTTACAGACCCCTCAAACACAAACGTTTTTTGAACATCTAGTTCTGATCTATAACATAGTGAGGTTTCATGGGCGTAGCTCAAGTCCAGAAGAAGTTTCAGCTTCGGGAAATTCATCCATTTTTTTGTTCGAAAATTCCGGTTTTTCAGCAATAATTTCTGAAATAATATACTTATCGCCAAACTGTAAGCATTTTCATGATCTACATAGTCGAATCAATCAATAAAATGACACAATATTCCCATGAAAGAACTTTTATTTTTCAAAAAATTTTTAAGGGTCAGGTATAGAAAATTTTACGAAAATTTTTGGACAAAGACATTTTCAGGTGAGATCGAATTTCGGCTAATCAGGGATCGTCAATTTTGGCACCGCTCACCGATTTTGCGCAGACCTCACAGTTTTGAAGAAATTCGAACTCGAAATTATGGAAAAAATTGAATTTGCCTCTAAAAATCGTTATATCTCCTAAAGTATTCGTTACAGACCCCTCAAACAAAAACGTTTTTTGAACATCTAGTTCTGATCTATAACATAGTGAGGTTTCATGGGCGTAGCTCAAGTCCAGAAGAAGTTTCAGCTTCGGGAAATTCATCCATTTTTTTGTTCGAAAATTCCGGTTTTTCAGCAATAATTTCTGAAATAATGTACTTATCGCCAAACTGCAAGCATTTTCGTGATCTACATAGTCGAATCAATCAATAAAATGACACAATATTCCCATGAAAGAACTTTTATTTTTCAAAAAATTTTTAAGGGTCAGGTATAGAAAATTTTACGAAAATTTTTGGACAAAGACATTTTCAAGTGAGATCGAATTTCGGCTAATCAGGGATCGTCAATTTTGGCACCGCTCACCGATTTTGCGCAGACCTCACAGTTTTGAAGAAATTCGAACTCGAAATTATGGAAAAAATTGAATTTGCCTCTAAAAATCGTTATATCTCCTAAAGTATTCGTTACAGACCCCTCAAACACAAACGTTTTTTGAACATCTAGTTCTGATCTATAACATAGTGAGGTTTCATGGGCGTAGCTCAAGTCCAGAAGGAGTTTCAGATTCGGGAAATTCATCCATTTTTTTGTTCGAAAATTCCGGTTTTTCAGCAATAATTTCTGAAATAATATACTTATCGCCAAACTGCAAGCATTTTCGTGATCTACATAGTCGAATCAATCAATAAAATGACACAATATTCCCATGAAAGAACTTTTATTTTTCAAAAAATTTTTAAGGGTCAGGTATAGAAAATTTTACGAAAATTTTTGGACAAAGACATTTTCAGGTGAGATCGAATTTCGGCTAATCAGGGATCGTCAATTTTGGCACCGCTCACCGATTTTGCGCAGACCTCACAGTTTTGAAGAAATTCGAACTCGAAATTATGGAAAAAATTGAATTTGCCTCTAAAAATCGTTATATCTCCTAAAGTATTCGTTACAGACCCCTCAAACAAAAACGTTTTTTGAACATCTAGTTCTGATCTATAACATAGTGAGGTTTCATGGGCGTAGCTCAAGTCCAGAAGAAGTTTCAGCTTCGGGAAATTCATCCATTTTTTTGTTCGAAAATTCCGGTTTTTCAGCAATAATTTCTGAAATAATGTACTTATCGCCAAACTGCAAGCATTTTCGTGATCTACATAGTCGAATCAATCAATAAAATGACACAATATTCCCATGAAAGAACTTTTATTTTTCAAAAAATTTTTAAGGGTCAGGTATAGAAAATTTTACGAAAATTTTTGGACAAAGACATTTTCAAGTGAGATCGAATTTCGGCTAATCAGGGATCGTCAATTTTGGCACCGCTCACCGATTTTGCGCAGACCTCACAGTTTTGAAGAAATTCGAACTCGAAATTATGGAAAAAATTGAATTTGCCTCTAAAAATCGTTATATCTCCTAAAGTATTCGTTACAGACCCCTCAAACAAAAACGTTTTTTGAACATCTAGTTCTGATCTATAACATAGTGAGGTTTCATGGGCGTAGCTCAAGTCCACAAGAAGTTTCAGCTTCGGGAAATTCATCCATTTTTTTGTTCGAAAATTCCGGTTTTTCAGCAATAATTTCTGAAATAATGTACTTATCGCCAAACTGCTAGCATTTTCGTGATCTACATAGTCGAATCAATCAATAAAATGACACAATATTCCCATGAAAGAACTTTTATTTTTCAAAAAATTTTTAAGGGTCAGGTATAGAAAATTTTACGAACATTTTTGGACAAAAACATTTTCAGGTGAGATCGAATTTCGGCTAATCAGGGATCGTCAATTTTGGCACCGCTCACCGATTTTGCGCAGACCTCACAGTTTTTAAGAAATTCGAACTCGAAATTATGGAAAAAATTGAATTTGCCTCTAAAAATCGTTATATCTCCTAAAGTATTCGTTACAGACCCCTCAAACACAAACGTTTTTTGAACATCTAGTTCTGATCTATAACATAGTGAGGTTTCATGGGCGTAGCTCAAGTCCAGAAGAAGTTTCAGCTTCGGGAAATTCATCCATTTTTTTGTTCGAAAATTCCGGTTTTTCAGCAATAATTTCTGAAATAATATACTTATCGCCAAACTGTAAGCATTTTCATGATCTACATAGTCGAATCAATCAATAAAATGACACAATATTCCCATGAAAGAACTTTTATTTTTCAAAAAATTTTTAAGGGTCAGGTATAGAAAATTTTACGAAAATTTTTGGACAAAAACATTTTCAGGTGAGATCGAATTTCGGCTAATCAGGGATCGTCAATTTTGGCACCGCTCACCGATTTTGCGCAGACCTCACAGTTTTGAAGAAATTCGAACTCGAAATTATGGAAAAAATTGAATTTGCCTCTAAAAATCGTTATATCTCCTAAAGTATTCGTTACAGACCCCTCAAACAAAAACGTTTTTTGAACATCTAGTTCTGATCCATAACATAGTGAGGTTTCAGAGGCGTAGCTCAAGTCCAGAAGAAGTTTCAGCTTCGGGAAATTCATCCATTTTTTTGTTCGAAATTTCCGGTTTTTCAGCAATAATTTCTGAAATAATGTACTTATCGCCAAACTGCAAGCATTTTCGTGATCTACATAGTCGAATCAATCAATAAAATGACACAATATTCCCATGAAAGAACTTTTATTTTTCAAAAAATTTTTAAGGGTCAGGTATAGAAAATTTTACGAAAATTTTTGGACAAAGACATTTTCAGGTGAGATCGAATTTCGGCTAATCAGGGATCGTCAATTTTGGCACCGCTCACCGATTTTGCGCAGACCTCACAGTTTTGAAGAAATTCGAACTCGAAATTATGGAAAAAATTGAATTTGCCTCTAAAAATCGTTATATCTCCTAAAGTATTCGTTACAGACCCCTCAAACAAAAACGTTTTTTGAACATCTAGTTCTGATCTATAACATAGTGAGGTTTCATGGGCGTAGCTCAAGTCCAGAAGAAGTTTCAGCTTCGGGAAATTCATCCATTTTTTTGTTCGAAAATTCCGGTTTTTCAGCAATAATTTCTGAAATAATGTACTTATCGCCAAACTGCAAGCATTTTCGTGATCTACATAGTCGAATCAATCAATAAAATGACACAATATTCCCATGAAAGAACTTTTATTTTTCAAAAAATTTTTAAGGGTCAGGTATAGAAAATTTTACGAAAATTTTTGGACAAAGACATTTTCAAGTGAGATCGAATTTCGGCTAATCAGGGATCGTCAATTTTGGCACCGCTCACCGATTTTGCGCAGACCTCACAGTTTTGAAGAAATTCGAACTCGAAATTATGGAAAAAATTGAATTTGCCTCTAAAAATCGTTATATCTCCTAAAGTATTCGTTACAGACCCCTCAAACAAAAACGTTTTTTGAACATCTAGTTCTGATCTATAACATAGTGAGGTTTCATGGGCGTAGCTCAAGTCCACAAGAAGTTTCAGCTTCGGGAAATTCATCCATTTTTTTGTTCGAAAATTCCGGTTTTTCAGCAATAATTTCTGAAATAATGTACTTATCGCCAAACTGCTAGCATTTTCGTGATCTACATAGTCGAATCAATCAATAAAATGACACAATATTCCCATGAAAGAACTTTTATTTTTCAAAAAATTTTTAAGGGTCAGGTATAGAAAATTTTACGAACATTTTTGGACAAAAACATTTTCAGGTGAGATCGAATTTCGGCTAATCAGGGATCGTCAATTTTGGCACCGCTCACCGATTTTGCGCAGACCTCACAGTTTTGAAGAAATTCGAACTCGAAATTATGGAAAAAATTGAATTTGCCTCTAAAAATCGTTATATCTCCTAAAGTATTCGTTACAGACCCCTCAAACACAAACGTTTTTTGAACATCTAGTTCTGATCTATAACATAGTGAGGTTTCATGGGCGTAGCTCAAGTCCAGAAGAAGTTTCAGCTTCGGGAAATTCATCCATTTTTTTGTTCGAAAATTCCGGTTTTTCAGCAATAATTTCTGAAATAATATACTTATCGCCAAACTGTAAGCATTTTCATGATCTACATAGTCGAATCAATCAATAAAATGACACAATATTCCCATGAAAGAACTTTTATTTTTCAAAAAATTTTTAAGGGTCAGGTATAGAAAATTTTACGAAAATTTTTGGACAAAGACATTTTCAGGTGAGATCGAATTTCGGCTAATCAGGGATCGTCAATTTTGGCACCGCTCACCGATTTTGCGCAGACCTCACAGTTTTGAAGAAATTCGAACTCGAAATTATGGAAAAAATTGAATTTGCCTCTAAAAATCGTTATATCTCCTAAAGTATTCGTTACAGACCCCTCAAACAAAAACGTTTTTTGAACATCTAGTTCTGATCCATAACATAGTGAGGTTTCAGAGGCGTAGCTCAAGTCCAGAAGAAGTTTCAGCTTCGGGAAATTCATCCATTTTTTTGTTCGAAATTTCCGGTTTTTCAGCAATAATTTCTGAAATAATGTACTTATCGCCAAACTGCAAGCATTTTCGTGATCTACATAGTCGAATCAATCAATAAAATGACACAATATTCCCATGAAAGAACTTTTATTTTTCAAAAAATTTTTAAGGGTCAGGTATAGAAAATTTTCGTAAAATTTTTGGACAAAGACATTTTCAGGTGAGATCGAATTTCGGCTAATCAGGGATCGTCAATTTTGGCACCGCTCACCGATTTTGCGCAGACCTCACAGTTTTGAAGAAATTCGAACTCGAAATTATGGAAAAAATTGAATTTGCCTCTAAAAATCGTTATATCTCCTAAAGTATTCGTTACAGACCCCTCAAACAAAAACGTTTTTTGAACATCTAGTTCTGATCTATAACATAGTGAGGTTTCATGGGCGTAGCTCAAGTCCAGAAGAAGTTTCAGCTTCGGGAAATTCATCCATTTTTTTGTTCGAAAATTCCGGTTTTTCAGCAATAATTTCTGAAATAATATACTTATCGCCAAACTGTAAGCATTTTCATGATCTACATAGTCGAATCAATCAATAAAATGACACAATATTCCCATGAAAGAACTTTTATTTTTCAAAAAATTTTTAAGGGTCAGGTATAGAAAATTTTACGAACATTTTTGGACAAAAACATTTTCAGGTGAGATCGAATTTCGGCTAATCAGGGATCGTCAATTTTGGCACCGCTCACCGATTTTGCGCAGACCTCACAGTTTTGAAGAAATTCGAACTCGAAATTATGGAAAAAATTGAATTTGCCTCTAAAAATCGTTATATCTCCTAAAGTATTCGTTACAGACCCCTCAAACACAAACGTTTTTTGAACATCTAGTTCTGATCTATAACATAGTGAGGTTTCATGGGCGTAGCTCAAGTCCAGAAGAAGTTTCAGCTTCGGGAAATTCATCCATTTTTTTGTTCGAAAATTCCGGTTTTTCAGCAATAATTTCTGAAATAATATACTTATCGCCAAACTGTAAGCATTTTCATGATCTACATAGTCGAATCAATCAATAAAATGACACAATATTCCCATGAAAGAACTTTTATTTTTCAAAAAATTTTTAAGGGTCAGGTATAGAAAATTTTACGAAAATTTTTGGACAAAGACATTTTCAGGTGAGATCGAATTTCGGCTAATCAGGGATCGTCAATTTTGGCACCGCTCACCGATTTTGCGCAGACCTCACAGTTTTGAAGAAATTCGAACTCGAAATTATGGAAAAAATTGAATTTGCCTCTAAAAATCGTTATATCTCCTAAAGTATTCGTTACAGACCCCTCAAACAAAAACGTTTTTTGAACATCTAGTTCTGATCCATAACATAGTGAGGTTTCAGAGGCGTAGCTCAAGTCCAGAAGAAGTTTCAGCTTCGGGAAATTCATCCATTTTTTTGTTCGAAATTTCCGGTTTTTCAGCAATAATTTCTGAAATAATGTACTTATCGCCAAACTGCAAGCATTTTCGTGATCTACATAGTCGAATCAATCAATAAAATGACACAATATTCCCATGAAAGAACTTTTATTTTTCAAAAAATTTTTAAGGGTCAGGTATAGAAAATTTTCGTAAAATTTTTGGACAAAGACATTTTCAGGTGAGATCGAATTTCGGCTAATCAGGGATCGTCAATTTTGGCACCGCTCACCGATTTTGCGCAGACCTCACAGTTTTGAAGAAATTCGAACTCGAAATTATGGAAAAAATTGAATTTGCCTCTAAAAATCGTTATATCTCCTAAAGTATTCGTTACAGACCCCTCAAACAAAAACGTTTTTTGAACATCTAGTTCTGATCTATAACATAGTGAGGTTTCATGGGCGTAGCTCAAGTCCACAAGAAGTTTCAGCTTCGGGAAATTCATCCATTTTTTTGTTCGAAAATTCCGGTTTTTCAGCAATAATTTCTGAAATAATGTACTTATCGCCAAACTGCTAGCATTTTCGTGATCTACATAGTCGAATCAATCAATAAAATGACACAATATTCCTATGAAAGAACTTTTATTTTTCAAAAAATTTTTAAGGGTCAGGTATAGAAAATTTTACGAACATTTTTGGACAAAAACATTTTCAGGTGAGATCGAATTTCGGCTAATCAGGGATCGTCAATTTTGGCACCGCTCACCGATTTTGCGCAGACCTCACAGTTTTGAAGAAATTCGAACTCGAAATTATGGAAAAAATTGAATTTGCCTCTAAAAATCGTTATATCTCCTAAAGTATTCGTTACAGACCCCTCAAACACAAACGTTTTTTGAACATCTAGTTCTGATCTATAACATAGTGAGGTTTCATGGGCGTAGCTCAAGTCCAGAAGAAGTTTCAGCTTCGGGAAATTCATCCATTTTTTTGTTCGAAAATTCCGGTTTTTCAGCAATAATTTCTGAAATAATATACTTATCGCCAAACTGTAAGCATTTTCATGATCTACATAGTCGAATCAATCAATAAAATGACACAATATTCCCATGAAAGAACTTTTATTTTTCAAAAAATTTTTAAGGGTCAGGTATAGAAAATTTTACGAAAATTTTTGGACAAAGACATTTTCAGGTGAGATCGAATTTCGGCTAATCAGGGATCGTCAATTTTGGCACCGCTCACCGATTTTGCGCAGACCTCACAGTTTTGAAGAAATTCGAACTCGAAATTATGGAAAAAATTGAATTTGCCTCTAAAAATCGTTATATCTCCTAAAGTATTCGTTACAGACCCCTCAAACAAAAACGTTTTTTGAACATCTAGTTCTGATCCATAACATAGTGAGGTTTCAGAGGCGTAGCTCAAGTCCAGAAGAAGTTTCAGCTTCGGGAAATTCATCCATTTTTTTGTTCGAAATTTCCGGTTTTTCAGCAATAATTTCTGAAATAATGTACTTATCGCCAAACTGCAAGCATTTTCGTGATCAACATAGTCGAATCAATCAATAAAATGACACAATATTCCCATGAAAGAACTTTTATTTTTCAAAAAATTTTTAAGGGTCAGGTATAGAAAATTTTCGTAAAATTTTTGGACAAAGACATTTTCAGGTGAGATCGAATTTCGGCTAATCAGGGATCGTCAATTTTGGCACCGCTCACCGATTTTGCGCAGACCTCACAGTTTTGAAGAAATTCGAACTCGAAATTATGGAAAAAATTGAATTTGCCTCTAAAAATCGTTATATCTTTTAAAGTATTCGTTACAGACCCCTCAAACAAAAACGTTTTTTGAACATCTAGTTCTGATCTATAACATAGTGAGGTTTCATGGGCGTAGCTCAAGTCCAGAAGAAGTTTCAGCTTCGGGAAATTCATCCATTTTTTTGTTCGAAAATTCCGGTTTTTCAGCAATAATTTCTGAAATAATGTACTTATCGCCAAACTGCAAGCATTTTCGTGATCTACATAGTCGAATCAATCAATAAAATGACACAATATTCCCATGAAAGAACTTTTATTTTTCAAAAAATTTTTAAGGGTCAGGTATAGAAAATTTTACGAAAATTTTTGGACAAAGACATTTTCAGGTGAGATCGAATTTCGGCTAATCAGGGATCGTCAATTTTGGCACCGCTCACCGATTTTGCGCAGACCTCACAGTTTTGAAGAAATTCGAACTCGAAATTATGGAAAAAATTGAATTTGCCTCTAAAAATCGTTATATCTCCTAAAGTATTCGTTACAGACCCCTCAAACAAAAACGTTTTTTGAACATCTAGTTCTGATCTATAACATAGTGAGGTTTCATGGGCGTAGCTCAAGTCCAGAAGGAGTTTCAGCTTCGGGAAATTCATCCATTTTTTTGTTCGAAAATTCCGGTTTTTCAGCAATAATTTCTGAAATAATATTCTTATCGCCAAACTGCAAGCATTTTCGTGATCTACATAGTCGAATCAATCAATAAAATGACACAATATTCCCATGAAAGAACTTTTATTTTTCAAAAAATTTTTAAGGGTCAGGTATAGAAAATTTTACGAAAATTTTTGGACAAAGACATTTTCAGGTGAGATCAAATTTCGGCTAATCAGGGATCGTCAATTTTGGCACCGCTCACCGATTTTGCGCAGACCTCACAGTTTTGAAGAAATTCGAACTCGAAATTATGGAAAAAATTGAATTTGCCTCTAAAAATCGTTATATCTCCTAAAGTATTCGTTACAGACCCCTCAAACAAAAACGTTTTTTGAACATCTAGTTCTGATCTATAACATAGTGAGGTTTCATGGGCGTAGCTCAAGTCCAGAAGAAGTTTCAGCTTCGGGAAATTCATCCATTTTTTTGTTCGAAAATTCCGGTTTTTCAGCAATAATTTCTGAAATAATGTACTTATCGCCAAACTGCAAGCATTTTCGTGATCTACATAGTCGAATCAATCAATAAAATGACACAATATTCCCATGAAAGAACTTTTATTTTTCAAAAAATTTTTAAGGGTCAGGTATAGAAAATTTTACGAAAATTTTTGGACAAAGACATTTTCAGGTGAGATCGAATTTCGGCTAATCAGGGATCGTCAATTTTGGCACCGCTCACCGATTTTGCGCAGACCTCACAGTTCTGAAGAAATTCGAACTCGAAATTATGGAAAAAATTGAATTTGCCTCTAAAAATCGTTATATCTCCTAAAGTATTCGTTACAGACCCCTCAAACACAAACGTTTTTTGAACATCTAGTTCTGATCTATAACATAGTGAGGTTTCATGGGCGTAGCTCAAGTCCAGAAGAAGTTTCAGCTTCGGGAAATTCATCCATTTTTTTGTTCGAAAATTCCGGTTTTTCAGCAATAATTTCTGAAATAATGTACTTATCGCCAAACTGCTAGCATTTTCGTGATCTACATAGTCGAATCAATCAATAAAATGACACAATATTCCCATGAAAGAACTTTTATTTTTCAAAAAATTTTTAAGGGTCAGGTATAGAAAATTTTACGAAAATTTTTGGACAAAGACATTTTCAGGTGAGATCGAATTTCGGCTAATCAGGGATCGTCAATTTTGGCACCGCTCACCGATTTTGCGCAGACCTCACAGTTTTGAAGAAATTCGAACTCGAAATTATGGAAAAAATTGAATTTGCCTCTAAAAATCGTTATATCTCCTAAAGTATTCGTTACAGACCCCTCAAACAAAAACGTTTTTTGAACATCTAGTTCTGATCTATAACATAGTGAGGTTTCATGGGCGTAGCTCAAGTCCAGAAGAATTTTCAGCTTCGGGAAATTCATCCATTTTTTTGTTCGAAAATTCCGGTTTTTCAGCAATAATTTCTGAAATAATGTACTTATCGCCAAACTGCAAGCATTTTCGTGATCTACATAGTCGAATCAATCAATAAAATGACACAATATTCCCATGAAAGAACTTTTATTTTTCAAAAAATTTTTAAGGGTCAGGTATAGAAAATTTGACGAAAATTTTTGGACAAAGACATTTTCAGGTGAGATCGAATTTCGGCTAATCAGGGATCGTCAATTTTGGCACCGCTCACCGATTTTGCGCAGACCTCACAGTTTTGAAGAAATTCGAACTCGAAATTATGGAAAAAATTGAATTTGCTTCTAAAAATCGTTATATCTCCTAAAGTATTCGTTACAGACCCCTCAAACACAAACGTTTTTTGAACATCTAGTTCTGATCTATAACATAGTGAGGTTTCATGGGCGTAGCTCAAGTCCAGAAGAAGTTTCAGCTTCGGGAAATTCATCCATTTTTTTGTTCGAAAATTCCGGTTTTTCAGCAATAATTTCTGAAATAATGTACTTATCGCCAAACTGCAAGCATTTTCGTGATCTACATAGTCGAATCAATCAATAAAATGACACAATATTCCCATGAAAGAACTTTTATTTTTCAAAAAATTTTTAAGGGTCAGGTATAGAAAATTTTACGAAAATTTTTGGACAAAGACATTTTCAGGTGAGATCGAATTTCGGCTAATCAGGGATCGTCAATTTTGGCACCGCTCACCGATTTTGCGCAGACCTCACAGTTCTGAAGAAATTCGAACTCGAAATTATGGAAAAAATTGAATTTGCCTCTAAAAATCGTTATATCTCCTAAAGTATTCGTTACAGACCCCTCAAACAAAAACGTTTTTTGAACATCTAGTTCTGATCTATAACATAGTGAGGTTTCATGGGCGTAGCTCAAGTCCAGAAGAAGTTTCAGCTTCGGGAAATTCATCCATTTTTTTGTTCGAAAATTCCGGTTTTTCAGCAATAATTTCTGAAATAATGTACTTATCGCCAAACTGCTAGCATTTTCGTGATCTACATAGTCGAATCAATCAATAAAATGACACAATATTCCCATGAAAGAACTTTTATTTTTCAAAAAATTTTTAAGGGTCAGGTATAGAAAATTTTACGAAAATTTTTGGACAAAGACATTTTCAGGTGAGATCGAATTTCGGCTAATCAGGGATCGTCAATTTTGGCACCGCTCACCGATTTTGCGCAGACCTCACAGTTTTGAAGAAATTCGAACTCGAAATTATGGAAAAAATTGAATTTGCCTCTAAAAATCGTTATATCTCCTAAAGTATTCGTTACAGACCCCTCAAACAAAAACGTTTTTTGAACATCTAGTTCTGATCTATAACATAGTGAGGTTTCATGGGCGTAGCTCAAGTCCAGAAGAAGTTTCAGCTTCGGGAAATTCATCCATTTTTTTGTTCGAAAATTCCGGTTTTTCAGCAATAATTTCTGAAATAATGTACTTATCGCCAAACTGCAAGCATTTTCGTGATCTACATAGTCGAATCAATCAATAAAATGACACAATATTCCCATGAAAGAACTTTTATTTTTCAAAAAATTTTTAAGGGTCAGGTATAGAAAATTTTACGAAAATTTTTGGACAAAGACATTTTCAGGTGAGATCGAATTTCGGCTAATCAGGGATCGTCAATTTTGGCACCGCTCACCGATTTTGCGCAGACCTCACAGTTTTGAAGAAATTCGAACTCGAAATTATGGAAAAAATTGAATTTGCTTCTAAAAATCGTTATATCTCCTAAAGTATTCGTTACAGACCCCTCAAACATAAACGTTTTTTGAACATCTAGTTCTGACCTATAACATAGTAAGGTTTCATGGGCGTAGCTCAAGTCCAGAAGAAGTTTCAGCTTCGGGAAATTCATCCATTTTTTTGTTCGAAAATTCCGGTTTTTCAGCAATAATTTCTGAAATAATGTACTTATCGCCAAACTGCAAGCATTTTCGTGATCTACATAGTCGAATCAATCAATAAAATGACACAATATTCCCATGAAAGAACTTTTATTTTTCAAAAAATTTTTAAGGGTCAGGTATAGAAAATTTTACGAAAATTTTTGGACAAAGACATTTTCAGGTGAGATCGAATTTCGGCTAATCAGGGATCGTCAATTTTGGCACCGCTCACCGATTTTGCGCAGACCTCACAGTTTTGAAGAAATTCGAACTCGAAATTATGGAAAAAATTGAATTTGCCTCTAAAAATCGTTATATCTCCTAAAGTATTCGTTACAGACCCCTCAAACACAAACGTTTTTTGAACATCTAGTTCTGATCTATAACATAGTGAGGTTTCATGGGCGTAGCTCAAGTCCAGAAGGAGTTTCAGCTTCGGGAAATTCATCCATTTTTTTGTTCGAAAATTCCGGTTTTTCAGCAATAATTTCTGAAATAATATACTTATCGCCAAACTGCAAGCATTTTCGTGATCTACATAGTCGAATCAATCAATAAAATGACACAATATTCCCATGAAAGAACTTTTATTTTTCAAAAAATTTTTAAGGGTCAGGTATAGAAAATTTTACGAAAATTTTTGGACAAAGACATTTTCAGGTGAGATCGAATTTCGGCTAATCAGGGATCGTCAATTTTGGCACCGCTCACCAATTTTGCGCAGACCTCACAGTTTTGAAGAAATTCGAACTCGAAATTATGGAAAAAATTGAATTTGCCTCTAAAAATCGTTATATCTCCTAAAGTATTCGTTACAGACCCCTCAAACAAAAACGTTTTTTGAACATCTATATATAGTTCTGATCTATAACATAGTGAGGTTTCATGGGCGTAGCTCAAGTCCAGAAGAAGTTTCAGCTTCGGGAAATTCATCCATTTTTTTGTTCGAAAATTCCGGTTTTTCAGCAATAATTTCTGAAATAATGTACTTATCGCCAAACTGCAAGTATTTTCGTGATCTACATAGTCGAATCAATCAATAAAATGACACAATATTCTCATGAAAGAACTTTTATTTTTCAAAAAATTTTTAAGGTTCAGGTATAGAAAATTTTACGAAAATTTTTGGACAAAAACATTTTCAGGTGAGATCGAATTTCGGCTAATCAGGGATCGTCAACTTTGGCACCGCTCACCGATTTTGCGCAGACCTCACAGTTTTGAAGAAATTCGAACTCGAAATTATGGAAAAAATTGAATTTGCCTCTAAAAATCGTTATATCTCCTAAAGTATTCGTTACAGACCCCTCAAACAAAAACGTTTTTTGAACATCTAGTTCTGATCTATAACATAGTGAGGTTTCATGGGCGTAGCTCAAGTCCAGAAGAAGTTTCAGCTTCGGGAAATTAATCCATTTTTTTGTTCGAAAATTCGGGTTTTTCAGCAATAATTTCTGAAATAATATACTTATCGCCAAACTGCAAGCATTTTCATGATCTACATAGTCGAATCAATCAATAAAATGACACAATATTCCCATGAAAGAACTTTTATTTTTCAAAAAATTTTTAAGGGTCAGGTATAGAAAATTTTCGTAAAATTTTTGGACAAAGACATTTTCAGGTGAGATCGAATTTCGGCTGATCAGGGATCGTCAATTTTGGCACCGCTCACCGATTTTGCGCAGACCTCACAGTTTTGAAGAAATTCGAACTCGAAATTATGGAAAAAATTGAATTTGCCTCTAAAAATCGTTATATCTTTTAAAGTATTCGTTACAGACCCCTCAAACACAAACGTTTTTTGAACATCTAGTTCTGATCTATAACATAGTGAGGTTTCATGGGCGTAGCTCAAGTCCAGAAGAAGTTTCAGCTTCGGGAAATTCATCCATTTTTTTGTTCGAAAATTCCGGTTTTTCAGCAATAATTTCTGAAATAATGTACTTATCGCCAAACTGCAAGCATTTTCGTGATCTACATAGTCGAATCAATCAATAAAATGACACAATATTCCCATGAAAGAACTTTTATTTTTCAAAAAATTTTTAAGGGTCAGGTATAGAAAATTTTACGAAAATTTTTGGACAAAGACATTTTCAGGTGAGATCAAATTTCGGCTAATCAGGGATCGTCAATTTTGGCACCGCTCACCGATTTTGCGCAGACCTCACAGTTTTGAAGAAATTCGAACTCGAAATTATGGAAAAAATTGAATTTGCCTCTAAAAATCGTTATATCTCCTAAAGTATTCGTTACAGACCCCTCAAACAAAAACGTTTTTTGAACATCTAGTTCTGATCTATAACATAGTGAGGTTTCATGGGCGTAGCTCAAGTCCAGAAGGAGTTTCAGCTTCGGGAAATTCATCCATTTTTTTGTTCGAAAATTCCGGTTTTTCAGCAATAATTTCTGAAATAATATACTTATCGCCAAACTGCAAGCATTTTCGTGATCTACATAGTCGAATCAATCAATAAAATGACACAATATTCCCATGAAAGAACTTTTATTTTTCAAAAAATTTTTAAGGGTCAGGTATAGAAAATTTTACGAAAATTTTTGGACAAAGACATTTTCAGGTGAGATCAAATTTCGGCTAATCAGGGATCGTCAATTTTGGCACCGCTCACCGATTTTGCGCAGAACTCACAGTTCTGAAGAAATTCGAACTCGAAATTATGGAAAAAATTGAATTTGCCTCTAAAAATCGTTATATCTCCTAAATATTCGTTACAGACCCCTCAAACACAAACGTTTTTTGAACATCTATTTCTGATCTATAACATAGTGAGGTTTCATGAACGTAGCTCAAGTCCACAAGAAGTTTCAGCTTCGGGAAATTCATCAATTTTTCTGTTCGAAAATTCCGGTTTTTCAGCAATAATTTCTGAAATAATGTACTTATCGCCAAACTGCTAGCATTTTCGTGATCTACATAGTCGAATCAATCAATAAAATGACACAATATTCCCATGAAAGAACTTTTATTTTTCAAAAAATTTTTAAGGGTCAGGTATAGAAAATTTTACGAAAATTTTTGGACAAAAACATTTTCAGGTGAGATCGAATTTCGGCTAATCAGGGATCGTCAATTTTGGCACCGCTCACTGATTTTGCGCAGACCTCACAGTTTTGAAGAAATTCGAACTCGAAATTATGGAAAAAATTGAATTTGCCTCTAAAAATCGTTATATCTCCTAAAGTATTCGTTACAGACCCCTCAAACAAAAACGTTTTTTGAACATCTAGTTCTGATCTATAACATAGTGAGGTTTCATGGGCGTAGCTCAAGTCCAGAAGAAGTTTCAGCTTCGGGAAATTCATCCATTTTTTTGTTCGAAAATTCCGGTTTTTCAGCAATAATTTCTGAAATAATATACTTATCGCCAAACTGCAAGCATTTTCATGATCTACATAGTCGAATCAATCAATAAAATGACACAATATTCCCATGAAAGAACTTTTATTTTTCAAAAAATTTTTAAGGGTCAGGTATAGAAAATTTTACGAAAATTTTTGGACAAAGACATTTTCAGGTGAGATCGAATTTCGGCTAATCAGGGATCGTCAATTTTGGCACCGCTCACCGATTTTGCGCAGACCTCACAGTTTTGAAGAAATTCGAACTCGAAATTATGGAAAAAATTGAATTTGCCTCTAAAAATCGTTATATCTCCTAAAGTATTCGTTACAGACCACTCAAACAAAAACGTTTTTTGAACATCTAGTTCTGATCTATAACATAGTGAGGTTTCATGGGCGTAGCTCAAGTCCACAAGAAGTTTCAGCTTCGGGAAATTCATCCATTTTTTTGTTCGAAAATTCCGGTTTTTCAGCAATAATTTCTGAAATAATGTACTTATCGCCAAACTGCTAGCATTTTCGTGATCTACATAGTCGAATCAATCAATAAAATGACACAATATTCCCATGAAAGAACTTTTATTTTTCAAAAAATTTTTAAGGGTCAGGTATAGAAAATTTTACGAAAATTTTTGGACAAAGACATTTTCAGGTGAGATCGAATTTCGGCTAATCAGGGATCGTCAATTTTGGCACCGCTCACCGATTTTGCGCAGACCTCACAGTTTTGAAGAAATTCGAACTCGAAATTATGGAAAAAATTGAATTTGCTTCTAAAAATCGTTATATCTCCTAAAGTATTCGTTACAGAACCCTCAAACACAAACGTTTTTTGAACATCTAGTTCTGATCTATAACATAGTGAGGTTTCATGGGCGTAGCTCAAGTCCAGAAGGAGTTTCAGCTTCGGGAAATTCATCAATTTTTCTGTTCGAAAATTCCGGTTTTTCAGCAATAATTTCTGAAATAATGTACTTATCGCCAAACTGCTAGCATTTTCGTGATCTACATAGTCGAATCAATCAATAAAATGACACAATATTCCCATGAAAGAACTTTTATTTTTCAAAAAATTTTTAAGGGTCAGGTATAGAAAATTTTACGAAAATTTTTGGACAAAGACATTTTCAGGTGAGATCGAATTTCGGCTAATCAGGGATCGTCAATTTTGGCACCGCTCACCGATTTTGCGCAGACCTCACAGTTTTGAAGAAATTCGAACTCGAAATTATGGAAAAAATTGAATTTGCCTCTAAAAATCGTTATATCTCCTAAAGTATTCGTTACAGACCCCTCAAACAAAAACGTTTTTTGAACATCTAGTTCTGATCTATAACATAGTGAGGTTTCATGGGCGTAGCTCAAGTCCACAAGAAGTTTCAGCTTCGGGAAATTCATCCATTTTTTTGTTCGAAAATTCCGGTTTTTCAGCAATAATTTCTGAAATAATGTACTTATCGCCAAACTGCTAGCATTTTCGTGATCTACATAGTCGAATCAATCAATAAAATGACACAATATTCCCATGAAAGAACTTTTATTTTTCAAAAAATTTTTAAGGGTCAGGTATAGAAAATTTTACGAAAATTTTTGGACAAAGACATTTTCAGGTGAGATCGAATTTCGGCTAATCAGGGATCGTCAATTTTGGCACCGCTCACCGATTTTGCGCAGACCTCACAGTTTTGAAGAAATTCGAACTCGAAATTATGGAAAAAATTGAATTTGCTTCTAAAAATCGTTATATCTCCTAAAGTATTCGTTACAGAACCCTCAAACAAAAACGTTTTTTGAACATCTAGTTCTGATCTATAACATAGTAAGGTTTCATGGGCGTAGCTCAAGTCCAGAAGAAGTTTCAGCTTCGGGAAATTCATCCATTTTTTTGTTCGAAAATTCCGGTTTTTCAGCAATAATTTCTGAATTAATGTACTTATCGCCAAACTGCAAGCATTTTCGTGATCTACATAGTCGAATCAATCAATAAAATGACACAATATTCCCATGAAAGAACTTTTATTTTTCAAAAAATTTTTAAGGGTCAGGTATAGAAAATTTTACGAAAATTTTTGGACAAAGACATTTTCAGGTGAGATCGAATTTCGGCTAATCAGGGATCGTCAATTTTGGCACCGCTCACCGATTTTGCGCAGACCTCACAGTTTTGAAGAAATTCGAACTCGAAATTATGGAAAAAATTGAATTTGCCTCTAAAAATCGTTATATCTCCTAAAGTATTCGTTACAGACCCCTCAAACACAAACGTTTTTTGAACATCTAGTTCTGATCTATAACATAGTGAGGTTTCATGGGCGTAGCTCAAGTCCAGAAGGAGTTTCAGATTCGGGAAATTCATCCATTTTTTTGTTCGAAAATTCCGGTTTTTCAGCAATAATTTCTGAAATAATATACTTATCGCCAAACTGCAAGCATTTTCGTGATCTACATAGTCGAATCAATCAATAAAATGACACAATATTCCCATGAAAGAACTTTTATTTTTCAAAAAATTTTTAAGGGTCAGGTATAGAAAATTTTACGAAAATTTTTGGACAAAGACATTTTCAGGTGAGATCGAATTTCGGCTAATCAGGGATCGTCAATTTTGGCACCGCTCACCAATTTTGCGCAGACCTCACAGTTTTGAAGAAATTCGAACTCGAAATTATGGAAAAAATTGAATTTGCCTCTAAAAATCGTTATATCTCCTAAAGTATTCGTTACAGACCCCTCAAACAAAAACGTTTTTTGAACATCTATATATAGTTCTGATCTATAACATAGTGAGGTTTCATGGGCGTAGCTCAAGTCCAGAAGAAGTTTCAGCTTCGGGAAATTCATCCATTTTTTTGTTCGAAAATTCCGGTTTTTCAGCAATAATTTCTGAAATAATGTACTCATCGCCAAACTGCAAGTATTTTCGTGATCTACATAGTCGAATCAATCAATAAAATGACACAATATTCTCATGAAAGAACTTTTATTTTTCAAAAAATTTTTAAGGTTCAGGTATAGAAAATTTTACGAAAATTTTTGGACAAAAACATTTTCAGGTGAGATCGAATTTCGGCTAATCAGGGATCGTCAATTTTGGCACCGCTCACCGATTTTGCGCAGACCTCACAGTTTTGAAGAAATTCGAACTCGAAATTATGGAAAAAATTGAATTTGCCTCTAAAAATCGTTATATCTCCTAAAGTATTCGTTACAGACCCCTCAAACACAAACGTTTTTTGAACATCTAGTTCTGATCTATAACATAGTGAGGTTTCATGGGCGTAGCTCAAGTCCAGAAGAAGTTTCAGCTTCGGGAAATTCATCCATTTTTTTGTTCGAAAATTCCGGTTTTTCAGCAATAATTTCTGAAATAATGTACTTATCGCCAAACTGCAAGCATTTTCGTGATCTACATAGTCGAATCAATCAATAAAATGACACAATATTCCCATGAAAGAACTTTTATTTTTCAAAAAATTTTTAAGGGTCAGGTATAGAAAATTTTACGAAAATTTTTGGACAAAGACATTTTCAAGTGAGATCGAATTTCGGCTAATCAGGGATCGTCAATTTTGGCACCGCTCACCGATTTTGCGCAGACCTCACAGTTTTGAAGAAATTCGAACTCGAAATTATGGAAAAAATTGAATTTGCCTCTAAAAATCGTTATATCTCCTAAAGTATTCGTTACAGACCCCTCAAACAAAAACGTTTTTTGAACATCTAGTTCTGATCTATAACATAGTGAGGTTTCATGGGCGTAGCTCAAGTCCACAAGAAGTTTCAGCTTCGGGAAATTCATCCATTTTTTTGTTCGAAAATTCCGGTTTTTCAGCAATAATTTCTGAAATAATGTACTTATCGCCAAACTGCTAGCATTTTCGTGATCTACATAGTCGAATCAATCAATAAAATGACACAATATTCCCATGAAAGAACTTTTATTTTTCAAAAAATTTTTAAGGGTCAGGTATAGAAAATTTTACGAACATTTTTGGACAAAAACATTTTCAGGTGAGATCGAATTTCGGCTAATCAGGGATCGTCAATTTTGGCACCGCTCACCGATTTTGCGCAGACCTCACAGTTTTGAAGAAATTCGAACTCGAAATTATGGAAAAAATTGAATTTGCCTCTAAAAATCGTTATATCTCCTAAAGTATTCGTTACAGACCCCTCAAACACAAACGTTTTTTGAACATCTAGTTCTGATCTATAACATAGTGAGGTTTCATGGGCGTAGCTCAAGTCCAGAAGAAGTTTCAGCTTCGGGAAATTCATCCATTTTTTTGTTCGAAAATTCCGGTTTTTCAGCAATAATTTCTGAAATAATATACTTATCGCCAAACTGTAAGCATTTTCATGATCTACATAGTCGAATCAATCAATAAAATGACACAATATTCCCATGAAAGAACTTTTATTTTTCAAAAAATTTTTAAGGGTCAGGTATAGAAAATTTTACGAAAATTTTTGGACAAAGACATTTTCAGGTGAGATCGAATTTCGGCTAATCAGGGATCGTCAATTTTGGCACCGCTCACCGATTTTGCGCAGACCTCACAGTTTTGAAGAAATTCGAACTCGAAATTATGGAAAAAATTGAATTTGCCTCTAAAAATCGTTATATCTCCTAAAGTATTCGTTACAGACCCCTCAAACAAAAACGTTTTTTGAACATCTAGTTCTGATCCATAACATAGTGAGGTTTCAGAGGCGTAGCTCAAGTCCAGAAGAAGTTTCAGCTTCGGGAAATTCATCCATTTTTTTGTTCGAAATTTCCGGTTTTTCAGCAATAATTTCTGAAATAATGTACTTATCGCCAAACTGCAAGCATTTTCGTGATCTACATAGTCGAATCAATCAATAAAATGACACAATATTCCCATGAAAGAACTTTTATTTTTCAAAAAATTTTTAAGGGTCAGGTATAGAAAATTTTCGTAAAATTTTTGGACAAAGACATTTTCAGGTGAGATCGAATTTCGGCTAATCAGGGATCGTCAATTTTGGCATCGCTCACCGATTTTGCGCAGACCTCACAGTTTTGAAGAAATTCGAACTCGAAATTATGGAAAAAATTGAATTTGCCTCTAAAAATCGTTATATCTCCTAAAGTATTCGTTACAGACCCCTCAAACAAAAACGTTTTTTGAACATCTAGTTCTGATCTATAACATAGTGAGGTTTCATGGGCGTAGCTCAAGTCCACAAGAAGTTTCAGCTTCGGGAAATTCATCCATTTTTTTGTTCGAAAATTCCGGTTTTTCAGCAATAATTTCTGAAATAATGTACTTATCGCCAAACTGCTAGCATTTTCGTGATCTACATAGTCGAATCAATCAATAAAATGACACAATATTCCCATGAAAGAACTTTTATTTTTCAAAAAATTTTTAAGGGTCAGGTATAGAAAATTTTACGAACATTTTTGGACAAAAACATTTTCAGGTGAGATCGAATTTCGGCTAATCAGGGATCGTCAATTTTGGCACCGCTCACCGATTTTGCGCAGACCTCACAGTTTTGAAGAAATTCGAACTCGAAATTATGGAAAAAATTGAATTTGCCTCTAAAAATCGTTATATCTCCTAAAGTATTCGTTACAGACCCCTCAAACACAAACGTTTTTTGAACATCTAGTTCTGATCTATAACATAGTGAGGTTTCATGGGCGTAGCTCAAGTCCAGAAGAAGTTTCAGCTTCGGGAAATTCATCCATTTTTTTGTTCGAAAATTCCGGTTTTTCAGCAATAATTTCTGAAATAATATACTTATCGCCAAACTGTAAGCATTTTCATGATCTACATAGTCGAATCAATCAATAAAATGACACAATATTCCCATGAAAGAACTTTTATTTTTCAAAAAATTTTTAAGGGTCAGGTATAGAAAATTTTACGAAAATTTTTGGACAAAGACATTTTCAGGTGAGATCGAATTTCGGCTAATCAGGGATCGTCAATTTTGGCACCGCTCACCGATTTTGCGCAGACCTCACAGTTTTGAAGAAATTCGAACTCGAAATTATGGAAAAAATTGAATTTGCCTCTAAAAATCGTTATATCTCCTAAAGTATTCGTTACAGACCCCTCAAACACAAACGTTTTTTGAACATCTAGTTCTGATCCATAACATAGTGAGGTTTCAGAGGCGTAGCTCAAGTCCAGAAGAAGTTTCAGCTTCGGGAAATTCATCCATTTTTTTGTTCGAAATTTCCGGTTTTTCAGCAATAATTTCTGAAATAATGTACTTATCGCCAAACTGCAAGCATTTTCGTGATCTACATAGTCGAATCAATCAATAAAATGACACAATATTCCCATGAAAGAACTTTTATTTTTCAAAAAATTTTTAAGGGTCAGGTATAGAAAATTTTCGTAAAATTTTTGGACAAAGACATTTTCAGGTGAGATCGAATTTCGGCTAATCAGGGATCGTCAATTTTGGCACCGCTCACCGATTTTGCGCAGACCTCACAGTTTTGAAGAAATTCGAACTCGAAATTATGGAAAAAATTGAATTTGCCTCTAAAAATCGTTATATCTTTTAAAGTATTCGTTACAGACCCCTCAAACACAAACGTTTTTTGAACATCTAGTTCTGATCTATAACATAGTGAGGTTTCATGGGCGTAGCTCAAGTCCAGAAGAAGTTTCAGCTTCGGGAAATTCATCCATTTTTTTGTTCGAAAATTCCGGTTTTTCAGCAATAATTTCTGAAATAATGTACTTATCGCCAAACTGCAAGTATTTTCGTGATCTACATAGTCGAATCAATCAATAAAATGACACAATATTCCCATGAAAGAACTTTTATTTTTCAAAAAATTTTTAAGGGTCAGGTATAGAAAATTTTACGAAAATTTTTGGACAAAGACATTTTCAGGTGAGATCGAATTTCGGCTAATCAGGGATCGTCAATTTTGGCACCGCTCACCGATTTTGCGCAGACCTCACAGTTTTGAAGAAATTCGAACTCGAAATTATGGAAAAAATTGAATTTGCCTCTAAAAATCGTTATATCTCCTAAAGTATTCGTTACAGACCCCTCAAACAAAAACGTTTTTTGAACATCTAGTTCTGATCTATAACATAGTGAGGTTTCATGGGCGTAGCTCAAGTCCAGAAGGAGTTTCAGCTTCGGGAAATTCATCCATTTTTTTGTTCGAAAATTCCGGTTTTTCAGCAATAATTTCTGAAATAATATACTTATCGCCAAACTGCAAGCATTTTCGTGATCTACATAGTCGAATCAATCAATAAAATGACACAATATTCCCATGAAAGAACTTTTATTTTTCAAAAAATTTTTAAGGGTCAGGTATAGAAAATTTTACGAAAATTTTTGGACAAAGACATTTTCAGGTGAGATCAAATTTCGGCTAATCAGGGATCGTCAATTTTGGCACCGCTCAACGATTTTGCGCAGACCTCACAGTTTTGAAGAAATTCGAACTCGAAATTATGGAAAAAATTGAATTTGCCTCTAAAAATCGTTATATCTCCTAAAGTATTCGTTACAGACCCCTCAAACAAAAACGTTTTTTGAACATCTAGTTCTGATCTATAACATAGTGAGGTTTCATGGGCGTAGCTCAAGTCCAGAAGAAGTTTCAGCTTCGGGAAATTCATCCATTTTTTTGTTCGAAAATTCCGGTTTTTCAGCAATAATTTCTGAAATAATGTACTTATCGCCAAACTGCAAGCATTTTCGTGATCTACATAGTCGAATCAATCAATAAAATGACACAATATTCCCATGAAAGAACTTTTATTTTTCAAAAAATTTTTAAGGGTCAGGTATAGAAAATTTTACGAAAATTTTTGGACAAAGACATTTTCAGGTGAGATCGAATTTCGGCTAATCAGGGATCGTCAATTTTGGCACCGCTCACCGATTTTGCGCAGACCTCACAGTTCTGAAGAAATTCGAACTCGAAATTATGGAAAAAATTGAATTTGCCTCTAAAAATCGTTATATCTCCTAAAGTATTCGTTACAGACCCCTCAAACAAAAACGTTTTTTGAACATCTAGTTCTGATCTATAACATAGTGAGGTTTCATGGGCGTAGCTCAAGTCCAGAAGAAGTTTCAGCTTCGGGAAATTCATCCATTTTTTTGTTCGAAAATTCCGGTTTTTCAGCAATAATTTCTGAAATAATGTACTTATCGCCAAACTGCTAGCATTTTCGTGATCTACATAGTCGAATCAATCAATAAAATGACACAATATTCCCATGAAAGAACTTTTATTTTTCAAAAAATTTTTAAGGGTCAGGTATAGAAAATTTTACGAAAATTTTTGGACAAAGACATTTTCAGGTGAGATCGAATTTCGGCTAATCAGGGATCGTCAATTTTGGCACCGCTCACCGATTTTGCGCAGACCTCACAGTTTTGAAGAAATTCGAACTCGAAATTATGGAAAAAATTGAATTTGCCTCTAAAAATCGTTATATCTCCTAAAGTATTCGTTACAGACCCCTCAAACAAAAACGTTTTTTGAACATCTAGTTCTGATCTATAACATAGTGAGGTTTCATGGGCGTAGCTCAAGTCCAGAAGAAGTTTCAGCTTCGGGAAATTCATCCATTTTTTTGTTCGAAAATTCCGGTTTTTCAGCAATAATTTCTGAAATAATGTACTTATCGCCAAACTGCAAGCATTTTCGTGATCTACATAGTCGAATCAATCAATAAAATGACACAATATTCCCATGAAAGAACTTTTATTTTTCAAAAAATTTTTAAGGGTCAGGTATAGAAAATTTTACGAAAATTTTTGGACAAAGACATTTTCAGGTGAGATCGAATTTCGGCTAATCAGGGATCGTCAATTTTGGCACCGCTCACCGATTTTGCGCAGACCTCACAGTTTTGAAGAAATTCGAACTCGAAATTATGGAAAAAATTGAATTTGCTTCTAAAAATCGTTATATCTCCTAAAGTATTCGTTACAGACCCCTCAAACACAAACGTTTTTTGAACATCTAGTTCTGATCTATAACATAGTGAGGTTTCATGGGCGTAGCTCAAGTCCAGAAGAAGTTTCAGCTTCGGGAAATTCATCCATTTTTTTGTTCGAAAATTCCGGTTTTTCAGCAATAATTTCTGAAATAATGTACTTATCGCCAAACTGCAAGCATTTTCGTGATCTACATAGTCGAATCAATCAATAAAATGACACAATATTCCCATGAAAGAACTTTTATTTTTCAAAAAATTTTTAAGGGTCAGGTATAGAAAATTTTACGAAAATTTTTGGACAAAGACATTTTCAGGTGAGATCGAATTTCGGCTAATCAGGGATCGTCAATTTTGGCACCGCTCACCGATTTTGCGCAGACCTCACAGTTCTGAAGAAATTCGAACTCGAAATTATGGAAAAAATTGAATTTGCCTCTAAAAATCGTTATATCTCCTAAAGTATTCGTTACAGACCCCTCAAACAAAAACGTTTTTTGAACATCTAGTTCTGATCTATAACATAGTGAGGTTTCATGGGCGTAGCTCAAGTCCAGAAGAAGTTTCAGCTTCGGGAAATTCATCCATTTTTTTGTTCGAAAATTCCGGTTTTTCAGCAATAATTTCTGAAATAATGTACTTATCGCCAAACTGATAGCATTTTCGTGATCTACATAGTCGAATCAATCAATAAAATGACACAATATTCCCATGAAAGAACTTTTATTTTTCAAAAAATTTTTAAGGGTCAGGTATAGAAAATTTTACAAAAATTTTTGGACAAAGACATTTTCAGGTGAGATCGAATTTCGGCTAATCAGGGATCGTCAATTTTGGCACCGCTCACCGATTTTGCGCAGACCTCACAGTTTTGAAGAAATTCGAACTCGAAATTATGGAAAAAATTGAATTTGCCTCTAAAAATCGTTATATCTCCTAAAGTATTCGTTACAGACCCCTCAAACAAAAACGTTTTTTGAACATCTAGTTCTGATCTATAACATAGTGAGGTTTCATGGGCGTAGCTCAAGTCCAGAAGAAGTTTCAGCTTCGGGAAATTCATCCATTTTTTTGTTCGAAAATTCCGGTTTTTCAGCAATAATTTCTGAAATAATGTACTTATCGCCAAACTGCAAGCATTTTCGTGATCTACATAGTCGAATCAATCAATAAAATGACACAATATTCCCATGAAAGAACTTTTATTTTTCAAAAAATTTTTAAGGGTCAGGTATAGAAAATTTTACGAAAATTTTTGGACAAAGACATTTTCAGGTGAGATCGAATTTCGGCTAATCAGGGATCGTCAATTTTGGCACCGCTCACCGATTTTGCGCAGACCTCACAGTTTTGAAGAAATTCGAACTCGAAATTATGGAAAAAATTGAATTTGCTTCTAAAAATCGTTATATCTCCTAAAGTATTCGTTACAGACCCCTCAAACACAAACGTTTTTTGAACATCTAGTTCTGACCTATAACATAGTAAGGTTTCATGGGCGTAGCTCAAGTCCAGAAGAAGTTTCAGCTTCGGGAAATTCATCCATTTTTTTGTTCGAAAATTCCGGTTTTTCAGCAATAATTTCTGAAATAATGTACTTATCGCCAAACTGCAAGCATTTTCGTGATCTACATAGTCGAATCAATCAATAAAATGACACAATATTCCCATGAAAGAACTTTTATTTTTCAAAAAATTTTTAAGGGTCAGGTATAGAAAATTTTACGAAAATTTTTGGACAAAGACATTTTCAGGTGAGATCGAATTTCGGCTAATCAGGGATCGTCAATTTTGGCACCGCTCACCGATTTTGCGCAGACCTCACAGTTTTGAAGAAATTCGAACTCGAAATTATGGAAAAAATTGAATTTGCCTCTAAAAATCGTTATATCTCCTAAAGTATTCGTTACAGACCCCTCAAACAAAAACGTTTTTTGAACATCTATATATAGTTCTGATCTATAACATAGTGAGGTTTCATGGGCGTAGCTCAAGTCCAGAAGAAGTTTCAGCTTCGGGAAATTCATCCATTTTTTTGTTCGAAAATTCCGGTTTTTCAGCAATAATTTCTGAAATAATGTACTTATCGCCAAACTGCAAGTATTTTCGTGATCTACATAGTCGAATCAATCAATAAAATGACACAATATTCTCATGAAAGAACTTTTATTTTTCAAAAAATTTTTAAGGTTCAGGTATAGAAAATTTTACGAAAATTTTTGGACAAAAACATTTTCAGGTGAGATCGAATTTCGGCTAATCAGGGATCGTCAATTTTGGCACCGCTCACCGATTTTGCGCAGACCTCACAGTTTTGAAGAAATTCGAACTCGAAATTATGGAAAAAATTGAATTTGCCTCTAAAAATCGTTATATCTCCTAAAGTATTCGTTACAGACCCCTCAAACAAAAACGTTTTTTGAACATCTAGTTCTGATCTATAACATAGTGAGGTTTCATGGGCGTAGCTCAAGTCCAGAAGAAGTTTCAGCTTCGGGAAATTAATCCATTTTTTTGTTCGAAAATTCGGGTTTTTCAGCAATAATTTCTGAAATAATATACTTATCGCCAAACTGCAAGCATTTTCATGATCTACATAGTCGAATCAATCAATAAAATGACACAATATTCCCATGAAAGAACTTTTATTTTTCAAAAAATTTTTAAGGGTCAGGTATAGAAAATTTTCGTAAAATTTTTGGACAAAGACATTTTCAGGTGAGATCGAATTTCGGCTAATCAGGGATCGTCAATTTTGGCACCGCTCACCGATTTTGCGCAGACCTCACAGTTTTGAAGAAATTCGAACTCGAAATTATGGAAAAAATTGAATTTGCCTCTAAAAATCGTTATATCTTTTAAAGTATTCGTTACAGACCCCTCAAACAAAAACGTTTTTTGAACATCTAGTTCTGATCTATAACATAGTGAGGTTTCATGGGCGTAGCTCAAGTCCAGAAGAAGTTTCAGCTTCGGGAAATTCATCCATTTTTTTGTTCGAAAATTCCGGTTTTTCAGCAATAATTTCTGAAATAATGTACTTATCGCCAAACTGCAAGCATTTTCGTGATCTACATAGTCGAATCAATCAATAAAATGACACAATATTCCCATGAAAGAACTTTTATTTTTCAAAAAATTTTTAAGGGTCAGGTATAGAAAATTTTACGAAAATTTTTGGACAAAGACATTTTCAGGTGAGATCAAATTTCGGCTAATCAGGGATCGTCAATTTTGGCACCGCTCACCGATTTTGCGCAGACCTCACAGTTTTGAAGAAATTCGAACTCGAAATTATGGAAAAAATTGAATTTGCCTCTAAAAATCGTTATATCTCCTAAAGTATTCGTTACAGACCCCTCAAACAAAAACGTTTTTTGAACATCTAGTTCTGATCTATAACATAGTGAGGTTTCATGGGCGTAGCTCAAGTCCAGAAGGAGTTTCAGCTTCGGGAAATTCATCCATTTTTTTGTTCGAAAATTCCGGTTTTTCAGCAATAATTTCTGAAATAATATACTTGTCGCCAAACTGCAAGCATTTTCGTGATCTACATAGTCGAATCAATCAATAAAATGACACAATATTCCCATGAAAGAACTTTTATTTTTCAAAAAATTTTTAAGGGTCAGGTATAGAAAATTTTACGAAAATTTTTGGACAAAGACATTTTCAGGTGAGATCAAATTTCGGCTAATCAGGGATCGTCAATTTTGGCACCGCTCACCGATTTTGCGCAGACCTCACAGTTCTGAAGAAATTCGAACTCGAAATTATGGAAAAAATTGAATTTGCCTCTAAAAATCGTTATATCTCCTAAATATTCGTTACAGACCCCTCAAACACAAACGTTTTTTGAACATCTATTTCTGATCTATAACATAGTGAGGTTTCATGAACGTAGCTCAAGTCCACAAGAAGTTTCAGCTTCGGGAAATTCATCAATTTTTCTGTTCGAAAATTCCGGTTTTTCAGCAATAATTTCTGAAATAATGTACTTATCGCCAAACTGCTAGCATTTTCGTGATCTACATAGTCGAATCAATCAATAAAATGACACAATATTCCCATGAAAGAACTTTTATTTTTCAAAAAATTTTTAAGGGTCAGGTATAGAAAATTTTACGAAAATTTTTGGACAAAAACATTTTCAGGTGAGATCGAATTTCGGCTAATCAGGGATCGTCAATTTTGGCACCGCTCACCGATTTTGCGCAGACCTCACAGTTTTGAAGAAATTCGAACTCGAAATTATGGAAAAAATTGAATTTGCCTCTAAAAATCGTTATATCTCCTAAAGTATTCGTTACAGACCCCTCAAACACAAACGTTTTTTGAACATCTAGTTCTGATCTATAACATAGTGAGGTTTCATGGGCGTAGCTCAAGTCCACAAGAAGTTTCAGCTTCGGGAAATTCATCCATTTTTTTGTTCGAAAATTCCGGTTTTTCAGCAATAATTTCTGAAATAATGTACTTATCGCCAAACTGCTAGCATTTTCGTGATCTACATAGTCGAATCAATCAATAAAATGACACAATATTCCCATGAAAGAACTTTTATTTTTCAAAAAATTTTTAAGGGTCAGGTATAGAAAATTTTACGAAAATTTTTGGACAAAAACATTTTCAGGTGAGATCGAATTTCGGCTAATCAGGGATCGTCAATTTTGGCACCGCTCACCGATTTTGCGCAGACCTCACAGTTTTGAAGAAATTCGAACTCGAAATTATGGAAAAAATTGAATTTGCCTCTAAAAATCGTTATATCTCCTAAAGTATTCGTTACAGACCCCTCAAACAAAAACGTTTTTTGAACATCTAGTTCTGATCTATAACATAGTGAGGTTTCATGGGCGTAGCTCAAGTCCAGAAGAAGTTTCAGCTTCGGGAAATTCATCCATTTTTTTGTTCGAAAATTCCGGTTTTTCAGCAATAATTTCTGAAATAATGTACTTATCGCCAAACTGCAAGCATTTTCGTGATCTACATAGTCGAATCAATCAATAAAATGACACAATATTCCCATGAAAGAACTTTTATTTTTCAAAAAATTTTTAAGGGTCAGGTATAGAAAATTTTACGAAAATTTTTGGACAAAGACATTTTCAGGTGAGATCGAATTTCGGCTAATCAGGGATCGTCAATTTTGGCACCGCTCACCGATTTTGCGCAGACCTCACAGTTTTGAAGAAATTCGAACTCGAAATTATGGAAAAAATTGAATTTGCTTCTAAAAATCGTTATATCTCCTAAAGTATTCGTTACAGACCCCTCAAACACAAACGTTTTTTGAACATCTAGTTCTGATCTATAACATAGTAAGGTTTCATGGGCGTAGCTCAAGTCCAGAAGAAGTTTCAGCTTCGGGAAATTCATCCATTTTTTTGTTCGAAAATTCCGGTTTTTCAGCAATAATTTCTGAAATAATGTACTTATCGCCAAACTGCAAGCATTTTCGTGATCTACATAGTCGAATCAATCAATAAAATGACACAATATTCCCATGAAAGAACTTTTATTTTTCAAAAAATTTTTAAGGGTCAGGTATAGAAAATTTTACGAAAATTTTTGGACAAAGACATTTTCAGGTGAGATCGAATTTCGGCTAATCAGGGATCGTCAATTTTGGCACCGCTCACCGATTTTGCGCAGACCTCACAATTTTGAAGAAATTCGAACTCGAAATTATGGAAAAAATTGAATTTGCCTCTAAAAATCGTTATATCTCCTAAAGTATTCGTTACAGACCCCTCAAACACAAACGTTTTTTGAACATCTAGTTCTGATCTATAACATAGTGAGGTTTCATGGGCGTAGCTCAAGTCCAGAAGGAGTTTCAGCTTCGGGAATTTCATCCATTATTTTGTTCGAAAATTCCGGTTTTTCAGCAATAATTTCTGAAATAATATACTTATCGCCAAACTGCAAGCATTTTCGTGATCTACATAGTCGAATCAATCAATAAAATGACACAATATTCCCATGAAAGAACTTTTATTTTTCAAAAAATTTTTAAGGGTCAGGTATAGAAAATTTTACGAAAATTTTTGGACAAAGACATTTTCAGGTGAGATCGAATTTCGGCTAATCAGGGATCGTCAATTTTGGCACCGCTCACCAATTTTGCGCAGACCTCACAGTTTTGAAGAAATTCGAACTCGAAATTATGGAAAAAATTGAATTTGCCTCTAAAAATCGTTATATCTCCTAAAGTATTCGTTACAGACCCCTCAAACAAAAACGTTTTTTGAACATCTATATATAGTTCTGATCTATAACATAGTGAGGTTTCATGGGCGTAGCTCAAGTCCAGAAGAAGTTTCAGCTTCGGGAAATTCATCCATTTTTTTGTTCGAAAATTCCGGTTTTTCAGCAATAATTTCTGAAATAATGTACTTATCGCCAAACTGCAAGTATTTTCGTGATCTACATAGTCGAATCAATCAATAAAATGACACAATATTCTCATGAAAGAACTTTTATTTTTCAAAAAATTTTTAAGGTTCAGGTATCTATAGAAAATTTTACGAAAATTTTTGGACAAAAACATTTTCAGGTGAGATCGAATTTCGGCTAATCAGGGATCGTCAATTTTGGCACCGCTCACCGATTTTGCGCAGACCTCACAGTTTTGAAGAAATTCGAACTCGAAATTATGGAAAAAATTGAATTTGCCTCTAAAAATCGTTATATCTCCTAAAGTATTCGTTACAGACCCCTCAAACACAAACGTTTTTTGAACATCTAGTTCTGATCTATAACATAGTGAGGTTTCATGGGCGTAGCTCAAGTCCAGAAGAAGTTTCAGCTTCGGGAAATTCATCCATTTTTTTGTTCGAAAATTCGGGTTTTTCAGCAATAATTTCTGAAATAATATACTTATCGCCAAACTGCAAGCATTTTCATGATCTACATAGTCGAATCAATCAATAAAATGACACAATATTCCCATGAAAGAACTTTTATTTTTCAAAAAATTTTTAAGGGTCAGGTATAGAAAATTTTCGTAAAATTTTTGGACAAAGACATTTTCAGGTGAGATCGAATTTCGGCTAATCAGGGATCGTCAATTTTGGCACCGCTCACCGATTTTGCGCAGACCTCACAGTTTTGAAGAAATTCGAACTCGAAATTATGGAAAAAATTGAATTTGCCTCTAAAAATCGTTATATCTCCTAAAGTATTCGTTACAGACCCCTCAAACACAAACGTTTTTTGAACATCTAGTTCTGATCTATAACATAGTGAGGTTTCATGGGCGTAGCTCAAGTCCAGAAGGAGTTTCAGCTTCGGGAAATTCATCCATTTTTTTGTTCGAAAATTCCGGTTTTTCAGCAATAATTTCTGAAATAATATACTTATCGCCAAACTGCAAGCATTTTCGTGATCTACATAGTCGAATCAATCAATAAAATGACACAATATTCCCATGAAAGAACTTTTATTTTTCAAAAAATTTTTAAGGGTCAGGTATAGAAAATTTTACGAAAATTTTTGGACAAAGACATTTTCAGGTGAGATCGAATTTCGGCTAATCAGGGATCGTCAATTTTGGCACCGCTCACCAATTTTGCGCAGACCTCACAGTTTTGAAGAAATTCGAACTCGAAATTATGGAAAAAATTGAATTTGCCTCTAAAAATCGTTATATCTCCTAAAGTATTCGTTACAGACCCCTCAAACAAAAACGTTTTTTGAACATCTATATATAGTTCTGATCTATAACATAGTGAGGTTTCATGGGCGTAGCTCAAGTCCAGAAGAAGTTTCAGCTTCGGGAAATTCATCCATTTTTTTGTTCGAAAATTCCGGTTTTTCAGCAATAATTTCTGAAATAATGTACTTATCGCCAAACTGCAAGTATTTTCGTGATCTACATAGTCGAATCAATCAATAAAATGACACAATATTCTCATGAAAGAACTTTTATTTTTCAAAAAATTTTTAAGGTTCAGGTATAGAAAATTTTACGAAAATTTTTGGACAAAAACATTTTCAGGTGAGATCGAATTTCGGCTAATCAGGGATCGTCAATTTTGGCACCGCTCACCGATTTTGCGCAGACCTCACAGTTTTGAAGAAATTCGAACTCGAAATTATGGAAAAAATTGAATTTGCCTCTAAAAATCGTTATATCTCCTAAAGTATTCGTTACAGACCCCTCAAACAAAAACGTTTTTTGAACATCTAGTTCTGATCTATAACATAGTGAGGTTTCATGGGCGTAGCTCAAGTCCAGAAGAAGTTTCAGCTTCGGGAAATTAATCCATTTTTTTGTTCGAAAATTCGGGTTTTTCAGCAATAATTTCTGAAATAATATACTTATCGCCAAACTGCAAGCATTTTCATGATCTACATAGTCGAATCAATCAATAAAATGACACAATATTCCCATGAAAGAACTTTTATTTTTCAAAAAATTTTTAAGGGTCAGGTATAGAAAATTTTCGTAAAATTTTTGGACAAAGACATTTTCAGGTGAGATCGAATTTCGGCTAATCAGGGATCGTCAATTTTGGCACCGCTCACCGATTTTGCGCAGACCTCACAGTTTTGAAGAAATTCGAACTCGAAATTATGGAAAAAATTGAATTTGCCTCTAAAAATCGTTATATCTTTTAAAGTATTCGTTACAGACCCCTCAAACAAAAACGTTTTTTGAACATCTAGTTCTGATCTATAACATAGTGAGGTTTCATGGGCGTAGCTCAAGTCCAGAAGAAGTTTCAGCTTCGGGAAATTCATCCATTTTTTTGTTCGAAAATTCCGGTTTTTCAGCAATAATTTCTGAAATAATGTACTTATCGCCAAACTGCAAGCATTTTCGTGATCTACATAGTCGAATCAATCAATAAAATGACACAATATTCCCATGAAAGAACTTTTATTTTTCAAAAAATTTTTAAGGGTCAGGTATAGAAAATTTTACGAAAATTTTTGGACAAAGACATTTTCAGGTGAGATCAAATTTCGGCTAATCAGGGATCGTCAATTTTGGCACCGCTCACCGATTTTGCGCAGACCTCACAGTTTTGAAGAAATTCGAACTCGAAATTATGGAAAAAATTGAATTTGCCTCTAAAAATCGTTATATCTCCTAAAGTATTCGTTACAGACCCCTCAAACAAAAACGTTTTTTGAACATCTAGTTCTGATCTATAACATAGTGAGGTTTCATGGGCGTAGCTCAAGTCCAGAAGGAGTTTCAGCTTCGGGAAATTCATCCATTTTTTTGTTCGAAAATTCCGGTTTTTCAGCAATAATTTCTGAAATAATATACTTATCGCCAAACTGCAAGCATTTTCGTGATCTACATAGTCGAATCAATCAATAAAATGACACAATATTCCCATGAAAGAACTTTTATTTTTCAAAAAATTTTTAAGGGTCAGGTATAGAAAATTTTACGAAAATTTTTGGACAAAGACATTTTCAGGTGAGATCAAATTTCGGCTAATCAGGGATCGTCAATTTTGGCACCGCTCACCGATTTTGCGCAGACCTCACAGTTCTGAAGAATGGCACCGCTCACCGATTTTGCGCAGACCTCACAGTTTTGAAGAAATTCGAACTCGAAATTATGGAAAAAATTGAATTTGCCTCTAAAAATCGTTATATCTCCTAAAGTATTCGTTACAGACCCCTCAAACAACAACGTTTTTTGAACATCTAGTTCTGATCTATAACATAGTGAGGTTTCATGGGCGTAGCTCAAGTCCAGAAGAAGTTTCAGCTTCGGGAAATTCATCCATTTTTTTGTTCGAAAATTCCGGTTTTTCAGCAATAATTTCTGAAATAATGTACTTATCGCCAAACTGCAAGCATTTTCGTGATCTACATAGTCGAATCAATCAATAAAATGACACAATATTCCCATGAAAGAACTTTTATTTTTCAAAAAATTTTTAAGGGAATTTTACGAAAATTTTTGGACAAAGACATTTTCAGGTGAGATCGAATTTCGGCTAATCAGGGATCGTCAATTTTGGCACCGCTCACCGATTTTGCGCAGACCTCACAGTTTTGAAGAAATTCGAAAACGAAATTATGGAAAAAATTGAATTTGCCTCTAAAAATCGTTATATCTCCTAAAGTATTCGTTACAGACCCCTCAAACACAAACGTTTTTTAAACATCTAGTTCTGATCTATAACATAGTGAGGTTTCATGGGCGTAGCTCAAGTCCAGAAGAAGTTTCAGCTTCGGGAAATTCATCCATTTTTTTGTTCGAAAATTCCGGTTTTTCAGCAATAATTTCTGAAATAATGTACTTATCGCCAAACTGCAAGCATTTTCGTGATCTACATAGTCGAATCAATCAATAAAATGACACAATATTCCCATGAAAGAACTTTTATTTTTCAAAAAATTTTTAAGGGTCAGGTATAGAAAATTTTACGAAAATTTTTGGACAAAGACATTTTCAGGTGAGATCGAATTTCGGCTAATCAGGGATCGTCAATTTTGGCACCGCTCACCGATTTTGCGCAGACCTCACAGTTTTGAAGAAATTCGAACTCGAAATTATGGAAAAAATTGAATTTGCCTCTAAAAATCGTTATATCTCCTAAAGTATTCGTTACAGACCCCTCAAACAAAAACGTTTTTTGAACATCTAGTTCTGATCTATAACATAGTGAGGTTTCATGGGCGTAGCTCAAGTCCAGAAGAAGTTTCAGCTTCGGGAAATTCATCCATTTTTTTGTTCGAAAATTCCGGTTTTTCAGCAATAATTTCTGAAATAATGTACTTATCGCCAAACTGCAAGCATTTTCGTGATCTACATAGTCGAATCAATCAATAAAATGACACAATATTCCCATGAAAGAACTTTTATTTTTCAAAAAATTTTTAAGGGTCAGGTATAGAAAATTTTACGAAAATTTTTGGACAAAGACATTTTCAGGTGAGATCGAATTTCGGCTAATCAGGGATCGTCAATTTTGGCACCGCTCACCGATTTTGCGCAGACCTCACAGTTTTGAAGAAATTCGAACTCGAAATTATGGAAAAAATTGAATTTGCCTCTAAAAATCGTTATATCTCCTAAAGTATTCGTTACAGACCCCTCAAACACAAACGTTTTTTGAACATCTAGTTCTGATCTATAACATAGTGAGGTTTCATGGGCGTAGCTCAAGTCCAGAAGAAGTTTCAGCTTCGGGAAATTCATCCATTTTTTTGTTCGAAAATTCCGGTTTTTCAGCAATAATTTCTGAAATAATGTACTTATCGCCAAACTGCAAGCATTTTCGTGATCTACATAGTCGAATCAATCAATAAAATGACACAATATTCCCATGAAAGAACTTTTATTTTTCAAAAAATTTTTAAGGGTCAGGTATAGAAAATTTTACGAAAATTTTTGGACAAAGACATTTTCAGGTGAGATCGAATTTCGGCTAATCAGGGATCGTCAATTTTGGCACCGCTCACCGATTTTGCGCAGACCTCACAGTTTTGAAGAAATTCGAACTCGAAATTATGGAAAAAATTGAATTTGCCTCTAAAAATCGTTATATCTCCTAAAGTATTCGTTACAGACCCCTCAAACAAAAACGTTTTTTGAACATCTAGTTCTGATCTATAACATAGTGAGGTTTCATGGGCGTAGCTCAAGTCCAGAAGAAGTTTCAGCTTCGGGAAATTCATCCATTTTTTTGTTCGAAAATTCCGGTTTTTCAGCAATAATTTCTGAAATAATGTACTTATCGCCAAACTGCAAGCATTTTCGTGATCTACATAGTCGAATCAATCAATAAAATGACACAATATTCCCATGAAAGAACTTTTATTTTTCAAAAAATTTTCAAGGGAATTTTACGAAAATTTTTGGACAAAGACATTTTCAGGTGAGATCGAATTTCGGCTAATCAGGGATCGTCAATTTTGGCACCGCTCACCGATTTTGCGCAGACCTCACAGTTTTGAAGAAATTCGAAATCGAAATTATGGAAAAAATTGAATTTGCCTCTAAAAATCGTTATATCTCCTAAAGTATTCGTTACAGACCCCTCAAACAAAAACGTTTTTTGAACATCTAGTTCTGATCTATAACATAGTGAGGTTTCATGGGCGTAGCTCAAGTCCAGAAGAAGTTTCAGCTTCGGGAAATTCATCCATTTTTTTGTTCGAAAATTCCGGTTTTTCAGCAATAATTTCTGAAATAATGTACTTATCGCTAAACTGCAAGCATTTTCGTGATCTACATAGTCGAATCAATCAATAAAATGACACAATATTCCCATGAAAGAACTTTTATTTTTCAAAAAATTTTTAAGGGTCAGGTATAGAAAATTTTACGAAAATTTTTGGACAAAGACATTTTCAGGTGAGATCGAATTTCGGCTAATCAGGGATCGTCAATTTTGGCACCGCTCACCGATTTTGCGCAGACCTCACAGTTTTGAAGAAATTCGAACTCGAAATTATGGAAAAAATTGAATTTGCCTCTAAAAATCGTTATATCTCCTAAAGTATTCGTTACAGACCCCTCAAACAAAAACGTTTTTTGAACATCTAGTTCTGATCTATAACATAGTGAGGTTTCATGGGCGTAGCTCAAGTCCAGAAGAAGTTTCAGCTTCGGGAAATTCATCCATTTTTTTGTTCGAAAATTCCGGTTTTTCAGCAATAATTTCTGAAATAATGTACTTATCGCCAAACTGCAAGCATTTTCGTGATCTACATAGTCGAATCAATCAATAAAATGACACAATATTCCCATGAAAGAACTTTTATTTTTCAAAAAATTTTTAAGGGAATTTTACGAAAATTTTTGGACAAAGACATTTTCAGGTGAGATCGAATTTCGGCTAATCAGGGATCGTCAATTTTGGCACCGCTCACCGATTTTGCGCAGACCTCACAGTTTTGAAGAAATTCGAAATCGAAATTATGGAAAAAATTGAATTTGCCTCTAAAAATCGTTATATCTCCTAAAGTATTCGTTACAGACCCCTCAAACAAAAACGTTTTTTGAACATCTAGTTCTGATCTATAACATAGTGAGGTTTCATGGGCGTAGCTCAAGTCCAGAAGAAGTTTCAGCTTCGGGAAATTCATCCATTTTTTTGTTCGAAAATTCTGGTTTTTCAGCAATAATTTCTGAAATAAGGTACTTATCGCCAAACTGCAAGCATTTTCGTGATCTACATAGTCGAATCAATCAAAAAAATGACACAATATTCCCATGAAAGAACTTTTATTTTTCAAAAAATTTTTAAGGGTCAGGTATAGAAAATTTTACGAAAATTCTTGGACGAAGACATTTTCAGGTGAGATCGAATTTCGGCTAATCAGGGATCGTCAATTTTGGCACCGCTCACCGATTTTGCGCAGACCTCACAGTTTTGAAGAAATTCGAACTCGAAATTATGGAAAAAATTGAATTTGCCTCTAAAAATCGTTATATCTCCTAAAGTATTCGTTACAGACCCCTCAAACAAAAACGTTTTTTGAACATCTAGTTCTGATCTATAACATAGTGAGGTTTCATGGGCGTAGCTCAAGTCCAGAAGAAGTTTCAGCTTCGGGAAATTCATCCATTTTTTTGTTCGAAAATTCTGGTTTTTCAGCAATAATTTCTGAAATAAGGTACTTATCGCCAAACTGCAAGAATTTTCGTGATCTACATAGTCGAATCAATCAAAAAAATGACACAATATTCCCATGAAAGAACTTTTATTTTTCAAAAAATTTTTAAGGGTCAGGTATAGAAAATTTTACGAAAATTCTTGGACGAAGACATTTTCAGGTGAGATCGAATTTCGGCTAATCAGGGATCGTCAATTTTGGCACCGCTCACCGATTTTGCGCAGACCTCACAGTTTTGAAGAAATTCGAACTCGAAATTATGGAAAAAATTGAATTTGCCTCTAAAAATCGTTATATCTCCTAAAGTATTCGTTACAGACCCCTCAAACAAAAACGTTTTTTGAACATCTAGTTCTGATCTATAACATAGTGAGGTTTCATGGGCGTAGCTCAAGTCCAGAAGAAGTTTCAGCTTCGGGAAATTCATCCATTTTTTTGTTCGAAAATTCCGGTTTTTCAGCAATAATTTCTGAAATAATGTACTTATCGCCAAACTGCAAGCATTTTCGTGATCTACATAGTCGAATCAATCAATAAAATGACACAGTATTCCCATGAAAGAACTTTTATTTTTCAAAAAATTTTTAAGGGTCAGGTATAGAAAATTTTACGAAAATTTTTGGACAAAGACATTTTCAGGTGAGATCGAATTTCGGCTAATCAGGGATCGTCAATTTTGGCACCGCTCACCGATTTTGCGCAGACCTCACAGTTTTGAAGAAATTCGAACTCGAAATTATGGAAAAAATTGAATTTGCCTCTAAAAATCGTTATATCTCCTAAAGTATTCGTTACAGACCCCTCAAACAAAAACGTTTTTTGAACATCTAGTTCTGATCTATAACATAGTGAGGTTTCATGGGCGTAGCTCAAGTCCAGAAGAAGTTTCAGCTTCGGGAAATTCATCCATTTTTTTGTTCGAAAATTCCGGTTTTTCAGCAATAATTTCTGAAATAATGTACTTATCGCCAAACTGCAAGCATTTTCGTGATCTACATAGTCGAATCAATCAATAAAATGACACAATATTCCCATGAAAGAACTTTTATTTTTCAAAAAATTTTTAAGGGTCAGGTATAGAAAATTTTACGAAAATTTTTGGACAAAGACATTTTCAGGTGAGATCGAATTTCGGCTAATCAGGGATCGTCAATTTTGGCACCGCTCACCGATTTTGCGCAGACCTCACAGTTTTGAAGAAATTCGAAATCGAAATTATGGAAAAAATTGAATTTGCCTCTAAAAATCGTTATATCTCCTAAAGTATTCGTTACAGACCCCTCAAACACAAACGTTTTTTAAACATCTAGTTCTGATCTATAACATAGTGAGGTTTCATGGGCGTAGCTCAAGTCCAGAAGAAGTTTCAGCTTCGGGAAATTCATCCATTTTTTTGTTCGAAAATTCCGGTTTTTCAGCAATAATTTCTGAAATAATGTACTTATCGCAAAACTGCAAGCATTTTCGTGATCTACATAGTCGAATCAATCAATAAAATGACACAATATTCCCATGAAAGAACTTTTATTTTTCAAAAAATTTTTAAGGGTCAGGTATAGAAAATTTTACGAAAATTTTTGGACAAAGACATTTTCAGGTGAGATCGAATTTCGGCTAATCAGGGATCGTCAATTTTGGCACCGCTCACCGATTTTGCGCAGACCTCACAGTTTTGAAGAAATTCGAACTCGAAATTATGGAAAAAATTGAATTTGCCTCTAAAAATCGTTATATCTCCTAAAGTATTCGTTACAGACCCCTCAAACATAAACGTTTTTTGAACATCTAGTTCTGATCTATAACATAGTGAGGTTTCATGGGCGTAGCTCAAGTCCAGAAGAAGTTTCAGCTTCGGGAAATTCATCCATTTTTTTGTTCGAAAATTCTGGTTTTTCAGCAATAATTTCTGAAATAAGGTACTTATCGCCAAACTGCAAGCATTTTTGTGATCTACATAGTCGAATCAATCAAAAAAATGACACAATATTCCCATGAAAGAACTTTTATTTTTCAAAAAATTTTCAAGGGTCAGGTATAGAAAATTTTACGAAAATTCTTGGACGAAGACATTTTCAGGTGAGATCGAATTTCGGCTAATCAGGGATCGTCAATTTTGGCACCGCTCACCGATTTTGCGCAGACCTCACAGTTTTGAAGAAATTCGAACTCGAAATTATGGAAAAAATTGAATTTGCCTCTAAAAATCGTTATATCTCCTAAAGTATTCGTTACAGACCCCTCAAACAACAACGTTTTTTGAACATCTAGTTCTGATCTATAACATAGTGAGGTTTCATGGGCGTAGCTCAAGTCCAGAAGAAGTTTCAGCTTCGGGAAATTCATCCATTTTTTTGTTCGAAAATTCCGGTTTTTCAGAAATAATTTCTGAAATAATGTACTTATCGCCAAACTGCAAGCATTTTCGTGATCTACATAGTCGAATCAATCAATAAAATGACACAATATTCCCATGAAAGAACTTTTATTTTTCAAAAAATTTTTAAGGGTCAGGTATAGAAAATTTTACGAACATTTTTGGACAAAGACATTTTCAGGTGAGATCGAATTTCGGCTAATCAGGGATCGTCAATTTTGGCACCGCTCACCGATTTTGCGCAGACCTCACAGTTTTGAAGAAATTCGAACTCGAAATTATGGAAAAAATTGAATTTGCCTCTAAAAATCGTTATATCTCCTAAAGTATTCGTTACAGACCCCTCAAACAAAATGGTTTTTTCAACATCTAGTTCTGATCTATAATATAGTGAGGTTTCATGGGCGTAGCTCAAGTCCAGAAGAAGTTTCAGCTTCGGGAAATTCATCCATATTTTTGTTCGAAAATTCCGGTTTTTCAGCAATAATTTCTGAAATAATGTACTTATCGCCAAACTGCAAGCATTTTCGTGATCTACATAGTCGAATCAATCAATAAAATGACACAATATTCCCATGAAAGAACTTTTATTTTTCAAAAAATTTTTAAGGGTCAGGTATAGAAAATTTTACGAAAATTTTTGGACAAAGACATTTTCAGGTGAGATCGAATTTCGGCTAATCAGGGATCGTCAATTTTGGCACCGCTCACCGATTTTGCGCAGACCTCACAGTTTTGAAGAAATTCGAACTCGAAATTATGGAAAAAATTGAATTTGCCTCTAAAAATCGTTATATCTCCTAAAGTATTCGTTACAGACCCCACAAACAACAACGTTTTTTGAACATCTAGTTCTGATCTATAACATAGTGAGGTTTCATGGGCGTAGCTCAAGTCCAGAAGAAGTTTCAGCTTCGGGAAATTCATCCATTTTTTTGTTCGAAAATTCCGGTTTTTCAGCAATAATTTCTGAAATAATGTACTTATCGCCAAACTGCAAGCATTTTCGTGATCTACATAGTCGAATCAATCAATAAAATGACACAATATTCCCATGAAAGAACTTTTATTTTTCAAAAAATTTTTAAGGGTCAGGTATAGAAAATTTTACGAAAATTTTTGGACAAAGACATTTTCAGGTGAGATCGAATTTCGGCTAATCAGGGATCGTCAATTTTGGCACCGCTCTCCGATTTTGCGCAGACCTCACAGTTTTGAAGAAATTCGAAATCGAAATTATGGAAAAAATTGAATTTGCCTCTAAAAATCGTTATATCTCCTAAAGTATTCGTTACAGACCCCTCAAACACAAACGTTTTTTGAACATCTAGTTCTGATCTATAACATAGTGGAGTTTCATGGGCGTAGCTCAAGTCCAGAAGAAGTTTCAGCTTCGGGAAATTCATCCATTTTTTTGTTCGAAAATTCCGGTTTTTCAGCAATAATTTCTGAAATAATGTACTTATCGCTAAACTGCAAGCATTTTCGTGATCTACATAGTCGAATCAATCAATAAAATGACACAATATTCCCATGAAAGAACTTTTATTTTTCAAAAAATTTTTAAGGGTCAGGTATAGAAAATTTTACGAAAATTTTTGGACAAAGACATTTTCAGGTGAGATCGAATTTCGGCTAATCAGGGATCGTCAATTTTGGCACCGCTCACCGATTTTGCGCAGACCTCACAGTTTTGAAGAAATTCGAACTCGAAATTATGGAAAAAATTGAATTTGCCTCTAAAAATCGTTATATCTCCTAAAGTATTCGTTACAGACCCCTCAAACACAATCGTTTTTTGAACATCTAGTTCTGATCTATAACATAGTGAGGTTTCATGGGCGTAGCTCAAGTCCAGAAGAAGTTTCAGCTTCGGGAAATTCATCCATTTTTTTGTTCGAAAATTCCGGTTTTTCAGCAATAATTTCTGAAATAATGTACTTATCGCCAAACTGCAAGCATTTTCGTGATCTACATAGTCGAATCAATCAATAAAATGACACAATATTCCCATGAAAGAACTTTTATTTTTCAAAAAATTTTTAAGGGAATTTTACGAAAATTTTTGGACAAAGACATTTTCAGGTGAGATCGAATTTCGGCTAATCAGGGATCGTCAATTTTGGCACCGCTCACCGATTTTGCGCAGACCTCACAGTTTTGAAGAAATTCGAAATCGAAATTATGGAAAAAATTGAATTTGCCTCTAAAAATCGTTATATCTCCTAAAGTATTCGTTACAGACCCCTCAAACAAAAACGTTTTTTGAACATCTAGTTCTGATCTATAACATAGTGAGGTTTCATGGGCGTAGCTCAAGTCCAGAAGAAGTTTCAGCTTCGGGAAATTCATCCATTTTTTTGTTCGAAAATTCCGGTTTTTCAGCAATAATTTCTGAAATAATGTACTTATCGCCAAACTGCAAGCATTTTCGTGATCTACATAGTCGAATCAATCAATAAAATGACACAATATTTCCATGAAAGAACTTTTATTTTTCAAAAAATTTTTAAGGGTCAGGTATAGAAAATTTTACGAAAATTTTTGGACAAAGACATTTTCAGGTGAGATCGAATTTCGGCTAATCAGGGATCGTCAATTTTGGCACCGCTCTCCGATTTTGCGCAGACCTCACAGTTTTGAAGAAATTCGAAATCGAAATTATGGAAAAAATTGAATTTGCCTCTAAAAATCGTTATATCTCCTAAAGTATTCGTTACAGACCCCTCAAACACAAACGTTTTTTGAACATCTAGTTCTGATCTATAACATAATGAGGTTTCATGGGCGTAGCTCAAGTCCAGAAGAAGTTTCAGCTTCGGGAAATTCATCCATTTTTTTGTTCGAAAATTCCGGTTTTTCAGCAATAATTTCTGAAATAATGTACTTATCGCCAAACTGCAAGCATTTTCGTGATCTACATAGTCGAATCAATCAATAAAATGACACAATATTCCCATGAAAGAACTTTTATTTTTCAAAAAATTTTCAAGGGTCAGGTATAGAAAATTTTACGAAAATTTTTGGACAAAGACATTTTCAGGTGAGATCGAATTTCGGCTAATCAGGGATCGGCAATTTTGGCACCGCTCACCGATTTTGCGCAGACCTCACAGTTTTGAAGAAATTCGAAATCGAAATTATGGAAAAAATTGAATTTGCCTCTAAAAATCGTTATATCTCCTAAAGTATTCGTTACAGACCCCTCAAACAAAAACGTTTTTTGAACATCTAGTTCTGATCTATAACATAGTGAGGTTTCATGGGCGTAGCTCAAGTCCAGAAGAAGTTTCAGCTTCGGGAAATTCATCCATTTTTTTGTTCGAAAATTCCGGTTTTTCAGCAATAATTTCTGAAATAATGTACTTATCGCCAAACTGCAAGCATTTTCGTGATCTACATAGACGAATCAATCAATAAAATGACACAATATTCCCATGAAAGAACTTTTATTTTTCAAAAAATTTTTAAGGGTCAGGTATAGAAAATTTTACGAAAATTTTTGGACAAAGACATTTTCAGGTGAGATCGAATTTCGGCTAATCAGGGATCGGCAATTTTGGCACCGCTCACCGATTTTGCGCAGACCTCACAGTTTTGAAGAAATTCGAAATCGAAATTATGGAAAAAATTGAATTTGCCTCTAAAAATCGTTATATCTCCTAAAGTATTCGTTACAGACCCCTCAAACAAAAACGTTTTTTGAACATCTAGTTCTGATCTATAACATAATGAGGTTTCATGGGCGTAGCTCAAGTCCAGAAGAAGTTTCAGCTTCGGGAAATTCATCCATTTTTTTGTTCGAAAATTCCGGTTTTTCAGCAATAATTTCTGAAATAATGTACTTATCGCCAAACTGCAAGCATTTTCGTGATCTACATAGTCGAATCAATCAATAAAATGACACAATATTCCCATGAAAGAACTTTTATTTTTCAAAAAATTTTTAAGGGTCAGGTATAGAAAATTTTACGAAAATTTTTGGACAAAAACATTTTCTGGTGAGATCGAATTTCGGCTAATCAGGGATCGTCAATTTTGGCACCGCTCACCGATTTTACGCAGACCTCACAGTTTTGAAGAAATTCGAACTCGAAATTATGGAAAAAATTGAATTTGCCTCTAAAAATCGTTATATCTCCTAAAGTATTCGTTACAGACCCCTCAAACAAAAACGTTTTTTGAACATCTAGTTCTGATCTATAACATAGTGAGGTTTCATGGGCGTAGCTCAAGTCCAGAAGAAGTTTCAGCTTCGGGAAATTCATCCATTTTTTTGTTCGAAAATTCCGGTTTCTCAGCAATAATTTCTGGAATAATGTACTTATCGCCAAACTGCAAGCATTTTCGTGATCTACATAGTCGAATCAATCAATAAAATGACACAATATTCCCATGAAAGAACTTTTATTTTTCAAAAAATTTTTAAGGGTCAGGTATAGAAAATTTTACGAAAATTTTTGGACAAAGACATTTTCAGGTGAGATCGAATTTTGGCTAATCAGGGATCGTCAATTTTGGCACCGCTCACCGATTTTGCGCAGACCTCACAGTTTTGAAGAAATTCGAACTCGAAATTATGGAAAAAATTGAATTTGCCTCTAAAAATCGTTATATCTCCTAAAGTATTCGTTACAGACCCCTCAAACAAAAACGTTTTTTGAACATCTAGTTCTGATCTATAACATAGTGAGGTTTCATGGGCGTAGCTCAAGTCCAGAAGAAGTTTCAGCTTCGGGAAATTCATCAATTTTTTTGTTCGAAAATTCCGGTTTTTCAGCAATAATTTCTGAAATAATGTACTTATCGCCAAACTGCAAGCATTTTCGTGATCTACATAGTCGAATCAATCAATAAAATGACACAATATTCCCATGAAAGAACTTTTATTTTTAAAAAAATTTTTATCAGGTATAGAAAATTTTACGAAAATGTTTGGACAAAAAATTTTTCAGATGAGATCGAAATTTGGCTAATCAGAGATCGTGAATTATGGCATCGCTCACCGATTCTTCGTAGAGCTCCCGGTTTTGGGGGAATTTGAACTCGAAATTTGGGAAAAAATTGAATTTGCCTCTAAAAATCGTTATATCTCCTGAATTATTCGTCACAGATCCCTCGAATAAAAACGTTTTCAAACTTCAAGTTCCGCTCTGAAACATAGTGGAGTTTCAAATGCGTATCCCATGGCCAGAAGAAGTGGCAGCTTCGGGAAAATTATCAATTTTTTCTTTGAAAGTTTCATATTTTTGCCTATAATTTATGGAATAATGTACAGACCGCACAACTGCAAGCATTTTCGTAATCTACATAGTCGAATCAATCAATAAAATGACACAATATTTCCATGAAAGAACTTTTATTTTTCAAAAAATTTTTAAGGGTCAGGTATAAAAAATTTTACGAAAATTTTTGGACAAAAAATTTTTCAGGTGAGATCGAAATTCGGCTAATCAGAGATCGTAAATTATGGCATCACTCACCGGTTCTTTGTAGAACTCCCGGTTTTGGGGGAATTTGAACTAAAAATTTGGGAAAAAATTGAATTTGCCTCTAAAAATCGTTATATCTCCTGAATTATTCGTCACAGATACCTCGAATAAAAACGTTTTCAAATTTCAAGTTCCGCTCTACAACATAGTGGAGTTTCAAGTGCGTGGCCCATGGCCAGAAGAAGTGGCAGCTTCGGGAAAAGTATCAATTTTTTCTTTGAAAGTTTCATATTTTTGCCTATAGTTTATGAAATAATGTACTGACCGCACAACTGCAAGCATTTTCGTAATCTACATAGTCGAATCAATCAATAAAATGACACAATATTCCCATGAAAGAACTTTTATTTTTCAAAAAATTTTTAAGGGTCAGGTATAGAAAATTTTACGAAAATTTTTGGACAAAAAATTTTTCAGGTGAGATCGAAATTCGGCTAATCAGAGATCGTAAATTATGGCATCGCTCACCGATTCTTCGTAGAGCTCCCGGTTTTGGGGGAATTTGAACTCGAAATTTGGGAAAAAATTGAATTTGCCTCTAAAAATCGTTATATCTCCTGAATTATTCGTCACAGATCCCTCAAATAAAAACGTTTTAAATTTCAAGTTCCGCTCTAAAACATAGTGGAGTTTCAAGTGCGTAGCCCATGGCCAGAAGAAGTGGCAGCTTCGGGAAAATTATCAATTTTTTTCTTTGAAAGTTTCATATTTTTGCCTATAATTTATGAAATAATGTACTGACCGCACAACTGCAAGCACTTTTGTAATCTACATAGTCGAATCAATCAATAAAATGACACAATATTCCCATGAAAGAACTTTTATTTTTCAAAAAATTTTTAAGGGTCAGGTATAAAAAATTTTACGAAAATTTTTGGACAAAAAAATTTTTCAGGTGAGATCGAAATTCGGCTAATCAGAGATCGTAATTTATGGCAACGCTCACCGATTCTTCGTAGAGCTCCCGGTTTTGGGGGAATTTGAACTAGAAATTTGGGAAAAAATTGAATTTGCCTCTAAAAATCGTTATATCTCCTGAATTATTCGTCACAGATCCCTCAAATAAAAACGTTTTCAAACTTCAAGTTCCGCTCTAAAACATAGTGGAGTTTCAAGTGCGTATCCCATGGCCAGAAGAAGTGGCAGCTTCAGGAAAATTATCAATTTTTTCTTTGAAAGTTTCATATTTTTGCCTATAATTTATGAAATAATGTACTGACCGCACAACTGCAAGCATTTTCGTAATCTACATAGTCGAATCAATCAATAAAATGACACAATATTCCCATGAAAGAACTTTTATTTTTCAAAAAATTTTTAAGGGTCAGGTATAGAAAATTTTACGAAAATTTGTTTTTCTTTGGAATTGTAATATTTTTTATTATCTTCAATAAAGGCATTATTATTATTATTATTATTATTCAAATATTGACGAGTGCATTCATCATGTTTTTAGACATCTTAGTGTTTTGTTTCACGACTTTGCACGATCATACTCGGTTACACATCGCTTTGTATTGGTCAGTATCGGGTTTTAATTAATGTATCCAATCAAAAACTAGGGAAAAAAGATCGAAATGACAAATATGACATTGCGGCGCCATCACGAACTAAAACTAATATTTTCAATTTGGTCGAATGTCATTGCATTCAAAATTTGACGAGTGCATTCACCATGTTTTTAGACATCTTAAATAACTCTTATCAAGAAAAAAAAAATTAAATATGACATATACACGCAATAAGCATTTGTAGATCCGTTTGTTCATAGACAAACTAATATAGTTTAACTCACAGAATACTAAATATATAAGAAGTGCTAACGCCGTGTTAAATCAAGGCAACAATATGGCCGATATTTTGTCCGCCATCATGTAGTGTAATATGGCGGGAAAATTTGAATATGAAGGTATGACTATTCGTTGAAATTGTTGGAATATTATTAGTATTTATTTTAGGTTATGTTGTTATAATTTCGAATTAAAACAGAAAAATATCATCGAAAAGTTTTATTTATCAAAGGAAATTTACATATTTGCTTAAAATAATAATTATTTATAAAAATCAATACATAATATACATTATATTGGGAGATTTACACTATACCTGACCGAAAAAAAATACCTATTTATACCTACTTTATGAAATTATATCTGATGAACAACTGAATTGATACATTTCTGAAGCAATATTCAAATTTCTACACATACATGCAAGATAAAAATCTTCAGTTGGTTTAATCTATCTTCCTGCGTTACAGTGCTCATTTCGTAATTCACTTTAATTATCACAGGTCCTCTTTGTTACTTCATTTTCAGCTCATTTGGAGGTTGTAGGTGGATATGAAAAAAAAAAGATTATAAATAGCGATCAATTAGTAGGCAATTCATTTTAATTTGATATGATAATTCTGGATCACGTAAATGGTTATTGTTAGAATCATTAATATTTTCCATACAAGAAACATTTGGGGAAGTTCTACAATCATAGGGCTGATGATTATAAATTTGATACTTCAGTTAATGCCGAGGAACAGAATTTAACTTTAATATAGTTGATTCTGAAGGATTATCATAATCACAAGTAAGGATCTCAGATATATTAGAGCATTGAAATACAATTTGAGGAAAAACCCGGTCTTATTTTGTTCTAAATTTATTTTCTCATGGATTACCTGACCTTACCTTACCTGAAACCTAAAACAGAACTTGTAATAAATAAGTGACAATAAAAACCACTTTTAGAGAACAATTAAAAACCACTTTATCTGTTCATTCAAGAATTACAAATACAAACACAATTTATTGTTGGTTATAAAATCATATTGAAAAACTCGAACGCTGATTGGCTTATTATGAGAATAAAATTTTTACATCGTGATATGTATACCGTGTAATTTGAGTGTATGTGACGTCACATCTGTTGCCAATGCTAGCACTAGCGGTTTCACCCCCCTGGTTTAACTATGCGTTTGTTTGTCCAGCAGGCTGATTTAACAACTGTCATTTACTGTCATCTGTCAGAGATGCCCGCGTTCTATAAACACAGATTAGTCTGTGCTATAAATGTTTTCTGAGCTTATTCCAGATTATTACATCAAGACCTAAATTCATTATAATTTCACTCCCAACATAGAATTAATAATTCGATGGTAATAACCCAAAAATCAAGTTTTCTAACCTACATAGATGTCGGACCTCATCAAACGCCCCAAAGAAATGAATTTCTCCAGCAATATTTCATACTGGGATACATGGAAACAGCATTTTCATATATTTCTGGATGCTATTGTTGAAGTTTCTGAAAAGAGAAAAATTGCAATCCTACTCAACTCGATTGGTGAAGGACTCAAAATATACAATTCATTCAAACTACCAAATGAAGAAATTACCTTGAAGAAAATACTTGACAAATTCGATAATGTTGTAAGCCCAGAAAAAACATAATTTATGAAAGATACAAATTCCCCAATATCAAGCAAAAAACAGTTCAATCTTTCGACATGTATCTAACAGAACTCAAAATAGCAGTGGAAAACTGAGAGTATGGTCAGCAGGCTGAAAATATCATAAGAGATCAAATTATAATCAATATGGAAAATAAACAACCTCAAGGAAAATTACCAACGAATCAGATCTAACATTGGATAAAACTGCAACATATTGTAGAAATTCTGAGATGAGTAAGTCCCAAGTGAAGGATATGAACGACAATACAGAAAGCTCGATAAATTACGTTAAATTCAATAATAAATTCCAGGATAAGCAAGAAACCCAAAATAAGTAAGTCTGCAATATTTCATAACTTTTGAATCATTATTGAAATTAATTCTATATAGTAAACATTTACCGCAAAATTGGAACCAAAGCAGAAATTCGAAAATAAATAAGTAAAGAAATGCAAATATTGTGGAAATGACCATCCTATCAACAAATGCCCTGCATACAAAAAACGCTGTGTGTGAATGGAAAATCATTTTGTTGCAATGTTTTTTTTTTTTTTAGAAATGATTTATTGAATAAAATATACAATATATATATGTGTAGAAAGAAACCTCATGATAAACCAAAAAATAGACAAGTATCAGAAATACTGCAGGATAATTATGATACAGTTGAGACTAATTACCTCTACATTGAAATGAAAGTATTGAAGAAAAATAATCAATGGTGTGAAAACTTAACAGTTAACAAAAATGACAAAATCAATGTTAAACTGGATACAGGAGCAGAAGTAAGCTGTTTACCATACAGTAAAATACAAACAATGCAATCTAAACCTAAACTGGAACAAATAAACCTTACCTTATCATATGGTAACAAAGAATTCAAACTCAAACCTATTGGAATGGCCACCTTAAAATGCAAAACTTCAAAAGGTTCAATTGCAGATGTACCCTTTTGTATCATTAATAGCAATACAAAACCTATTCTTGGACTCAATGATTGTGTTACGCTGGATTTAGTCAAACGAATCAACAGCATCGAAACAGTTGAAAAACTCATAAGTGAATTCAAAGATGTATTCCACGGCATTGGAAAAATACCAGGCAAACACAAAATCATGCTTGATCCTGATGTAACTCCAGTAATTAACCCCCTAGATTGGTACCAATTTCACTACATGAAAGGTTGCAAAAAACCCTGAAGAAACTAGAACGTGATGGAATTATTTAAAAAGTAGACAAGCCTACTAAATGGATTAACAACCTTGTTACCATAGAAAAGCCTAACAAGGAACTGAGACTTTGTTTAGATCCCAAAGACCTTACCAAGTCCAGAAACAATTATCCAAACTCTTAGTGGAAAAAATATTTCCTCAGTTCTTGATATGAGACAGGGATTTTGGCAAATTCAACTAGATGAAGAAAGCTCTGAATATTGCACCTTTAATTCACCATTTGGACGTTATAAATTCAATCGCTTAGCCTTTGGACTAAAGTCATCCCCAGAAGTATTTCAGAAGAAGAATGAAGAGATTTTTGGAGATATACCTGGTGTACGCATATACTTTGATGACATAATCATTAGTGGTGCTACAGAAGAAGATCATGACAAATCAATGAAGACATGCACTTAAATATGAACCCAGATAAAATTCAATTCAAGGTCGAACAAGTTAAATACTGTGGACAAATAATAAATGGAATAATGTCACTATGATAAGACAGCACCAAGTCCGATGCCTCCACCGAGCACACCAGGTGGTAGCAGCAGTCAACATTCTTCCACGCCTGACAAGGCGCCTTCCACCCCAAAAAGTCCTGGTGAGCTAATTTTGAGACATTTAGAATTTATGGTGTCTAGTAATGGAAAAAAATTGATCCGTTTTATAATGACTCAATACTATTGACTTAACTCCTTTTTCTAATCTCCAGCCGATATTGACAACACAAAGGATCCGTCTTCGGTGCCCTGCTTCCTTAGCGCTTGCCTGGTCAGTCTGGAGCCAGATACCACCTTGAGGTGAGTTTGTCATAGAGAACATTAGAAATTTTAAAATTTGGTTTAGGTAATTCTAAAAATATTTTTTGTGAGGTAATATAAATAACTTAATATCTCCCATTTTTTATGGATGAATGAGATGTCACTTTGACATGTTATACATATATGTTGAACTCATGGAAGAATGTCAATGCCTTCTGCACTTGTATTATAAAAAATATTTGCATTAAAAATAAACTTAAATCCATGCGCATTTCTAAGACATACTGTGAAGCTCTGATATATACATAAAAAAAGACATTTAATCAGAAATTGGTTACCACAAATATCCGCTTTATCTTGGTGAACAAATTTTTTATTATCCCCTTATCACATTAGGCCTTCTTTGTGTCCATTTCAGAATGAGCATGCCTATTCTTGACTATTGCCATATATGGCTAGATTATTTTTGAAATATATTATTATTGTTTTATTTAGAACATTCATCTACATTTTTAATCAAATGACGCTTCATCAGTTAGCTTTAGGGGGATTGGGATGAAGAAAAAATTTTAAATAATTTAAATATATTACATTTTATTTACACAATATTATTTATACAATATTTATATTTATATTTATTTATTCAATGTCAATGATTATATCAAAGATCCTTACAAAATTATACAATTAAAAAAAAAAGGAAACCTTCCGGATGGAATCGATGAATCATGATTCATCGATTCGATTTCATGTCAAATATCCGGAAGGTTTTCTCTATTATAAGTGATGTCCTACATAAGGGGCAGGAATCATTTGAATGCGCAACCCATTCCTGCAAGCACTCCTTATGATAACAGTGTACGCATCCCGTGAGGTATATGTCTCCTGATATGTCGCTGAGACAAACGCTACATTCTCCATCTAGTACGCCCCTAGAAAAAAAAATATATACGTATTAATTTGTTGTTTGATAGGTACAATATGATTATTATTCATTTCATACACATTTCTAACACATATAGAATAAAAATTACACAGGTATAGTGAAATTATGATATTTCAAGAATTGTTAAAAAAATTTGATGTAAATCCTTACCTTTTCATAGAGTCTAACACTATTCTATTGAGTTCCCCCTGTGTTAAATTATAATGAACAGGGATGAAACAAATTGCAATATCAGACATTGTGAATTCTATGTATGAAATTAAAGACTGTTGTACTAACTTCTACTAAGTTTAGCAAGACACTAGGGATGTGTCGTTCACGAACGAACGAATCAAAAGACCCGGGTTTTCAGAACGAATGGTTCGATCGGGTCGTCTCTCTGAAAATGATTCGTTCGTTCGAACCGATACGAATGAGCCAAACTTTCACATTCAGTTCATTCAATCTGAGGATCTTTTAGGACCCAAAGATCCATAGAATGGTTCGTTATCCGAGCCTAGGAAGATGGGTTTCGGTTTGGACATAATTATGGTAGTAATAAAATACCTACATTCCGCAAATGAATCATCGGCTCGGCACTTGGCACCCGGTTTTGAAGAAAGATGATAGATAATAAAAGAAACTGGGCTCTGTAATTGCACTCTCTTAGATGCACCAATTATTATTTCTTGAAAATGTTATGGTTTTAAATATTGTTCATTATTTTCTGGGAATTTTTTCAACTATATATTCAAACCTAACTTTGTAAAGTTGATCAAAATGAATATTTTTCGGGAACAAAATATATTAATTAGGGTTAATATCAGTTTGAGGGATTTCAGATCTTCTGTATTTATTTGGTTGGAATAGATACAGGTAATGATCATTAGGTAGTTTTCATTAAAATTAATAATTCAAGACCGCGTGAATTTAGTGTTCTGTACAAAGTACATTCGTGATTTACTTCTACTTCTTCATTAGTCATTTAAATATTCCAAAATCATCAATTTGAACGAGGAATATATATCACATTTTGAAATTTTTTCGAAAGGTCCATAATCATCTCATGAACCAGATATCAATTTAATATATTCTGCCATCTCAGTAACTTATAACTTTATGATAATGGATAATCTCCTTTATGTTTATGATTATGTCTCAAAAAAATCACAATCACAAATTCACGATCCGATTAAAAACATACCGACTAACAAATACAAAGCTGATATTAACTTAACATTCTTTACCAAGAAAAAAAAACAAAGAACGAAATCGTACATGATTCCATCTGAGCTAGTGAGCCGAAAAGAACCATTGGGTCAATTGAACGGGTCTTTTGAACCGGGTCGTCTCAGCCATAGATCTGGTTTGACCCGGTTCGTCGAAATTGAACGAACCACACATCCCTACAAGACACTGAATGAAAACATAGGGTGTACAGAACCATGAAGCTAAAGATCTTCATAGAGCAGATACCTTTTTCTTCTTCTTTTCTTTGGGATCTAGGATTCTATTCTCAAACTTATAATATTGATTTTGAACGATCAAATTGATGAAAACATTATAACAGTATGCCATAAAAAGATTAATTATTCATGTATTTCAAACAGAAAAAATTATTTGGATGAATATGTTAAAATTTTAATATATTTACTTGAACGCAGATTCACAATTAGGGTGAAGATCTTCATAGAGCAGATACCTTTTTCTTCTTCTTTTTCTTGGGAAATTTTTTATTATCCCCGTATCACATTAGGCCTTATTTGTGTCCATTTCTGAATGAGTATGCCTACATAAAGTAAAATTAATTATTTAAATTAAACTTTAAAACTATCCGTTTTTGTAACTAATAGATGGTTTAATAATTCCCCGAATGACTGTTATTATTAGATGAATAACATCAGTTTGATGTCTTCTAAGTATTCAAAATGTTTTTTAAGTCAAACTATTATAAATATCTTACTTTTGAATCTTCTAATTATTCTTAGTACATTTGGACGTAATAAGCCGTGTAGTTTATTGTATTTTTAATAGGGAAATATCAAATTGTTTTCAAAAATGTGAATTCAAGTCGAATCATGTTGACATAATTTTTATTGAATTATATTAACAACCAGTTTTCCAAAAATCGTTAACTACCTACTTTTATGTTGAAAGACTTGAAATTCCTGTACTGATGTGAATTTTTCTTTCAGATATATTTTAGAGGGTTACAACGGTTGATTGTAGAATTGTATTAATGGCGAAAATATTAATCTTTCAAATATTTATTTACAAAACATGAACATAACTTCAAAAACAACTTCAAGGTTTAAGGGAATTAATTCTGTCAGCAAAAGATTTTGAATTTGTTTAATCTTTATTAGTCAATTATTTTTGACATAATATGTACATAAATGCCTAAATATGTACATATGTACATTCATGAAAGACATGTTACATGCAAAGTAAAATATAAAATATGTCCCATTCTACATTCCACACTACACTGTATTTTGTAAAATATTTGAGAATAAAACTACTCTTTTTGCGATAAAAACAGACGTTAATACATATGTGCTTTCAACACTGTCAGTTAAACAAAACAATTAGCATTTTAGACCGTCGTATTGCCGTGAAACCCCGAGGGGGACCACCTAACAGTATAGGTGAATCCTAGACGCGTTTCGTATAATGCGAATTTTTTCGGTTAATCGGGATTTTATTTTTCAATAGTTTGTTTCGGATTTTGGAAAATCGCGATTCGTATAATCGGGATTGTACTGTATATCTGATTCAATTCATCACACCGGTACAATTAAACATTTTAAAAAAGAATTAAACTGTCTTATCTTATCTGATGAAGTCACATTCATTTCAAGAATTATTCATCTAATAATAAATTAGATAGTTAAAAATTCTTAGAAATGCCAATAACCTCATTAGGTAAGCCATTATATATATATATATATGGCAAATAAACATTTTAAAAGTAGGTACTTAAGATCTCAAAAGAGGAAACGTCAAACTTTTGTTGGTTACCTGATGATGTCACGGTCATTAAAGCTAACAGTGTATTCGACTGGCTGCACCAATGCGAAATAAATCGAATTTTTTCAGTGCTAAATGACGTAATTAGTTCGAATTGATTCGCTCTGGTGCAGCCTGTCAATACGCTATAAGATGCATAGGGTTTTCTATGCATCTTAATTAAAGTATAATTTAACTTTCTAATAGCTATCTCAGATATCCATGATAATTTGAGAATAAACTAAATTTAGGTTCTGTTACTAGCAAATACTTGTTGTTTAAGGGCCAGCAATGAATAAATAATACGAAAAAAAATTATTAATAACATAAACAATTTTAAAATACTTGAAAAAAAGTCTAAATTGATTTTTGCTTATCTGATGACGTCATGGTTATTAAAAGATTATTTAATTATCTACCAATAGATAGTAAACTCTTGCAAGCACACAGAATCTCCATTGAAATATAACCTGAAAGCACAGCCAAATTTTTTTTTTATTTTCTAAATATTTTTTTAGTGATTATTGGTAAAGGGGCAATAGAATGAAACGTAGTACAATCAAAAACAGATTTTTTTCTACTGAAGTACAGTTTTTGAGGTGGTATATCTTATGTACCACCATGCAATATAAGAAACTCATAACAGTATCGAAAATATTGAAGTTGAATAAAAAATTTTTAATTTGATTGATACTCAGCAAAACAGATTTTAGATTTTGACAGACATAATGGTACACTACAAGTTTTTTGTACTACAATGGTCACATCTTCTTCTGGATGCGTATATCGGCATGTGCGAATTATATTTGTTTTTTATTTCTGGATGCACGGAAGGAAATTGAAATTGTTCGATAAATATCGATACTTTCATTTCAGATACTATCGATAGTCGATATTTTCAATACCGCTACATGTATATTATCTATATTTAAGAGTATCAAATTCGCTATTTCTTAATATTTCGCACTATGATTTTTCGACCTCACGAAACTTATTATACTTTTTCATTCGGTATTATCTCTCAAAATTATTTCATTAAAAACTCTAGTTCCATTAGTCGAAAATCCTGATTTAGCGGACTCAAAAATAAATATGTAGAGCAGTTTTGAAATTCTACACATCGAAAATAAAAAGTTATGTCTCCACCTTTCTTGAAGCACAAGAAATAAATAGACACAATAAAATTGGAATTTAATTCAACGGCCGTTTTCAAATATCTTTCTGCACCTAAACGTCTGAACCATTTATTGGTAATTGCTGGAATTCCCAAGATCCCTTGTACCTACCCCATATTTACCTATTCAATAAGTAGTATTTTCAGTTTTGAAATTATACATATTGAAGATATGCGAACTACTAAATACCTATGTCGTTTTCAACATGATCTGTTCACGATTAATCTGGATTTTCGAATAATAATATTGAAAAATATCGAATTTGACACTCTAAAATAAATATCGACTACCTTCGATATGTAGAATTTCAGAACTGAAGTATCTACTTCATTTTGAAAACTACTAAATATGTGTTTTCACCTGAATCTGGTCACGATAAATCAGAATTTTTGACTAATTCAACTAGATCATAATATGTTTCGTGTGGTCGAAATCAATATGCGAAATATTAATCGTTTTCAACTGAATTTTATCACAATAAATCAGGATTTTCGACTAATGGAACCAGAACATAATATCTTCCGTCTGCTCGAAATCATGATCTGAAATATTGAAAAATATCGAATTAGATACTCTAAAATAGATATTGATATGTAGAATCGTAACACTAAAATTCTGCTTAACGAAAATTTTCCATAAAAATGGGAGCTAAATGTGTCGTTTTCAACTGAATATCATCATCTGAATTTCATGTTAGAAAAACTTTTTTGAATTCAATAGAATTTTCTCACACCAAAATATTACCTACAGCGACATATATATCAATATATCGATATTTTTACTCTTACATATTTCGATAGCGTCAGAAAATATCGATTGTTTTCTGTCCCTTGCCCATCCCTAATCGAAATGACAAGTGTTCATCCATATTGGCGCTAAAACAAAATATAACCTAGATGCACGGTGGTACAAATCTTGAACACATACGTTCATTCGCCAGAATAATTTAGTGAAAATAATCCGAATGAAGGAAATTGAATATTCCAGAAAATAACGTTGGAAATCAGGCGGTGAATGTTTAAACACTGTGTTATATGAAAAACAATGTCGACAGCTCAGTTTACAGTCTACAAAATCAACAAGTCTGCAAGTTAGTTTTACAATTAACTAAATCAAATCCTCCACAACATGCTATGACTAAGATGTCTAAAAACATGGTGTATGCACTCGTCAATTTTTGAATGCAATGACATTCGACCAAATTGAGAATATTAGTTTGAATTTCAAATTGCGAGTGATGCCAATTAAAACATTGAAACAATTATGGCCCTCTTGGAAGTATGTCAATCATATGCTCTTAGGATGAATTTATGGAATAGCAAAAGAATAAAAGTATTCAATCTCAATCACATGAAAATTTGTCTAGTGGTATGTTTCGATGTGAGTTTGAATGACCCGAAGAAGAAGTATTGTTCGATAGCAGCAGTCTTTAGTGGGAAATGATTGTTGTCATTATAATGGGACTATTTTGTGAAAACTTTTTTAAACACGGGCTTTATGAATAATCTGGACTTTTCAAAAAGAATGTTGATTTTAGTGAAGTATCTTCTTATTATCAGAGCTGTGCCAAAGCTCAGTAATTTGTAATCAAATCGAGGAGTTGAGGTGAGCTTATTCAAATAACTTCATTTTCAAACTAAGTTGGCTAGTACTTCAATTCTAAAATCTGAGACATGACATCATAGTAAATATTCATTTCTGTGGTTTTTATTCCACAACAGAACAGAGTTGCATTCAGCCAAAGTACCCAATTTTTTGAATTTCACAGATAATTTTTTTTTTAAGATCAAGTTATTCGAAAACGGCGCTTTGTACGAGAAAATATGAAGAATACTTTTATTTTTCAAATTAGCCAAATATTCTTCAATGAACGTTCAAATTACTCTTAAGAGTTGGTTTCTTCGAATTTCTGGTATTTTTATGGGATGTAATGTTCATAATAAAGAAACAGAAGAATGTGTATGGAATCTTGTGTTCGGGGAATAATAGCTTTTTCTGCTTCAGAAGTCGACGGAAAAAGGCGTCTGCTCGAAGGATAGGACTTCATAATCGGGGTGCTTTCGCAAAGCGCCAGACCTTGGAGGCTGGTGGTAGGTCGGCTTGGAAGAATTTGCCACGGAGAACTCAAAGGATGGAGCTGGTTGCTTAGCAAGAAGAACCTGCTGAAGGCCTCTCAACATCTTAAGGAATTGTGTACACAGTGTGCCTTTATGTATCCGTCTTCGGTGCCCTGCATCCTTAGCGCTTGCCTGGTCAGTCTGGAGCCAGATACCACCTTGAGGTGAGTTTGTCATAGAGAACATTAGAAATTTTAAAATTTGGTTTAGGTAATTCTAAAAATATTTTTTGTGAGGTAATATAAATAACTTAATATCTCCCATTTTTTATGGATGAATGAGATGTCACTTTGACATGTTATACATATATGTTGAACTCATGGAAGAATGTCAATGCCTTCTGCACTTGTATTATAAAAAATATTTGCATTAAAAATAAACTTAAATCCATGCGCATTTCTAAGACATACTGTGAAGCTCTGATATATACATAAAAAAAGACATTTAATCAGAAATTGGTTACCACAAATATCCGCTTTATCTTGGTGAACAAATTTTTTATTATCCCCGTATCACATTAGGCCTTCTTTGTGTCCATTTCTGAATGAGCATGCCTATTCTTGACTATTGGATCAAGCGAAATCAATTCTAATTCAAATGCCATATATGGCTGAGATTATTTTTGAAATATATTATTATTGTTTTATTCAGAACATTCATCTACATTTTTAATCAAATGACGCTTCATTAGTTAGCTTTAGGGGGATTGGGATGAAGAAAAATTTTTAAATAATTTAAATATATTACATTTTATTTACACAATATTTATTCCATGTCAATGATTATATCAAAGATCCTTACAAAATTATACAATTAAAAAAAAGAAAACCTTCCGGATGGAATCGATGAATCATGATTCATCGATTCGATTTCATGTCAAATATCCGGAAGGTTTTCTCTATTATCAGTGATGTCCTACATAAGGGGCAGGACTCATTTGAATGCGCAACCCATTCCTGCAAGCACTCCTTATGATAACAGTGTACGCATCCCGTGAGGTATATGTCTCCTGATATGTCGCTGAGACAAACGCTACATTCTCCATCTAGTACGCCCCTAGAAAAAAAAAAATATACGTATTAATTTGTTGTTTGATAGGTACAATATGATTATTATTCATTTCATACACATTTCTAACACATATAGAATAAAAATTACACAGGTACAGTGCAATTATGATATTTCAAGAATTGTTAAAAAAATTTGATGTAAATCCTTACCTTTTCATAGATTCTATCACTGTTCTATTAAGTTCCTCCTCTGTTAAATTATAATTAACAGGGATGAAACAAATTGCGTCGAATAAATTTTCAGACATTGTGAATTTAAATTAAACACTGTTCTACTAACTTCTACTAAGTTTAGCAAGACACTGAATGAAAACATAGGGAGAACAGAACCATGAAGCTAAAGATCTTCATAGAGCAGATACCTTTTTCTTCTTCTTTTCTTTGGGATCTAGGATTCTATTCTCAAACTTATAATATTGATTTTGAACGATCAAATTGATGAAAACATTATAACAGTATGCCATTAAAAGATTAATTATTCATGTATTTCAAACAGAAAAAATTATTTGGATGAATATGTTAAAATTTTGATATATTTACTTGAACACAGATTCACAATTAGGGTGAAGATCTTCATAGAGCAGATACCTTTTTCTTCTTCTTTTTCTTGGGAAATTTTTTATTATCCCCGTATCACATTAGGCCTTATTTGTGTCCATTTCTGAATGAGTATGCCTACAGGCCTATTTTTGACAATTGAATCAAGCATCAATTAAACATTTTACCCTGATATATCAAAATGCAGGTCGACCAACACCATTTTTATCTGTTTGATGTGGCATTGCTCAAATTATAAAGGACACTTTCTATAACAGCGTTTGTGTTTGCAATTCATGTTTTGTTGATTGTGGAATTGTATTGATGGCGAAAATATTAATCTTTCAAATATTTATTAACAAATCATGAATATAACTTCAAGGTTTGAGAGAATTAATTCTGTCAGCAAAAGATTTTGAGGTTTCATGAGAAAAATATTCGCGAATTATCATTATATTTCGTTTCTTAGTTGAACTTTTCAATATTTAACCTAAATAATGTCATAAAAAATATGTTTCTTATTTTTGATCAGTTATAAAAGTACTTAAGAACTCAATTTAAGCATTATACTATTACTTACTAAATAGATAGTTAAATAATTCTTGAAATTTTTTCTTAAACTTTAAAACTATCCGTTTTTGTAACTAATAGATGGTTTAATAATTCCCTGAATGACTGTTATTATTAGATGAATAACATCAGTTTGATGTCTTCTAAGTATTCAAAATGTTTTTTAAGTCAAACTATTATAAATATCTTACTTTTGAATCTTCTAATTATTCTTAGTACATTTGGACGTAATAAGCCGTGTAGTTTATTGTATTTTTAATAGGGAAATATCAAATTGTTTTCAAAAATGTGAATTCAAGTCGAATCATGTTGACATAATTTTTATTGAATTATATTAACAACCAGTTTTCCAAAAATCGTTAACTACCTACTTTTATGTTGAAAGACTTGAAATTCCTGTACTGATGTGAATTTTTCTTTCAGATATATTTTAGAGGGTTACAACGGTTGATTGTAGAATTGTATTAATGGCGAAAATATTAATCTTTCAAATATTTATTTACAAAACATGAACATAACTTCAAAAACAACTTCAAGGTTTAAGGGAATTAATTCTGTCAGCAAAAGATTTTGAATTTGTTTAATCTTTATTAGTCAATTATTTTTGACATAATATGTACATAAATGCCTAAATATGTACATATGTACATTCATGAAAGACATGTTACATGCAAAGTAAAATATAAAATATGTCCCATTCTACATTCCACACTACACTGTATTTTGTAAAATATTTGAGAATAAAACTACTCTTTTTGCGATAAAAACAGACGTTAATACATATGTGCCTTCAACACTGTCAGTTAAACAAAACAATTAGCATTTTAGACCGTCGTATTGCCGTGAAACCCCGAGGGGGACCACCTAACAGTATAGGTGAATCCTAGACGCGTTTCGTATAATGCGAATTTTTTCGGTTAATCGGGATTTTATTTTTCAATAGTTTGTTTCGGATTTTGGAAAATCGCGATTCGTATAATCGGGATTGTACTGTATATCTGATTCAATTCATCACACCGGTACAATTAAACATTTTAAAAAAGAATTAAACTGTCTTATCTTATCTGATGAAGTCACATTCATTTCAAGAATTATTCATCTAATAATAAATTAGATAGTTAAAAATTCTTAGAAATGCCAATAACCTCATTAGGTAAGCCATTATATATATATATATATGGCAAATAAACATTTTAAAAGTAGGTACTTAAGATCTCAAAAGAGGAAACGTCAAACTTTTGTTGGTTACCTGATGATGTCACGGTCATTAAAGCTAACAGTGTATTCGACTGGCTGCACCAATGCGAAATAAATCGAATTTTTTCAGTGCTAAATGACGTAATTAGTTCGAATTGATTCGCTCTGGTGCAGCCTGTCAATACGCTATAAGATGCATAGGGTTTTCTATGCATCTTAATTAAAGTATAATTTAACTTTCTAATAGCTATCTCAGATATCCATGATAATTTGAGAATAAACTAAATTTAGGTTCTGTTACTAGCAAATACTTGTTGTTTAAGGGTCAGCAATGAATAAATAATACGAAAAAAAATTATTAATAACATAAACAATTTTAAAATACTTGAAAAAAAGTCTAAATTGATTTTTGCTTATCTGATGACGTCATGGTTTTTAAAAGATTATTTAATTATCTACCAATAGATAGTAAACTCTTTCAAGCACACAGAATCTCCATTGAAATATAACCTGAAAGCACAGCCAAATTTTTTTTTTATTTTCTAAATATTTTTTTAGCGATTATTGGTAAAGGGGCAATAGAATGAAACGTAGTACAATCAAAAACAGATTTTTTTCTACAGAAGTACAGTTTTTGAGGTGGTATATCTTATGTACCACCATGCAATATAAGAAACTCATAACAGTATCGAAAATATTGAAGTTGAATAAAAAATTTTTAATTTGATTGATACTCAGCAAAACAGATTTTAGATTTTGACAGACATAATGGTACACTACAAGTTTTTTGTACTACAATGGTCACATCTTCTTCTGGATGCGTATATCGGCATGTGCGAATTATATTTGTTTTTTATTTCTGGATGCACGGAAGGAAATTGAAATTGTTCGATAAATATCGATACTTTCATTTCAGATACTATCGATAGTCGATATTTTCAATACCGCTACATGTATATTATCTATATTTAAGAGTATCAAATTCGCTATTTCTTAATATTTCGCACTATGATTTCGACCTCACGAAACTTATTATACTTTTTCATTCGGTATTATCTCTCAAAATTATTTCATTAAAAACTCTAGTTCCATTAGTCGAAAATCCTGATTTAGCGGACTCAAAAATAAATATGTAGAGCAGTTTTGAAATTCTACACATCGAAAATAAAAAGTTAACTAACTAAATCAAATCCTCTACATGCTATGACTAAGATGTCTAAAAACATGGTGTATGCACTCGTCAATTTTTGAATGCAATGACATTCGACCAAATTGAGAATATTAGTTTGAATTTCAAATTGCGAGTGATGCCAAATATTATAAACACAGCAGTTCGGTTTGAATAATCTATGTTCTAACCTAAAATTTTCATTTACAGTTTACACTGTTATTGTTATAAGATATTTGTTATGAAATGAAGCATTTGATTTGTTCCAACTATCAGCCATCAGTATGAAAATATGGAAATATGTAAAATATTCTGGCTCTGTAATCAATGGAAAATGTTAGACTCCACTTGTAATCAAATTTGTTCTTAATGTGTACCTACATTATAGCCAACTTTACTACTTAATTCATCTTGATTTTGGCATTGAAAATAAATGAGAAGTATTCAATATAAATATCCACAATAGAATATTATCCTGTTTCTTTCAACTCGCCTAATTTGTTTTCACATTAAAACAATTATGGCCCTCTTGGAAGTATGTCAATCATATGCTCTTAGGATGAATTTATGGAATAGCAAAAGAATAAAAGTATTCAATCTCAATCACATGAAAATTTGTCTAGTGGTATGTTTCGATGTGAGTTTGAATGACCCGAAGAAGAAGTATTGTTCGATAGCAGCAGTCTTTAGTGGGAAATGATTGTTGTCATTATAATGGGACTATTTTGTGAAAACTTTTTTAAACACGGGCTTTATGAATAATCTGGACTTTTCAAAAAGAATGTTGATTTTAGTGAAGTATCTTCTTATTATCAGAGCTGTGCCAAAGCTCAGTAATTTGTAATCAAATCGAGGAGTTGAGGTGAGCTTATTCAAATAACTTCATTTTCAAACTAAGTTGGCTAGTACTTCAATTCTAAAATCTGAGACATGACATCATAGTAAATATTCTTTTCTGTGGTTTTTTTTCCACAACAGAACAGAGTTGCATTCAGCCAAAGTACCCAATTTTTTGAATTTCACAGATAATTTTTTTTTTTAAGATCAAGTTATTCGAAAACGGCGCTTTGTACGAGAAAATATGAAGAATACTTTTATTTTTCAAATTACTCTTAAGAGTTGGTTTCTTCGAATTTCTGGTATTTTTATGGGATGTAATGTTCATAATAAAGAAACAGAAGAATGTGTATGGAATCTTATGTTCGGAGAATAATAGCTTTTTCTGCTTCAGAAGTCGACGGAAAAAGGCGTCTGCTTGAAGGATAGGACTTCATAATCGGGGTGCTTTCGCAAAGCGCCAGACCTTGGAGGCTGGTGGTAGGTCGGCTTGGAAGAATTTGCCACGGAGAACTCAAAGGATGGAGCTGGTTGCTTAGCAAGAAGATCCTGCTGAAGGCCTCTCAACATCTTAAGGAATTGTGTACACAGTGTGCCTTTATGTATCCGTCTTCGGTGCCCTGCATCCTTAGCGCTTGCCTGGTCAGTCTGGAGCCAGATACCACCTTGAGGTGAGTTTGTCATAGAGAACATTAGAAATTTTAAAATTTGGTTTAGGTAATTCTAAAAATATTTTTTGTGGGGTAATATAAATAACTTAATATCTCCCATTTTTTATGGATGAATGAGATGTCACTTTGACATGTTATACATATATGTTGAACTCATGGAAGAATGTCAATGCCTTCTGCACTTGTATTATAAAAAATATTTGCATTAAAAATAAACTTGAATCCATGCGCATTTCTAAGACATACTGTGAAGCTCTGATATATACATAAAAAAAGACATTTAATCAGAAATTGGTTACCACAAATATCCGCTTTATCTTGGTGAACAAATTTTTTATTATCCCCGTATCACATTAGGCCTTCTTTGTGTCCATTTCTGAATGAGCATGCCTATTCTTGACTATTGGATCAAGCGAAATCAATTCTAATTCAAATGCCATATATGGCTGACATTATTTTTGAAATATATTATTATTGTTTTATTCAGAACATTCATCTACATTTTTAATCAAATGACGCTTCATCAGTTAGCTTTAGGGGGATTGGGATGAAGAAAAATTTTTAAATAATTTAAATATATTACATTTTATTTACACAATATTTATTATATCAAAGATCCTTACAAAATTATACAATTAAAAAAAAGAAAACCTTCCGGATGGAATCGATGAATCATGATTCATCGATTCGATTTCATGTCAAATATCCGGAAGGTTTTCTCTATTATCAGTGATGTCCTACATAAGGGGCAGGACTCATTTGAATGCGCAACCCATTCCTGCAAGCACTCCTTATGATAACAGTGTACGCATCCCGTGAGGTATATGTCTCCTGATATGTCGCTGAGACAAACGCTACATTCTCCATCTAGCACGCCCCTAGAAAAAAAAAAATATACGTATTAATTTGTTGTTTGATAGGTACAATATGATTATTATTCATTTCATACACATTTCTAACACATATAGAATAAAAATTACACAGGTACAGTGCAATTATGATATTTCAAGAATTGTTAAAAAAATTTGATGTAAATCCTTACCTTTTCATAGATTCTATCACTGTTCTATTAAGTTCCTCCTCTGTTAAATTATAATTAACAGGGATGAAACAAATTGCGTCGAATAAATTTTCAGACATTGTGAATTTAAATTAAACACTGTTCTACTAACTTCTACTAAGTTTAGCAAGACACTGAATGAAAACATAGGGAGAACAGAACCATGAAGCTAAAGATCTTCATAGAGCAGATACCTTTTTCTTCTTCTTTTCTTTGGGATCTAGGATTCTATTCTCAAACTTATAATATTGATTTTGAACGATCAAATTGATGAAAACATTATAACAGTATGCCATTAAAAGATTAATTATTCATGTATTTCAAACAGAAAAAATTATTTGGATGAATATGTTAAAATTTTGATATATTTACTTGAACACAGATTCACAATTAGGGTGAAGATCTTCATAGAGCAGATACCTTTTTCTTCTTCTTTTTCTTGGGAAATTTTTTATTATCCCCGTATCACATTAGGCCTTATTTGTGTCCATTTCTGAATGAGTATGCCTACAGGCCTATTTTTGACAATTGAATCAAGCATCAATTAAACATTTTACCCTGATATATCAAAATGCAGGTCGACCAACACCATTTTTATCTGTTTGATGTGGCATTGCTCAAATTATAAAGGACACTTTCTATAACAGCGTTTGTGTTTGCAATTCATGTTTTGTTGATTGTGGAATTGTATTGATGGCGAAAATATTAATCTTTCAAATATTTATTAACAAATCATGAATATAACTTCAAGGTTTGAGAGAATTAATTCTGTCAGCAAAAGATTTTGAGGTTTCATGAGAAAAATATTCGCGAATTATCATTATATTTCGTTTCTTAGTTGAACTTTTCAATATTTAACCTAAATAATGTCATAAAAAATATGTTTCTTATTTTTGATCAGTTATAAAAGTACTTAAGAACTCAATTTAAGCATTATACTATTACTTACTAAATAGATAGTTAAATAATTCTTGAAATTTTTTCTTAAACTTTAAAACTATCCGTTTTTGTAACTAATAGATGGTTTAATAATTCCCTGAATGACTGTTATTATTAGATGAATAACATCAGTTTGATGTCTTCTAAGTATTCAAAATGTTTTTTAAGTCAAACTATTATAAATATCTTGCTTTTGAATCTTCTAATTATTCTTAGTACATTTGGACGTAATAAGCCGTGTAGTTTATTGTATTTTTAATAGGGAAATATCAAATTGTTTTCAAAAATGTGAATTCAAGTCGAATCATGTTGACATAATTTTTATTGAATTATATTAACAACCAGTTTTCCAAAAATCGTTAACTACCTACTTTTATGTTGAAAGACTTGAAATTCCTGTACTGATGTGAATTTTTCTTTCAGATATATTTTAGAGGGTTACAACGGTTGATTGTAGAATTGTATTAATGGCGAAAATATTAATCTTTCAAATATTTATTTACAAAACATGAACATAACTTCAAAAACAACTTCAAGGTTTAAGGGAATTAATTCTGTCAGCAAAAGATTTTGAATTTGTTTAATCTTTATTAGTCAATTATTTTTGACATAATATGTACATAAATGCCTAAATATGTACATATGTACATTCATGAAAGACATGTTACATGCAAAGTAAAATATAAAATATGTCCCATTCTACATTCCACACTACACTGTATTTTGTAAAATATTTGAGAATAAAACTACTCTTTTTGCGATAAAAACAGACGTTAATACATATGTGCTTTCAACACTGTCAGTTAAACAAAACAATTAGCATTTTAGACCGTCGTATTGCCGTGAAACCCCGAGGGGGACCACCTAACAGTATAGGTGAATCCTAGACGCGTTTCGTATAATGCGAATTTTTTCGGTTAATCGGGATTTTATTTTTCAATAGTTTGTTTCGGATTTTGGAAAATCGCGATTCGTATAATCGGGATTGTACTGTATATCTGATTCAATTCATCACACCGGTACAATTAAACATTTTAAAAAAGAATTAAACTGTCTTATCTTATCTGATGAAGTCACATTCATTTCAAGAATTATTCATCTAATAATAAATTAGATAGTTAAAAATTCTTAGAAATGCCAATAACCTCATTAGGTAAGCCATTATATATATATATATATGGCAAATAAACATTTTAAAAGTAGGTACTTAAGATCTCAAAAGAGGAAACGTCAAACTTTTGTTGGTTACCTGATGATGTCACGGTCATTAAAGCTAACAGTGTATTCGACTGGCTGCACCAATGCGAAATAAATCGAATTTTTTCAGTGCTAAATGACGTAATTAGTTCGAATTGATTCGCTCTGGTGCAGCCTGTCAATACGCTATAAGATGCATAGGGTTTTCTATGCATCTTAATTAAAGTATAATTTAACTTTCTAATAGCTATCTCAGATATCCATGATAATTTGAGAATAAACTAAATTTAGGTTCTGTTACTAGCAAATACTTGTTGTTTAAGGGTCAGCAATGAATAAATAATACGAAAAAAAATTATTAATAACATAAACAATTTTAAAATACTTGAAAAAAAGTCTAAATTGATTTTTGCTTATCTGATGACGTCATGGTTTTTAAAAGATTATTTAATTATCTACCAATAGATAGTAAACTCTTTCAAGCACACAGAATCTCCATTGAAATATAACCTGAAAGCACAGCCAAATTTTTTTTTTATTTTCTAAATATTTTTTTAGCGATTATTGGTAAAGGGGCAATAGAATGAAACGTAGTACAATCAAAAACAGATTTTTTTCTACAGAAGTACAGTTTTTGAGGTGGTATATCTTATGTACCACCATGCAATATAAGAAACTCATAACAGTATCGAAAATATTGAAGTTGAATAAAAAATTTTTATTTTGCATGATACTCAGCAAAACAGATTTTAGATTTTGACAGACATAATGGTACACTACAAGTTTTTTGTACTACAATGGTCACATCTTCTTCTGGATGCGTATATCGGCATGTGCGAATTATATTTGTTTTTTATTTCTGGATGCACGGAAGGAAATTGAAATTGTTCGATAAATATCGATACTTTCATTTCAGATACTATCGATAGTCGATATTTTCAATACCGCTACATGTATATTATCTATATTTAAGAGTATCAAATTCGCTATTTCTTAATATTTCGCACTATGATTTCGACCTCACGAAACTTATTATACTTTTTCATTCGGTATTATCTCTCAAAATTATTTCATTAAAAACTCTAGTTCCATTAGTCGAAAATCCTGATTTAGCGGACTCAAAAATAAATATGTAGAGCAGTTTTGAAATTCTACACATCGAAAATAAAAAGTTAACTAACTAAATCAAATCCTCTACATGCTATGACTAAGATGTCTAAAAACATGGTGTATGCACTCGTCAATTTTTGAATGCAATGACATTCGACCAAATTGAGAATATTAGTTTGAATTTCAAATTGCGAGTGATGCCAAATATTATAAACACAGCAGTTCGGTTCGAATAATCTATGTTCTAACCTAAAATTTTCATTTACAGTTTACACTGTTATTGTTATAAGATATTTGTTATGAAATGAAGCATTTGATTTGTTCCAACTATCAGCCATCAGTATGAAAATATGGAAATATGTAAAATATTCTGGCTCTGTAATCAATGGAAAATGTTAGACTCCACTTGTAATCAAATTTGTTCTTAATGTGTACCTACATTATAGCCAACTTTACTACTTAATTCATCTTGATTTTGGCATTGAAAATAAATGAGAAGTATTCAATATAAATATCCACAATAGAATATTATCCTGTTTCTTTCAACTCGCCTAATTTGTTTTCACATTAAAACAATTATGGCCCTCTTGGAAGTATGTCAATCATATGCTCTTAGGATGAATTTATGGAATAGCAAAAGAATAAAAGTATTCAATCTCAATCACATGAAAATTTGTCTAGTGGTTTGTTTCGATGTGAGTTTGAATGACCCGAAGAAGAAGTATTGTTCGATAGCAGCAGTCTTTAGTGGGAAATGATTGTTGTCATTATAATGGGACTATTTTGTGAAAACTTTTTTAAACACGGGCTTTATGAATAATCTGGACTTTTCAAAAAGAATGTTGATTTTAGTGAAGTATCTTCTTATTATCAGAGCTGTGCCAAAGCTCAGTAATTTGTAATCAAATCGAGGAGTTGAGGTGAGCTTATTCAAATAACTTCATTTTCAAACTAAGTTGGCTAGTACTTCAATTCTAAAATCTGAGACATGACATCATAGTAAATATTCTTTTCTGTGGTTTTTTTTCCACAACAGAACAGAGTTGCATTCAGCCAAAGTACCCAATTTTTTGAATTTCACAGATAATTTTTTTTTTTAAGATCAAGTTATTCGAAAACGGCGCTTTGTACGAGAAAATATGAAGAATACTTTTATTTTTCAAATTACTCTTAAGAGTTGGTTTCTTCAAATTTCTGGTATTTTTATGGGATGTAATGTTCATAATAAAGAAACAGAAGAATGTGTATGGAATCTTATGTTCGGAGAATAATAGCTTTTTCTGCTTCAGAAGTCGACGGAAAAAGGCGTCTGCTTGAAGGATAGGACTTCATAATCGGGGTGCTTTCGCAAAGCGCCAGACCTTGGAGGCTGGTGGTAGGTCGGCTTGGAAGAATTTGCCACGGAGAACTCAAAGGATGGAGCTGGTTGCTTAGCAAGAAGAACCTGCTGAAGGCCTCTCAACATCTTAAGGAATTGTGTACACAGTGTGCCTTTATGTATCCGTCTTCGGTGCCCTGCATCCTTAGCGCTTGCCTGGTCAGTCTGGAGCCAGATACCACCTTGAGGTGAGTTTGTCATAGAGAACATTAGAAATTTTAAAATTTGGTTTAGGTAATTCTAAAAATATTTTTTGTGAGGTAATATAAATAACTTAATATCTCCCATTTTTTATGGATGAATGAGATGTCACTTTGACATGTTATACATATATGTTGAACTCATGGAAGAATGTCAATGCCTTCTGCACTTGTATTATAAAAAATATTTGCATTAAAAATAAACTTAAATCCATGCGCATTTCTAAGACATACTGTGAAGCTCTGATATATACATAAAAAAAGACATTTAATCAGAAATTGGTTACCACAAATATCCGCTTTATCTTGGTGAACAAATTTTTTATTATCCCCGTATCACATTAGGCCTTCTTTGTGTCCATTTCTGAATGAGCATGCCTATTCTTGACTATTGGATCAAGCGAAATCAATTCTAATTCAAATGCCATATATGGCTGACATTATTTTTGAAATATATTATTATTGTTTTATTCAGAACATTCATCTACATTTTTAATCAAATGACGCTTCATCAGTTAGCTTTAGGGGGATTGGGATGAAGAAAAATTTTTAAATAATTTAAATATATTACATTTTATTTACACAATATTTATTATATCAAAGATCCTTACAAAATTATACAATTAAAAAAAAGAAAACCTTCCGGATGGAATCGATGAATCATGATTCATCGATTCGATTTCATGTCAAATATCCGGAAGGTTTTCTCTATTATCAGTGATGTCCTACATAAGGGGCAGGACTCATTTGAATGCGCAACCCATTCCTGCAAGCACTCCTTATGATAACAGTGTACGCATCCCGTGAGGTATATGTCTCCTGATATGTCGCTGAGACAAACGCTACATTCTCCATCTAGCACGCCCCTAGAAAAAAAAAAATATACGTATTAATTTGTTGTTTGATAGGTACAATATGATTATTATTCATTTCATACACATTTCTAACACATATAGAATAAAAATTACACAGGTACAGTGCAATTATGATATTTCAAGAATTGTTAAAAAAATTTGATGTAAATCCTTACCTTTTCATAGATTCTATCACTGTTCTATTAAGTTCCTCCTCTGTTAAATTATAATTAACAGGGATGAAACAAATTGCGTCGAATAAATTTTCAGACATTGTGAATTTAAATTAAACACTGTTCTACTAACTTCTACTAAGTTTAGCAAGACACTGAATGAAAACATAGGGAGAACAGAACCATGAAGCTAAAGATCTTCATAGAGCAGATACCTTTTTCTTCTTCTTTTCTTTGGGATCTAGGATTCTATTCTCAAACTTATAATATTGATTTTGAACGATCAAATTGATGAAAACATTATAACAGTATGCCATTAAAAGATTAATTATTCATGTATTTCAAACAGAAAAAATTATTTGGATGAATATGTTAAAATTTTGATATATTTACTTGAACACAGATTCACAATTAGGGTGAAGATCTTCATAGAGCAGATACCTTTTTCTTCTTCTTTTTCTTGGGAAATTTTTTATTATCCCCGTATCACATTAGGCCTTATTTGTGTCCATTTCTGAATGAGTATGCCTACAGGCCTATTTTTGACAATTGAATCAAGCATCAATTAAACATTTTACCCTGATATATCAAAATGCAGGTCGACCAACACCATTTTTATCTGTTTGATGTGGCATTGCTCAAATTATAAAGGACACTTTCTATAACAGCGTTTGTGTTTGCAATTCATGTTTTGTTGATTGTGGAATTGTATTGATGGCGAAAATATTAATCTTTCAAATATTTATTAACAAATCATGAATATAACTTCAAGGTTTGAGAGAATTAATTCTGTCAGCAAAAGATTTTGAGGTTTCATGAGAAAAATATTCGCGAATTATCATTATATTTCGTTTCTTAGTTGAACTTTTCAATATTTAACCTAAATAATGTCATAAAAAATATGTTTCTTATTTTTGATCAGTTATAAAAGTACTTAAGAACTCAATTTAAGCATTATACTATTACTTACTAAATAGATAGTTAAATAATTCTTGAAATTTTTTCTTAAACTTTAAAACTATCCGTTTTTGTAACTAATAGATGGTTTAATAATTCCCTGAATGACTGTTATTATTAGATGAATAACATCAGTTTGATGTCTTCTAAGTATTCAAAATGTTTTTTAAGTCAAACTATTATAAATATCTTACTTTTGAATCTTCTAATTATTCTTAGTACATTTGGACGTAATAAGCCGTGTAGTTTATTGTATTTTTAATAGGGAAATATCAAATTGTTTTCAAAAATGTGAATTCAAGTCGAATCATGTTGACATAATTTTTATTGAATTATATTAACAACCAGTTTTCCAAAAATCGTTAACTACCTACTTTTATGTTGAAAGACTTGAAATTCCTGTACTGATGTGAATTTTTCTTTCAGATATATTTTAGAGGGTTACAACGGTTGATTGTAGAATTGTATTAATGGCGAAAATATTAATCTTTCAAATATTTATTTACAAAACATGAACATAACTTCAAAAACAACTTCAAGGTTTAAGGGAATTAATTCTGTCAGCAAAAGATTTTGAATTTGTTTAATCTTTATTAGTCAATTATTTTTGACATAATATGTACATAAATGCCTAAATATGTACATATGTACATTCATGAAAGACATGTTACATGCAAAGTAAAATATAAAATATGTCCCATTCTACATTCCACACTACACTGTATTTTGTAAAATATTTGAGAATAAAACTACTCTTTTTGCGATAAAAACAGACGTTAATACATATGTGCTTTCAACACTGTCAGTTAAACAAAACAATTAGCATTTTAGACCGTCGTATTGCCGTGAAACCCCGAGGGGGACCACCTAACAGTATAGGTGAATCCTAGACGCGTTTCGTATAATGCGAATTTTTTCGGTTAATCGGGATTTTATTTTTCAATAGTTTGTTTCGGATTTTGGAAAATCGCGATTCGTATAATCGGGATTGTACTGTATATCTGATTCAATTCATCACACCGGTACAATTAAACATTTTAAAAAAGAATTAAACTGTCTTATCTTATCTGATGAAGTCACATTCATTTCAAGAATTATTCATCTAATAATAAATTAGATAGTTAAAAATTCTTAGAAATGCCAATAACCTCATTAGGTAAGCCATTATATATATAATTACATAATACGACCCCATTCTGATCATACGACCTATTTTCGAATCTTCATTTATTACTTTATATTTCATGATAGAATATTGTTAACTCATCAATCTCAAACACGGGATAATGTGGGTGGAATGAATGCCTATTGTAACTATAATACATCCTTTGTTCTTACAATGTAATTTTGCTATTTTAGCTATTCTTTGTGTGACGCTTAGGATCACGCCACATTTTGCATTAGAGATAAGTAATGTTATAAATTCTCAGATGCATTGTTTTTTAGTCAGTCAATAGTCAATAACCAGTCAATAATAAGTCGTTTTGATTGTACCTTTCGTCTTTTTCTTGTAAATAAAGTTTTTTTAAAAACAAGGTTTTCCATCTCAAAAACATAATTGGCGACGAGGATGGGATCTCTTTAAATATTTCGGAAATAATAGCGCGACGAGAAAAACGCGACGTATTATCTGAAATATTGTGCCGGTCGTAGAAGTGACAAAACAAAAACTTTCTTTCGACTATCAGTTTCAACTGTTAAGGTGAGAAGCAACCCTGAGAAGGAAGCCAAGAAGCCCTGATCTTTGGAGTAGCGCCCAAGACGACTTCACTACAAGGAATACGAAACAAAAAAGGTTAGCAATCCTTTCTAATTGACTCCCAGTTTACCTATTCTGGCCCAAAAATAGTCAACCTTTTCCCAAAGTTTTGAGTGTAAAACTTGTAGAACAGTTTTTCCTAGGTTTCTTTAAAAAACCGACATAAGAGTTTTTTCTAGGTTACTCATTTAAAAAACCGATTACCAATTTTAATTCAAGATTACTTCAATAAAACATTTTAAAGGCCGTAAAGCGCAAACAGTAAAAATGGCATTAGAAAATATAAACTTAACATTACCGGAAAAGTTCGGGATGCTTTTGCCAAGATTTTCAGGAGTGGAGAATGAATTACATTCTTTTATAAAAAGTACAGAAGAATATTTAAGGATGTTCACAAATGAACAAAATATAGTAAAAAGTTATTGTTTATCAGTTGTTAAAAGTAAATTAGTAGGAAGAGCGTTAGCTGAGGTAGCAACTTCCGATATTCCTGATGATTGGAATTCTCTAAAGAGATTCTTACAGATTAAATTTGGCGATCAAATCAATTTAGATGTATTGATACACAAATTACAATTTTTGAATAAATCACATAATGAAGATATAATAGATTTTATTGATAAGATAATTTCCTTAAAGATAAGAATAAATTATAGAATTGACGCGGATCCCATGCCAGATCCAGAAAAACAATTATATAAAACTAATATTTTAAAGATTTGTAAAACAGTTCTTATATCAAATGCCCCAATAGAATTGAGGACTTATTTAATAACAAATAATGCTTTGAATTTTGACGGAACAGTAAATGCAGTTAAAGATTATATATCGAATTTAGCTCAATATGATTTACTCGATAAAAACAGAAGACACAAATTTCAAACACGCCCTGAAAAAAATAATTTCAGAAATAATCCCAATACGAGAACAAATAATTATAGATCAAATTATATTCCTAATAATTATCATTTTAGATCGAATAATAATTATAATTCGAATTCAAATTCAAATTTCCCCTCACAACCTATTCAGTTTAATCAAAGACCTGTGAATAGATACTATCCCTCAAACAAACAAGTTTTTGGATATACTAATACTAATACTAATGTTTTCAAACCAAATCCCAACCAAAGAATTAATACACCACCAGAAAAAATGTCAGTACAAACAAGAGTTTACCCCCAAAAACGTCCAAATTATTCGACGCAATTCCCAACGAATCCCCAAAAGAAATTTTTTAATGAACGCGTTTCTAATGAACCACATTTTACTTTTGAAGAATTAACTCAAATAGGATCAAATCCTAATAATGAATCCTTTGATAGATTTTATAATAAAAATCATAATAGAGATTTTCATTCGAAACCTTCGACTTCCAAACAAAATTTTCGAGACCCTACTTTAGAAAACGAATTGACATAAAGCATACGCTAGATAATACAAATCAAAATCCTATTAAAGTACCAGTAGACCTGAATCATCTAGAAACTAAAAAGAAAGATTTATCACAAAAACAGAAACTGCATATTGCAAGTGATTTTGGAAAATTAAATGAAAAAACTATTGACAGTAATAATCCCAAACCGGAAATAAATAGTCAATTGTCGAAATCTATAGAAATGAATAACATTGAATACGTATTTTCCAAATGCGATATAACTAATGATTCCAATGAAATTGAAAATAATGAAATCATGGAAGAAAAATCAGATAAACCCTCTGAATTATTAAATACTATTGAACAAAAAGATGATAATTTTTTGATTCATAAATCGATAGAAGATGTAAATGATCATAATTATACGGATATTTCCAGTGATCCAAAACGAAAATACTTAAGGACAAAAATAAATAAAGAATATTCGAATGATATGAATTCCCATAAAATTCCCCATGATATTTGTCGAAAAAGCAAATTTAAACGACCTCCCATACAATTTCAATCAAGTTACGTAGGTCACGAACCTTTCAATTACTCCTATTGTAATACAAACCCAACTGTTATCAAAGCACCGATTATTCGCAACCTTGATCCTATATTCAGAAGAAAGCAAGTATGCAATTCACAATTTTTCTCAACTAATAAAGAATGTGCTTACCCATTAAGTAGAATAGTTATGGAAGATGACCTAACTTACGAAAATTTTATAAAGGCGCAAGAAAATAACGATATCAAAGATTCACCAAACATTAAAGAAAAGGAAGGAAATTTATTCAATTCTCAAAAGAATTTTGCATTAGCACATTGTGTTTCACGAGATTTCCATATGAATAAAGGAATAGCTTTAAGTTTCAAAAATAAATATGGCGAAATTGAAAATTTAAAATCTCAAAATAAATCTATAGGCGAAGTTGCCGCGATCCGAAAAAATAATCGGAATATTTACTATTTAATCACAAAAGAATTTTACTATGATAAACCTAAGTATGAAGATGTATTTCAAGCGATTTTGAATCTCGAAAGATTATGTAAACAAAATAATGAAAAATGTTTAGCATTACCGCGCATTGCCAGCGGCTTGGACCGATTAAAATGGTCGACGATATTCAATATGATAAAGTATATTTTTTTCAATTCAAATATGAAAGTAATTGTATATTATTTACCCAGAGAAGATAATAATGATATAAATCAAATTGAAACATTGAATTCCCAAATGAATGATTTTAATGGTATTGAAGATTTAAATGGTATTGAAGATGATTTAGTTTCAGTGATTAATCAAGTTACTGACGAAGAACTTGATGAATGCTTAGAATTATTAAATGCGAGTGAATACGAAAATAATGATAATAATGAATTTACTAATGAAATTGAAGATGATATAATTGACTTCGAAACTCAAAATGTTATTATTCACGACAATATAACTATTCATAGCAATATTGAAAATCCAATTTTCGAAATACCTTATACAGAAAGAAGTATTAACTCATTTAATTTACAAATAATATTCAAAACTGCATCTAATTATAATGTTATAAAAATTAAACTATTCGGAGAAAAACTCAGATTTATTGTTTCCATAAATTCAATCGAAAGCGATTTATACAAATTTATTAAAGAATATATTAAACCAAAAAGTTCCTATACATTATTTTTCAAATCACCAGAATTAGAAAAACCGCTTATACGAATCTTGCAAGAGAAATTTGATTACAAGAGTTTTGATTTAAAAATTTCAAGAATTCTGTTAGAAGATGTGGAAGATATAGATGAAAGACAGCTTAGAATCCGTCAGTATCATGAAACCAAAACGATACATCGAGGATTAAGAGAAAATCTTATTAGTTTGAAACGGAAATTTTATTGGCCGAATATGAATAAAGATGTTCAAAATTATATAAATTCCTGTGAATATTGCCAGAAAAGCAAATATGAAAGAACTCCAATTCAATTACAATATAAACCTAATCCTGTTGGTTCTAAACCCTTTTCTCATCTTTATTGTGATACAATACGATTTGGTCAAACATACTGTTTAAGTATAATAGATTCATTTTCTAGATTTGGACAATGTTATCCATTACTTCAAAAGAACGGATTAGAAATTGTAGACAAATTAATAATTTATTTCAGCCATTATGGTATACCTAATAGAATAACATGTGACAACGGAATTGAATTTAAAAATAATGTTGTACAAGATCTTTGTAAAGTGCATAAAATCGAAATTCATTACATTACAAATTACAACCCAAATTCGAATGCTTTAGTGGAACGATTTCATTCAACACTTATAGAACAATTACGAACTATTGAAGGTAAAAACAATACTTTTCAAAATAAATTAGCTCAAGCTTTATTAAGCTATAATAATTCAAATCACTCAAGTTTAGAAATGACCCCCATGCAAATTATTAAGGCAGGCTTAAATTACTCATTACCTATTGAACGTACGCATAACGAACAAGTTCAAAATTATGTAGAAAATTATATTGAAAATTTGAATGACATCACGAAACAAATAGAAAAACAACGAGATAAACAATTAAATCGCTTAGAAAAAACGAATTATAAGAGACGTGCGAAAGAAGATCACCCTCTCAATAAAAACCCGACCTATATCAAAGCTCCAATTACAAGAAAACTTGATCCTGCATTCAAAAAGATAGATGCGAAAGAAATTGATTCACATCGTATACAAGATAATAAGAATGAACATATTTATCATAAAAAAATTCTGAAACAACGGAAAAAGTAAATTTTAATTTTTATTTCAGATTGAAAATGAATTATTTCATCGTGACACTCACACTACTTGAGATTATCATAGAATCATTTACCTTAGAAATTATTCCTATTGAAAACAATATTTTACCTATACAACTTGGAAGAGCATTTATTACAAATAGAAATTTGCAATTAATATATCATATTGATTTAAGTAAGATTGAAAAAGTAATTAGCGAATATCAGAAAGAAATTGAGAATATTAGAAAAGAACCACTAGGTTTTGCACAAACAGCGAATTTTAAATATTTACGACATTCCAATGAATTGAATATCAAGGCCCTTGAAGAATTATTAAATGAAAATATAAAAACAAAAAGAGGACTTATTAATCTCGGTGGAAAAATATCAAAGATTTTATTCGGAACTTTAGATTCAGATGATGAGGAATTATTTAAGAATTATTTTGATGGCATAAAGAAAAATGAGAAAATACTAATGAGGAATCAAAAGAATATTGCTACTGTAGTTAATGACTTAAAGAACAAATATTACGATAAATTTCAAAAAATAACTGAAAATTTGAAATTAATACAAATTGTACCTGCACTCCAAGAAGTCGAACAAATGCATCTTATGACATTTCAAATTAAAGATATTAAAAATACTATTGATGAAATTCAAACGGCAGTCAGTTTTGCTAGATTACATCTTTTACACGAATCTATTCTGCCTTACAATCAATTTTCTGAATTAATCAAAAATGTTACGATAATCCCTGTTCATCATTTGAAGGATTATTATCAACTTTGTTATACGAAAGTTATTTTCAAAAACAAGATGTTATTGTTCTTAATATCGATTCCAACTATTTATGAAAAGGAATACGAGTTGTATAAGTTTTACTTCCTATCACAAAATAATGAAACCCTTCCTTACACCGATTCCTATTTGCTATCTCAAGAAGAAATATTACAATGGTCGACAAGTGAATGTCATCCAGTTGAAAAGGACTTCCTATGTAATCAAGAATCCATGAAGAAACCTCCAAGATGCCTCATCAACGTTTTGAAAACCCATAAAGAAAATTGTACCAGAACAACATCAGTTCCCTATTCAGATTTGAAATTATTAGAAGATGGAAATATTTTATCTCTAGACAATAGAAAAGTCATAGAGAAATGCCCTCACCAAATCAAACATTATTTTATTCCGCCAATGGCCCTGTTGCATTCTAAATGTACTATAAGTAATTCACAAAAAGAAATTTTTCCTCTAACCATCATAAATGAAGAAAAATATATTATTCTACCCAAGCAGACCCATTTTATCAAGAATGATTCTCAAGAAGAACTTATCAAGAATGAAGATATTCCAGACATCGTTTTAGAAGAATTAGAGCAGTGGAATCTTCAACCTATTGGAATAACATTTGCATTTATTTTGACAATACTTATAATTATTATTGTTATTGCTTTTGCTTGTAGATATTTCAGAAAAAATGTATCTTTAAAAGCTACACCTCAGCGAGGTGATACCTTTTTCCAAGAAGGGGAGGAATTACATAATACGACCCCATTCTGATCATACGACCTATTTTCGAATCTTCATTTATTACTTTATATTTCATGATAGAATATTGTTAACTCATCAATCTCAAACACGGGATAATGTGGGTGGAATGAATGCCTATTGTAACTATAATACATCCTTTGTTCTTACAATGTAATTTTGCTATTTTAGCTATTCTTTGTGTGACGCTTAGGATCACGCCACATTTTGCATTAGAGATAAGTAATGTTATAAATTCTCAGATGCATTGTTTTTTAGTCAGTCAATAGTCAATAACCAGTCAATAATAAGTCGTTTTGATTGTACCTTTCGTCTTTTTCTTGTAAATAAAGTTTTTTTAAAAACAAGGTTTTCCATCTCAAAAACATAATTATATATATATATATATATGGCAAATAAACATTTTAAAAGTAGGTACTTAAGATCTCAAAAGAGGAAACGTCAAACTTTTGTTGGTTACCTGATGATGTCACGGTCATTAAAGCTAACAGTATATTCGACTGGCTGCACCAATGCGAAATAAATCGAATTTTTTCAGTGCTAAATGACGTAATTAGTTCGAATTGATTCGCTCTGGTGCAGCCTGTCAATACGCTATAAGATGCATAGGGTTTTCTATGCATCTTAATTAAAGTATAATTTAACTTTCTAATAGCTATCTCAGATATCCATGATAATTTGAGAATAAACTAAATTTAGGTTCTGTTACTAGCAAATACTTGTTGTTTAAGGGCCAGCAATGAATAAATAATACGAAAAAAAATTATTAATAACATAAACAATTTTAAAATACTTGAAAAAAAGTCTAAATTGATTTTTGCTTATCTGATGACGTCATGGTTATTAAAAGATTATTTAATTATCTACCAATAGATAGTAAACTCTTTCAAGCACACAGAATCTCCATTGAAATATAACCTGAAAGCACAGCCAAATTTTTTTTTTATTTTCTAAATATTTTTTTAGTGATTATTGGTAAAGGGGCAATAGAATGAAACGTAGTACAATCAAAAACAGATTTTTTTCTACTGAAGTACAGTTTTTGAGGTGGTATATCTTATGTACCACCATGCAATATAAGAAACTCATAACAGTATCGAAAATATTGAAGTTGAATAAAAATTTTTTAATTTGCATGATACTCAGCAAAACAGATTTTAGATTTTGACAGACATAATGGTACACTACAAGTTTTTTGTACTACAATGGTCACATCTTCTTCTGGATGCGTATATCGGCATGTGCGAATTATATTTGTTTTTTATTTCTGGATGCACGGAAGGAAATTGAAATTGTTCGATAAATATCGATACTTTCATTTCAGATACTATCGATAGTCGATATTTTCAATACCGCTACATGTATATTATCTATATTTAAGAGTATCAAATTCGCTATTTCTTAATATTTCGCACTATGATTTCGACCTCACGAAACTTATTATACTTTTTCATTCGGTATTATCTCTCAAAATTATTTCATTTAAAACTCTAGTTCCATTAGTCGAAAATCCTGATTTAGCGGACTCAAAAATAAATATGTAGAGCAGTTTTGAAATTCTACACATCGAAAATAAAAAGTTAACTAACTAAATCAAATCCTCTACATGCTATGACTAAGATGTCTAAAAACATGGTGTATGCACTCGTCAATTTTTGAATGCAATGACATTCGACCAAATTGGGAATATTAGTTTGAATTTCAAATTGCGAGTGATGCCAAATATTATAAACACAGCAGTTCGGTTCGAATAATCTATGTTCTAACCTAAAATTTTCATTTACAGTTTACACTGTTATTGTTATAAGATATTTGTTATGAAATGAAGCATTTGATTTGTTCCAACTATCAGCCATCAGTATGAAAATATGGAAATATGTAAAATATTCTGGCTCTGTAATCAATGGAAAATGTTAGACTCCACTTGTAATCAAATTTGTTCTTAATGTGTACCTACATTATAGCCAACTTTACTACTTAATTCATCTTGATTTTGGCATTGAAAATAAATGAGAAGTATTCAATATAAATATCCACAATAGAATATTATCCTGTTTCTTTCAACTCGCCTAATTTGTTTTCACATTAAAACAATTATGGCCCTCTTGGAAGTATGTCAATCATATGCTCTTAGGATGAATTTATGGAATAGCAAAAGAATAAAAGTATTCAATCTCAATCACATGAAAATTTGTCTAGTGGTATGTTTCGATGTGAGTTTGAATGACCCGAAGAAGAAGTATTGTTCGATAGCAGCAGTCTTTAGTGGGAAATGATTGTTGTCATTATAATGGAACTATTTTGTGAAAACTTTTTTAAACACGGGCTTTATGAATAATCTGGACTTTTCAAAAAGAATGTTGATTTTAGTGAAGTATCTTCTTATTATCAGAGCTGTGCCAAAGCTCAGTAATTTGTAATCAAATCGAGGAGTTGAGGTGAGCTTATTCAAATAACTTCATTTTCAAACTAAGTTGGCTAGTACTTCAATTCTAAAATCTGAGACATGACATCATAGTAAATATTCATTTCTGTGGTTTTTTTTCCACAACAGAACAGAGTTGCATTCAGCCAAAGTAACCAATTTTTTGAATTTCACAGATAATTTTTTTTTTTAAGATCAAGCTATTCGAAAACGGCGCTTTGTACGAGAAAATATGAAGAATACTTTTATTCTTCAAATTAGCCAAATATTCTTCAATGAACGTTCAAATTACTCTTAAGAGTTGGTTTCTTCGAATTTCTGGTATTTTTATGGGATGTAATGTTCATAATAAAGAAACAGAAGAATGTGTATGGAATCTTGTGTTTGGAGAATAATAGCTTTTTCTGCTTCAGAAGTCGACGGAAAAAGGCGTCTGCTCGAAGGATAGGACTTCATAATCGGGGTGCTTTCGCAAAGCGCCAGACCTTGGAGGCTGGTGGTAGGTCGGCTTGGAAGAATTTGCCACGGAGAACTCAAAGGATGGAGCTGGTTGCTTAGCAAGAAGAACCTGCTGAAGGCCTCTCAACATCTTAAGGAATTGTGTACACAGTGTGCCTTTATGTATCCGTCTTCGGTGCCCTGCATCCTTAGCGCTTGCCTGGTCAGTCTGGAGCCAGATACCACCTTGAGGTGAGTTTGTCATAGAGAACATTAGAAATTTTAAAATTTGGTTTAGGTAATTCTAAAAATATTTTTTGTGAGGTAATATAAATAACTTAATATCTCCCATTTTTTATGGATGAATGAGATGTCACTTTGACATGTTATACATATATGTTGAACTCATGGAAGAATGTCAATGCCTTCTGCACTTGTATTATAAAAAATATTTGCATTAAAAATAAACTTAAATCCATGCGCATTTCTAAGACATACTGTGAAGCTCTGATATATACATAAAAAAAGACATTTAATCAGAAATTGGTTACCACAAATATCCGCTTTATCTTGGTGAACAAATTTTTTATTATCCCCGTATCACATTAGGCCTTCTTTGTGTCCATTTCTGAATGAGCATGCCTATTCTTGACTATTGGATCAAGCGAAATCAATTCTAATTCAAATGCCATATATGGCTGAGATTATTTTTGAAATATATTATTATTGTTTTATTCAGAACATTCATCTACATTTTTAATCAAATGACGCTTCATCAGTTAGCTTTATGGGGATTGGGATGAAGAAAAATTTTTAAATAATTTAAATATATTACATTTTATTAACACAATATTTATACAATGTCAATGATTATATCAAAGATCCTTACAAAATTATACAATTAAAAAAAAGAAAACCTTCCGGATGGAATCGATGAATCATGATTCATCGATTCGATTTCATGTCAAATATCCGGAAGGTTTTCTCTATTATCAGTGATATCCTACATAAGGGGCAGGACTCATTTGAATGCGCAACCCATTCCTGCAAGCACTCCTTATGATAACAGTGTACGCATCCCGTGAGGTATATGTCTCCTGATATGTCGCTGAGACAAACGCTACATTCTCCATCTAGTACGCCCCTAGAAAAAAAAAAATATACGTATTAATTTGTTGTTTGATAGGTACAATATGATTATTATTCATTTCATACACATTTCTAACACATATAGAATAAAAATTACACAGGTACAGTGCAATTATGATATTTCAAGAATTGTTAAAAAAATTTGATGTAAATCCTTACCTTTTCATAGATTCTATCACTGTTCTATTAAGTTCCTCCTCTGTTAAATTATAATTAACAGGGATGAAACAAATTGCGTCGAATAAATTTTCAGACATTGTGAATTTAAATTAAACACTGTTCTACTAACTTCTACTAAGTTTAGCAAGACACTGAATGAAAACATAGGGAGAACAGAACCATGAAGCTAAAGATCTTCATAGAGCAGATACCTTTTTCTTCTTCTTTTCTTTGGGATCTAGGATTCTATTCTCAAACTTATAATATTGATTTTGAACGATCAAATTGATGAAAACATTATAACAGTATGCCATTAAAAGATTAATTATTCATGTATTTCAAACAGAAAAAATTATTTGGATGAATATGTTAAAATTTTGATATATTTACTTGAACACAGATTCACAATTAGGGTGAAGATCTTCATAGAGCAGATACCTTTTTCTTCTTCTTTTTCTTGGGAAATTTTTTATTATCCCCGTATCACATTAGGCCTTATTTGTGTCCATTTCTGAATGAGTATGCCTACAGGCCTATTTTTGACAATTGAATCAAGCATCAATTAAACATTTTACCCTGATATATCAAAATGCAGGTCGACCAACACCATTTTTATCTGTTTGATGTGGCATTGCTCAAATTATAAAGGACACTTTCTATAACAGCGTTTGTGTTTGCAATTCATGTTTTGTTGATTGTGGAATTGTATTAATGGCGAAAATATTAATCTTTCAAATATTTATTAACAAATCATGAATATAACTTCAAGGTTTGAGAGAATTAATTCTGTCAGCAAAAGATTTTGAGGTTTCATGAGAAAAATATTCGCGAATTATCATTATATTTCGTTTCTTAGTTGAACTTTTCAATATTTAACCTAAATAATGTCATAAAAAATATGTTTCTTATTTTTGATCAGTTATAAAAGTACTTAAGAACTCAATTTAAGCATTATACTATTACTTACTAAATAGATAGTTAAATAATTCTTGAAATTTTTTCTTAAACTTTAAAACTATCCGTTTTTGTAACTAATAGATGGTTTAATAATTCCCCGAATGACTGTTATTATTAGATGAATAACATCAGTTTGATGTCTTCTAAGTATTCAAAATGTTTTTTAAGTCAAACTATTATAAATATCTTACTTTTGAATCTTCTAATTATTCTTAGTACATTTGGACGTAATAAGCCGTGTAGTTTATTGTATTTTTAATAGGGAAATATCAAATTGTTTTCAAAAATGTGAATTCAAGTCGAATCATGTTGACATAATTTTTATTGAATTATATTAACAACCAGTTTTCCAAAAATCGTTAACTACCTACTTTTATGTTGAAAGACTTGAAATTCCTGTACTGATGTGAATTTTTCTTTCAGATATATTTTAGAGGGTTACAACGGTTGATTGTAGAATTGTATTAATGGCGAAAATATTAATCTTTCAAATATTTATTTACAAAACATGAACATAACTTCAAAAACAACTTCAAGGTTTAAGGGAATTAATTCTGTCAGCAAAAGATTTTGAATTTGTTTAATCTTTATTAGTCAATTATTTTTGACATAATATGTACATAAATGCCTAAATATGTACATATGTACATTCATGAAAGACATGTTACATGTAAAGTAAAATATAAAATATGTCCCATTCTACATTCCACACTACACTGTATTTTGTAAAATATTTGAGAATAAAACTACTCTTTTTGCGATAAAAACAGACGTTAATACATATGTGCTTTCAACACTGTCAGTTAAACAAAACAATTAGCATTTTAGACCGTCGTATTGCCGTGAAACCCCGAGGGGGACCACCTAACAGTATAGGTGAATCCTAGACGCGTTTCGTATAATGCGAATTTTTTCGGTTAATCGGGATTTTATTTTTCAATAGTTTGTTTCGGATTTTGGAAAATCGCGATTCGTATAATCGGGATTGTACTGTATATCTGATTCAATTCATCACACCGGTACAATTAAACATTTTAAAAAAGAATTAAACTGTCTTATCTTATCTGATGAAGTCACATTCATTTCAAGAATTATTCATCTAATAATAAATTAGATAGTTAAAAATTCTTAGAAATGCCAATAACCTCATTAGGTAAGCCATTATATATATATATATATATATATATATGGCAAATAAACATTTTAAAAGTAGGTACTTAAGATCTCAAAAGAGGAAACGTCAAACTTTTGTTGGTTACCTGATGATGTCACGGTCATTAAAGCTAACAGTGTATTCGACTGGCTGCACCAATGCGAAATAAATCGAATTTTTTCAGTGCTAAATGACGTAATTAGTTCGAATTGATTCGCTCTGGTGCAGCCTGTCAATACGCTATAAGATGCATAGGGTTTTCTATGCATCTTAATTAAAGTATAATTTAACTTTCTAATAGCTATCTCAGATATCCATGATAATTTGAGAATAAACTAAATTTAGGTTCTGTTACTAGCAAATACTTGTTGTTTAAGGGCCAGCAATGAATAAATAATACGAAAAAAAATTATTAATAACATAAACAATTTTAAAATACTTGAAAAAAAGTCTAAATTGATTTTTGCTTATCTGATGACGTCATGGTTATTAAAAGATTATTTAATTATCTACCAATAGATAGTAAACTCTTTCAAGCACACAGAATCTCCATTGAAATATAACCTGAAAGCACAGCCAAATTTTTTTTTTATTTTCTAAATATTTTTTTAGTGATTATTGGTAAAGGGGCAATAGAATGAAACGTAGTACAATCAAAAACAGATTTTTTTCTACTGAAGTACAGTTTTTGAGGTGGTATATCTTATGTACCACCATGCAATATAAGAAACTCATAACAGTATCGAAAATATTGAAGTTGAATAAAAAATTTTTAATTTGATTGATACTCAGCAAAACAGATTTTAGATTTTGACAGACATAATGGTACACTACAAGTTTTTTGTACTACAATGGTCACATCTTCTTCTGGATGCGTATATCGGCATGTGCGAATTATATTTGTTTTTTATTTCTGGATGCACGGAAGGAAATTGAAATTGTTCGATAAATATCGATACTTTCATTTCAGATACTATCGATAGTCGATATTTTCAATACCGCTACATGTATATTATCTATATTTAAGAGTATCAAATTCGCTATTTCTTAATATTTCGCACTATGATTTTTCGACCTCACGAAACTTATTATACTTTTTCATTCGGTATTATCTCTCAAAATTATTTCATTAAAAACTCTAGTTCCATTAGTCGAAAATCCTGATTTAGCGGACTCAAAAATAAATATGTAGAGCAGTTTTGAAATTCTACACATCGAAAATAAAAAGTTATGTCTCCACCTTTCTTGAAGCACAAGAAATAAATAGACACAATAAAATTGGAATTTAATTCAACGGCCGTTTTCAAATATCTTTCTGCACCTAAACGTCTGAACCATTTATTGGTAATTGCTGGAATTCCCAAGATCCCTTGTACCTACCCCATATTTACCTATTCAATAAGTAGTATTTTCAGTTTTGAAATTATACATATTGAAGATATGCGAACTACTAAATACCTATGTCGTTTTCAACATGATCTGTTCACGATTAATCTGGATTTTCGAATAATAATATTGAAAAATATCGAATTTGACACTCTAAAATAAATATCGACTACCTTCGATATGTAGAATTTCAGAACTGAAGTATCTACTTCATTTTGAAAACTACTAAATATGTGTTTTCACCTGAATCTGGTCACGATAAATCAGAATTTTTGACTAATTCAACTAGATCATAATATGTTTCGTGTGGTCGAAATCAATATGCGAAATATTAATCGTTTTCAACTGAATTTTATCACAATAAATCAGGATTTTCGACTAATGGAACCAGAACATAATATCTTCCGTCTGCTCGAAATCATGATCTGAAATATTGAAAAATATCGAATTAGATACTCTAAAATAGATATTGATATGTAGAATCGTAACACTAAAATTCTGCTTAACGAAAATTTTCCATAAAAATGGGAGCTAAATGTGTCGTTTTCAACTGAATATCATCATCTGAATTTCATGTTAGAAAAACTTTTTTGAATTCAATAGAATTTTCTCACACCAAAATATTACCTACAGCGACATATATATCAATATATCGATATTTTTACTCTTACATATTTCGATAGCGTCAGAAAATATCGATTGTTTTCTGTCCCTTGCCCATCCCTAATCGAAATGACAAGTGTTCATCCATATTGGCGCTAAAACAAAATATAACCTAGATGCACGGTGGTACAAATCTTGAACACATACGTTCATTCGCCAGAATAATTTAGTGAAAATAATCCGAATGAAGGAAATTGAATATTCCAGAAAATAACGTTGGAAATCAGGCGGTGAATGTTTAAACACTGTATTATATGAAAAACAATGTCGACAGCTCAGTTTACAGTCTACAAAATCAACAAGTCTGCAAGTTAGTTTTACAATTAACTAAATCAAATCCTCCACAACATGCTATGACTAAGATGTCTAAAAACATGGTGTATGCACTCGTCAATTTTTGAATGCAATGACATTCGACCAAATTGAGAATATTAGTTTGAATTTCAAATTGCGAGTGATGCCAATTAAAACATTGAAACAATTATGGCCCTCTTGGAAGTATGTCAATCATATGCTCTTAGGATGAATTTATGGAATAGCAAAAGAATAAAAGTATTCAATCTCAATCACATGAAAATTTGTCTAGTGGTATGTTTCGATGTGAGTTTGAATGACCCGAAGAAGAAGTATTGTTCGATAGCAGCAGTCTTTAGTGGGAAATGATTGTTGTCATTATAATGGGACTATTTTGTGAAAACTTTTTTAAACACGGGCTTTATGAATAATCTGGACTTTTCAAAAAGAATGTTGATTTTAGTGAAGTATCTTCTTATTATCAGAGCTGTGCCAAAGCTCAGTAATTTGTAATCAAATCGAGGAGTTGAGGTGAGCTTATTCAAATAACTTCATTTTCAAACTAAGTTGGCTAGTACTTCAATTCTAAAATCTGAGACATGACATCATAGTAAATATTCATTTCTGTGGTTTTTATTCCACAACAGAACAGAGTTGCATTCAGCCAAAGTACCCAATTTTTTGAATTTCACAGATAATTTTTTTTTTAAGATCAAGTTATTCGAAAACGGCGCTTTGTACGAGAAAATATGAAGAATACTTTTATTTTTCAAATTAGCCAAATATTCTTCAATGAACGTTCAAATTACTCTTAAGAGTTGGTTTCTTCGAATTTCTGGTATTTTTATGGGATGTAATGTTCATAATAAAGAAACAGAAGAATGTGTATGGAATCTTGTGTTCGGGGAATAATAGCTTTTTCTGCTTCAGAAGTCGACGGAAAAAGGCGTCTGCTCGAAGGATAGGACTTCATAATCGGGGTGCTTTCGCAAAGCGCCAGACCTTGGAGGCTGGTGGTAGGTCGGCTTGGAAGAATTTGCCACGGAGAACTCAAAGGATGGAGCTGGTTGCTTAGCAAGAAGAACCTGCTGAAGGCCTCTCAACATCTTAAGGAATTGTGTACACAGTGTGCCTTTATGTATCCGTCTTCGGTGCCCTGCATCCTTAGCGCTTGCCTGGTCAGTCTGGAGCCAGATACCACCTTGAGGTGAGTTTGTCATAGAGAACATTAGAAATTTTAAAATTTGGTTTAGGTAATTCTAAAAATATTTTTTGTGAGGTAATATAAATAACTTAATATCTCCCATTTTTTATGGATGAATGAGATGTCACTTTGACATGTTATACATATATGTTGAACTCATGGAAGAATGTCAATGCCTTCTGCACTTGTATTATAAAAAATATTTGCATTAAAAATAAACTTAAATCCATGCGCATTTCTAAGACATACTGTGAAGCTCTGATATATACATAAAAAAAGACATTTAATCAGAAATTGGTTACCACAAATATCCGCTTTATCTTGGTGAACAAATTTTTTATTATCCCCGTATCACATTAGGCCTTCTTTGTGTCCATTTCTGAATGAGCATGCCTATTCTTGACTATTGGATCAAGCGAAATCAATTCTAATTAAAATGCCATATATGGCTGAGATTATTTTTGAAATATATTATTATTGTTTTATTCAGAACATTCATCTACATTTTTAATCAAATGACGCTTCATTAGTTAGCTTTAGGGGGATTGGGATGAAGAAAAATTTTTAAATAATTTAAATATATTACATTTTATTTGTTCAGGTTCCAAGTACCTAAAAACTTTCATTTTTCTTTCTTTAATTTCCGACTTAAATTTATTTTAGTTAATTTTGGTTTGTGGAATGAGAATGTTTTGTTGGAAGAAATTCAAGTTTTATTTCAATTTTTCGCGCGCATGTGTTGGTCAAATTTAATACCATACCTGCAGCGAACACATGTCGAGGAAGCAAGAGAGAAGTTTTGAGTTTTTGGGTTTTCGATGTGCTGCAGAGAGAAAATATAAAATTTCTACAATTACCAGTGATTTCGACATTGTTAATGATCAGGATTGTGCCTTAAAAATAGCAGGATAATTGAGGTTTACAAACAATCAGTGAAGGTAGGTCGATTTGACCAGTACTCGATTTATTTTCATTACTTTTTTATACAGTCCATTAAATTCATAAATACGCCTCAGTCGGCGACATTGGTCCAATCAGAGCCGAATTTTCTTTTAATAGACGTTCTCATTTCAAAATTCCATCGTTTCAAATTGAAAATATTCATTTAATTTTGTTTTGCATTTGATAAGCAGCGGAAAGAGCATCAGAACTCTGACCCATATTTCTCTTATCATAACTGCACATCTGTTTCATGTTATCTTGAATATTTTCATGCTCGTCGTCAGTACGAGAATTTTACGTTTGTTTTCATCCGGAAAATAAAGTGTTTTTCATTTTTCAGACAATTTAATTTTATTTGCATACAAATATTTTGGTGAAGAATAAATATATTGAGGATAGACTCATTATATTATTGTTTTCTTTTTTTATTATCACGTCTTTGCAGAATATCGAATTTTATTCATTCATTTCGATAAAATGAGTGTCAATAAATTAAAACAAGCAAAAGCCTTGCGCCAACTTCAAATAGATGAAATCTTGGAATTACTAGCGCTCGCCCAACTTGCTGTAACTGATCAAAGTTTGCACGTTCGATTTAATTTGCGGTGTTCCAATTTAGATGATATTCTCGAAGAATTTAAAACAATGCATAATTCGATTATCTCCATTTTGTCAACAATCGAAAATCCAGATATGATCGCTGAAAAGGAGATAAAAACTAGCTTTATGGATAATTTATTTACTGTCAAGACCATTTACACTAATTTATTCAACGAAGAAACCTCCTCGAATATTGATACAACGTCAACAACGCCAAATGTCAAGCTTCCCAAAATTTCTTTACCGACATTTGATGGAAGTTATAGGAATTGGCCTACTTTTTTCGACATTTTTAATAGTTTGATTCACACAAATTCCACCTTATCAGATATTGATAAATTTCAATATTTACTCAGTTCGTTGTCTTCTGAAACGAGAAATCTTCTGAAGGGATATCAGTTAACAAAAGAAAATTATCAATTAGCTTTCGAAACGTTAACTGAAAGATATCAAAACAAGAGGCTTTTAGCAAATTCTTTTTGGAAGGAAATATGTAACGCACCTAAACTAACCAATGAGTCAGTGGATGGTCTGAGAAATTTATTAGCAATATTTTCGGAGAATTTAACAGCTTTGAAAAATCTTAATTTGCCTATTGAAGATTGGGATTTTATTCTATTTCATTCGCTCATACAGAAATTAGATATAGCAACAATTAAGAGATTTGAGCTGCAAGAATGTTCCACAGAAATTCCTTCGTATCGTGCTCTTTATAAATTTCTCAAAAATCAATGTATTTCTTTAGAGTCACTTAAGTTCTCGGTTTCACAACGCGTGAATGCATCATCAAGTGATAAGCCTTATAAAAAAAGTTCAACATTTCTTACTCAGTCAAATTCGCCGAACAAATGTTCATGCAGCTATTGTAATGCTAACCATTCAATTTATAAATGCTCTTCTTTTCTCAATGAACCTCCATCAGCAAGATTGCAAATCGTTAAAGACAAAAATTGGTGTATTAACTGCCTTCATTCGGGACATAGAGTATCGGGGTGTTCGTCGAAATCTACTTGCCGTCATTGTCATAAGAGTCATCACACATTGTTGCATTTAGGGACAATTGATCCATCTCCTGAAACAATGAAATGAACAATGTAATGAAATTCCATCTACTTCCATGGTATGCCGCTCTCAAGTGTTAACAAACATATCTGCATCGCCAGCTACTGTGTTGCTAGCTACTGCGCGGGTTGAAGTCTTAGATGCTCGAGGTCAATATCAAAATATTCGCATTCTTTTAGATCCAGGCTCCCAAACGAATATAATCACACAAAAATGCGTAAAAAGGTTAGGACTTGAATGTTTTAAAACCCCTCTTGCTATCTTTGGCCTTGGTGAAACATCAGCATCTGTTTCTGATTCCATAACATGTACAATTCGTCCGATAGGGTCCATAAATCCATCTTACACTATTGATGCAGTCGTATTGCCGAAGATTTGTTCTAATATGCCTACCAACTTTCTACCCTACCATGAGTGGTATTCTCTTTCTAATATCAAACTGGCGGACCCAACCTTTCATTCTCCTGGTCCAGTTGATATGCTAGTAGGAGCAGCTATCTTTCCTCTCATTCTGAGAACAGGTCGTTTGCCAGGTAATCTGAAACAACCTTCTGCGTTACAAACTGTATTCGGTTGGATATTGATGGGAAACACCTCTAGTCCATCAACTACCATCAGCTCTTTTCACTTAACAGCTAATTCTGTAATTGACTCAACGCTTAGACAATTTTGGGAAATTGAAGAAATTCCTAAATCTGAAATTTCTTCACCAGATGATGCCCTGTGTGAGAAGATATTCGACGATAATTACTCTCGTGATTCAACAGGTCGTTACACGGTTATGTTACCCTTCAAAGAAGGGATAAACAAATCCTTTGGAGATACATATACCATGGCCTTGCGACGTCTGTTTTCACTGGAACGAAGATTCAAAACCTCTCCTGATTTCTATAACGAGTACAAGATGTTCATGAAAGATTACCTCGATTGTGGTCACATGACTTTACTCCCAAATGCCAGTCCATCTGTTGACGAATATTATATACCACATCATGCTGTTATCAACCGAAATAGTCCTTCTACAAAACTTAGAGTAGTGTTTGACTCCTCAGCGAAGGTTTCAGGCAATGTGTCCCTGAATGAGATTCTTTTGACCGGTCCAAAGCTCCAGAAAGATGTGATGGCTCTTCTGCTCAATTTTCGGTTTTATAAGGTTGTTTTCACTGCTGACATCAAACAAATGTACAGGCAGATTCTCGTTCACCCATCACATAGACGATTTCAGCGAATTCTTTTCAGATTCTCTCTCTCAGATCCAGTTCGAGTATACGAGTTGAACACTGTTACGTATGGTGTTGCTTCATCTCCCTATATAGCTCTTCGGACGTTGAAACAATTATCTTCTGATGAGGAGATGGCATTTCCTTCAGCGGTGAGCGTTTTACGGTCCGAAACATATGTAGATGACATCTTATCAGGTGGAGATAGTTTGGAGGAGGCTCGAGGTTTGCAGGACGAGTTGATTTCTTTATTGAGGCGTGGTGGATTTGAACTCAGAAAATGGTCCAGTAACAGAACTGAGCTAATAGATCATTTTCCTCCAGATCATCGACATCAAGAATCGTTGAATTTCGATGATTCTGTATTGAAAATTCTGGGACTCAGGTGGTTTCCAGCCGGAGATCATTTCTCCTATGTTATAGATTCTACCGAAAGACCAGTTACAAAACGAACAATTCTTTCAGACTTGGCACGAATCTTTGACCCAATTGGTTTTCTGACACCATTCACTTTCCTGGCCAAACATCTCATCCAACACCTTTGGACTCTAGGTCTGCAGTGGGACGATGTTCCTCCATCGGAACTAACGGATCGTTGGAATCAATGTAAATCCGAGTTACAGGTTCTTTCCACTCTGCGAATACCACGCAGAATCTTCACTCAATCATTTACTAAATGTGAAGCCCACGGATTTGGGGACAGCAGCGAGAAGGGGTATGCCGCTGTTGTTTACTTCCGATTTATCAATCCAGATGGTTCAATAAATATTTCTTTGATTGGCGCAAAGTCTCGGGTTTCACCAATCAAACGCATTTCTTTACCTAAGTTGGAGTTATGTGCCGCTCTTCTCCTTTCAAAATTACTTTCTTTCATAATAAAATCATATGGACCCTCATTGAAAGTGGATGAAATATTCGCATGGTCAGACTCCACCGTGGTTCTTCATTGGATCAAGTCATCGCCCTATCGCTGGAAGAGTTTCGTGAGCAATCGTACCTCCCAAATTCAGGAATTAGTTCCTCCTGATCGATGGTATTATGTGAAGTCTCAAGATAATCCGGCAGATTGTGCCTCTAGAGGCATGTCTCCGTCTGGTTTACTCGACCATTCCTTATGGTGGGCGGGACCTCCTTGGCTTCAGTCCAAGGATCCAATAGGAAAACCTGGTGATCCAAAAATTGAAGAAATGCTAACTGGAGAAGAACGGCAGGTTGTTTTATCAACCTTCGCCTCATCCGACGTATTTGACGATCTTATAATGAGATATTCCTCTTTCTTTAAACTTCAACAGGTTGTAATTTATCTATTTCGTTTTTCCTTCAATCTCAGAAGTCCTCACTCCAAACGAATCGGTAGTATCTTATCCGTGGAAAGAAAACAAGCTCTCAATTTTCTCATCAAATGTGTTCAGCAAAGAGTTTTTGGTGAGGAAATTCAAAATCTTCGATTAAACCGTCCTATTACCGTGAAATATCTTCAAAAACTCAATCTCTTCATTGGAGATGATGACATTTTGAGAGTGGGTGGTCGATTAACGTTTTCTGGCCTTCAGTATGACCATAAATTTCCAGCATTATTGCCTAATAAACATTTGTTCACGGATATATTCATTCAACATTTTCATCGGTTGTACCTTCATCCCGGTTCACAAACGTTACAGTTTCTTCTATCCCAGCAAGTTTGGATTTTGTCTGCAAGAAAGGCTATTCGTAGAGTTACTTCCAAATGTCTCGTTTGCTTCCGCTCCAATCCCAAACCTCTACAGCCCTTGATGGGCAATCTTCCATCGTACCGCGTCAATCAATTAAAGCCCTTTCAATGTGTAGGAGTCGATTTTGGCGGTCCTTTTCTTGTTACGATGTCGAAAAGGTCGGGGCATCAAATCAACTAAAGCGTATATTTGCCTCTTTGTGTGCTTTTCGACAAAAGCTCTGCATTTAGAACTAGTGTCAGATTTGACTAGTGAGGCATTTCTGGCTGCTTTAAAACGGTTCATTGCGCGCAGAGGTAGGTGCACTAGAATTTTCAGTGACGGTGGCAGTAATTTCAAGGGTGCTCAGAGAGAACTCATTTCATATATGAAGTGCGCTGTGGAAGCAGAGAAAATAGACTGGGATTTCAATCCTCCTTCAGCTCCTCATTTTGGAGGGTTGTGGGAAATCGGTATTAAATCTGTTAAATCACATCTATACAAACTGATTGGTGATCAAATTCTGTCTTATGAGGAGATGTATACCGTGCTGGTTCAAATCGAGGCGGTCTTGAACTCCCGACCACTTTGTCCTCTCAGTACAGATCCAAATGACTTATCGGTACTCACTCCGGGGCATTTTCTCACACTGGCTCCTATTTCCGATATTTCTGAGCCTGACTTATCCAATGTGTCCCTCAATAGATTATCTAGGTGGCAGTTGATCACTCGGTTGCATCAAGATTTCTGGAAAAGGTGGCATGTCGAATATTTGAATACGTTGCAACAACGGACCAAATGGTTCACACCACGAGATTCCCAATTATCTGTGGGACAACTTGTGTTGATCAGGGATGAGCAACTGCCTCCTCGACGTTGGCGCATGGCTCGCGTGATTGATGTCCATTTGGGCAAGGACGGTATAGCACGAGTGGCTACCGTTCGCACTGCTAGCGGTAATCTGCAAAGACCGGTAGTAAAATTGTGCCCTCTTCCGGGGCAAGCATGAGCATATAAAATAATGCTATTTTAGGTGGGCGGAATGTTCAGGTTCCAAGTACCTAAAAACTTTCATTTTTCTTTCTTTAATTTCCGACTTAAATTTATTTTAGTTAATTTTGGTTTGTGGAATGAGAATGTTTTGTTGGAAGAAATTCAAGTTTTATTTCAATTTTTCGCGCGCATGTGTTGGTCAAATTTAATACCATACCTGCAGCGAACACATGTCGAGGAAGCAAGAGAGAAGTTTTGAGTTTTTGGGTTTTCGATGTGCTGCAGAGAGAAAATATAAAATTTCTACAATTACCAGTGATTTCGACATTGTTAATGATCAGGATTGTGCCTTAAAAATAGCAGGATAATTGAGGTTTACAAACAATCAGTGAAGGTAGGTCGATTTGACCAGTACTCGATTTATTTTCATTACTTTTTTATACAGTCCATTAAATTCATAAATACGCCTCAGTCGGCGACATTATTTACACAATATTTATTCCATGTCAATGATTATATCAAAGATCCTTACAAAATTATACAATTAAAAAAAAGAAAACCTTCCGGATGGAATCGATGAATCATGATTCATCGATTCGATTTCATGTCAAATATCCGGAAGGTTTTCTCTATTATCAGTGATGTCCTACATAAGGGGCAGGACTCATTTGAATGCGCAACCCATTCCTGCAAGCACTCCTTATGATAACAGTGTACGCATCCCGTGAGGTATATGTCTCCTGATATGTCGCTGAGACAAACGCTACATTCTCCATCTAGCACGCCCCTAGAAAAAAAAAAATATACGTATTAATTTGTTGTTTGATAGGTACAATATGATTATTATTCATTTCATACACATTTCTAACACATATAGAATAAAAATTACACAGGTACAGTGCAATTATGATATTTCAAGAATTGTTAAAAAAATTTGATGTAAATCCTTACCTTTTCATAGATTCTATCACTGTTCTATTAAGTTCCTCCTCTGTTAAATTATAATTAACAGGGATGAAACAAATTGCGTCGAATAAATTTTCAGACATTGTGAATTTAAATTAAACACTGTTCTACTAACTTCTACTAAGTTTAGCAAGACACTGAATGAAAACATAGGGAGAACAGAACCATGAAGCTAAAGATCTTCATAGAGCAGATACCTTTTTCTTCTTCTTTTCTTTGGGATCTAGGATTCTATTCTCAAACTTATAATATTGATTTTGAACGATCAAATTGATGAAAACATTATAACAGTATGCCATTAAAAGATTAATTATTCATGTATTTCAAACAGAAAAAATTATTTGGATGAATATGTTAAAATTTTGATATATTTACTTGAACACAGATTCACAATTAGGGTGAAGATCTTCATAGAGCAGATACCTTTTTCTTCTTCTTTTTCTTGGGAAATTTTTTATTATCCCCGTATCACATTAGGCCTTATTTGTGTCCATTTCTGAATGAGTATGCCTACAGGCCTATTTTTGACAATTGAATCAAGCATCAATTAAACATTTTACCCTGATATATCAAAATGCAGGTCGACCAACACCATTTTTATCTGTTTGATGTGGCATTGCTCAAATTATAAAGGACACTTTCTATAACAGCGTTTGTGTTTGCAATTCATGTTTTGTTGATTGTGGAATTGTATTAATGGCGAAAATATTAATCTTTCAAATATTTATTAACAAATCATGAATATAACTTCAAGGTTTGAGAGAATTAATTCTGTCAGCAAAAGATTTTGAGGTTTCATGAGAAAAATATTCGCGAATTATCATTATATTTCGTTTCTTAGTTGAACTTTTCAATATTTAACCTAAATAATGTCATAAAAAATATGTTTCTTATTTTTGATCAGTTATAAAAGTACTTAAGAACTCAATTTAAGCATTATACTATTACTTACTAAATAGATAGTTAAATAATTCTTGAAATTTTTTCTTAAACTTTAAAACTATCCGTTTTTGTAACTAATAGATGGTTTAATAATTCCCCGAATGACTGTTATTATTAGATGAATAACATCAGTTTGATGTCTTCTAAGTATTCAAAATGTTTTTTAAGTCAAACTATTATAAATATCTTACTTTTGAATCTTCTAATTATTCTTAGTACATTTGGACGTAATAAGCCGTGTAGTTTATTGTATTTTTAATAGGGAAATATCAAATTGTTTTCAAAAATGTGAATTCAAGTCGAATCATGTTGACATAATTTTTATTGAATTATATTAACAACCAGTTTTCCAAAAATCGTTAACTACCTACTTTTATGTTGAAAGACTTGAAATTCCTGTACTGATGTGAATTTTTCTTTCAGATATATTTTAGAGGGTTACAACGGTTGATTGTAGAATTGTATTAATGGCGAAAATATTAATCTTTCAAATATTTATTTACAAAACATGAACATAACTTCAAAAACAACTTCAAGGTTTAAGGGAATTAATTCTGTCAGCAAAAGATTTTGAATTTGTTTAATCTTCATTAGTCAATTATTTTTGACATAATATGTACATAAATGCCTAAATATGTACATATGTACATTCATGAAAGACATGTTACATGCAAAGTAAAATATAAAATATGTCCCATTCTACATTCCACACTACACTGTATTTTGTAAAATATTTGAGAATAAAACTACTCTTTTTGCGATAAAAACAGACGTTAATACATATGTGCTTTCAACACTGTCAGTTAAACAAAACAATTAGCATTTTAGACCGTCGTATTGCCGTGAAACCCCGAGGGGGACCACCTAACAGTATAGGTGAATCCTAGACGCGTTTCGTATAATGCGAATTTTTTCGGTTAATCGGGATTTTATTTTTCAATAGTTTGTTTCGGATTTTGGAAAATCGCGATTCGTATAATCGGGATTGTACTGTATATCTGATTCAATTCATCACACCGGTACAATTAAACATTTTAAAAAAGAATTAAACTGTCTTATCTTATCTGATGAAGTCACATTCATTTCAAGAATTATTCATCTAATAATAAATTAGATAGTTAAAAATTCTTAGAAATGCCAATAACCTCATTAGGTAAGCCATTATATATATATATATATATATATGGCAAATAAACATTTTAAAAGTAGGTACTTAAGATCTCAAAAGAGGAAACGTCAAACTTTTGTTGGTTACCTGATGATGTCACGGTCATTAAAGCTAACAGTGTATTCGACTGGCTGCACCAATGCGAAATAAATCGAATTTTTTCAGTGCTAAATGACGTAATTAGTTCGAATTGATTCGCTCTGGTGCAGCCTGTCAATACGCTATAAGATGCATAGGGTTTTCTATGCATCTTAATTAAAGTATAATTTAACTTTCTAATAGCTATCTCAGATATCCATGATAATTTGAGAATAAACTAAATTTAGGTTCTGTTACTAGCAAATACTTGTTGTTTAAGGGCCAGCAATGAATAAATAATACGAAAAAAAATTATTAATAACATAAACAATTTTAAAATACTTGAAAAAAAGTCTAAATTGATTTTTGCTTATCTGATGACGTCATGGTTATTAAAAGATTATTTAATTATCTACCAATAGATAGTAAACTCTTTCAAGCACACAGAATCTCCATTGAAATATAACCTGAAAGCACAGCCAAATTTTTTTTTTATTTTCTAAATATTTTTTTAGTGATTATTGGTAAAGGGGCAATAGAATGAAACGTAGTACAATCAAAAACAGATTTTTTTCTACTGAAGTACAGTTTTTGAGGTGGTATATCTTATGTACCACCATGCAATATAAGAAACTCATAACAGTATCGAAAATATTGAAGTTGAATAAAAAATTTTTAATTTGATTGATACTCAGCAAAACAGATTTTAGATTTTGACAGACATAATGGTACACTACAAGTTTTTTGTACTACAATGGTCACATCTTCTTCTGGATGCGTATATCGGCATGTGCGAATTATATTTGTTTTTTATTTCTGGATGCACGGAAGGGAATTGAAATTGTTCGATAAATATCGATACTTTCATTTCAGATACTATCGATAGTCGATATTTTCAATACCGCTACATGTATATTATCTATATTTAAGAGTATCAAATTCGCTATTTCTTAATATTTCGCACTATGATTTTTCGACCTCACGAAACTTATTATACTTTTTCATTCGGTATTATCTCTCAAAATTATTTCATTAAAAACTCTAGTTCCATTAGTCGAAAATCCTGATTTAGCGGACTCAAAAATAAATATGTAGAGCAGTTTTGAAATTCTACACATCGAAAATAAAAAGTTATGTCTCCACCTTTCTTGAAGCACAAGAAATAAATAGACACAATAAAATTGGAATTTAATTCAACGGCCGTTTTCAAATATCTTTCTGCACCTAAACGTCTGAACCATTTATTGGTAATTGCTGGAATTCCCAAGATCCCTTGTACCTACCCCATATTTACCTATTCAATAAGTAGTATTTTCAGTTTTGAAATTATACATATTGAAGATATGCGAACTACTAAATACCTATGTCGTTTTCAACATGATCTGTTCACGATTAATCTGGATTTTCGAATAATAATATTGAAAAATATCGAATTTGACACTCTAAAATAAATATCGACTACCTTCGATATGTAGAATTTCAGAACTGAAGTATCTACTTCATTTTGAAAACTACTAAATATGTGTTTTCACCTGAATCTGGTCACGATAAATCAGAATTTTTGACTAATTCAACTAGATCATAATATGTTTCGTGTGGTCGAAATCAATATGCGAAATATTAATCGTTTTCAACTGAATTTTATCACAATAAATCAGGATTTTCGACTAATGGAACCAGAACATAATATCTTCCGTCTGCTCGAAATCATGATCTGAAATATTGAAAAATATCGAATTAGATACTCTAAAATAGATATTGATATGTAGAATCGTAACACTAAAATTCTGCTTAACGAAAATTTTCCATAAAAATGGGAGCTAAATGTGTCGTTTTCAACTGAATATCATCATCTGAATTTCATGTTAGAAAAACTTTTTTGAATTCAATAGAATTTTCTCACACCAAAATATTACCTACAGCGACATATATATCAATATATCGATATTTTTACTCTTACATATTTCGATAGCGTCAGAAAATATCGATTGTTTTCTGTCCCTTGCCCATCCCTAATCGAAATGACAAGTGTTCATCCATATTGGCGCTAAAACAAAATATAACCTAGATGCACGGTGGTACAAATCTTGAACACATACGTTCATTCGCCAGAATAATTTAGTGAAAATAATCCGAATGAAGGAAATTGAATATTCCAGAAAATAACGTTGGAAATCAGGCGGTGAATGTTTAAACACTGTGTTATATGAAAAACAATGTCGACAGCTCAGTTTACAGTCTACAAAATCAACAAGTCTGCAAGTTAGTTTTACAATTAACTAAATCAAATCCTCCACAACATGCTATGACTAAGATGTCTAAAAACATGGTGTATGCACTCGTCAATTTTTGAATGCAATGACATTCGACCAAATTGAGAATATTAGTTTGAATTTCAAATTGCGAGTGATGCCAATTAAAACATTGAAACAATTATGGCCCTCTTGGAAGTATGTCAATCATATGCTCTTAGGATGAATTTATGGAATAGCAAAAGAATAAAAGTATTCAATCTCAATCACATGAAAATTTGTCTAGTGGTATGTTTCGATGTGAGTTTGAATGACCCGAAGAAGAAGTATTGTTCGATAGCAGCAGTCTTTAGTGGGAAATGATTGTTGTCATTATAATGGGACTATTTTGTGAAAACTTTTTTAAACACGGGCTTTATGAATAATCTGGACTTTTCAAAAAGAATGTTGATTTTAGTGAAGTATCTTCTTATTATCAGAGCTGTGCCAAAGCTCAGTAATTTGTAATCAAATCGAGGAGTTGAGGTGAGCTTATTCAAATAACTTCATTTTCAAACTAAGTTGGCTAGTACTTCAATTCTAAAATCTGAGACATGACATCATAGTAAATATTCATTTCTGTGGTTTTTATTCCACAACAGAACAGAGTTGCATTCAGCCAAAGTACCCAATTTTTTGAATTTCACAGATAATTTTTTTTTTAAGATCAAGTTATTCGAAAACGGCGCTTTGTACGAGAAAATATGAAGAATACTTTTATTTTTCAAATTAGCCAAATATTCTTCAATGAACGTTCAAATTACTCTTAAGAGTTGGTTTCTTCGAATTTCTGGTATTTTTATGGGATGTAATGTTCATAATAAAGAAACAGAAGAATGTGTATGGAATCTTGTGTTCGGGGAATAATAGCTTTTTCTGCTTCAGAAGTCGACGGAAAAAGGCGTCTGCTCGAAGGATAGGACTTCATAATCGGGGTGCTTTCGCAAAGCGCCAGACCTTGGAGGCTGGTGGTAGGTCGGCTTGGAAGAATTTGCCACGGAGAACTCAAAAGATGGAGCTGGTTGCTTAGCAAGAAGAACCTGCTGAAGGCCTCTCAACATCTTAAGGAATTGTGTACACAGTGTGCCTTTATGTATCCGTCTTCGGTGCCCTGCATCCTTAGCGCTTGCCTGGTCAGTCTGGAGCCAGATACCACCTTGAGGTGAGTTTGTCATAGAGAACATTAGAAATTTTAAAATTTGGTTTAGGTAATTCTAAAAATATTTTTTGTGAGGTAATATAAATAACTTAATATCTCCCATTTTTTATGGATGAATGAGATGTCACTTTGACATGTTATACATATATGTTGAACTCATGGAAGAATGTCAATGCCTTCTGCACTTGTATTATAAAAAATATTTGCATTAAAAATAAACTTAAATCCATGCGCATTTCTAAGACATACTGTGAAGCTCTGATATATACATAAAAAAAGACATTTAATCAGAAATTGGTTACCACAAATATCCGCTTTATCTTGGTGAACAAATTTTTTATTATCCCCGTATCACATTAGGCCTTCTTTGTGTCCATTTCTGAATGAGAAGGCCTATTCTTGACTATTGGATCAAGCGAAATCAATTCTAATTAAAATGCCATATATGGCTGAGATTATTTTTGAAATATATTATTATTGTTTTATTCAGAACATTCATCTACATTTTTAATCAAATGACGCTTCATTAGTTAGCTTTAGGGGGATTGGGATGAAGAAAAATTTTTAAATAATTTAAATATATTACATTTTATTTACACAATATTTATTCCATGTCAATGATTATATCAAAGATCCTTACAAAATTATACAATTAAAAAAAAGAAAACCTTCCGGATGGAATCGATGAATCATGATTCATCGATTCGATTTCATGTCAAATATCCGGAAGGTTTTCTCTATTATCAGTGATGTCCTACATAAGGGGCAGGACTCATTTGAATGCGCAACCCATTCCTGCAAGCACTCCTTATGATAACAGTGTACGCATCCCGTGAGGTATATGTCTCCTGATATGTCGCTGAGACAAACGCTACATTCTCCATCTAGTACGCCCCTAGAAAAAAAAATATATACGTATTAATTTGTTGTTTGATAGGTACAATATGATTATTATTCATTTCATACACATTTCTAACACATATAGAATAAAAATTACACAGGTACAGTGCAATTATGATATTTCAAGAATTGTTAAAAAAATTTGATGTAAATCCTTACCTTTTCATAGATTCTATCACTGTTCTATTAAGTTCCTCCTCTGTTAAATTATAATTAACAGGGATGAAACAAATTGCGTCGAATAAATTTTCAGACATTGTGAATTTAAATTAAACACTGTTCTACTAACTTCTACTAAGTTTAGCAAGACACTGAATGAAAACATAGGGAGAACAGAACCATGAAGCTAAAGATCTTCATAGAGCAGATACCTTTTTCTTCTTCTTTTCTTTGGGATCTAGGATTCTATTCTCAAACTTATAATATTGATTTTGAACGATCAAATTGATGAAAACATTATAACAGTATGCCATTAAAAGATTAATTATTCATGTATTTCAAACAGAAAAAATTATTTGGATGAATATGTTAAAATTTTGATATATTTACTTGAACACAGATTCACAATTAGGGTGAAGATCTTCATAGAGCAGATACCTTTTTCTTCTTCTTTTTCTTGGGAAATTTTTTATTATCCCCGTATCACATTAGGCCTTATTTGTGTCCATTTCTGAATGAGTATGCCTACAGGCCTATTTTTGACAATTGAATCAAGCATCAATTAAACATTTTACCCTGATATATCAAAATGCAGGTCGACCAACACCATTTTTATCTGTTTGATGTGGCATTGCTCAAATTATAAAGGACACTTTCTATAACAGCGTTTGTGTTTGCAATTCATGTTTTGTTGATTGTGGAATTGTATTAATGGCGAAAATATTAATCTTTCAAATATTTATTAACAAATCATGAATATAACTTCAAGGTTTGAGAGAATTAATTCTGTCAGCAAAAGATTTTGAGGTTTCATGAGAAAAATATTCGCGAATTATCATTATATTTCGTTTCTTAGTTGAACTTTTCAATATTTAACCTAAATAATGTCATAAAAAATATGTTTCTTATTTTTGATCAGTTATAAAAGTACTTAAGAACTCAATTTAAGCATTATACTATTACTTACTAAATAGATAGTTAAATAATTCTTGAAATTTTTTCTTAAACTTTAAAACTATCCGTTTTTGTAACTAATAGATGGTTTAATAATTCCCTGAATGACTGTTATTATTAGATGAATAACATCAGTTTGATGTCTTCTAAGTATTCAAAATGTTTTTTAAGTCAAACTATTATAAATATCTTACTTTTGAATCTTCTAATTATTCTTAGTACATTTGGACGTAATAAGCCGTGTAGTTTATTGTATTTTTAATAGGGAAATATCAAATTGTTTTCAAAAATGTGAATTCAAGTCGAATCATGTTGACATAATTTTTATTGAATTATATTAACAACCAGTTTTCCAAAAATCGTTAACTACCTACTTTTATGTTGAAAGACTTGAAATTCCTGTACTGATGTGAATTTTTCTTTCAGATATATTTTAGAGGGTTACAACGGTTGATTGTAGAATTGTATTAATGGCGAAAATATTAATCTTTCAAATATTTATTTACAAAACATGAACATAACTTCAAAAACAACTTCAAGGTTTAAGGGAATTAACTCGCTCTGCTCGCCGAAGGGGCTCCGCCCCTTGGACCCCGTCACTATGCCGGTAGATCCTTCACTGGGTATCCCTCTAGAAAATAAAAGATTTTTTTCGGAAACCTTGTATCGTTAGCTGATTTTAGACGATTCACTCGGTATCCTATGCTGATTCTAGGGTAGAATTCTATAAGACTTCTTGCCTAGAACATATCGTTTCGCCCTTGCTCAATGAAAATATTTGATGCAAATAACTTTCCATGACGACAAACCAAGGGCGGTCCTAGCCTTAAATTTTGAGGGGGTTCGCCGTTAAGGGTTTCGAGTTTTTCTATGGGACCAAATCCCAGATTACACCGATATCGAGCTTAACCTCTCAAAAATATTTATATTTAGATATTTATATGAATATTTATACAGGGTGTTTCAAGTTCGAAGGCCTATTAGACGTTTCTGGAGAACGGGGCCGATTTGAAATCTGAAAATTCAGAATATGACATTGTTCATGATGCCCTATTCAGCTAAAATATTTTAGAAGTTCTGGCACTTCCGGTTATACAAGAATTAAAAAAAAATTCTTCGAAAAATTTTTTTCAAAACAAACTTTTTTTTCATTTTATGTCTCAGATATTATAAAGATTTCCATTCTCAATTACTCTCTGCTAAAATTATTGCGTTAGTTCTCATAGTTTTCAAAATATCAAGAAAAAACCGTTAAAAAGAGAGAATTTCCATAGTCACTATCACGTGAATTATTTTCACTGTGAATATCCTATGCGTATACTCAATTCACTTTCACAAACTAGAATGATGTTGGAATATCGTGCATATCTTGAATTTGAAAAATATCATCACAGGGTGTTTCAAATATTGTGCCAAAAATTGTGAACAAAATTTGATCATAACTTTCGATTTTCAAATCAGAACCCTATTTTTTTGTGATTTCGTTGAATTCTACGGTAAAAATAAGGGTAGTGTTCAAACATGATTATGCTCTCAAATTCAATAATTCAAGAGTTATTCCAGATTTTATGAATTTATGTTATACGTAGGGTCAATTTCATTCAATCTGTTTCTAGAGTGCGTTTCAAATATTCAATTATTTCAAAGTGACAGGTGTACTCATTATTGAATCTAGTAGATTATAATTTGATGATATGAATCCCCGTTATTCAAATAATGAAATTCTGGATCTATTCCATATCCACGGTGAATGCAACAGAATTGTTTCGAGAACTTGTCGAGCATTCAATCAGAAATATCCACATTTACCACCAATTGACGAGAAGATAATTCGGAAGGATGTTTCAAACTTTCTGTTACTCCCTTTTCATCACCACGCTGATTTTTTCCTGAATTCATAAAATGTATTCTACCGCTTTTTCATATGAATAGAATTGGCACACAGGAGTCCTGCATGATTTTATTTCATTTGGTAGGTAGAGGTTTTTTTCTTCTAGGTAGGTACTCCATCCAGTATAATGGATATTCATGAAGTATGCAACATCCTTTCAAGTAGATGAGGAAATTTCTGATTTAAAATTTGATGAGTTCTACCAATAATTCTATTGCATTCATCGTGAATATGGAATTAGATATTTATAATACAAGTGCAGAACTTATTGATATTCTTCCAAGAGTTCAGAATGACCGAGTGGTAGAATGAGCCTTCTGTACGAGTTTTAAACATTATGTTCCCGAATTCACTGCCTTTTTATTGAAATTGACGGAAATTTCCATAAATATCTATTAGTGATTTTTGCATTGAAAAATGTTGGTTGGTAGAACAGTTTTCTGTATCACAAATTTGACAAATAATAGATAAATCCGTTCCACAAAATGTGCCGGAAAGAACTGATTTGCCACATAATTAGAGAAAAGTATATCCAGAATTTTGTCATTTGAATATCGGAAATTCAATTCGGGAAATCAAATTAGTGAAGCTTTGATAATGAAAATACCTGTCACTTGTAAAGTAATTAGATATTTAACTTTCTATGGTCATAGAGTATTATTGCTAGTCTGTCTGGAAACAGATCGAATAAAATTGACCCTACGTATAACATAAATTCATAAAATCTCCAATAACTCTTGAATTATTGAATTTGAGAGCATAATCACGTTTGGACACTACCCTTATTTTTTACCGTAGAATCCAGCGAAATCACAAAAAAATAGGGTTCTGATTTGAAAATCGAAAGTTATGATCAAATTTTGTTCACAATTTTTGGCACCCTGTGATGATATTTCTTAAATTCAAGATATGCACGATGTTCCAACATCATTTTAGTTTGAGAAAGTGAATTGAAATAGGCATAGGATATTCACAGTAAAAATAATTCAGGTAATTGTGAATAAGGAAATTCTCTCTTTTTTACGGTTTTTCCTTGATATTTTGAAAACTATGAGAACTAACACAATAATTTTAGCAAAGAGTAATTGAGAATGGAAATCTCGATAATATCTGAGACATAAAATGAAAAAAAAGTTTGTTTTGAAAAAAATTTTTTTAATTCTTATATAACCGGAAGCGCCTGAACTTCGAAAATATTTTAGCTGAACAATGTCATATTCCGAAATTTTAGATTTAGGCGTACAACTTTGCTCTTGCCGTTTTGCAATAGCTGGCTGTAACGGTAAGTGGTAGTCGAAATAAATATATCGTAGATGTCATACAATAAGTTTAGTTATTTGTGAAAATAACGCCATCGACATGTTAGTCGATTTGTGTCTGCATCATAAAGATATTCACGATTAACCATGTCAGCTTACGAGTCAAATTCTCGTCATTTGAGGGAGGTTTTAATTTTCTACGGAAATATGAATAAATCTGCGGCTGAGGCTCATCGAATGCTCTCAAATACCTATGGTGAGGCCGCTATTAGTGAAAGAACGTGCCGAGAGTGGTTTCAACGCTTCAAGAATGGTGATTTTGATGTCGAAGACCAGCATCGCGGTGGAAGAGAGAAGGTTTTTGAAGATGCAGAATTGGAGGCAATACTTGATCAAGACTCATTTCAAACGCAACAATAATTGACAGGATCATTAGGACTACAAGACATTTCAAAACGCCTGAAAGTCATAGGAATGATTCAGAAACAAGAAAAGTGGGTGCCGTACGAGTTGAAGCCGGGAGGTGTTTGAACGGAGTTTGTTTGTTTGTGAACAGCTGCTTTCGAGGCAAAGACGGAAGGAATTTCTGCATCGGATTGGGACTGGAGACGAAAAACGGGTTCATTACGATAATCCCAAGCACATAAAATCATGTGGATATCCCAGCCATGCTTCCACGTCGACGGCTAAACCGAATATTCTCGGTTCTAAGGTCATGCTCAGTATTTGGTGGGACCAGCTCGGCGTAGTGTATTATGAGTTAAAACCGACTGAAACGATCACAGGCGATCGTTATCGAACGCAATCAATGCGTTTGTGTCGAGCATTGAGAGACAAACCGCCGCAATACGACGAGAGAGTAGATGAATGGATTTTACTGCATGACAATGCTCGACTCCATGTTGCGAAAGTCAAGATATACTTGAAAAAGTTGAAATGGGAATTCCTATCCCACTCGACGTATTCTCCAGACGTTGCTCCCTCGGACTATCACTTGTTTCGATCAATAGCACACAGCCTGGCTGACCAGCACTTCCTATCTTATGAAGAATTAAAAACTTGGATCGATTCGTGGATCGCTTCAAAAGATGACCAGTTTTTTCAATTCGTACGCTGCCCGAAAGATGTGAGAAAGTATAGTGACCAGCGATGGGCAATATTTCAAATCATAAATGTATAATCAGTGTTTTACAATAAAGCCTCAAATTTCGGTAAAAAAATTTGTACGCTTATGTATTTGTTATATTATAATATATTTATTTACTTATCACGGTTTTAGCCATTCAGGTAGAAATTAAAAAAAAAAATAGTAAATCTATTGTTTCATATGAAAAAAAAAGAAGACAATTGGCAAGTATAACACAAAATCTAATTTGGTCTGTGAACCCTTTGAAAACCTTGTAATCACAGCGTCCTCGTCAACATCAATGTCCCTGTATATGTTCAGGAGGACTAAACTGAATCCGATGCCAATATCGAAAAAACCAGAATAACACCATATGAACTACCATTTATTCATTTCGAAAATAAACTTGCCGAATTTTCTGCTCGAATAGCTGTGCGAAAATTATGAGTTCCCATACAGTTTTATAATACGTCATAATCTCAAACAATCTATTAATATGAATTTCCACCAAGTAAAAAACCGATCCCATCAAGAAGATCTGGCATCCAGGCAACGTTGCAGATTATTTCGCATCTGACCATAGACCTATTATTAGGTCTATGCATCTGACAGACGTTACGTATTAAACATGATGGCCGCCGCCATATATAAACAATGGATGAAACCATCGATTTTGACGAAAAAAAGGCATTTTTATTTCAGGGAAAGCTTGAAATGTGATTAATTAATCATTTCTAACGAGAATCAGTTAATAAAATACAAGAAAACTAGTTATTAATGTGGATAACCTCACCTTCATTAGGCTAATTTCACAATTAAAAAAAAAAAACCAGCTGGATTAAGGAATTTATGATAGCGGATTCGTGATCTAAGACCCAAAATAAGTAAGTCTGCAAAATTTCATCACTTTTGAATCATTATTCAAATTAATTCTATATACTAAACATTGTTTTTCTTTTCAGAAGATGGATTATTCTCGTTTGGATGGATAATTATACAGGATATTTATTTGTCGAATATCAATTAGAAGTATCTAGAGATGTTGGACCAATTTAAGTCTGAATTGAGATTAAAGCTTCAAATTATTAACTTATTTGTAAAGAAATACACAATATTTGATCAACAATTATATAGGGTGTATATATATTTGAAGTAGTAATTAGACATTTTGAAATCTGAAATTCTCATTTCTCTAGAAATGGCAATTTCTTTCTTCTTTAAAAAATTTGGGAAAAATGCATAAGCAAACTGTGAGAGTTATTATCAGTCAATAGAAATACTACCTGAAAAAGAAACTGCATCTAATGTTTATTTTCAGTTTTGACAAATATTGAATTTTCTTAATCATTCGATAAGATCTATGAAAAGACCTACAGTGAAATTTTTGTTTTAGGAATTTTCAGTATAGCTATAATGAACTGAAAAGCAGCAGAATGAATAGATCTACCTTCCAAAAACCCATGGCTTATGTTGCCTCACAAGCAATCGTAACATTTTTGAGAAATCAGGTTATAAGAAGTCCCTCATTTCTAAGGTTCATCAATACTTTTTTCAGTTGAGCAACAAATTATTCTTCTATTCCATAATTTATTAAGAAATACAATATATGATCAACAATTATATAGGGTGTATATATTTAGAATACAAGGAAGGACACCTTTTGAAATCTAAAAATTTGGTTAATAGTAGGTTATTTTTCATAATTTATAAACTAATACAATATATAATTTGCAATTATAAAGGTAGGTTGCATAGATTTAGAATACCAAATAGTGATTTCTATTACTCTTCTGTTGCATATTTCTTGAAGGTATATGGACAAAAATGATTCTTGTGGGTTCTGGTGAACGATCAAAGGGATACAGAATACAGGTAACAATGTCATCAGTCGAGATGTAGTTATCATAGATAAGGGATGATATAGAAATTTCATTTGATAATTCTGATTCAGTGGAGGACAGCTTGTAGCTCTGGGTTTTACTCAGAAGTAAATTGAACTGGGCAGTTTATGTCCTATATAGTAAATAAAATTTTGACAGATATTAGTAGAAAAAGATCAACAATTGAGCATTGTATTTACAATCCAAAAATAACTTGCTAACTGTTGTTGCATTGTACGTGGATGATTTCTTTGTTTTAACTAATGTTTATTCTGAATGAATATATCTGATAGAAAATTTAAGTGATAATTTTATCATAAAGAATTAAGGGAACGCTAAAAAATGTTTAGGGATGAATATCCCTAGAAATTATGAAAAAGGTAGTATAGTAATTGTTTATATTCTTCAAATATGTATTGTAATGATTCAACATGTCTGATTGTAAACACATGAAAACTCCTTTGAAAACTTAATTGAAAATTGATTCAACATAAGAGAGTTGTAATGATGAACCATATAAAAAATTAATAGGTTTATCAACGTCTTTAGCAGTATTAACTAATCCTGATAAAGCACACTTTGTTAATCTCTTGATTCAATTTAATAATTATCTCATTATTGAACACAGGAAAAGTGCAAAACTCATTTCAAGATGCAAGTAAAGAAAGATCATCGTTCAATGTTTACTTCAGGACCTGTGTTCAGTATTTGAAATGACTGCCTCGGTACTAAAATTGTATCAGCCAATACTATTGATATTCGATAACTACACTGACTTGATTTTTTTCAAATGTTAAATCTGGATCTGAATCAATTAATAATTTAATTTTCACCAAAATCGAAAGCAATATGAATAAATCAGTAGGATAGCATTTTCGAACTGGCCATAGAGCACCTATTCCTATAACGATTGAAAGATTGGAAACTTTAGTGAACAAATAGGTATCTACATTTTTAAACGAGTTTAATCATTCATTCATGACATGGAAAGTTTTAATAAATAGTCACTTTTTAAAGTATTTTATACCTACATTGAATTGCTGGAAAATTTATATCAATTTCGAAAGTAACTGCCATGTCAAAATTTTTCATGAATGATCCTTCAAATTTTATTTCTGTCGTAACATTTTGACTAGTAATTCAAGTGAAAAATTTGAACTGATTTTATATATGTATATAGTATAGCTATAAATGAACAACATGAAAAGAGACAGAATGAATAGACTTGCCTTTCGAATACCCATGGCTTATGTTACCTCATAAGCAAATTTAATATCTAGATAGAACCTTTTTGAGAAATCAGGTTATAAGTTTGAGTCTCTTAATTTCCAAGGTTTCAGTTGAACGACAAATAATATTATGATAATATAACAGGGTATATATGGTTGAAATTATTCGTATGAAAGATTACACAACGATTTGATTTCTTCATTATAAATTCAACAGCACTGCACTCAAATTCTTCAAAAACTGATAGGTCACTTATATTTTTGCACTCTTCAGTTGTAAAAGTGTATATTTTAGATATTCAAAGAACACATGGAAATTTTTGAATGTCATCTGACTAACATGGCTCTTTTTCCAGTAATAAAGCCAATTGTGAATTATCTATAAGGAGTTTTTCTATCTGTTTAATACATGATCAGATGAAGCTTCTGTTCTCTTTGGTAGTTCCATCTTCTGTCGCAATAAATTCAAATTCTCACGAAAGAGAATGTAGTTTTATAGTTTGTGGAAAATAAACGAAAAATTCCTGAAATAAAGTAACATTCATATCCAATTGAATGATACAAACACTTAAAACAAACCTGAATTGAGGAAAATGCATTCGATGATATAAATGTTCATTTCTAAATTTTGACAAATATCTATCGAATTTTCGATTCGCCGAAGACTTTGCATTTTATCTGTCGGCATTTATTTAAATATTGAATAACAATTTTGGAAACTGCAAACTTTTTCAGGAACTTTCATATATCGAAATGGAATATTTATTATTAACATGACACTGACAGCCAAATTGTCCACAGATACCACAGAAATATGGGACTCGAAATGTCAAAATGATCCGAAACACCCCGTATACTCGAAAACCGCGAGGAGAATCGAAGGTTTGGGATTTTTCCCGGGATCTCCAGACGATTTTGAGGGGGGTCTTATTCTTGTCATTTTTGCTCTAGATGGTCCCGTTTGGGCTGTGATTTTACGTTTAAAGTTTGACGTATATGTGCAAGCGGTTTTATATATACTTAGATTCTGTCAGCAAAAGATTTTGAATTTGTTTAATCTTTATTAGTCAATTATTTTTGACATAATATGTACATAAATGCCTAAATATGTACATATGTACATTCATGAAAGACATGATACATGCAAAGTAAAATATAAAATATGTCCCATTCTACATTCCACACTACACTGTATTTTGTAAAATATTTGAGAATAAAACTACTCTTTTTGCGATAAAAACAGACGTTAATACATATGTGCTTTCAACACTGTCAGTTAAACAAAACAATTAGCATTTTAGACCGTCGTATTGCCGTGAAACCCCGAGGGGGACCACCTAACAGTATAGGTGAATCCTAGACGCGTTTCGTATAATGCGAATTTTTTCGGTTAATCGGGATTTTATTTTTCAATAGTTTGTTTCGGATTTTGGAAAATCGCGATTCGTATAATCGGGATTGTACTGTATATCTGATTCAATTCATCACACCGGTACAATTAAACATTTTAAAAAAGAATTAAACTGTCTTATCTTATCTGATGAAGTCACATTCATTTCAAGAATTATTCATCTAATAATAAATTAGATAGTTAAAAATTCTTAGAAATGCCAATAACCTCATTAGGTAAGCCATTATATATATATATATATATGGCAAATAAACATTTTAAAAGTAGGTACTTAAGATCTCAAAAGAGGAAACGTCAAACTTTTGTTGGTTACCTGATGATGTCACGGTCATTAAAGCTAACAGTGTATTCGACTGGCTGCACCAATGCGAAATAAATCGAATTTTTTCAGTGCTAAATGACGTAATTAGTTCGAATTGATTCGCTCTGGTGCAGCCTGTCAATACGCTATAAGATGCATAGGGTTTTCTATGCATCTTAATTAAAGTATAATTTAACTTTCTAATAGCTATCTCAGATATCCATGATAATTTGAGAATAAACTAAATTTAGGTTCTGTTACTAGCAAATACTTGTTGTTTAAGGGCCAGCAATGAATAAATAATACGAAAAAAAATTATTAATAACATAAACAATTTTAAAATACTTGAAAAAAGTCTAAATTGATTTTTGCTTATCTGATGACGTCATGGTTATTAAAAGATTATTTAATTATCTACCAATAGATAGTAAACTCTTTCAAGCACACAGAATCTCCATTGAAATATAACCTGAAAGCACAGCCAAATTTTTTTTTATTTTCTAAATATTTTTTTAGTGATTATTGGTAAAGGGGCAATAGAATGAAACGTAGTACAATCAAAAACAGATTTTTTTCTACTGAAGTACAGTTTTTGAGGTGGTATATCTTATGTACCACCATGCAATATAAGAAACTCATAACAGTATCGAAAATATTGAAGTTGAATAAAAAATTTTTAATTTGATTGATACTCAGCAAAACAGATTTTAGATTTTGACAGACATAATGGTACACTACAAGTTTTTTGTACTACAATGGTCACATCTTCTTCTGGATGCGTATATCGGCATGTGCGAATTATATTTGTTTTTTATTTCTGGATGCACGGAAGGAAATTGAAATTGTTCGATAAATATCGATACTTTCATTTCAGATACTATCGATAGTCGATATTTTCAATACCGCTACATGTATATTATCTATATTTAAGAGTATCAAATTCGCTATTTCTTAATATTTCGCACTATGATTTCGACCTCACGAAACTTATTATACTTTTTCATTCGGTATTATCTCTCAAAATTATTTCATTAAAAACTCTAGTTCCATTAGTCGAAAATCCTGATTTAGCGGACTCAAAAATAAATATGTAGAGCAGTTTTGAAATTCTACACATCGAAAATAAAAAGTTATGTCTCCACCTTTCTTGAAGCACAAGAAATAAATAGACACAATAAAATTGGAAATTAATTCAACGGCCGTTTTCAAATATCCTACTGCACCTAAACGTCTGAACCATTTATTGGTAATTGCTGGAATTCCCAAGATCCCTTGTACCTACCCCATATTTACCTATTCAATAAGTAGTATTTTCAGTTTTGAAATTATACATATTGAAGATATGCGAACTACTAAATACCTATGTCGTTTTCAACATGATCTGTTCACGATTAATCTGGATTTTCGAATAATAATATTGAAAAATATCGAATTTGACACTCTAAAATAAATATCGACTACCTTCGATATGTAGAATTTCAGAACTGAAGTATCTACTTCATTTTGAAAACTACTAAATATGTGTTTTCACCTGAATCTGGTCACGATAAATCAGAATTTTTGACTAATTCAACTAGATCATAATATGTTTCGTGTGGTCGAAATCAATATGCGAAATATTAATCGTTTTCAACTGAATTTTATCACAATAAATCAGGATTTTCGACTAATGGAACCAGAACATAATATCTTCCGTCTGCTCGAAATCATGATCTGAAATATTGAAAAATATCGAATTAGATACTCTAAAATAGATATTGATATGTAGAATCGTAACACTAAAATTCTGCTTAACGAAAATTTTCCATAAAAATGGGAGCTAAATGTGTCGTTTTCAACTGAATATCATCATCTGAATTTCATGTTAGAAAAACTTTTTTGAATTCAATAGAATTTTCTCACACCAAAATATTACCTACAGCGACATATATATCAATATATCGATATTTTTACTCTTACATATTTCGATAGCGTCAGAAAATATCGATTGTTTTCTGTCCCTTGCCCATCCCTAATCGAAATGACAAGTGTTCATCCATATTGGCGCTAAAACAAAATATAACCTAGATGCACGGTGGTACAAATCTTGAACACATACGTTCATTCGCCAGAATAATTTAGTGAAAATAATCCGAATGAAGGAAATTGAATATTCCAGAAAATAACGTTGGAAATCAGGCGGTGAATGTTTAAACACTGTGTTATATGAAAAACAATGTCGACAGCTCAGTTTACAGTCTACAAAATCAACAAGTCTGCAAGTTAGTTTTACAATTAACTAAATCAAATCCTCCACAACATGCTATGACTAAGATGTCTAAAAACATGGTGTATGCACTCGTCAATTTTTGAATGCAATGACATTCGACCAAATTGAGAATATTAGTTTGAATTTCAAATTGCGAGTGATGCCAATTAAAACATTGAAACAATTATGGCCCTCTTGGAAGTATGTCAATCATATGCTCTTAGGATGAATTTATGGAATAGCAAAAGAATAAAAGTATTCAATCTCAATCACATGAAAATTTGTCTAGTGGTATGTTTCGATGTGAGTTTGAATGACCCGAAGAAGAAGTATTGTTCGATAGCAGCAGTCTTTAGTGGGAAATGATTGTTGTCATTATAATGGGACTATTTTGTGAAAACTTTTTTAAACACGGGCTTTATGAATAATCTGGACTTTTCAAAAAGAATGTTGATTTTAGTGAAGTATCTTCTTATTACCAGAGCTGTGCCAAAGCTCAGTAATTTGTAATCAAATCGAGGAGTTGAGGTGAGCTTATTCAAATAACTTCATTTTCAAACTAAGTTGGCTAGTACTTCAATTCTAAAATCTGAGACATGACATCATAGTAAATATTCATTTCTGTGGTTTTTATTCCACAACAGAACAGAGTTGCATTCAGCCAAAGTACCCAATTTTTTGAATTTCACAGATAATTTTTTTTTTAAGATCAAGTTATTCGAAAACGGCGCTTTGTACGAGAAAATATGAAGAATACTTTTATTTTTCAAATTAGCCAAATATTCTTCAATGAACGTTCAAATTACTCTTAAGAGTTGGTTTCTTCGAATTTCTGGTATTTTTATGGGATGTAATGTTCATAATAAAGAAACAGAAGAATGTGTATGGAATCTTGTGTTCGGGGAATAATAGCTTTTTCTGCTTCAGAAGTCGACGGAAAAAGGCGTCTGCTCGAAGGATAGGACTTCATAATCGGGGTGCTTTCGCAAAGCGCCAGACCTTGGAGGCTGGTGGTAGGTCGGCTTGGAAGAATTTGCCACGGAGAACTCAAAGGATGGAGCTGGTTGCTTAGCAAGAAGAACCTGCTGAAGGCCTCTCAACATCTTAAGGAATTGTGTACACAGTGTGCCTTTATGTATCCGTCTTCGGTGCCCTGCATCCTTAGCGCTTGCCTGGTCAGTCTGGAGCCAGATACCACCTTGAGGTGAGTTTGTCATAGAGAACATTAGAAATTTTAAAATTTGGTTTAGGTAATTCTAAAAATATTTTTTGTGAGGTAATATAAATAACTTAATATCTCCCATTTTTTATGGATGAATGAGATGTCACTTTGACATGTTATACATATATGTTGAACTCATGGAAGAATGTCAATGCCTTCTGCACTTGTATTATAAAAAATATTTGCATTAAAAATAAACTTAAATCCATGCGCATTTCTAAGACATACTGTGAAGCTCTGATATATACATAAAAAAAGACATTTAATCAGAAATTGGTTACCACAAATATCCGCTTTATCTTGGTGAACAAATTTTTTATTATCCCCGTATCACATTAGGCCTTCTTTGTGTCCATTTCTGAATGAGCATGCCTATTCTTGACTATTGGATCAAGCGAAATCAATTCTAATTCAAATGCCATATATGGCTGAGATTATTTTTGAAATATATTATTATTGTTCTATTCAGAACATTCATCTACATTTTTAATCAAATGACGCTTCATCAGTTAGCTTTAGGGGGATTGGGATGAAGAAAAATTTTTAAATAATTTAAATATATTACATTTTATTTACACAATATTTATTCCATGTCAATGATTATATCAAAGATCCTTACAAAATTATACAATTAAAAAAAGAAAACCTTCCGGATGGAATCGATGAATCATGATTCATCGATTCGATTTCATGTCAAATATCCGGAAGGTTTTCTCTATTATCAGTGATGTCCTACATAAGGGGCAGGACTCATTTGAATGCGCAACCCATTCCTGCAAGCACTCCTTATGATAACAGTGTACGCATCCCGTGAGGTATATGTCTCCTGATATGTCGCTGAGACAAACGCTACATTCTCCATCTAGCACGCCCCTAGAAAAAAAAAATATACGTATTAATTTGTTGTTTGATAGGTACAATATGATTATTATTCATTTCATACACATTTCTAACACATATAGAATAAAAATTACACAGGTACAGTGCAATTATGATATTTCAAGAATTGTTAAAAAAATTTGATGTAAATCCTTACCTTTTCATAGATTCTATCACTGTTCTATTAAGTTCCTCCTCTGTTAAATTATAATTAACAGGGATGAAACAAATTGCGTCGAATAAATTTTCAGACATTGTGAATTTAAATTAAACACTGTTCTACTAACTTCTACTAAGTTTAGCAAGACACTGAATGAAAACATAGGGAGAACAGAACCATGAAGCTAAAGATCTTCATAGAGCAGATACCTTTTTCTTCTTCTTTTCTTTGGGATCTAGGATTCTATTCTCAAACTTATAATATTGATTTTGAACGATCAAATTGATGAAAACATTATAACAGTATGCCATTAAAAGATTAATTATTCATGTATTTCAAACAGAAAAAATTATTTGGATGAATATGTTAAAATTTTGATATATTTACTTGAACACAGATTCACAATTAGGGTGAAGATCTTCATAGAGCAGATACCTTTTTCTTCTTCTTTTTCTTGGGAAATTTTTTATTATCCCCGTATCACATTAGGCCTTATTTGTGTCCATTTCTGAATGAGTATGCCTACAGGCCTATTTTTGACAATTGAATCAAGCATCAATTAAACATTTTACCCTGATATATCAAAATGCAGGTCGACCAACACCATTTTTATCTGTTTGATGTGGCATTGCTCAAATTATAAAGGACACTTTCTATAACAGCGTTTGTGTTTGCAATTCATGTTTTGTTGATTGTGGAATTGTATTAATGGCGAAAATATTAATCTTTCAAATATTTATTAACAAATCATGAATATAACTTCAAGGTTTGAGAGAATTAATTCTGTCAGCAAAAGATTTTGAGGTTTCATGAGAAAAATATTCGCGAATTATCATTATATTTCGTTACTTAGTTGAACTTTTCAATATTTAACCTAAATAATGTCATAAAAAATATGTTTCTTATTTTTGATCAGTTATAAAAGTACTTAAGAACTCAATTTAAGCATTATACTATTACTTACTAAATAGATAGTTAAATAATTCTTGAAATTTTTTCTTAAACTTTAAAACTATCCGTTTTTGTAACTAATAGATGGTTTAATAATTCCCTGAATGACTGTTATTATTAGATGAATAACATCAGTTTGATGTCTTCTAAGTATTCAAAATGTTTTTTAAGTCAAACTATTATAAATATCTTACTTTTGAATCTTCTAATTATTCTTAGTACATTTGGACGTAATAAGCCGTGTAGTTTATTGTATTTTTAATAGGGAAATATCAAATTGTTTTCAAAAATGTGAATTCAAGTCGAATCATGTTGACATAATTTTTATTGAATTATATTAACAACCAGTTTTCCAAAAATCGTTAACTACCTACTTTTATGTTGAAAGACTTGAAATTCCTGTACTGATGTGAATTTTTCTTTCAGATATATTTTAGAGGGTTACAACGGTTGATTGTAGAATTGTATTAATGGCGAAAATATTAATCTTTCAAATATTTATTTACAAAACATGAACATAACTTCAAAAACAACTTCAAGGTTTAAGGGAATTAATTCTGTCAGCAAAAGATTTTGAATTTGTTTAATCTTTATTAGTCAATTATTTTTGACATAATATGTACATAAATGCCTAAATATGTACATATGTACATTCATGAAAGACATGTTACATGCAAAGTAAAATATAAAATATGTCCCATTCTACATTCCACACTACACTGTATTTTGTAAAATATTTGAGAATAAAACTACTCTTTTTGCGATAAAAACAGACGTTAATACATATGTGCTTTCAACACTGTCAGTTAAACAAAACAATTAGCATTTTAGACCGTCGTATTGCCGTGAAACCCCGAGGGGGTCCACCTAACAGTATAGGTGAATCCTAGACGCGTTTCGTATAATGCGAATTTTTTCGGTTAATCGGGATTTTATTTTTCAATAGTTTGTTTCGGATTTTGGAAAATCGCGATTCGTATAATCGGGATTGTACTGTATATCTGATTCAATTCATCACACCGGTACAATTAAACATTTTAAAAAAGAATTAAACTGTCTTATCTTATCTGATGAAGTCACATTCATTTCAAGAATTATTCATCTAATAATAAATTAGATAGTTAAAAATTCTTAGAAATGCCAATAACCTCATTAGGTAAGCCATTATATATATATGGCAAATAAACATTTTAAAAGTAGGTACTTAAGATCTCAAAAGAGGAAACGTCAAACTTTTGTTGGTTACCTGATGATGTCACGGTCATTAAAGCTAACAGTGTATTCGACTGGCTGCACCAATGCGAAATAAATCGAATTTTTTCAGTGCTAAATGACGTAATTAGTTCGAATTGATTCGCTCTGGTGCAGCCTGTCAATACGCTATAAGATGCATAGGGTTTTCTATGCATCTTAATTAAAGTATAATTTAACTTTCTAATAGCTATCTCAGATATCCATGATAATTTGAGAATAAACTAAATTTAGGTTCTGTTACTAGCAAATACTTGTTGTTTAAGGGTCAGCAATGAATAAATAATACGAAAAAAAATTATTAATAACATAAACAATTTTAAAATACTTGAAAAAAAGTCTAAATTGATTTTTGCTTATCTGATGACGTCATGGTTATTAAAACATTATTTAATTATCTACCAATAGATAGTAAACTCTTTCAAGCACACAGAATCTCCATTGAAATATAACCTGAAAGCACAGCCAAATTTTTTTTTTATTTTCTAAATATTTTTTTAGGGATTATTGGTAAAGGGGCAATAGAATGAAACGTAGTACAATCAAAAACAGATTTTTTTCTACAGAAGTACAGTTTTTGAGGTGGTATATCTTATGTACCACCATGCAATATAAGAAACTCATAACAGTATCGAAAATATTAAAGTTGAATAAAAAATTTTTATTTTGCATGATACTCAGCAAAACAGATTTTAGATTTTGACAGACATAATGGTACACTACAAGTTTTTTGTACTACAATGGTCACATCTTCTTCTGGATGCGTATATCGGCATGTGCGAATTATATTTGTTTTTTATTTCTGGATGCACGGAAGGAAATTGCAATTGTTCGATAAATATCGATACTTTCATTTCAGATACTATCGATAGTCGATATTTTCAATACCGCTACATGTATATTATCTATATTTAAGAGTATCAAATTCGCTATTTCTTAATATTTCGCACTATGATTTCGACCTCACGAAACTTATTATACTTTTTCATTCGGTATTATCTCTCAAAATTATTTCATTAAAAACTCTAGTTCCATTAGTCGAAAATCCTGATTTAGCGGACTCAAAAATAAATATGTAGAGCAGTTTTGAAATTCTACACATCGAAAATAAAAAGTTAACTAACTAAATCAAATCCTCTACATGCTATGACTAAGATGTCTAAAAACATGGTGTATGCACTCGTCAATTTTTGAATGCAATGACATTCGACCAAATTGAGAATATTAGTTTGAATTTCAAATTGCGAGTGATGCCAAATATTATAAACACAGCAGTTCGGTTCGAATAATCTATGTTCTAACCTAAAATTTTCATTTACAGTTTACACTGTTATTGTTATAAGATATTTGTTATGAAATGAAGCATTTGATTTGTTCCAACTATCAGCCATCAGTATGAAAATATGGAAATATGTAAAATATTCTGGCTCTGTAATCAATGGAACATGTTAGACTCCACTTGTAATCAAATTTGTTCTTAATGTGTACCTACATTATAGCCAACTTTACTACTTAATTCATCTTGATTTTGGCATTGAAAATAAATGAGAAGTATTCAATATAAATATCCACAATAGAATATTATCCTGTTTCTTTCAACTCGCCTAATTTGTTTTCACATTAAAACAATTATGGCCCTCTTGGAAGTATGTCAATCATATGCTCTTAGGATGAATTTATGGAATAGCAAAAGAATAAAAGTATTCAATCTCAATCACATGAAAATTTGTCTAGTGGTATGTTTCGATGTGAGTTTGAATGACCCGAAGAAGAAGTATTGTTCGATAGCAGCAGTCTTTAGTGGGAAATGATTGTTGTCATTATAATGGAACTATTTTGTGAAAACTTTTTTAAACACGGGCTTTATGAATAATCTGGACTTTTCAAAAAGAATGTTGATTTTAGTGAAGTATCTTCTTATTATCAGAGCTGTGCCAAAGCTCAGTAATTTGTAATCAAATCGAGGAGTTGAGGTGAGCTTATTCAAATAACTTCATTTTCAAACTAAGTTGGCTAGTACTTCAATTCTAAAATCTGAGACATGACATCATAGTAAATATTCATTTCTGTGGTTTTTTTTCCACAACAGAACAGAGTTGCATTCAGCCAAAGTAACCAATTTTTTGAATTTCACAGATAATTTTTTTTTTTAAGATCAAGCTATTCGAAAACGGCGCTTTGTACGAGAAAATATGAAGAATACTTTTATTTTTCAAATTAGCCAAATATTCTTCAATGAACGTTCAAATTACTCTTAAGAGTTGGTTTCTTCGAATTTCTGGTATTTTTATGGGATGTAATGTTCATAATAAAGAAACAGAAGAATGTGTATGGAATCTTGTGTTCGGAGAATAATAGCTTTTTCTGCTTCAGAAGTCGACGGAAAAAGGCGTCTGCTCGAAGGATAGGACTTCATAATCGGGGTGCTTTCGCAAAGCGCCAGACCTTGGAGGCTGGTGGTAGGTCGGCTTGGAAGAATTTGCCACGGAGAACTCAAAGGATGGAGCTGGTTGCTTAGCAAGAAGAACCTGCTGAAGGCCTCTCAACATCTTAAGGAATTGTGTACACAGTGTGCCTTTATGTATCCGTCTTCGGTGCCCTGCATCCTTAGCGCTTGCCTGGTCAGTCTGGAGCCAGATACCACCTTGAGGTGAGTTTGTCATAGAGAACATTAGAAATTTTAAAATTTGGTTTAGGTAATTCTAAAAATATTTTTTGTGAGGTAATATAAATAACTTAATATCTCCCATTTTTTATGGATGAATGAGATGTCACTTTGACATGTTATACATATATGTTGAACTCATGGAAGAATGTCAATGCCTTCTGCACTTGTATTATAAAAAATATTTGCATTAAAAATAAACTTAAATCCATGCGCATTTCTAAGACATACTGTGAAGCTCTGATATATACATAAAAAAAGACATTTAATCAGAAATTGGTTACCACAAATATCCGCTTTATCTTGGTGAACAAATTTTTTATTATCCCCGTATCACATTAGGCCTTCTTTGTGTCCATTTCTGAATGAGCATGCCTATTCTTGACTATTGGATCAAGCGAAATCAATTCTAATTCAAATGCCATATATGGCTGAGATTATTTTTGAAATATATTATTATTGTTTTATTCAGAACATTCATCTACATTTTTAATCAAATGACGCTTCATCAGTTAGCTTTATGGGGATTGGGATGAAGAAAAATTTTTAAATAATTTAAATATATTACATTTTATTAACACAATATTTATACAATGTCAATGATTATATCAAAGATCCTTACAAAATTATACAATTAAAAAAAAGAAAACCTTCCGGATGGAATCGATGAATCATGATTCATCGATTCGATTTCATGTCAAATATCCGGAAGGTTTTCTCTATTATCAGTGATGTCCTACATAAGGGGCAGGACTCATTTGAATGCGCAACCCATTCCTGCAAGCACTCCTTATGATAACAGTGTACGCATCCCGTGAGGTATATGTCTCCTGATATGTCGCTGAGACAAACGCTACATTCTCCATCTAGTACGCCCCTAGAAAAAAAAAATATACGTATTAATTTGTTGTTTGATAGGTACAATATGATTATTATTCATTTCATACACATTTCTAACACATATAGAATAAAAATTACACAGGTACAGTGCAATTATGATATTTCAAGAATTGTTAAAAAAATTTGATGTAAATCCTTACCTTTTCATAGATTCTATCACTGTTCTATTAAGTTCCTCCTCTGTTAAATTATAATTAACAGGGATGAAACAAATTGCGTCGAATAAATTTTCAGACATTGTGAATTTAAATTAAACACTGTTCTACTAACTTCTACTAAGTTTAGCAAGACACTGAATGAAAACATAGGGAGAACAGAACCATGAAGCTAAAGATCTTCATAGAGCAGATACCTTTTTCTTCTTCTTTTCTTTGGGATCTAGGATTCTATTCTCAAACTTATAATATTGATTTTGAACGATCAAATTGATGAAAACATTATAACAGTATGTCATTAAAAGATTAATTATTCATGTATTTCAAACAGAAAAAATTATTTGGATGAATATGTTAAAATTTTGATATATTTACTTGAACACAGATTCACAATTAGGGTGAAGATCTTCATAGAGCAGATACCTTTTTCTTCTTCTTTTTCTTGGGAAATTTTTTATTATCCCCGTATCACATTAGGCCTTATTTGTGTCCATTTCTGAATGAGTATGCCTACAGGCCTATTTTTGACAATTGAATCAAGCATCAATTAAACATTTTACCCTGATATATCAAAATGCAGGTCGACCAACACCATTTTTATCTGTTTGATGTGGCATTGCTCAAATTATAAAGGACACTTTCTATAACAGCGTTTGTGTTTGCAATTCATGTTTTGTTGATTGTGGAATTGTATTAATGGCGAAAATATTAATCTTTCAAATATTTATTAACAAATCATGAATATAACTTCAAAAACAACTTCAAGGTTTGAGAGAATTAATTCTGTCAGCAAAAGATTTTGAGGTTTCATGAGAAAAATATTCGCGAATTATCATTATATTTCGTTTCTTAGTTGAACTTTTCAATATTTAACCTAAATAATGTCATAAAAAATATGTTTCTTATTTTTGATCAGTTATAAAAGTACTTAAGAACTCAATTTAAGCATTATACTATTACTTACTAAATAGATAGTTAAATAATTCTTGAAATTTTTTCTTAAACTTTAAAACTATCCGTTTTTGTAACTAATAGATGGTTTAATAATTCCCTGAATGACTGTTATTATTAGATGAATAACATCAGTTTGATGTCTTCTAAGTATTCAAAATGTTTTTTAAGTCAAACTATTATAAATATCTTACTTTTGAATCTTCTAATTATTCTTAGTACATTTGGACGTAATAAGCCGTGTAGTTTATTGTATTTTTAATAGGGAAATATCAAATTGTTTTCAAAAATGTGAATTCAAGTCGAATCATGTTGACATAATTTTTATTGAATTATATTAACAACCAGTTTTCCAAAAATCGTTAACTACCTACTTTTATGTTGAAAGACTTGAAATTCCTGTACTGATGTGAATTTTTCTTTCAGATATATTTTAGAGGGTTACAACGGTTGATTGTAGAATTGTATTAATGGCGAAAATATTAATCTTTCAAATATTTATTTACAAAACATGAACATAACTTCAAAAACAACTTCAAGGTTTAAGGGAATTAATTCTGTCAGCAAAAGATTTTGAATTTGTTTAATCTTTATTAGTCAATTATTTTTGACATAATATGTACATATGTACATTCATGAAAGACATGTTACATGCAAAGTAAAATATAAAATATGTCCCATTCTATATTCCACACTACACTGTATTTTGTAAAATATTTGAGAATAAAACTACTCTTTTTGCGATAAAAACAGACGTTAATACATATGTGCTTTCAACACTGTCAGTTAAACAAAACAATTAGCATTTTAGACCGTCGTATTGCCGTGAAACCCCGAGGGGGACCACCTAACAGTATAGGTGAATCCTAGACGCGTTTCGTATAATGCGAATTTTTTCGGTTAATCGGGATTTTATTTTTCAATAGTTTGTTTCGGATTTTCGAAAATCGCGATTCGTATAATCGGGATTGTACTGTATATCTGATTCAATTCATCACACCGGTACAATTAAACATTTCAAAAAAGAATTAAACTGTCTTATCTTATCTGATGAAGTCACATTGATTTCAAGAATTATTCATCTAATAATAAATTAGATAGTTAAAAATTCTTAGAAATGCCAATAACCTCATTAGGTAAGCCATTGTATATATATATATATATATATATATATATATATATACAATGGCTTACCTAATGAGGTTATATATATATATATATATATATAAATATATATCAACAATTTTAATTCCCAATATACAACAATAGTTATAAGTATGATAAGGGGTGTGGGAAAATTGATAAGTGTTATAATTTCACTCTTCTTTATTTCATTTAGTCGACATTTCACAAGTTCCACAGTCGGGATAACGTAATAATGAAATCTGTGTTCCGGACTATTTCTGTGAGAGGGGATTGGATTCGGTTCATGGAGTCTTTCAATAATCGCATTTGTTCTGAGTTCGGTGAGAGTGAATTACTGCGACCAAGTGTGATTTAATGCTATTCTATGTTTCATTTGTCATGTGCGTGTATTCTGTGGCAAGTCTGGTTGACAGCATTTTTGACAACCTCTCATTTTGTTGATTTTTCTGTTTACCTTATTTACATATGATAATTGATTTCTACTCTTGTGCTAACGAAATATCAGATCTTTTTCACAAGTTCTACAGTCGGGATAACGTAATAATGAAATCTGTGTTCCGGACTATTTCTGTGAGAGGGGATTGGATTCGGTTCATGGAGTCTTTCAATAATCGCATTTGTTCTGAGTTCGGTGAGAGTGAATTACTGCGACCAAGTGTGATTTAATGCTATTCTATGTTTCATTTGTCATGTGCGTGTATTCTGTGGCAAGTCTGGTTGACAGCATTTTTGACAACCTCTCATTTTGTTGATTTTTCTGTTTACCTTATTTACATATGATAATTGATTTCTACTCTTGTGCTAACGAAATATCAGATCTTTTTTCGCTAAAATTGTTGATGTTCTTGTTCATTGCTTTCTTGAGAGCTATTGATTTGTGTTCAAATAAGATCTTTACAACTCTGTATTTCGGTATGTACTATTTTTACATGTTTTGTGGTTGCCATGTTTTTGACTGTTTTCTATTGCTATTGTAGAGTCCTGAAGAAGGTCCCCATCGGGATCGAAACGTCGACTAAATGAAATAAAGAAGAGTGAAATTATAACACTTATCAATTTTCCCACACCCCTTATCATACTTATAACTATTTTTATATATATATATATATATATATATGGCAAATAAACATTTTAAAAGTAGGCATTTAAGATCTCAAAAGAGGAAACGTCAAACTTTTGTTGGTTACCTGATGATGTCACGGTCATTAAAGCTAACAGTGTATTCGACTGGCTGCACCAATGCGAAATAAATCGAATTTTTTCAGTGCTAAATGACGTAATTAGTTCGAATTGATTCGCTCTGGTGCAGCCTGTCAATACGCTATAAGATGCATAGGGTTTTCTATGCATCTTAATTAAAGTATAATTTAACTTTCTAATAGCTATCTCAGATATCCATGATAATTTGAGAATAAACTAAATTTAGGTTCTGTTACTAGCAAATATTTGTTGTTTAAGGGTCAGCAATGAATAAATAATACGAAAAAAAATTATTAATAACATAAACAATTTTAAAATACTTGAAAAAAAGTCTAAATTGATTTTTGCTTATCTGATGACGTCATGGTTATTAAAAGATTATTTAATTATCTACCAATAGATAGTAAACTCTTTCAAGCACACAGAATCTCCATTGAAATATAACCTGAAAGCACAGCCAATTTTTTTTTTTATTTTCTAAATATTTTTTTAGTGATTATTGGTAAAGGGGCAATAGAATGAAACGTAGTACAATCAAAAACAGATTTTTTTCTACTGAAGTACAGTTTTTGAGGTGGTATATCTTATGTACCACCATGCAATATAAGAAACTCATAACAGTATCGAAAATATTGAAGTTGAATAAAAAATTTTTAATTTGCATGATACTCAGCAAAACAGATTTTAGATTTTGACAGACATAATGGTACACTACAAGTTTTTTGTACTACAATGGTCACATCTTCTTCTGGATGCGTATATCGGCATGTGCGAATTATATTTGTTTTTTATTTCTGGATGCACGGAAGGAAATTGAAATTGTTCGATAAATATCGATACTTTCATTTCAGATACTATCGATAGTCGATATTTTCAATACCGCTACATGTATATTATCTATATTTAAGAGTATCAAATTCGCTATTTCTTAATATTTCGCACTATGATTTCGACCTCACGAAACTTATTATAGTTTTTCATTCGGTATTATCTCTCAAAATTATTTCATTTAAAACTCTAGTTCCATTAGTCGAAAATCCTGATTTAGCGGACTCAAAAATAAATATGTAGAGCAGTTTTGAAATTCTACACATCGAAAATAAAAAGTTAACTAACTAAATCAAATCCTCTACATGCTATGACTAAGATGTCTAAAAACATGGTGTATGCACTTGTCAATTTTTGAATGCAATGACATTCGACCAAATTGAGAATATTAGTTTGAATTTCAAATTGCGAGTGATGCCAAATATTATAAACACAGCAGTTCGGTTCGAATAATCTATGTTCTAACCTAAAATTTTCATTTACAGTTTACACTGTTATTGTTATAAGATATTTGTTATGAAATGAAGCATTTGATTTGTTCCAACTATCAGCCATCAGTATGAAAATATGGAAATATGTAAAATATTCTGGCTCTGTAATCAATGGAAAATGTTAGACTCCACTTGTAATCAAATTTGTTCTTAATGTGTACCTACATTATAGCCAACTTTACTACTTAATTCATCTTGATTTTGGCATTGAAAATAAATGAGAAGTATTCAATATAAATATCCACAATAGAATATTATCCTGTTTCTTTCAACTCGCCTAATTTGTTTTCACATTAAAACAATTATGGCCCTCTTGGAAGTATGTCAATCATATGCTCTTAGGATGAATTTATGGAATAGCAAAAGAATAAAAGTATTCAATCTCAATCACATGAAAATTTGTCTAGTGGTATGTTTCGATGTGAGTTTGAATGACCCGAAGAAGAAGTATTGTTCGATAGCAGCAGTCTTTAGTGGGAAATGATTGTTGTCATTATAATGGGACTATTTTGTGAAAACTTTTTTAAACACGGGCTTTATGAATAATCTGGACTTTTCAAAAAGAATGTTGATTTTAGTGAAGTATCTTCTTATTATCAGAGCTGTGCCAAAGCTCAGTAATTTGTTATCAAATCGAGGAGTTGAGGTGAGCTTATTCAAATAACTTCATTTTCAAACTAAGTTGGCTAGTACTTCAATTCTAAAATCTGAGACATGACATCATAGTAAATATTCATTTCTGTGGTTTTTTTTCCACAACAGAACAGAGTTGCATTCAGCCAAAGTACCCAATTTTTTGAATTTCACAGATATTTTTTTTTTTTTAAGATCAAGCTATTCGAAAACGGCGCTTTGTACGAGAAAATATGAAGAATACTTTTATTTTTCAAATTAGCCAAATATTTTTCAATGATCGTTCAAATTACTCTTAAGAGTTGGTTTCTTCGAATTTCTGGTATTTTTATGGGATGTAATGTTCATAATAAAGAAACAGAAGAATGTGTATGGAATCTTATGTTCGGAGAATAATAGCTTTTTCTGCTTCAGAAGTCGACGGAAAAAGGCGTCTGCTTGAAGGATAGGACTTCATAATCGGGGTGCTTTCGCAAAGCGCCAGACCTTGGAGGCTGGTGGTAGGTCGGCTTGGAAGAATTTGCCACGGAGAACTCAAAGGATGGAGCTGGTTGCTTAGCAAGAAGAACCTGCTGAAGGCCTCTCAACATCTTAAGGAATTGTGTACACAGTGTGCCTTTATGTATCCGTCTTCGGTGCCCTGCATCCTTAGCGCTTGCCTGGTCAGTCTGGAGCCAGATACCACCTTGAGGTGAGTTTGTCATAGAGAACATTAGAAATTTTAAAATTTGGTTTAGGTAATTCTAAAAATATTTTTTGTGAGGTAATATAAATAACTTAATATCTCCCATTTTTTATGGATGAATGAGATGTCACTTTGACATGTTATACATATATGTTGAACTCATGGAAGAATGTCAATGCCTTCTGCACTTGTATTATAAAAAATATTTGCATTAAAAATAAACTTAAATCCATGCGCATTTCTAAGACATACTGTGAAGCTCTGATATATACATAAAAAAAGACATTTAATCAGAAATTGGTTACCACAAATATCCGCTTTATCTTGGTGAACAAATTTTTTATTATCCCCGTATCACATTAGGCCTTCTTTGTGTCCATTTCTGAATGAGCATGCCTATTCTTGACTATTGGATCAAGCGAAATCAATTCTAATTCAAATGCCATATATGGCTGACATTATTTTTGAAATATATTATTATTGTTTTATTCAGAACATTCATCTACATTTTTAATCAAATGACGCTTCATCAGTTAGCTTTAGGGGGATTGGGATGAAGAAAAATTTTTAAATAATTTAAATATATTACATTTTATTTACACAATATTTATTATATCAAAGATCCTTACAAAATTATACAATTAAAAAAAAGAAAACCTTCCGGATGGAATCGATGAATCATGATTCATCGATTCGATTTCATGTCAAATATCCGGAAGGTTTTCTCTATTATCAGTGATGTCCTACATAAGGGGCAGGACTCATTTGAATGCGCAACCCATTCCTGCAAGCACTCCTTATGATAACAGTGTACGCATCCCGTGAGGTATATGTCTCCTGATATGTCGCTGAGACAAACGCTACATTCTCCATCTAGCACGCCCCTAGAAAAAAAAAAATATACGTATTAATTTGTTGTTTGATAGGTACAATATGATTATTATTCATTTCATACACATTTCTAACACATATAGAATAAAAATTACACAGGTACAGTGCAATTATGATATTTCAAGAATTGTTAAAAAAATTTGATGTAAATCCTTACCTTTTCATAGATTCTATCACTGTTCTATTAAGTTCCTCCTCTGTTAAATTATAATTAACAGGGATGAAACAAATTGCGTCGAATAAATTTTCAGACATTGTGAATTTAAATTAAACACTGTTCTACTAACTTCTACTAAGTTTAGCAAGACACTGAATGAAAACATAGGGAGAACAGAACCATGAAGCTAAAGATCTTCATAGAGCAGATACCTTTTTCTTCTTCTTTTCTTTGGGATCTAGGATTCTATTCTCAAACTTATAATATTGATTTTAAACGATCAAATTGATGAAAACATTATAACAGTATGCCATTAAAAGATTAATTATTCATGTATTTCAAACAGAAAAAATTATTTGGATGAATATGTTAAAATTTTGATATATTTACTTGAACACAGATTCACAATTAGGGTGAAGATCTTCATAGAGCATATACCTTTTTCTTCTTCTTTTTCTTGGGAAATTTTTTATTATCCCCGTATCACATTAGGCCTTATTTGTGTCCATTTCTGAATGAGTATGCCTACAGGCCTATTTTTGACAATTGAATCAAGCATCAATTAAACATTTTACCCTGATATATCAAAATGCAGGTCGACCAACACCATTTTTATCTGTTTGATGTGGCATTGCTCAAATTATAAAGGACACTTTCTATAACAGCGTTTGTGTTTGCAATTCATGTTTTGTTGATTGTGGAATTGTATTAATGGCGAAAATATTAATCTTTCAAATATTTATTAACAAATCATGAATATAACTTCAAGGTTTGAGAGAATTAATTCTGTCAGCAAAAGATTTTGAGGTTTCATGAGAAAAATATTCGCGAATTATCATTATATTTCGTTTCTTAGTTGAACTTTTCAATATTTAACCTAAATAATGTCATAAAAAATATGTTTCTTATTTTTGATCAGTTATAAAAGTACTTAAGAACTCAATTTAAGCATTATACTATTACTTACTAAATAGATAGTTAAATAATTCTTGAAATTTTTTCTTAAACTTTAAAACTATCCGTTTTTGTAACTAATAGATGGTTTAATAATTCCCTGAATGACTGTTATTATTAGATGAATAACATCAGTTTGATGTCTTCTAAGTATTCAAAATGTTTTTTAAGTCAAACTATTATAAATATCTTACTTTTGAATCTTCTAATTATTCTTAGTACATTTGGACGTAATAAGCCGTGTAGTTTATTGTATTTTTAATAGGGAAATATCAAATTGTTTTCAAAAATGTGAATTCAAGTCGAATCATGTTGACATAATTTTTATTGAATTATATTAACAACCAGTTTTCCAAAAATCGTTAACTACCTACTTTTATGTTGAAAGACTTGAAATTCCTGTACTGATGTGAATTTTTCTTTCAGATATATTTTAGAGGGTTACAACGGTTGATTGTAGAATTGTATTAATGGCGAAAATATTAATCTTTCAAATATTTATTTACAAAACATGAACATAACTTCAAAAACAACTTCAAGGTTTAAGGGAATTAATTCTGTCAGCAAAAGATTTTGAATTTGTTTAATCTTTATTAGTCAATTATTTTTGACATAATATGTACATAAATGCCTAAATATGTACATATGTACATTCATGAAAGACATGTTACATGCAAAGTAAAATATAAAATATGTCCCATTCTACATTCCACACTACACTGTATTTTGTAAAATATTTGAGAATAAAACTACTCTTTTTGCGATAAAAACAGACGTTAATACATATGTGCTTTCAACACTGTCAGTTAAACAAAACAATTAGCATTTTAGACCGTCGTATTGCCGTGAAACCCCGAGGGGGACCACCTAACAGTATAGGTGAATCCTAGACGCGTTTCGTATAATGCGAATTTTTTCGGTTAATCGGGATTTTATTTTTCAATAGTTTGTTTCGGATTTTGGAAAATCGCGATTCGTATAATCGGGATTGTACTGTATATCTGATTCAATTCATCACACCGGTACAATTAAACATTTTAAAAAAGAATTAAACTGTCTTATCTTATCTGATGAAGTCACATTCATTTCAAGAATTATTCATCTAATAATAAATTAGATAGTTAAAAATTCTTAGAAATGCCAATAACCTCATTAGGTAAGCCATTATATATATATGGCAAATAAACATTTTAAAAGTAGGTACTTAAGATCTCAAAAGAGGAAACGTCAAACTTTTGTTGGTTACCTGATGATGTCACGGTCATTAAAGCTAACAGTGTATTCGACTGGCTGCACCAATGCGAAATAAATCGAATTTTTTCAGTGCTAAATGACGTAATTAGTTCGAATTGATTCGCTCTGGTGCAGCCTGTCAATACGCTATAAGATGCATAGGGTTTTCTATGCATCTTAATTAAAGTATAATTTAACTTTCTAATAGCTATCTCAGATATCCATGATAATTTGAGAATAAACTAAATTTAGGTTCTGTTACTAGCAAATACTTGTTGTTTAAGGGTCAGCAATGAATAAATAATACGAAAAAAAATTATTAATAACATAAACAATTTTAAAATACTTGAAAAAAAGTCTAAATTGATTTTTGCTTATCTGATGACGTCATGGTTATTAAAAGATTATTTAATTATCTACCAATAGATAGTAAACTCTTTCAAGCACACAGAATCTCCATTGAAATATAACCTGAAAGCACAGCCAAATTTTTTTTTTATTTTCTAAATATTTTTTTAGGGATTATTGGTAAAGGGGCAATAGAATGAAACGTAGTACAATCAAAAACAGATTTTTTTCTACAGAAGTACAGTTTTTGAGGTGGTATATCTTATGTACCACCATGCAATATAAGAAACTCATAACAGTATCGAAAATATTGAAGTTGAATAAAAAATTTTTAATTTGCATGATACTCAGCAAAACAGATTTTAGATTTTGACAGACATAATGGTACACTACAAGTTTTTTGTACTACAATGGTCACATCTTCTTCTGGATGCGTATATCGGCATGTGCGAATTATATTTGTTTTTTATTTCTGGATGCACGGAAGGAAATTGAAATTGTTCGATAAATATCGATACTTTCATTTCAGATACTATCGATAGTCGATATTTTCAATACCGCTACATGTATATTATCTATATTTAAGAGTATCAAATTCGCTATTTCTTAATATTTCGCACTATGATTTCGACCTCACGAAACTTATTATACTTTTTCATTCGGTATTATCTCTCAAAATTATTTCATTAAAAACTCTAGTTCCATTAGTCGAAAATCCTGATTTAGCGGACTCAAAAATAAATATGTAGAGCAGTTTTGAAATTCTACACATCGAAAATAAAAAGTTATGTCTCCACCTTTCTTGAAGCACAAGAAATAAATAGACACAATAAAATTGGAAATTAATTCAACGGCCGTTTTCAAATATCCTACTGCACCTAAACGTCTGAACCATTTATTGGTAATTGCTGGAATTCCCAAGATCCCTTGTACCTACCCCATATTTACCTATTCAATAAGTAGTATTTTCAGTTTTGAAATTATACATATTGAAGATATGCGAACTACTAAATACCTATGTCGTTTTCAACATGATCTGTTCACGATTAATCTGGATTTTCGAATAATAATATTGAAAAATATCGAATTTGACACTCTAAAATAAATATCGACTACCTTCGATATGTAGAATTTCAGAACTGAAGTATCTACTTCATTTTGAAAACTACTAAATATGTGTTTTCACCTGAATCTGGTCACGATAAATCAGAATTTTTGACTAATTCAACTAGATCATAATATGTTTCGTGTGGTCGAAATCAATATGCGAAATATTAATCGTTTTCAACTGAATTTTATCACAATAAATCAGGATTTTCGACTAATGGAACCAGAACATAATATCTTCCGTCTGCTCGAAATCATGATCTGAAATATTGAAAAATATCGAATTAGATACTCTAAAATAGATATTGATATGTAGAATCGTAACACTAAAATTCTGCTTAACGAAAATTTTCCATAAAAATGGGAGCTAAATGTGTCGTTTTCAACTGAATATCATCATCTGAATTTCATGTTAGAAAAACTTTTTTGAATTCAATAGAATTTTCTCACACCAAAATATTACCTACAGCGACATATATATCAATATATCGATATTTTTACTCTTACATATTTCGATAGCGTCAGAAAATATCGATTGTTTTCTGTCCCTTGCCCATCCCTAATCGAAATGACAAGTGTTCATCCATATTGGCGCTAAAACAAAATATAACCTAGATGCACGGTGGTACAAATCTTGAACACATACGTTCATTCGCCAGAATAATTTAGTGAAAATAATCCGAATGAAGGAAATTGAATATTCCAGAAAATAACGTTGGAAATCAGGCGGTGAATGTTTAAACACTGTGTTATATGAAAAACAATGTCGACAGCTCAGTTTACAGTCTACAAAATCAACAAGTCTGCAAGTTAGTTTTACAATTAACTAAATCAAATCCTCCACAACATGCTATGACTAAGATGTCTAAAAACATGGTGTATGCACTCGTCAATTTTTGAATGCAATGACATTCGACCAAATTGAGAATATTAGTTTGAATTTCAAATTGCGAGTGATGCCAATTAAAACATTGAAACAATTATGGCCCTCTTGGAAGTATGTCAATCATATGCTCTTAGGATGAATTTATGGAATAGCAAAAGAATAAAAGTATTCAATCTCAATCACATGAAAATTTGTCTAGTGGTATGTTTCGATGTGAGTTTGAATGACCCGAAGAAGAAGTATTGTTCGATAGCAGCAGTCTTTAGTGGGAAATGATTGTTGTCATTATAATGGGACTATTTTGTGAAAACTTTTTTAAACACGGGCTTTATGAATAATCTGGACTTTTCAAAAAGAATGTTGATTTTAGTGAAGTATCTTCTTATTATCAGAGCTGTGCCAAAGCTCAGTAATTTGTAATCAAATCGAGGAGTTGAGGTGAGCTTATTCAAATAACTTCATTTTCAAACTAAGTTGGCTAGTACTTCAATTCTAAAATCTGAGACATGACATCATAGTAAATATTCATTTCTGTGGTTTTTATTCCACAACAGAACAGAGTTGCATTCAGCCAAAGTAACCAATTTTTTGAATTTCACAGATAATTTTTTTTTTAAGATCAAGTTATTCGAAAACGGCGCTTTGTACGAGAAAATATGAAGAATACTTTTATTTTTCAAATTAGCCAAATATTCTTCAATGAACGTTCAAATTACTCTTAAGAGTTGGTTTCTTCGAATTTCTGGTATTTTTATGGGATGTAATGTTCATAATAAAGAAACAGAAGAATGTGTATGGAATCTTGTGTTCGGGGAATAATAGCTTTTTCTGCTTCAGAAGTCGACGGAAAAAGGCGTCTGCTCGAAGGATAGGACTTCATAATCGGGGTGCTTTCGCAAAGCGCCAGACCTTGGAGGCTGGTGGTAGGTCGGCTTGGAAGAATTTGCCACGGAGAACTCAAAGGATGGAGCTGGTTGCTTAGCAAGAAGAACCTGCTGAAGGCCTCTCAACATCTTAAGGAATTGTGTACACAGTGTGCCTTTATGTATCCGTCTTCGGTGCCCTGCATCCTTAGCGCTTGCCTGGTCAGTCTGGAGCCAGATACCACCTTGAGGTGAGTTTGTCATAGAGAACATTAGAAATTTTAAAATTTGGTTTAGGTAATTCTAAAAATATTTTTTGTGAGGTAATATAAATAACTTAATATCTCCCATTTTTTATGGATGAATGAGATGTCACTTTGACATGTTATACATATATGTTGAACTCATGGAAGAATGTCAATGCCTTCTGCACTTGTATTATAAAAAATATTTGCATTAAAAATAAACTTAAATCCATGCGCATTTCTAAGACATACTGTGAAGCTCTGATATATACATAAAAAAAGACATTTAATCAGAAATTGGTTACCACAAATATCCGCTTTATCTTGGTGAACAAATTTTTTATTATCCCCGTATCACATTAGGCCTTCTTTGTGTCCATTTCTGAATGAGCATGCCTATTCTTGACTATTGGATCAAGCGAAATCAATTCTAATTCAAATGCCATATATGGCTGACATTATTTTTGAAATATATTATTATTGTTCTATTCAGAACATTCATCTACATTTTTAATCAAATGACGCTTCATCAGTTAGCTTTAGGGGGATTGGGATGAAGAAAAATTTTTAAATAATTTAAATATATTACATTTTATTTACACAATATTTATTCCATGTCAATGATTATATCAAAGATCCTTACAAAATTATACAATTAAAAAAGAAAACCTTCCGGATGGAATCGATGAATGATTCATCGATTCGATTTCATGTCAAATATCCGGAAGGTTTTCTCTATTATCAGTGATGTCCTACATAAGGGGCAGGACTCATTTGAATGCGCAACCCATTCCTGCAAGCACTCCTTATGATAACAGTGTACGCATCCCGTGAGGTATATGTCTCCTGATATGTCGCTGAGACAAACGCTACATTCTCCATCTAGCACGCCCCTAGAAAAAAAAAATATACGTATTAATTTGTTGTTTGATAGGTACAATATGATTATTATTCATTTCATACACATTTCTAACACATATAGAATAAAAATTACACAGGTACAGTGCAATTATGATATTTCAAGAATTGTTAAAAAAATTTGATGTAAATCCTTACCTTTTCATAGATTCTATCACTGTTCTATTAAGTTCCTCCTCTGTTAAATTATAATTAACAGGGATGAAACAAATTGCGTCGAATAAATTTTCAGACATTGTGAATTTAAATTAAACACTGTTCTACTAACTTCTACTAAGTTTAGCAAGACACTGAATGAAAACATAGGGAGAACAGAACCATGAAGCTAAAGATCTTCATAGAGCAGATACCTTTTTCTTCTTCTTTTCTTTGGGATCTAGGATTCTATTCTCAAACTTATAATATTGATTTTGAACGATCAAATTGATGAAAACATTATAACAGTATGCCATTAAAAGATTAATTATTCATGTATTTCAAACAGAAAAAATTATTTGGATGAATATGTTAAAATTTTGATATATTTACTTGAACACAGATTCACAATTAGGGTGAAGATCTTCATAGAGCAGATACCTTTTTCTTCTTCTTTTTCTTGGGAAATTTTTTATTATCCCCGTATCACATTAGGCCTTATTTGTGTCCATTTCTGAATGAGTATGCCTACAGGCCTATTTTTGACAATTGAATCAAGCATCAATTAAACATTTTACCCTGATATATCAAAATGCAGGTCGACCAACACCATTTTTATCTGTTTGATGTGGCATTGCTCAAATTATAAAGGACACTTTCTATAACAGCGTTTGTGTTTGCAATTCATGTTTTGTTGATTGTGGAATTGTATTAATGGCGAAAATATTAATCTTTCAAATATTTATTAACAAATCATGAATATAACTTCAAGGTTTGAGAGAATTAATTCTGTCAGCAAAAGATTTTGAGGTTTCATGAGAAAAATATTCGCGAATTATCATTATATTTCGTTACTTAGTTGAACTTTTCAATATTTAACCTAAATAATGTCATAAAAAATATGTTTCTTATTTTTGATCAGTTATAAAAGAACTTAAGAACTCAATTTAAGCATTATACTATTACTTACTAAATAGGTTTAATAATTCCCTGAATGACTGTTATTATTAGATGAATAACATCAGTTTGATGTCTTCTAAGTATTCAAAATGTTTTTTAAGTCAAACTATTATAAATATCTTACTTTTGAATCTTCTAATTATTCTTAGTACATTTGGACGTAATAAGCCGTGTAGTTTATTGTATTTTTAATAGGGAAATATCAAATTGTTTTCAAAAATGTGAATTCAAGTCGAATCATGTTGACATAATTTTTATTGAATTATATTAACAACCAGTTTTCCAAAAATCGTTAACTACCTACTTTTATGTTGAAAGACTTGAAATTCCTGTACTGATGTGAATTTTTCTTTCAGATATATTTTAGAGGGTTACAACGGTTGATTGTAGAATTGTATTAATGGCGAAAATATTAATCTTTCAAATATTTATTTACAAAACATGAACATAACTTCAAAAACAACTTCAAGGTTTAAGGGAATTAATTCTGTCAGCAAAAGATTTTGAATTTGTTTAATCTTTACTAGTACGCCCATAGATCTACCTTGTAGGTAGATCAATATATCCTGTAGATCTACCTAATAGGTAGATCAATGTTGTCCATAGATCTACCTTGTAGGTAGATCAATGTTGCCCACAGATCTACCTTGTAGGTAGATCAATGTTGTCCATAGATCTACCTTGTAGGTAGATCATCATAGCCCATAGATCTACCTTTTAGGTTGATCAATATAGCCCATAGATCCATATTTTAATTCATTCATAAATACTTCCATATCTCCTGTAAAATCGATATCGCACTGTATAAAAAATATTCATCGCACGTATATCTTCGCAAATTATGCAAGAGAAAACAAATCTAAAGCTCTTATTCCAATTTCCAGATTCCATAAGGTCTCGATTTTCCAGAAATGTATAATTGGCGCTTGAAAATTGTACACCCTGTATATAATCGTCAATCCCCACCTGTATACCTTCAAGAATTATGCAATTGAATGATAACCTAAAGAGCTAACATGACAACTATAAGAAAAGTTTTCAGTTCTCCAGAGACATCTCGGAAATTGTACACTCTGTATAAACGTTATTCATCGCACGTATATCTTCGCAAATTATGTGAGAGAAATCTAACTTGAAATTTCAATTTTCAGATTTCATAAGTTTTCAATTTTACAGAAAAGCATAATTGGCGCTCGAAAATTGTACACCCTGTATAATATGGTCAATTTATCGAAAAACCTCCAATAGACAACTTGAAAAAAAAACAATGTATAATCGTTATTCTTATATGTACTTTGAAAATCGGAAAAACATAATTATATGTGTATACTACGAAATCATTCACACAATAGACTAAACAAAAAATTGATCCATTTCAATAATCCGAAGCATTCACCGCCAAATAATATAAAAATTAATAACTGGCGAAAAATTAAGAAAAAAAAAAGTTATTACCTGCTGCAAGATTTGAACTCGCATCCCAACAGAGACCTCAGATTGTACGACCGCATCCCTAACGACCCGGCCACAACGCCTTTGCATATTAGGTGCATTTGTGCTTCTTATAGGAATAATGTCAAAAAAACTGGTGACAGAGATTCTATAAATTGATGAATTTTCATGAATTTCGTTTAAAAAATCGTTAAATATAAAGGAAATCGAATTAAAATATCTCTACCTACCAGTTTTCTCCGCCTCAAATGCTGATATCTTTCCAAAATGATATATTTACCTTGACAATTCACATGAAACGGAATGCTTCAAGATTTGACCAATTTCCATGAAAATATCAACAAAACGCAAAAATACCATCATAAAAGGGCGGTACATACAGGTGTAGTCTATTATTTCCTCAAATTTCTCGTTAAAAACTTTTCAAATAACCAAATGACTCCTGTAGAGGCTTCTGGCAAACCAAGCTTTCCACTGACACAAAACGATTCCGCTTGAAAATATCATAAAATATACATGGAAAAAGGGATATAAATCGCATCTGATTCATCTTTTCTTGCATATTTCCTCTCGATTCGTCCAAATTTCAACATTTCCATTAAAATATCATCTGACGTTTCCCATTTTCATTCTGTATTTCGACGATTTCATGAATGAGCACAGAATTGGTTAAAACGTCAGAATATTTTGAATAGATTATTAGATTGATCCTTGATTTTATTATACAGTTATTCATATTTCAAATAGTTCTATTCATCAAGAGTACACAGTAAAAATAATATAAAACCTAAATATTCTAGAAACGTCAATTGCCGCGGACGTTGCTAGGCCCGTTGCTACCCAAGGACATCGTAGTATTTTCCTATTGGTCGTTCACGTCGACGTGAATCTGGAAATTCGTCGGGAAATTTCCCAAACTTTATCCGTTCATTCCCAGGTAATCCCGAAAAATCGGGAAACGGGAATATCCGCGGGAGTTAATTCGACATTTTCTCTTTCTTCCCGTACTTTTAGTTTTTCTCGTATCTCTCCCAGAGCCGAGAACACTCGACCGCAAAATCGGTCCAAAATCGTTCGATTTTCGGTGGGAGGAGCGCTTACGAGTTTAATATAGTATAGATTAGTCAATTATTTTTGACATAATATGTACATATGTACATTCATGAAAGACATGTTACATGCAAAGTAAAATATAAAATATGTCCCATTCTATATTCCACACTACACTGTATTTTGTAAAATATTTGAGAATAAAACTACTCTTTTTGCGATAAAAACAGACGTTAATACATATGTGCTTTCAACACTGTCAGTTAAACAAAACAATTAGCATTTTAGACCGTCGTATTGCCGTGAAACCCCGAGGGGGACCACCTAACAGTATAGGTGAATCCTAGACGCGTTTCGTATAATGCGAATTTTTTCGGTTAATCGGGATTTTATTTTTCAATAGTTTGTTTCGGATTTTCGAAAATCGCGATTCGTATAATCGGGATTGTACTGTATATCTGATTCAATTCATCACACCGGTACAATTAAACATTTCAAAAAAGAATTAAACTGTCTTATCTTATCTGATGAAGTCACATTGATTTCAAGAATTATTCATCTAATAATAAATTAGATAGTTAAAAATTCTTAGAAATGCCAATAACCTCATTAGGTAAGCCATTGTATATATATATATATATATATATATATATATATATATATATATATATATATATATACAATGGCTTACCTAATGAGGTTATATATATATATATATATATATACATATATATATATATATATATATATATATATATATATATATATATATATATATATATATATATATATGGCAAATAAACATTTTAAAAGTAGGTACTTAAGATCTCAAAAGAGGAAACGTCAAACTTTTGTTGGTTACCTGATGATGTCACGGTCATTAAAGCTAACAGTGTATTCGACTGGCTGCACCAATGCGAAATAAATCGAATTTTTTCAGTGCTAAATGACGTAATTAGTTCGAATTGATTCGCTCTGGTGCAGCCTGTCAATACGCTATAAGATGCATAGGGTTTTCTATGCATCTTAATTAAAGTATAATTTAACTTTCTAATAGCTATCTCAGATATCCATGATAATTTGAGAATAAACTAAATTTAGGTTCTGTTACTAGCAAATACTTGTTGTTTAAGGGTCAGCAATGAATAAATAATACGAAAAAAAATTATTAATAACATAAACAATTTTAAAATACTTGAAAAAAAGTCTAAATTGATTTTTGCTTATCTGATGACGTCATGGTTATTAAAAGATTATTTAATTATCTACCAATAGATAGTAAACTCTTTCAAGCACACAGAATCTCCATTGAAATATAACCTGAAAGCACAGCCAAATTTTTTTTTTATTTTCTAAATATTTTTTTAGTGATTATTGGTAAAGGGGCAATAGAATGAAACGTAGTACAATCAAAAACAGATTTTTTTCTACTGAAGTACAGTTTTTGAGGTGGTATATCTTATGTACCACCATGCAATATAAGAAACTCATAACAGTATCGAAAATATTGAAGTTGAATAAAAAATTTTTAATTTGATTGATACTCAGCAAAACAGATTTTAGATTTTGACAGACATAATGGTACACTACAAGTTTTTTGTACTACAATGGTCACATCTTCTTCTGGATGCGTATATCGGCATGTGCGAATTATATTTGTTTTTTATTTCTGGATGCACGGAAGGAAATTGAAATTGTTCGATAAATATCGATACTTTCATTTCAGATACTATCGATAGTCGATATTTTCAATACCGCTACATGTATATTATCTATATTTAAGAGTATCAAATTCGCTATTTCTTAATATTTCGCACTATGATTTCGACCTCACGAAACTTATTATACTTTTTCATTCGGTATTATCTCTCAAAATTATTTCATTTAAAACTCTAGTTCCATTAGTCGAAAATCCTGATTTAGCGGACTCAAAAATAAATATGTAGAGCAGTTTTGAAATTCTACACATCGAAAATAAAAAGTTAACTAACTAAATCAAATCCTCTACATGCTATGACTAAGATGTCTAAAAACATGGTGTATGCACTCGTCAATTTTTGAATGCAATGACATTCGACCAAATTGAGAATATTAGTTTGAATTTCAAATTGCGAGTGATGCCAAATATTATAAACACAGCAGTTCGGTTCGAATAATCTATGTTCTAACCTAAAATTTTCATTTACAGTTTACACTGTTATTGTTATAAGATATTTGTTATGAAATGAAGCATTTAATTTGTTCCAACTATCAGCCATCAGTATGAAAATATGGAAATATGTAAAATATTCTGGCTCTGTAATCAATGGAAAATGTTAGACTCCACTTGTAATCAAATTTGTTCTTAATGTGTACCTACATTATAGCCAACTTTACTACTTAATTCATCTTGATTTTGGCATTGAAAATAAATGAGAAGTATTCAATATAAATATCCACAATAGAATATTATCCTGTTTCTTTCAACTCGCCTAATTTGTTTATTTCATACTGATACATTACAAAGGAATAAATGCTTAGTTACCGTAACTATAAACATTGTCATAACTCCCTTGGGAGTTAAACAGGGCAGTTATAGATCTTTAACTCCCTCTAAAGTGTTCACAAAAACAAACCGACATTTGTCGAATTTACCACTAAAGTTGTTACCCGAATTGCAAGGATTTTCTATTAAACGGTTGTCAATGTTAATGACTGTATTCAAACATGAAGTTGTTTCCCTTCTTTCATCTGACATGCCAACTAACAGTCTTGCAGTTTTGTTTTTCAATTCCATGCTGTCGGCCAAATACCCTTCTGCCACCGTTGAACTTCGCCATCCATCATGTCTCTTCAATGTTGTCATATTTGCTCCTGCATTGACCAAGGCAGTCGCAGAAGTCCTTCGCAGACAATGTCCTGTGAATGTTTCTGGATACGGCAATTCCAAAAAACTAGCAAAGAAATTTGTCATATTCCTTTTTGTACTTAAGTTCCGACTTTGTTGGTAGTAGTACGGAACGAGCTTTTTCAGCCTTTTCCAACAAATCTCTTGAAATCTCAATTCTCTCTGAGTTTGCATTCATTTTCACTAATTTGAATATGATGAGAAACACGATATGACAAATATCTACAATGTTGTCAGTGACATTTCCATGGCAACCATGCCTACTTAATTCTTAATAAAGATAATTCGTTTTGTTCTGAAAACCAAAACAATTTGGTTTTTATATTTCATGCAGTATGAAATAAAATTAATTATCTATCTTGTGAGTTATTGGATTTTAACCACCTCGGGCAACGCAACAATCCCTCGGGACTTACGTCCCTCGGGATTGAAATCTGTTGCCCTCTGTGGTTAAAACCCTCATAACTCCCTTGATACATAAATAACTATTTCACATTAAAACAATTATGGCCCTCTTGGAAGTATGTCAATCATATGCTCTTAGGATGAATTTATGGAATAGCAAAAGAATAAAAGTATTCAATCTCAATCACATGAAAATTTGTCTAGTGGTATGTTTCGATGTGAGTTTGAATGACCCGAAGAAGAAGTATTGTTCGATAGCAGCAGTCTTTAGTGGGAAATGATTGTTGTCATTATAATGGAACTATTTTGTGAAAACTTTTTTAAACACGGGCTTTATGAATAATCTGGACTTTTCAAAAAGAATGTTGATTTTAGTGAAGTATCTTCTTATTATCAGAGCTGTGCCAAAGCTCAGTAATTTGTAATCAAATCGAGGAGTTGAGGTGAGCTTATTCAAATAACTTCATTTTCAAACTAAGTTGGCTAGTACTTCAATTCTAAAATCTGAGACATGACATCATAGTAAATATTCATTTCTGTGGTTTTTTTTTCCACAACAGAACAGAGTTGCATTCAGCCAAAGTACCCAATTTTTTGAATTTCACAGATAATTTTTTTTTTAAGATCAAGTTATTCGAAAACGGCGCTTTGTACGAGAAAATATGAAGAATACTTTTATTTTTCAAATTAGCCAAATATTCTTCAATGAACGTTCAAATTACTCTTAAGAGTTGGTTTCTTCGAATTTCTGGTATTTTTATGGGATGTAATGTTCATAATAAAGAAACAGAAGAATGTGTATGGAATCTTGTGTTCGGGGAATAATAGCTTTTTCTGCTTCAGAAGTCGACGGAAAAAGGCGTCTGCTCGAAGGATAGGACTTCATAATCGGGGTGCTTTCGCAAAGCGCCAGACCTTGGAGGCTGGTGGTAGGTCGGCTTGGAAGAATTTGCCACGGAGAACTCAAAGGATGGAGCTGGTTGCTTAGCAAGAAGAACCTGCTGAAGGCCTCTCAACATCTTAAGGAATTGTGTACACAGTGTGCCTTTATGTATCCGTCTTCGGTGCCCTGCATCCTTAGCGCTTGCCTGGTCAGTCTGGAGCCAGATACCACCTTGAGGTGAGTTTGTCATAGAGAACATTAGAAATTTTAAAATTTGGTTTAGGTAATTCTAAAAATATTTTTTGTGAGGTAATATAAATAACTTAATATCTCCCATTTTTTATGGATGAATGAGATGTCACTTTGACATGTTATACATATATGTTGAACTCATGGAAGAATGTCAATGCCTTCTGCACATGTATTATAAAAAATATTTGCATTAAAAATAAACTTAAATCCATGCGCATTTCTAAGACATACTGTGAAGCTCTGATATATACATAAAAAAAGACATTTAATCAGAAATTGGTTACCACAAATATCCGCTTTATCTTGGTGAACAAATTTTTTATTATCCCCGTATCACATTAGGCCTTCTTTGTGTCCATTTCTGAATGAGCATGCCTATTCTTGACTATTGGATCAAGCGAAATCAATTCTAATTCAAATGCCATATATGGCTGAGATTATTTTTGAAATATATTATTATTGTTTTATTCAGAACATTCATCTACATTTTTAATCAAATGACGCTTCATTAGTTAGCTTTAGGGGGATTGGGATGAAGAAAAATTTTTAAATAATTTAAATATATTACATTTTATTTACACAATATTTATTCCATGTCAATGATTATATCAAAGATCCTTACAAAATTATACAATTAAAAAAAAGAAAACCTTCCGGATGGAATCGATGAATCATGATTCATCGATTCGATTTCATGTCAAATATCCGGAAGGTTTTCTCTATTATCAGTGATGTCCTACATAAGGGGCAGGACTCATTTGAATGCGCAACCCATTCCTGCAAGCACTCCTTATGATAACAGTGTACGCATCCCGTGAGGTATATGTCTCCTGATATGTCGCTGAGACAAACGCTACATTCTCCATCTAGTACGCCCCTAGAAAAAAAAAAATATACGTATTAATTTGTTGTTTGATAGGTACAATATGATTATTATTCATTTCATACACATTTCTAACACATATAGAATAAAAATTACACAGGTACAGTGCAATTATGATATTTCAAGAATTGTTAAAAAAATTTGATGTAAATCCTTACCTTTTCATAGATTCTATCACTGTTCTATTAAGTTCCTCCTCTGTTAAATTATAATTAACAGGGATGAAACAAATTGCGTCGAATAAATTTTCAGACATTGTGAATTTAAATTAAACACTGTTCTACTAACTTCTACTAAGTTTAGCAAGACACTGAATGAAAACATAGGGAGAACAGAACCATGAAGCTAAAGATCTTCATAGAGCAGATACCTTTTTCTTCTTCTTTTCTTTGGGATCTAGGATTCTATTCTCAAACTTATAATATTGATTTTGAACGATCAAATTGATGAAAACATTATAACAGTATGCCATTAAAAGATTAATTATTCATGTATTTCAAACAGAAAAAATTATTTGGATGAATATGTTAAAATTTTGATATATTTACTTGAATACAGATTCACAATTAGGGTGAAGATCTTCATAGAGCAGATACCTTTTTCTTCTTCTTTTTCTTGGGAAATTTTTTATTATCCCCGTATCACATTAGGCCTTATTTGTGTCCATTTCTGAATGAGTATGCCTACAGGCCTATTTTTGACAATTGAATCAAGCATCAATTAAACATTTTACCCTGATATATCAAAATGCAGGTCGACCAACACCATTTTTATCTGTTTGATGTGGCATTGCTCAAATTATAATAACTTTCTATAACAGCGTTTGTGTTTGCAATTCATGTTTTGTTGATTGTGGAATTGTATTAATGGTGAAAATATTAATCTTTCAAATATTTATTAACAAATCATGAATATAACTTCAAAAACAACTTCAAGGTTTGAGAGAATTAATTCTGTCAGCAAAAGATTTTGAGGTTTCATGAGAAAAATATTCGCGAATTATCATTATATTTCGTTTCTTAGTTGAACTTTTCAATATTTAACCTAAATAATGTCATAAAAAATATGTTTCTTATTTTTGATCAGTTATAAAAGTACTTAAGAACTCAATTTAAGCATTATACTATTACTTACTAAATAGGTTTAATAATTCCCTGAATGACTGTTATTATTAGATGAATAACATCAGTTTGATGTCTTCTAAGTATTCAAAATGTTTTTTAAGTCAAACTATTATAAATATCTTACTTTTGAATCTTCTAATTATTCTTAGTACATTTGGACGTAATAAGCCGTGTAGTTTATTGTATTTTTAATAGGGAAATATCAAATTGTTTTCAAAAATGTGAATTCAAGTCGAATCATGTTGACATAATTTTTATTGAATTATATTAACAACCAGTTTTCCAAAAATCGTTAACTACCTACTTTTATGTTGAAAGACTTGAAATTCCTGTACTGATGTGAATTTTTCTTTCAGATATATTTTAGAGGGTTACAACGGTTGATTGTAGAATTGTATTAATGGCGAAAATATTAATCTTTCAAATATTTATTTACAAAACATGAACATAACTTCAAAAACAACTTCAAGGTTTAAGGGAATTAATTCTGTCAGCAAAAGATTTTGAATTTGTTTAATCTTTATTAGTCAATTATTTTTGACATAATATGTACATATGTACATTCATGAAAGACATGTTACATGCAAAGTAAAATATAAAATATGTCCCATTCTACATTCCACACTACACTGTATTTTGTAAAATATTTGAGAATAAAACTACTCTTTTTGCGATAAAAACAGACGTTAATACATATGTGCTTTCAACACTGTCAGTTAAACAAAACAATTAGCATTTTAGACCGTCGTATTGCCGTGAAACCCCGAGGGGGACCACCTAACAGTATAGGTGAATCCTAGACGCGTTTCGTATAATGCGAATTTTTTCGGTTAATCGGGATTTTATTTTTCAATAGTTTGTTTCGGATTTTGGAAAATCGCGATTCGTATAATCGGGATTGTACTGTATATCTGATTCAATTCATCACACCGGTACAATTAAACATTTTAAAAAAGAATTAAACTGTCTTATCTTATCTGATGAAGTCACATTCATTTCAAGAATTATTCATCTAATAATAAATTAGATAGTTAAAAATTCTTAGAAATGCCAATAACCTCATTAGGTAAGCCATTATATATATATGGCAAATAAACATTTTAAAAGTAGGTACTTAAGATCTCAAAAGAGGAAACGTCAAACTTTTGTTGGTTACCTGATGATGTCACGGTCATTAAAGCTAACAGTGTATTCGACTGGCTGCACCAATGCGAAATAAATCGAATTTTTTCAGTGCTAAATGACGTAATTAGTTCGAATTGATTCGCTCTGGTGCAGCCTGTCAATACGCTATAAGATGCATAGGGTTTTCTATGCATCTTAATTAAAGTATAATTTAACTTTCTAATAGCTATCTCAGATATCCATGATAATTTGAGAATAAACTAAATTTAGGTTCTGTTACTAGCAAATACTTGTTGTTTAAGGGTCAGCAATGAATAAATAATACGAAAAAAAATTATTAATAACATAAACAATTTTAAAATACTTGAAAAAAAGTCTAAATTGATTTTTGCTTATCTGATGACGTCATGGTTATTAAAACATTATTTAATTATCTACCAATAGATAGTAAACTCTTTCAAGCACACAGAATCTCCATTGAAATATAACCTGAAAGCACAGCCAAATTTTTTTTTTATTTTCTAAATATTTCTTTAGTGATTATTGGTAAAGGGGCAATAGAATGAAACGTAGTACAATCAAAAACAGATTTTTTTCTACTGAAGTACAGTTTTTGAGGTGGTATATCTTATGTACCACCATGCAATATAAGAAACTCATAACAGTATCGAAAATATTGAAGTTGAATAAAAAATTTTTAATTTGCATGATACTCAGCAAAACAGATTTTAGATTTTGACAGACATAATGGTACACTACAAGTTTTTTGTACTACAATGGTCACATCTTCTTCTGGATGCGTATATCGGCATGTGCGAATTATATTTGTTTTTTATTTCTGGATGCACGGAAGGAAATTGAAATTGTTCGATAAATATCGATACTTTCATTTCAGATACTATCGATAGTCGATATTTTCAATACCGCTACATGTATATTATCTATATTTAAGAGTATCAAATTCGCTATTTCTTAATATTTCGCACTATGATTTCGACCTCACGAAACTTATTATACTTTTTCATTCGGTATTATCTCTCAAAATTATTTCATTAAAAACTCTAGTTCCATTAGTCGAAAATCCTGATTTAGCGGACTCAAAAATAAATATGTAGAGCAGTTTTGAAATTCTACACATCGAAAATAAAAAGTTAACTAACTAAATCAAATCCTCTACATGCTATGACTAAGATGTCTAAAAACATGGTGTATGCACTCGTCAATTTTTGAATGCAATGACATTCGACCAAATTGAGAATATTAGTTTGAATTTCAAATTGCGAGTAATGCCAAATATTATAAACACAGCAGTTCGGTTCGAATAATCTATGTTCTAACCTAAAATTTTCATTTACAGTTTACACTGTTATTGTTATAAGATATTTGTTATGAAATGAAGCATTTAATTTGTTCCAACTATCAGCCATCAGTATGAAAATATGGAAATATGTAAAATATTCTGGCTCTGTAATCAATGGAAAATGTTAGACTCCACTTGTAATCAAATTTGTTCTTAATGTGTACCTACATTATAGCCAACTTTACTACTTAATTCATCTTGATTTTGGCATTGAAAATAAATGAGAAGTATTCAATATAAATATCCACAATAGAATATTATCCTGTTTCTTTCAACTCGCCTAATTTGTTTATTTCATACTGATACATTACAAAGGAATAAATGCTTAGTTACCGTAACTATAAACATTGTCATAACTCCCTTGGGAGTTAAACAGGGCAGTTATAGATCTTTAACTCCCTCTAAAGTGTTCACAAAAACAAACCGACATTTGTCGAATTTACCACTAAAGTTGTTACCCGAATTGCAAGGATTTTCTATTAAACGGTTGTCAATGTTGATGACTGTATTCAAACATGAAGTTGTTTCCCTTCTTTCATCTGACATGCCAACTAACAGTCTTGCAGTTTTGTTTTTCAATTCCATGCTGTCGGCCAAATACCCTTCTGCCACCGTTGAACTTCGCCATCCATCATGTCTCTTCAATGTTGTCATATTTGCTCCTGCATTGACCAAGGCAGTCGCAGAAGTCCTTCGCAGACAATGTCCTGTGAATGTTTCTGGATACGGCAATTCCAAAAAACTAGCAAAGAAATTTGTCATATTCCTTTTTGTACTTAAGTTCCGACTTTGTTGGTAGTAGTACGGAACGAGCTTTTTCAGCCTTTTCCAACAAATCTCTTGAAATCTCAATTCTCTCTGAGTTTGCATTCATTTTCACTAATTTGAATATGATGAGAAACACGATATGACAAATATCTACAATGTTGTCAGTGACATTTCCATGGCAACCATGCCTACTTAATTCTTAATAAAGATAATTCGTTTTGTTCTGAAAACCAAAACAATTTGGTTTTTATATTTCATGCAGTATGAAATAAAATTAATTATCTATCTTGTGAGTTATTGGATTTTAACCACCTCGGGCAACGCAACAATCCCTCGGGACTTACGTCCCTCGGGATTGAAATCTGTTGCCCTCTGTGGTTAAAACCCTCATAACTCCCTTGATACATAAATAACTATTTCACATTAAAACAATTATGGCCCTCTTGGAAGTATGTCAATCATATGCTCTTAGGATGAATTTATGGAATAGCAAAAGAATAAAAGTATTCAATCTCAATCACATGAAAATTTGTCTAGTGGTATGTTTCGATGTGAGTTTGAATGACCCGAAGAAGAAGTATTGTTCGATAGCAGCAGTCTTTAGTGGGAAATGATTGTTGTCATTATAATGGAACTATTTTGTGAAAACTTTTTTAAACACGGGCTTTATGAATAATCTGGACTTTTCAAAAAGAATGTTGATTTTAGTGAAGTATCTTCTTATTATCAGAGCTGTGCCAAAGCTCAGTAATTTGTAATCAAATCGAGGAGTTGAGGTGAGCTTATTCAAATAACTTCATTTTCAAACTAAGTTGGCTAGTACTTCAATTCTAAAATCTGAGACATGACATCATAGTAAATATTCATTTCTGTGGTTTTTTTTTCCACAACAGAACAGAGTTGCATTCAGCCAAAGTACCCAATTTTTTGAATTTCACAGATAATTTTTTTTTAAGATCAAGTTATTCGAAAACGGCGCTTTGTACGAGAAAATATGAAGAATACTTTTATTTTTCAAATTAGCCAAATATTCTTCAATGAACGTTCAAATTACTCTTAAGAGTTGGTTTCTTCGAATTTCTGGTATTTTTATGGGATGTAATGTTCATAATAAAGAAACAGAAGAATGTGTATGGAATCTTGTGTTCGGAGAGTAATAGCTTTTTCTGCTTCAGAAGTCGACTGAAAAAGGCGTCTGCTCGAAGGATAGGACTTCATAATCGGGATGCTTTCGCAAAGCGCCAGACCTTGGAGGCTGGTGGTAGGTCGGCTTGGAAGAATTTGCCACGGAGAACTCAAAGGATGGAGCTGGTTGCTTAGCAAGAAGAACCTGCTGAAGGCCTCTCAACATCTTAAGGAATTGTGTACACAGTGTGCCTTTATGTATCCGTCTTCGGTGCCCTGCATCCTTAGCGCTTGCCTGGTCAGTCTGGAGCCAGATACCACCTTGAGGTGAGTTTGTCATAGAGAACATTAGAAATTTTAAAATTTGGTTTAGGTAATTCTAAAAATATTTTTTGTGAGGTAATATAAATAACTTAATATCTCCCATTTTTTATGGATGAATGAGATGTCACTTTGACATGTTATACATATACAGGGTGAGTCTTTGACTTGTACATATATTTTAACCCAAGATTCCTGAGGTCAAAAGAAACACTTTTTTCCTTTACCATTTTTTCCGATTCGGCCCGGTTAAAAAGATACAGGCTTTTAAAAATCGTTGAAAAAATGTGATTTTCGGCTATATCTCATAAATGGTTGTATCGAAGGAAATGATTTTTGAAATATAGCTTTTTTTTGATGTGATACATCTTATCCGAACACAAGATTCCATACACATTCTTCCGTTTCTTTATTATGAACATTATATCCCATAGAAATACCAGAAATTCGAAGAAACCAACTCTTAAGAGTAATTTGAACGTTCATTGAAGAATATTTGGCTAATTTGAAAAATAAAAGTATTCTTCATGTTTTCTCGTACAAAGCGCCGTTTTCGAATAACTTGATCTTAAAAAAAAAATTATCTGTGAAATTCAAAAAATTGGGTACTTTGGCTGAATGCAACTCTGTTCTGTTGTGGAAAAAAAACCACAGAAATGAATATTTACTATGATGTCATGTCTCAGATTTTAGAATTGAAGTACTAGCCAACTTAGTTTGAAAATGAAGTTATTTGAATGAGCTCACCTCAACTCTTCTATTTGATTACAAATTACTGAGCTTTGACACAGCTCTTATAATAAGAAGATACTTCATTAAAATCAACATTCTATTTTGAAAAGTCCAGATTTCCCATAAAGCCCATGTTTAAAAAAGTTTTCATAAAATAGTCCCACTATAATGACAATGGTCAATATCCCACTAAAGACTGCTGCTATCGAACAATACTGTATTCTTCGAGGGTCATTCAAACTCACACCGAAACATACCACTAAGTACATACTAGACAAATTTTCATGTGATTGAGGTAAAATACTTTTATTCTTTTGCTATTCCATAAATTCATCCTAGAGCATATGATTGACATACTTCCAAGAGTGCCATAATTGTTTTAATATGAAAACAAATGGGTGAGTTGAAAGAAACAGGATATTCAACTGTGGATATTTATATTGAATACTTCTCATTTATTTTCAATGGCAAAATCAAGATGAATCAAGTAGTAGAGTTGACTATAATGTAGGTACATATTAAAGAACAAATTTGATTACAAGTGGAGTCTAACATTTTCCATTGATTACAGAGCCATAAAACTTCATTTCCATATTTTCACACTGATGGCTCCAAAAATATTGAAGCAGATCATTATTTTTATTTTTATGAGATAGTTGGAGCAAATCAAATGCTTCATTTCATAAAGGAATTACTTTCTATCAGAATGCACACTTATTTATTTTGTATCCACACAATTATTTTGGAAATTGTTTTTAAATTTCTCGAAAATATGTATGGAACTTCAATATTCTGTTGGATTCTTCAAATCTTCGATGATTTTCATTTCATGCTAACCATAATATCAAATAAAATATCATAATAAAAACAACAGTGTAATCTCACTGTTAATAAATATTTTAGGTTAGAACATAGATTATTCGAACTGCTGTGTTTAAATTTGCAACACTCGAAATTTGAGGTTCAAACTTAAAACCACAGACTACTAGCACAGATTACTAGTTAGTCTGTGTTAGAACTCAGATGAATATTATTTATTTGAGAATGTGAGGTTAAATTGTACGTAATGAAATAAACAACGATATATTATAAATGCGATATAATAAATGAATGGATATAAATTATGAATATCAGAGCTAAGCTAATATGGGTGGTAATTCGTTGTGATTATCGAAAATGAAATAGAAAATCAACAGAAAAACATTTAATCTTTATCGTCAATGAAATTGGGATAACTCATTTATTGTATTATAAATACTACTTTGTTCAACAAATGGAATGTTAAAGTGAGTTTATGATGATTTTCCAATCTAGTAGCTTATTTCCAAGGTTCAAACTGTATATCTTATACTTGCGAAAACTTCAGTGTTCCGGTTACCAGGGGTGAATTGACTCATTATGAAAATTTAAAATGGCTATATCTTTTTAACAGGGCCGAATCGGAAAAAATGGTAAATGAAAAAAGTGTTTCTTTTGACCTCAAGAATCTTCGGTTAAAATATATGTACAAGTCAAAGACTCACCCTGTATGTTGAACTCATGGAAGAATGTCAATGCCTTCTGCACTTGTATTATAAAAAATATTTGCATTAAAAATAAACTTAAATCCATGCGCATTTCTAAGACATACTGTGAAGCTCTGATATATACATAAAAAAAGACATTTAATCAGAAATTGGTGGTTACCACAAATATCCGCTTTATCTTGGTGAACAAATTTTTTATTATCCCCGTATCACATTAGGCCTTCTTTGTGTCCATTTCTGAATGAGCATGCCTATTCTTGACTATTGGATCAAGCGAAATCAATTCTAATTCAAATGCCATATATGGCTGAGATTATTTTTGAAATATATTATTATTGTTTTATTCAGAACATTCATCTACATTTTTAATCAAATGACGCTTCATCAGTTAGCTTTAGGGGGATTGGGATGAAGAAAAATTTTTAAATAATTTAAATATATTACATTTTATTTACACAATATTTATTCAATGTCAATGATTATATCAAAGATCCTTACAAAATTATACAATTAAAAAAAAGAAAACCTTCCGGATGGAATCGATGAATCATGATTCATCGATTCGATTTCATGTCAAATATCCGGAAGGTTTTCTCTATTATCAGTGATGTCCTACATAAGGGGCAGGACTCATTTGAATGCGCAACCCATTCCTGCAAGCACTCCTTATGATAACAGTGTACGCATCCCGTGAGGTATATGTCTCCTGATATGTCGCTGAGACAAACGCTACATTCTCCATCTAGCACGCCCCTAGAAAAAAAAAAATATACGTATTAATTTGTTGTTTGATAGGTACAATATGATTATTATTCATTTCATACACATTTCTAACACATATAGAATAAAAATTACACAGGTACAGTGCAATTATGATATTTCAAGAATTGTTAAAAAAATTTGATGTAAATCCTTACCTTTTCATAGATTCTATCACTGTTCTATTAAGTTCCTCCTCTGTTAAATTATAATTAACAGGGATGAAACAAATTGCGTCGAATAAATTTTCAGACATTGTGAATTTAAATTAAACACTGTTCTACTAACTTCTACTAAGTTTAGCAAGACACTGAATGAAAACATAGGGAGAACAGAACCATGAAGCTAAAGATCTTCATAGAGCAGATACCTTTTTCTTCTTCTTTTCTTTGGGATCTAGGATTCTATTCTCAAACTTATAATATTGATTTTGAACGATCAAATTGATGAAAACATTATAACAGTATGCCATTAAAAGATTAATTATTCATGTATTTCAAACAGAAAAAATTATTTGGATGAATATGTTAAAATTTTGATATATTTACTTGAACACAGATTCACAATTAGGGTGAAGATCTTCATAGAGCAGATACCTTTTTCTTCTTCTTTTTCTTGGGAAATTTTTTATTATCCCCGTATCACATTAGGCCTTATTTGTGTCCATTTCTGAATGAGTATGCCTACAGGCCTATTTTTGACAATTGAATCAAGCATCAATTAAACATTTTACCCTGATATATCAAAATGCAGGTCGACCAACACCATTTTTATCTGTTTGATGTGGCATTGCTCAAATTATAAAGGACACTTTCTATAACAGCGTTTGTGTTTGCAATTCATGTTTTGTTGATTGTGGAATTGTATTAATGGCGAAAATATTAATCTTTCAAATATTTATTAACAAATCATGAATATAACTTCAAGGTTTGAGAGAATTAATTCTGTCAGCAAAAGATTTTGAGGTTTCATGAGAAAAATATTCGCGAATTATCATTATATTTCGTTTCTTAGTTGAACTTTTCAATATTTAACCTAAATAATGTCATAAAAAATATGTTTCTTATTTTTGATCAGTTATAAAAGTACTTAAGAACTCAATTTAAGCATTATACTATTACTTACTAAATAGATAGTTAAATAATTCTTGAAATTTTTTCTTAAACTTTAAAACTATCCGTTTTTGTAACTAATAGATGGTTTAATAATTCCCTGAATGACTGTTATTATTAGATGAATAACATCAGTTTGATGTCTTCTAAGTATTCAAAATGTTTTTTAAGTCAAACTATTATAAATATCTTGCTTTTGAATCTTCTAATTATTCTTAGTACATTTGGACGTAATAAGCCGTGTAGTTTATTGTATTTTTAATAGGGAAATATCAAATTGTTTTCAAAAATGTGAATTCAAGTCGAATCATGTTGACATAATTTTTATTGAATTATATTAACAACCAGTTTTCCAAAAATCGTTAACTACCTACTTTTATGTTGAAAGACTTGAAATTCCTGTACTGATGTGAATTTTTCTTTCAGATATATTTTAGAGGGTTACAACGGTTGATTGTAGAATTGTATTAATGGCGAAAATATTAATCTTTCAAATATTTATTTACAAAACATGAACATAACTTCAAAAACAACTTCAAGGTTTAAGGGAATTAATTCTGTCAGCAAAAGATTTTGAATTTGTTTAATCTTTATTAGTCAATTATTTTTGACATAATATGTACATATGTACATTCATGAAAGACATGTTACATGCAAAGTAAAATATAAAATATGTCCCATTCTACATTCCACACTACACTGTATTTTGTAAAATATTTGAGAATAAAACTACTCTTTTTGCGATAAAAACAGACGTTAATACATATGTGCTTTCAACACTGTCAGTTAAACAAAACAATTAGCATTTTAGACCGTCGTATTGCCGTGAAACCCCGAGGGGGACCACCTAACAGTATAGGTGAATCCTAGACGCGTTTCGTATAATGCGAATTTTTTCGGTTAATCGGGATTTTATTTTTCAATAGTTTGTTTCGGATTTTGGAAAATCGCGATTCGTATAATCGGGATTGTACTGTATATCTGATTCAATTCATCACACCGGTACAATTAAACATTTTAAAAAAGAATTAAACTGTCTTATCTTATCTGATGAAGTCACATTCATTTCAAGAATTATTCATCTAATAATAAATTAGATAGTTAAAAATTCTTAGAAATGCCAATAACCTCATTAGGTAAGCCATTATATATATATATATATATGGCAAATAAACATTTTAAAAGTAGGTACTTAAGATCTCAAAAGAGGAAACGTCAAACTTTTGTTGGTTACCTGATGATGTCACGGTCATTAAAGCTAACAGTGTATTCGACTGGCTGCACCAATGCGAAATAAATCGAATTTTTTCAGTGCTAAATGACGTAATTAGTTCGAATTGATTCGCTCTGGTGCAGCCTGTCAATACGCTATAAGATGCATAGGGTTTTCTATGCATCTTAATTAAAGTATAATTTAACTTTCTAATAGCTATCTCAGATATCCATGATAATTTGAGAATAAACTAAATTTAGGTTCTGTTACTAGCAAATACTTGTTGTTTAAGGGCCAGCAATGAATAAATAATACGAAAAAAAATTATTAATAACATAAACAATTTTAAAATACTTGAAAAAAGTCTAAATTGATTTTTGCTTATCTGATGACGTCATGGTTATTAAAAGATTATTTAATTATCTACCAATAGATAGTAAACTCTTTCAAGCACACAGAATCTCCATTGAAATATAACCTGAAAGCACAGCCAAATTTTTTTTTTATTTTCTAAATATTTTTTTAGTGATTATTGGTAAAGGGGCAATAGAATGAAACGTAGTACAATCAAAAACAGATTTTTTTCTACTGAAGTACAGTTTTTGAGGTGGTATATCTTATGTACCACCATGCAATATAAGAAACTCATAACAGTATCGAAAATATTGAAGTTGAATAAAAAATTTTTATTTTGCATGATACTCAGCAAAACAGATTTTAGATTTTGACAGACATAATGGTACACTACAAGTTTTTTGTACTACAATGGTCACATCTTCTTCTGGATGCGTATATCGGCATGTGCGAATTATATTTGTTTTTTATTTCTGGATGCACGGAAGGAAATTGAAATTGTTCGATAAATATCGATACTTTCATTTCAGATACTATCGATAGTCGATATTTTCAATACCGCTACATGTATATTATCTATATTTAAGAGTATCAAATTCGCTATTTCTTAATATTTCGCACTATGATTTCGACCTCACGAAACTTATTATACTTTTTCATTCGGTATTATCTCTCAAAATTATTTCATTAAAAACTCTAGTTCCATTAGTCGAAAATCCTGATTTAGCGGACTCAAAAATAAATATGTAGAGCAGTTTTGAAATTCTACACATCGAAAATAAAAAGTTATGTCTCCACCTTTCTTGAAGCACAAGAAATAAATAGACACAATAAAATTGGAATTTAATTCAACGGCCGTTTTCAAATATCTTTCTGCACCTAAACGTCTGAACCATTTATTGGTAATTGCTGGAATTCCCAAGATCCCTTGTACCTACCCCATATTTACCTATTCAATAAGTAGTATTTTCAGTTTTGAAATTATACATATTGAAGATATGCGAACTACTAAATACCTATGTCGTTTTCAACATGATCTGTTCACGATTAATCTGGATTTTCGAATAATAATATTGAAAAATATCGAATTTGACACTCTAAAATAAATATCGACTACCTTCGATATGTAGAATTTCAGAACTGAAGTATCTACTTCATTTTGAAAACTACTAAATATGTGTTTTCACCTGAATCTGGTCACGATAAATCAGAATTTTTGACTAATTCAACTAGATCATAATATGTTTCGTGTGGTCGAAATCAATATGCGAAATATTAATCGTTTTCAACTGAATTTTATCACAATAAATCAGGATTTTCGACTAATGGAACCAGAACATAATATCTTCCGTCTGCTCGAAATCATGATCTGAAATATTGAAAAATATCGAATTAGATACTCTAAAATAGATATTGATATGTAGAATCGTAACACTAAAATTCTGCTTAACGAAAATTTTCCATAAAAATGGGAGCTAAATGTGTCGTTTTCAACTGAATATCATCATCTGAATCTTATTATTCATTTCATGTTAGAAAAACTTTTTTGAATTCAATAGAATTTTCTCACACCAAAATATTACCTACAGCGACATATATATCAATATATCGATATTTTTACTCTTACATATTTCGATAGCGTCAGAAAATATCGATTGTTTTCTGTCCCTTGCCCATCCCTAATCGAAATGACAAGTGTTCATCCATATTGGCGCTAAAACAAAATATAACCTAGATGCACGGTGGTACAAATCTTGAACACATACGTTCATTCGCCAGAATAATTTAGTGAAAATAATCCGAATGAAGGAAATTGAATATTCCAGAAAATAACGTTGGAAATCAGGCGGTGAATGTTTAAACACTGTGTTATATGAAAAACAATGTCGACAGCTCAGTTTACAGTCTACAAAATCAACAAGTCTGCAAGTTAGTTTTACAATTAACTAAATCAAATCCTCCACAACATGCTATGACTAAGATGTCTAAAAACATGGTGTATGCACTCGTCAATTTTTGAATGCAATGACATTCGACCAAATTGAGAATATTAGTTTGAATTTCAAATTGCGAGTGATGCCAATTAAAACATTGAAACAATTATGGCCCTCTTGGAAGTATGTCAATCATATGCTCTTAGGATGAATTTATGGAATAGCAAAAGAATAAAAGTATTCAATCTCAATCACATGAAAATTTGTCTAGTGGTATGTTTCGATGTGAGTTTGAATGACCCGAAGAAGAAGTATTGTTCGATAGCAGCAGTCTTTAGTGGGAAATGATTGTTGTCATTATAATGGGACTATTTTGTGAAAACTTTTTTAAACACGGGCTTTATGAATAATCTGGACTTTTCAAAAAGAATGTTGATTTTAGTGAAGTATCTTCTTATTATCAGAGCTGTGCCAAAGCTCAGTAATTTGTAATCAAATCGAGGAGTTGAGGTGAGCTTATTCAAATAACTTCATTTTCAAACTAAGTTGGCTAGTACTTCAATTCTAAAATCTGAGACATGACATCATAGTAAATATTCATTTCTGTGGTTTTTATTCCACAACAGAACAGAGTTGCATTCAGCCAAAGTACCCAATTTTTTGAATTTCACAGATAATTTTTTTTTTAAGATCAAGTTATTCGAAAACGGCGCTTTGTACGAGAAAATGTGAAGAATACTTTTATTTTTCAAATTAGCCAAATATTCTTCAATGAACGTTCAAATTACTCTTAAGAGTTGGTTTCTTCGAATTTCTGGTATTTTTATGGGATGTAATGTTCATAATAAAGAAACAGAAGAATGTGTATGGAATCTTGTGTTCGGGGAATAATAGCTTTTTCTGCTTCAGAAGTCGACGGAAAAAGGCGTCTGCTCGAAGGATAGGACTTCATAATCGGGGTGCTTTCGCAAAGCGCCAGACCTTGGAGGCTGGTGGTAGGTCGGCTTGGAAGAATTTGCCACGGAGAACTCAAAGGATGGAGCTGGTTGCTTAGCAAGAAGAACCTGCTGAAGGCCTCTCAACATCTTAAGGAATTGTGTACACAGTGTGCCTTTATGTATCCGTCTTCGGTGCCCTGCATCCTTAGCGCTTGCCTGGTCAGTCTGGAGCCAGATACCACCTTGAGGTGAGTTTGTCATAGAGAACATTAGAAATTTTAAAATTTGGTTTAGGTAATTCTAAAAATATTTTTTGTGAGGTAATATAAATAACTTAATATCTCCCATTTTTTATGGATGAATGAGATGTCACTTTGACATGTTATACATATATGTTGAACTCATGGAAGAATGTCAATGCCTTCTGCACTTGTATTATAAAAAATATTTGCATTAAAAATAAACTTAAATCCATGCGCATTTCTAAGACATACTGTGAAGCTCTGATATATACATAAAAAAAGACATTTAATCAGAAATTGGTTACCACAAATATCCGCTTTATCTTGGTGAACAAATTTTTTATTATCCCCGTATCACATTAGGCCTTCTTTGTGTCCATTTCTGAATGAGCATGCCTATTCTTGACTATTGGATCAAGCGAAATCAATTCTAATTAAAATGCCATATATGGCTGAGATTATTTTTGAAATATATTATTATTGTTTTATTCAGAACATTCATCTACATTTTTAATCAAATGACGCTTCATTAGTTAGCTTTAGGGGGATTGGGATGAAGAAAAATTTTTAAATAATTTAAATATATTACATTTTATTTACACAATATTTATTCCATGTCAATGATTATATCAAAGATCCTTACAAAATTATACAATTAAAAAAAAGAAAACCTTCCGGATGGAATCGATGAATCATGATTCATCGATTCGATTTCATGTCAAATATCCGGAAGGTTTTCTCTATTATCAGTGATGTCCTACATAAGGGGCAGGACTCATTTGAATGCGCAACCCATTCCTGCAAGCACTCCTTATGATAACAGTGTACGCATCCCGTGAGGTATATGTCTCCTGATATGTCGCTGAGACAAACGCTACATTCTCCATCTAGCACGCCCCTAGAAAAAAAAAAATATACGTATTAATTTGTTGTTTGATAGGTACAATATGATTATTATTCATTTCATACACATTTCTAACACATATAGAATAAAAATTACACAGGTACAGTGCAATTATGATATTTCAAGAATTGTTAAAAAAATTTGATGTAAATCCTTACCTTTTCATAGATTCTATCACTGTTCTATTAAGTTCCTCCTCTGTTAAATTATAATTAACAGGGATGAAACAAATTGCGTCGAATAAATTTTCAGACATTGTGAATTTAAATTAAACACTGTTCTACTAACTTCTACTAAGTTTAGCAAGACACTGAATGAAAACATAGGGAGAACAGAACCATGAAGCTAAAGATCTTCATAGAGCAGATACCTTTTTCTTCTTCTTTTCTTTGGGATCTAGGATTCTATTCTCAAACTTATAATATTGATTTTGAACGATCAAATTGATGAAAACATTATAACAGTATGCCATTAAAAGATTAATTATTCATGTATTTCAAACAGAAAAAATTATTTGGATGAATATGTTAAAATTTTGATATATTTACTTGAACACAGATTCACAATTAGGGTGAAGATCTTCATAGAGCAGATACCTTTTTCTTCTTCTTTTTCTTGGGAAATTTTTTATTATCCCCGTATCACATTAGGCCTTATTTGTGTCCATTTCTGAATGAGTATGCCTACAGGCCTATTTTTGACAATTGAATCAAGCATCAATTAAACATTTTACCCTGATATATCAAAATGCAGGTCGACCAACACCATTTTTATCTGTTTGATGTGGCATTGCTCAAATTATAAAGGACACTTTCTATAACAGCGTTTGTGTTTGCAATTCATGTTTTGTTGATTGTGGAATTGTATTAATGGCGAAAATATTAATCTTTCAAATATTTATTAACAAATCATGAATATAACTTCAAGGTTTGAGAGAATTAATTCTGTCAGCAAAAGATTTTGAGGTTTCATGAGAAAAATATTCGCGAATTATCATTATATTTCGTTTCTTAGTTGAACTTTTCAATATTTAACCTAAATAATGTCATAAAAAATATGTTTCTTATTTTTGATCAGTTATAAAAGTACTTAAGAACTCAATTTAAGCATTATACTATTACTTACTAAATAGATAGTTAAATAATTCTTGAAATTTTTTCTTAAACTTTAAAACTATCCGTTTTTGTAACTAATAGATGGTTTAATAATTCCCTGAATGACTGTTATTATTAGATGAATAACATCAGTTTGATGTCTTCTAAGTATTCAAAATGTTTTTTAAGTCAAACTATTATAAATATCTTACTTTTGAATCTTCTAATTATTCTTAGTACATTTGGACGTAATAAGCCGTGTAGTTTATTGTATTTTTAATAGGGAAATATCAAATTGTTTTCAAAAATGTGAATTCAAGTCGAATCATGTTGACATAATTTTTATTGAATTATATTAACAACCAGTTTTCCAAAAATCGTTAACTACCTACTTTTATGTTGAAAGACTTGAAATTCCTGTACTGATGTGAATTTTTCTTTCAGATATATTTTAGAGGGTTACAACGGTTGATTGTAGAATTGTATTAATGGCGAAAATATTAATCTTTCAAATATTTATTTACAAAACATGAACATAACTTCAAAAACAACTTCAAGGTTTAAGGGAATTAATTCTGTCAGCAAAAGATTTTGAATTTGTTTAATCTTTATTAGTCAATTATTTTTGACATAATATGTACATATGTACATTCATGAAAGACATGTTACATGCAAAGTAAAATATAAAATATGTCCCATTCTACATTCCACACTACACTGTATTTTGTAAAATATTTGAGAATAAAACTACTCTTTTTGCGATAAAAACAGACGTTAATACATATGTGCTTTCAACACTGTCAGTTAAACAAAACAATTAGCATTTTAGACCGTCGTATTGCCGTGAAACCCCGAGGGGGACCACCTAACAGTATAGGTGAATCCTAGACGCGTTTCGTATAATGCGAATTTTTTCGGTTAATCGGGATTTTATTTTTCAATAGTTTGTTTCGGATTTTGGAAAATCGCGATTCGTATAATCGGGATTGTACTGTATATCTGATTCAATTCATCACACCGGTACAATTAAACATTTTAAAAAAGAATTAAACTGTCTTATCTTATCTGATGAAGTCACATTCATTTCAAGAATTATTCATCTAATAATAAATTAGATAGTTAAAAATTCTTAGAAATGCCAATAACCTCATTAGGTAAGCCATTATATATATATGGCAAATAAACATTTTAAAAGTAGGTACTTAAGATCTCAAAAGAGGAAACGTCAAACTTTTGTTGGTTACCTGATGATGTCACGGTCATTAAAGCTAACAGTGTATTCGACTGGCTGCACCAATGCGAAATAAATCGAATTTTTTCAGTGCTAAATGACGTAATTAGTTCGAATTGATTCGCTCTGGTGCAGCCTGTCAATACGCTATAAGATGCATAGGGTTTTCTATGCATCTTAATTAAAGTATAATTTAACTTTCTAATAGCTATCTCAGATATCCATGATAATTTGAGAATAAACTAAATTTAGGTTCTGTTACTAGCAAATACTTGTTGTTTAAGGGTCAGCAATGAATAAATAATACGAAAAAAAATTATTAATAACATAAACAATTTTAAAATACTTGAAAAAAAGTCTAAATTGATTTTTGCTTATCTGATGACGTCATGGTTATTAAAACATTATTTAATTATCTACCAATAGATAGTAAACTCTTTCAAGCACACAGAATCTCCATTGAAATATAACCTGAAAGCACAGCCAAATTTTTTTTTTATTTTCTAAATATTTCTTTAGTGATTATTGGTAAAGGGGCAATAGAATGAAACGTAGTACAATCAAAAACAGATTTTTTTCTACTGAAGTACAGTTTTTGAGGTGGTATATCTTATGTACCACCATGCAATATAAGAAACTCATAACAGTATCGAAAATATTGAAGTTGAATAAAAAATTTTTAATTTGCATGATACTCAGCAAAACAGATTTTAGATTTTGACAGACATAATGGTACACTACAAGTTTTTTGTACTACAATGGTCACATCTTCTTCTGGATGCGTATATCGGCATGTGCGAATTATATTTGTTTTTTATTTCTGGATGCACGGAAGGAAATTGAAATTGTTCGATAAATATCGATACTTTCATTTCAGATACTATCGATAGTCGATATTTTCAATACCGCTACATGTATATTATCTATATTTAAGAGTATCAAATTCGCTATTTCTTAATATTTCGCACTATGATTTCGACCTCACGAAACTTATTATACTTTTTCATTCGGTATTATCTCTCAAAATTATTTCATTTAAAACTCTAGTTCCATTAGTCGAAAATCCTGATTTAGCGGACTCAAAAATAAATATGTAGAGCAGTTTTGAAATTCTACACATCGAAAATAAAAAGTTAACTAACTAAATCATATCCTCTACATGCTATGACTAAGATGTCTAAAAACATGGTGTATGCACTCGTCAATTTTTGAATGCAATGACATTCGACCAAATTGAGAATATTAGTTTGAATTTCAAATTGCGAGTGATGCCAAATATTATAAACACAGCAGTTCGGTTCGAATAATCTATGTTCTAACCTAAAATTTTCATTTACAGTTTACACTGTTATTGTTATAAGATATTTGTTATGAAATGAAGCATTTGATTTGTTCCAACTATCAGCCATCAGTATGAAAATATGGAAATATGTAAAATATTCTGGCTCTGTAATCAATGGAAAATGTTAGACTCCACTTGTAATCAAATTTGTTCTTAATGTGTACCTACATTATAGCCAACTTTACTACTTAATTCATCTTGATTTTGGCATTGAAAATAAATGAGAAGTATTCAATATGAATATCCACAATAGAATATTATCCTGTTTCTTTCAACTCGCCTAATTTGTTTTCACATTAAAACAATTATGGCCCTCTTGGAAGTATGTCAATCATATGCTCTTAGGATGAATTTATGGAATAGCAAAAGAATAAAAGTATTCAATCTCAATCACATGAAAATTTGTCTAGTGGTATGTTTCGATGTGAGTTTGAATGACCCGAAGAAGAAGTATTGTTCGATAGCAGCAGTCTTTAGTGGGAAATGATTGTTGTCATTATAATGGAACTATTTTGTGAAAACTTTTTTAAACACGGGCTTTATGAATAATCTGGACTTTTCAAAAAGAATGTTGATTTTAGTGAAGTATCTTCTTATTATCAGAGCTGTGCCAAAGCTCAGTAATTTGTAATCAAATCGAGGAGTTGAGGTGAGCTTATTCAAATAACTTCATTTTCAAACTAAGTTGGCTAGTACTTCAATTCTAAAATCTGAGACATGACATCATAGTAAATATTCATTTCTGTGGTTTTTTTTCCACAACAGAACAGAGTTGCATTCAGCCAAAGTAACCAATTTTTTGAATTTCACAGATAATTTTTTTTTAAGATCAAGTTATTCGAAAACGGCGCTTTGTACGAGAAAATATGAAGAATACTTTTATTTTTCAAATTAGCCAAATATTCTTCAATGAACGTTCAAATTACTCTTAAGAGTTGGTTTCTTCGAATTTCTGGTATTTTTATGGGATGTAATGTTCATAATAAAGAAACAGAAGAATGTGTATGGAATCTTGTGTTCGGAGAATAATAGCTTTTTCTGCTTCAGAAGTCGACGGAAAAAGGCGTCTGCTCGAAGGATAGGACTTCATAATCGGGGTGCTTTCGCAAAGCGCCAGACCTTGGAGGCTGGTGGTAGGTCGGCTTGGAAGAATTTGCCACGGAGAACTCAAAGGATGGAGCTGGTTGCTTAGCAAGAAGAACCTGCTGAAGGCCTCTCAACATCTTGAGGAATTGTGTACACAGTGTGCCTTTATGTATCCGTCTTCGGTGCCCTGCATCCTTAGCGCTTGCCTGGTCAGTCTGGAGCCAGATACCACATTGAGGTGAGTTTGTCATAGAGAACATTAGAAATTTTAAAATTTGGTTTAGGTAATTCTAAAAATATTTTTTGTGAGGTAATATAAATAACTTAATATCTCCCATTTTTTATGGATGAATGAGATGTCACTTTGACATGTTATACATATATGTTGAACTCATGGAAGAATGTCAATGCCTTCTGCACTTGTATTATAAAAAATATTTGCATTAAAAATAAACTTAAATCCATGCGCATTTCTAAGACATACTGTGAAGCTCTGATATACAGGGTGAGTCTTTGACTTGTACATATATTTTAACCGAAGGTTCTTGAGGTCAAAAGAAACACTTTTTTCATTTACCATTTTTTCCGATTCGGCCCTGTTAAAAAGATATAGCCATTTTAAATTTTCAAAATGAGCTAATTCACCCCTGAAAACCGGAACACTGAAGTTTTCTCAAGCATAAGATATACCTCTTGAACCTTGGAAATAAGCTACTAAATTAGAAAAACCATCATAAACTCACGTTTAACATTCCATTTGTTGAACAAAGTAGTGTTTATAATCAAATAAATGAGTTATTCCAATTTCGTTGACGCTAAAGATTAAATATTCTTCTCTTGATTTCTATTTCATTTTCGATAATTATAACGAATTGAGCTCGCTACCACCCATATTAGCTCTGATACTCATATCCATTCATTCATTATATTTCATTTATATGATATCGTTGTTTATTTTTCGTGCAAGAATTAACCTTAAAATCTCAAATAAATAATATTCATCTATGAAAGATCTAACACAGACTATAGTAATCTGTGGTTTTAAGTTTGAATTTCAAACTTCGAGTGATGCCAAATATAAACACAGCAGTTCGGTTCGAATAATCTATGTTCTAAGTTCTAACCTAAAATTTTCATTTACAGTTTACACTGTTATTGTTATAAGATATTTGTTATGAAATGAAGCATTTGATTTGTTCCAGCTATCTCATAAAAATATTGAAATGCATCAATATTTTTGAAACCATCAGTATGAAAAGATGGAAATATGTAAAATATTCTGGCTCTGTAATCAATGGAAAATGTTAGACTCCACTTGTAATCAAATTTGTTGTTAATGTGTACCTACATTATAGCCAACTTTACTACTTAATTCATCTTGATTTTGGCATTGAAAATAAATGAGAAGTATTCAATATAAATATCCACAATAGAATATTATCCTGTTTCTTTCAACTCGCCTAATTTGTTTTCACATTAAAACAATTATGGCCCTCTTGGAAGTATGTCAATCATATGCTCTTAGGATGAATTTATGGAATAGCAAAAGAATAAAAGTATTCAATCTCAATCACATGAAAATTTGTCTAGTATGTACCTAGTCCTAGTGATATGTTTCGATGTGAGTTTGAATGAGCCGAAGAAGAATACAGTATTGTTCGATAGCAGCAGTCTTTAGTGGGATATTGATTGTTGTCATTATAATGGGACTATTTTGTGAAAACTTTTTTAAACATGGGTTTTATGAATAATCTGGACTTTTCAAAAAGAATGTTGATTTTAGTGAAGTATCTTCTTATTATCAGAGCTGTGCCAAAGCTCAGTGATTTTTAATCAAATCGAGGAGTTGAGGTGAGCTTATTCAAATAACTTCATTTTCAAACTAAGTTGGCTAGTACTTCAATTTTTAAATCTGAGACATGACTTCATAGTAAATATTCATTTCTGTGGTTTTTTTTTCCACAATAGAACAGAGTTGCATTCAGCCAAAATACCCAATTTTTTGAATTTCACAGATAATTTTTTTTTTTTAAGATCAAGTTATTCGAAAACGGCGCTTTGTACGAGAAAATATGAAGAATACTTTTATTTTTCAAATTAGCCAAATATTCTTCAATGAACGTTCAAATTACTATTAAGAGTTGGTTTCTTCGAATTTCTGGTATTTTTATGGTATGTTATGTTCATAACAAAGAAACAGAAGAATGTGTATGGAATCTGGTGTTCGGAGAAGATGTATCACATCAAAAAAAAGCTATATTCCAAAAATCATTTCCTTCGATACAACCATTTACGAGATATAGCCGAAAATCACATTTTTTTAACGATTTTCAACAGCCTGTATCTTTTTAACCGGGCCGAATCGGAAAAAATGGTAAAGGAAAAAAGTGTTTCTTTTGACCTCAGGAATCTTGGGTTAAAATATATGTACAAGTCAAAGACTCACCCTGTATACATAAAAAAAGACATTTAATCAGAAATTGGTTACCACAAATATCCGCTTTATCTTGGTGAACAAATTTTTTATTATCCCCGTATCACATTAGGCCTTCTTTGTGTCCATTTCTGAATGAGCATGCCTATTCTTGACTATTGGATCAAGCGAAATCAATTCTAATTCAAATGCCATATATGGCTGAGATTATTTTTGAAATATATTATTATTGTTTTATTCAGAACATTCATCTACATTTTTAATCAAATGACGCTTCATCAGTTAGCTTTATGGGGATTGGGATGAAGAAAAATTTTTAAATAATTTAAATATATTACATTTTATTAACACAATATTTATACAATGTCAATGATTATATCAAAGATCCTTACAAAATTATACAATTAAAAAAAAGAAAACCTTCCGGATGGAATCGATGAATCATGATTCATCGATTCGATTTCATGTCAAATATCCGGAAGGTTTTCTCTATTATCAGTGATGTCCTACATAAGGGGCAGGACTCATTTGAATGCGCAACCCATTCCTGCAAGCACTCCTTATGATAACAGTGTACGCATCCCGTGAGGTATATGTCTCCTGATATGTCGCTGAGACAAACGCTACATTCTCCATCTAGTACGCCCCTAGAAAAAAAAAATATACGTATTAATTTGTTGTTTGATAGGTACAATATGATTATTATTCATTTCATACACATTTCTAACACAAATAGAATAAAAATTACACAGGTACAGTGCAATTATGATATTTCAAGAATTGTTAAAAAAATTTGATGTAAATCCTTACCTTTTCATAGAGTCTATCACTGTTCTATTAAGTTCCTCCTCTGTTAAATTATAATTAACAGGGATGAAACAAATTGCGTCCAATAGATTTTCAGACATTGTGAATTTAAATTAAACACTGTTCTACTAACTTCTACTAAGTTTAGCAAGACACTGAATGAAAACATAGGGAGAACAGAACCATGAAGCTAAAGATCTTCATAGAGCAGATACCTTTTTCTTCTTCTTTTCTTTGGGATCTAGGATTCTATTCTCAAACTTATAATATTGATTTTGAACGATCAAATTGATGAAAACATTATAACAGTATGCCATTAAAAGATTAATTATTCATGTATTTCAAACAGAAAAAATTATTTGGATGAATATGTTAAAATTTTGATATATTTACTTGAACACAGATTCACAATTAGGGTGAAGATCTTCATAGAGCAGATACCTTTTTCTTCTTCTTTTTATTGGGAAATTTTTTATTATCCCCGTATCACATTAGGCCTTATTTGTGTCCATTTCTGAATGAGTATGCCTACAGGCCTATTTTTGACAATTGAATCAAGCATCAATTAAACATTTTACCCTGATATATCAAAATGCAGGTCGACCAACACCATTTTTATCTGTTTGATGTGGCATTGCTCAAATTATAAAGAACAGCGTTTGTGTTTGCAATTCATGTTTTGTTGATTGTGGAATTGTATTAATGGCGAAAATATTAATCTTTCAAATATTTATTAACAAATCATGAATATAACTTCAAAAACAACTTCAAGGTTTGAGAGAATTAATTCTGTCAGCAAAAGATTTTGAGGTTTCATGAGAAAAATATTCGCGAATTATCATTATATTTCGTTTCTTAGTTGAACTTTTCAATATTTAACCTAAATAATGTCATAAAAAATATGTTTCTTATTTTTGATCAGTTATAAAAGTACTTAAGAACTCAATTTAAGCATTATACTATTACTTACTAAATAGATAGTTAAATAATTCTTGAAATTTTTTCTTAAACTTTAAAACTATCCGTTTTTGTAACTAATAGATGGTTTAATAATTCCCTGAATGACTGTTATTATTAGATGAATAACATCAGTTTGATGTCTTCTAAGTATTCAAAATGTTTTTTAAGTCAAACTATTATAAATATCTTGCTTTTGAATCTTCTAATTATTCTTAGTACATTTGGACGTAATAAGCCGTGTAGTTTATTGTATTTTTAATAGGGAAATATCAAATTGTTTTCAAAAATGTGAATTCAAGTCGAATCATGTTGACATAATTTTTATTGAAATATTAACAACCAGTTTTCCAAAAATCGTTAACTACCTACTTTTATGTTGAAAGACTTGAAATTCCTGTACTGATGTGAATTTTTCTTTCAGATATATTTTAGAGGGTTACAACGGTTGATTGTAGAATTGTATTAATGGCGAAAATATTAATCTTTCAAATATTCATTTACAAAACATGAACATAACTTCAAAAACAACTTCAAGGTTTAAGGGAATTAATTCTGTCAGCAAAAGATTTTGAATTTGTTTAATCTTTATTAGTCAATTATTTTTGACATAATATGTACATAAATGCCTAAATATGTACATATGTATACAGGGTGGGCAAATTTCGATGTTTTAGCACTACAACTTTTAAACCAGAGGAGATAGACAAAATCTGATACCCACTTCTCGATCTCTTTTTCTGAGAAACTAACAAGGGTAGTATTCATTTTTGGCCACCTTCTTTTGTTTTCGAGTTATAAGCGAAAATTGGAAAAATGGCGAAATCGAAAAACATCTATATCTCCGCTAATACTGATGATAGAGCTCTGAAATTAAAACATTCTACAGGCACTTTTTTACGTGGAATCCAGTGGCGTGCTCGTCTTTTCAAAAGGGTTTTTAATTACGAAGCTATGACCCAAAGTTATGTTTTTTTAAATGGGAACACTATATTTCTGTGACATTTTTTGAAAGCTTAATTTTTCCTGATTTCAAAAATATATAACATCATATGGTTCGTATCAATATAAATAAAAGAAAATGGTCAAAAACCATTTTTTACCTAAGATTCTCATTATTTCTATGGTTTCAACTGTTGACGAGCTCAGAAAAATTGAGCTTCCTATAACAAGAGAAGAGTGCTTCCATCAATCTGATTATTTCTATGCTTTTTACTAATTTATACAAAATTCGAATCTAGGTAAGTATATTTTATAAATTTTTTATCTAAAAATAGATTCGGAAATAACGAAAAGATCCACAGGATCGATTGTTTCAATCGAAAGAGTTGTAATGAGATGGATGCATCAGAAGATTATTTTCATAGGTCTCCAGAATGAATACGCACAAGTATATTTTATTCAAAGTCACTTGAACTATTCCATAAAAACTCTTGGCCATAGATGTCTCTTTGAAGTGGATACCGCGATCTGCAAAATACCGGGGTTTATCTAAAAGTATTGTTAGGCAATAAATTCACTGGGGCCAAAGGAATTTCTGGAAACTTAGCCAAACCTTTTATAATTGAAATATTCATCTTCCTCCAAATGACTTTGGATATACTATAGCATTTCAAATAGCACATGAAACAATGCATATATGATTGAACAATTTAATTACGAAGAGAATTAGTAAAAATCACAGAAAAAATCATATCAACGGAAGGACTCTTCTCTTGTTATAGGAAGCTCAATTTTTCTGTGCTCGTCAACAGTTGAAACCATAGAAATAATGAGAATCTTAGGTAAAAAAAGGTTTTTGACCATTTTCTATTATTTATATTGATACGAACCATATGATGTTATATATTTTTGAAATCAGGAAAAATTAAGCTTTCAAAAAATGTCACAGAAATATAGTGTTCCCATTTAAAAAAACATAACTTTGGGTCATAGCTTCATAATTAAAAACCCTTTCGAAAAGACGAGCACGCCACTGGATTCCACGTAAAAAAGTGCCTGTAGAATGTTTTAATTTCAGAGCTCTATCATCAGTATTAGCGGAGATATAGATGTTTTTCGATATCGCCATTTTTCCAATTTTCACTTATAACTCGAAAACAAAAGAAGGTGGCCAAAAATGAATACTACCCTTGTTAGTTTCTCAGAAAAAGAGATCGAGAAGTGGGTATCAGATTTCGTCTATCTCCTCTGGTTTAAAAGTTGTAGTGCTAAAACATCGAAATTTGCCCACCCTGTACATTCATGAAAGACATGTTACATGCAAAGTAAAATATAAAATATGTCCCATTCTACATTCCACACTACACTGTATTTTGTAAAATATTTGAGAATAAAACTACTCTTTTTGCGATAAAAACAGACGTTAATACATATGTGCTTTCAACACTGTCAGTTAAACAAAACAATTAGCATTTTAGACCGTCGTATTGCCGTGAAACCCCGAGGGGGACCACCTAACAGTATAGGTGAATCCTAGACGCGTTTCGTATAATGCGAATTTTTTCGGTTAATCGGGATTTTATTTTTCAATAGTTTGTTTCGGATTTTGGAAAATCGCGATTCGTATAATCGGGATTGTACTGTATATCTGATTCAATTCATCACACCGGTACAATTAAACATTTTAAAAAAGAATTAAACTGTTTTATCTTATCTGATGAAGTCACATTCATTTCAAGAATTATTCATCTAATAATAAATTAGATAGTTAAAAATTCTTAGAAATGCCAATAACCTCATTAGGTAAGCCATTATATATATATATATATATGGCAAATAAACATTTTAAAAGTAGGTACTTAAGATCTCAAAAGAGGAAACGTCAAACTTTTGTTGGTTACCTGATGATGTCACGGTCATTAAAGCTAACAGTGTATTCGACTGGCTGCACCAATGCGAAATAAATCGAATTTTTTCAGTGCTAAATGACGTAATTAGTTCGAATTGATTCGCTCTGGTGCAGCCTGTCAATACGCTATAAGATGCATAGGGTTTTCTATGCATCTTAATTAAAGTATAATTTAACTTTCTAATAGCTATCTCAGATATCCATGATAATTTGAGAATAAACTAAATTTAGGTTCTGTTACTAGCAAATACTTGTTGTTTAAGGGTCAGCAATGAATAAATAATACGAAAAAAAATTATTAATAACATAAACAATTTTAAAATACTTGAAAAAAAGTCTAAATTGATTTTTGCTTATCTGATGACGTCATGGTTATTAAAAGATTATTTAATTATCTACCAATAGATAGTAAACTCTTTCAAGCACACAGAATCTCCATTGAAATATAACCTGAAAGCACAGCCAAATTTTTTTTTTATTTTCTAAATATTTTTTTAGGGATTATTGGTAAAGGGGCAATAGAATGAAACGTAGTACAATCAAAAACAGATTTTTTTCTACAGAAGTACAGTTTTTGAGGTGGTATATCTTATGTACCACCATGCAATATAAGAAACTCATAACAGTATCGAAAATATTGAAGTTGAATAAAAAATTTTTAATTTGCATGATACTCAGCAAAACAGATTTTAGATTTTGACAGACATAATGGTACACTACAAGTTTTTTGTACTACAATGGTCACATCTTCTTCTGGATGCGTATATCGGCATGTGCGAATTATATTTGTTTTTTATTTCTGGATGCACGGAAGGAAATTGAAATTGTTCGATAAATATCGATACTTTCATTTCAGATACTATCGATAGTCGATATTTTCAATACCGCTACATGTATATTATCTATATTTAAGAGTATCAAATTCGCTATTTCTTAATATTTCGCACTATGATTTCGACCTCACGAAACTTATTATACTTTTTCATTCGGTATTATCTCTCAAAATTATTTCATTAAAAACTCTAGTTCCATTAGTCGAAAATCCTGATTTAGCGGACTCAAAAATAAATATGTAGAGCAGTTTTGAAATTCTACACATCGAAAATAAAAAGTTATGTCTCAACCTTTCTTGAAGCACAAGAAATAAATAGACACAATAAAATTGGAATTTAATTCAACGGCCGTTTTCAAATATCTTTCTGCACCTAAACGTCTGAACCATTTATTGGTAATTGCTGGAATTCCCAAGATCCCTTGTACCTACCCCATATTTACCTATTCAATAAGTAGTATTTTCAGTTTTGAAATTATACATATTGAAGATATGCGAACTACTAAATACCTATGTCGTTTTCAACATGATCTGTTCACGATTAATCTGGATTTTCGAATAATAATATTGAAAAATATCGAATTTGACACTCTAAAATAAATATCGAGTACCTTCGATATGTAGAATTTCAGAACTGAAGTATCTACTTCATTTTGAAAACTACTAAATATGTGTTTTCACCTGAATCTGGTCACGATAAATCAGAATTTTTGACTAATTCAACTAGATCATAATATGTTTCGTGTGGTCGAAATCAATATGCGAAATATTAATCGTTTTCAACTGAATTTTATCACAATAAATCAGGATTTTCGACTAATGGAACCAGAACATAATATCTTCCGTCTGCTCGAAATCATGATCTGAAATATTGAAAAATATCGAATTAGATACTCTAAAATAGATATTGATATGTAGAATCGTAACACTAAAATTCTGCTTAACGAAAATTTTCCATAAAAATGGGAGCTAAATGTGTCGTTTTCAACTGAATATCATCATCTGAATCTTATTATTCATTTCATGTTAGAAAAACTTTTTTGAATTCAATAGAATTTTCTCACACCATAATATTACCTACAGCGATATATATATATTAATATATCGATATTTTTACTCTTACATATTTCGATAGCGTCAGAAAATATCGATTGTTTTCTGTCCCTTGCCCATCCCTAATCGAAATGACAAGTGTTCATCCATATTGTAGGGATGGGCAATAAATATCGATATATCGAAATATCGATATTTTCCCAGAAAATTTTCGGTAAATATCGTCGGTATTTTCTAATTCGATACTATCGACTGCCGATATTTTTGCAACCGATATAATCGATATATTTATATAGATTTCAGAGTATCAAATTCGATATTTTTTTATATTTCGCATTATGATTTCGACCTCACGAAATATATTATACTTTAGTTCCAATAGTCGAAAATCCTGATTTAGCGGACTATAAAATAAATATCGAATTTTTTCGATATATGTAGCAGTTTTGAAATTCTACTCATCGAAAATAAAAAGTTATGTCTCGATCTTGCTGAAAGCTCAAGAAAAAAAGACAATAAAATTGTAATAAAATTTAACGGCTGTTGTTAAATACCTTCCTTTCTGTACATAAACGTCCTGAACCATTTATTGGTTATTGCTGGAATTTCCAAGATCCCTTTTACCCAAGGTCTATAGATTTAGTGTAATCTATAGACCTTGCCTTTTACCTACCCCATATTAACCCATACAATAAGAAGCATTTTCAGTTTTGAAATTCTACATATTGAAAGATGGCAAAACTACTAAATATGATGTTTTCAACTGAATCTGGTCACGATGAAACTGGATTTTCGTCTAATGGAATTAGAGCATAATATGTTTCGTGTGGTCAAAATCATAATGCAAAAGATTAAAAAATATCGAATTTGACACTTTCAAATAAATATCGAGTATTTTCGATATGTTGAAAGTACCTACTTCATTTTGAAAATATTTTATAAAAATGGAAGCAAACTACTAAATGTGTTTTCAACTGAATCTGGTCACGATGGATTATAATGCGACATATTGAAAATATCGAATTTGAAACTCTGAAATACCTAAATATCGAAATGTAAATCGCAAAACAGAAATTCTGCATACCGAAAATAATCTGGATTTTCGACTAATGGAAGTAGATCAAAATATGTTTCGTGTGGTCGAAATCATAATACGAAATAATGAAAACTACTAAATATATCTTTTCAACTGAATCCCGTCATCTGAATCTTATTATTCTCCTCTATGATAGAAAAACTTTATTAATTCAACAAAATTTTCCCACACTAAAATATTACAGCGATATATATCGATAAATATCGATATATCGATATTTTTACTCTAACATATTTCGATACATTTCGATAGTGTCAGAAAATATCGATACAATATATATCGATAGTTTTCTGTTCCTTGCCCATCCCTACCATATTGGCGCTAAAACAAAATATAACCTAGATGCACGGTGGTACAAATCTTGAACACATACGTTCATTCACCAGAATAATTTAGTGAAAATAATCCGAATAAAGGAAATAATTGAATATTCCAGAAAATAACGTTGGAAATTAGGCGGTGAATGTTATAAACACTGTGTTATATGAAAAACAATGTCGACAGCTCAGTTTACAGCCTACAAGATCAACAAGTCTGCAAGTTAGTTTTACAATTAACTAAATCAAATCCTCTACAACATGCTATGACTAAGATGTCTAAAAACATGGTGTATGCACTCGTCAATTTTTGAATGCAATGACATTCGACCAAATTGAGAATATTAGTTTGAATTTCAAATTGCGAGTGATGCCTATTAAAACATTAAAACAATTATGGCCCTCTTGGAAGTATGTATGGAAGGATGAATTTATGGAATAGCAAAAGAATAAAAGTATTCAATCTCAATCACATGAAAATTTGTCTAGTGGTATGTTTCGATGTGAGTTTGAATGACCCGAAGAAGAAGTATTGTTCGATAGCAGCAGTCTTTAGTGGGAAATGATTGTTGTCATTATAATGGGACTATTTTGTGAAAACTTTTTTAAACACGGGCTTTATGAATAATCTGGACTTTTCAAAAAGAATGTTGATTTTAGTGAAGTATCTTCTTATTAGCAGAGCTGTGCCAAAGCTCTGTAATTTGTAATCAAATCGAGGAGTTGAGGTGAGCTTATTCAAATAACTTCATTTTCAAACTAAGTTGGCTAGTACTTCAATTCTAAAATCTGAGACATGACATCATAGTAAATATTCATTTCTGTGGTTTTTTTTCCACAACAGAACAGAGTTGCATTCAGCCAAAGTACCCAATTTTTTGAATTTCACAGATAATTTTTTTTTTTAAGATCAAGTTATTCGAAAACGGCGCTTTGTACGAGAAAATATGAAGAATACTTTTATTTTTCAAATTAGCCAAATATTCTTCAATGAACGTTCAAATTACTCTTAAGAGTTGGTTTCTTCGAATTTCTGGTATTTTTATGGGATGTAATGTTCATAATAAAGAAACAGAAGAATGTGTATGGAATCTTGTGTTCGGAGAATAATAGCTTTTTCTGCTTCAGAAGTCGACGGAAAAAGGCGTCTGCTCGAAGGATAGGACTTCATAATCGGGGTGCTTTCGCAAAGCGCCAGACCTTGGAGGCTGGTGGTAGGTCGGCTTGGAAGAATTTGCCACGGAGAACTCAAAGGATGGAGCTGGTTGCTTAGCAAGAAGAACCTGCTGAAGGCCTCTCAACATCTTAAGGAATTGTGTACACAGTGTGCCTTTATGTATCCGTCTTCGGTGCCCTGCATCCTTAGCGCTTGCCTGGTCAGTCTGGAGCCAGATACCACCTTGAGGTGAGTTTGTCATAGAGAACATTAGAAATTTTAAAATTTGGTTTAGGTAATTCTAAAAATATTTTTTGTGAGGTAATATAAATAACTTAATATCTCCCATTTTTTATGGATGAATGAGATGTCACTTTGACATGTTATACATATATGTTGAACTCATGGAAGAATGTCAATGCCTTCTGCACTTGTATTATAAAAAATATTTGCATTAAAAATAAACTTAAATCCATGCGCATTTCTAAGACATACTGTAAAGCTCTGATATATACATAAAAAAAGACATTTAATCAGAAATTGGTTACCACAAATATCCGCTTTATCTTGGTGAACAAATTTTTTATTATCCCCGTATCACATTAGGCCTTCTTTGTGTCCATTTCTGAATGAGCATGCCTATTCTTGACTATTGGATCAAGCGAAATCAATTCTAATTCAAATGCCATATATGGCTGAGATTATTTTTGAAATATATTATTATTGTTTTATTCAGAACATTCATCTACATTTTTAATCAAATGACGCTTCATCAGTTAGCTTTAGGGGGATTGGGATGAAGAAAAATTTTTAAATAATTTAAATATATTACATTTTATTTACACAATATTTATTCCATGTCAATGATTATATCAAAGATCCTTACAAAATTATACAATTAAAAAAAAGAAAACCTTCCGGATGGAATCGATGAATCATGATTCATCGATTCGATTTCATGTCAAATATCCGGAAGGTTTTCTCTATTATCAGTGATGTCCTACATAAGGGGCAGGACTCATTTGAATGCGCAACCCATTCCTGCAAGCACTCCTTATGATAACAGTGTACGCATCCCGTGAGGTATATGTCTCCTGATATGTCGCTGAGACAAACGCTACATTCTCCATCTAGTACGCCCCTAGAAAAAAAAAAATATACGTATTAATTTGTTGTTTGATAGGTACAATATGATTATTATTCATTTCATACACATTTCTAACACATATAGAATAAAAATTACACAGGTACAGTGCAATTATGATATTTCAAGAATTGTTAAAAAAATTTGATGTAAATCCTTACCTTTTCATAGATTCTATCACTGTTCTATTAAGTTCCTCCTCTGTTAAATTATAATTAACAGGGATGAAACAAATTGCGTCGAATAGATTTTCAGACATTGTGAATTTAAATTAAACACTGTTCTACTAACTTCTACTAAGTTTAGCAAGACACTGAATGAAAACATAGGGAGAACAGAACCATGAAGCTAAAGATCTTCATAGAGCAGATACCTTTTTCTTCTTCTTCTTTTCTTTGGGATCTAGGATTCTATTCTCAAACTTATAATATTGATTTTGAACGATCAAATTGATGAAAACATTATAACAGTATGCCATTAAAAGATTAATTATTCATGTATTTCAAACAGAAAAAATTATTTGGATGAATATGTTAAAATTTTGATATATTTACTTGAACACAGATTCACAATTAGGGTGAAGATCTTCATAGAGCAGATACCTTTTTCTTCTTCTTTTTCTTGGGAAATTTTTTATTATCCCCGTATCACATTAGGCCTTATTTGTGTCCATTTCTGAATGAGTATGCCTACAGGCCTATTTTTGACAATTGAATCAAGCATCAATTAAACATTTTACCCTGATATATCAAAATGCAGGTCGACCAACACCATTTTTATCTGTTTGATGTGGCATTGCTCAAATTATAAAGGACACTTTCTATAACAGCGTTTGTGTTTGCAATTCATGTTTTGTTGATTGTGGAATTGTATTAATGGCGAAAATATTAATCTTTCAAATATTTATTAACAAATCATGAATATAACTTCAAGGTTTGAGAGAATTAATTCTGTCAGCAAAAGATTTTGAGGTTTCATGAGAAAAATATTCGCGAATTATCATTATATTTCGTTTCTTAGTTGAACTTTTCAATATTTAACCTAAATAATGTCATAAAAAATATGTTTCTTATTTTTGATCAGTTATAAAAGTACTTAAGAACTCAATTTAAGCATTATACTATTACTTACTAAATAGGTTTAATAATTCCCTGAATGACTGTTATTATTAGATGAATAACATCAGTTTGATGTCTTCTAAGTATTCAAAATGTTTTTTAAGTCAAACTATTATAAATATCTTACTTTTGAATCTTCTAATTATTCTTAGTACATTTGGACGTAATAAGCCGTGTAGTTTATTGTATTTTTAATAGGGAAATATCAAATTGTTTTCAAAAATGTGAATTCAAGTCGAATCATGTTGACATAATTTTTATTGAATTATATTAACAACCAGTTTTCCAAAAATCGTTAACTACCTACTTTTATGTTGAAAGACTTGAAATTCCTGTACTGATGTGAATTTTTCTTTCAGATATATTTTAGAGGGTTACAACGGTTGATTGTAGAATTGTATTAATGGCGAAAATATTAATCTTTCAAATATTTATTTACAAAACATGAACATAACTTCAAAAACAACTTCAAGGTTTAAGGGAATTAATTCTGTCAGCAAAAGATTTTGAATTTGTTTAATCTTTATTAGTCAATTATTTTTGACATAATATGTACATATGTACATTCATGAAAGACATGTTACATGCAAAGTAAAATATAAAATATGTCCCATTCTATATTCCACACTACACTGTATTTTGTAAAATATTTGAGAATAAAACTACTCTTTTTGCGATAAAAACAGACGTTAATACATATGTGCTTTCAACACTGTCAGTTAAACAAAACAATTAGCATTTTAGACCGTCGTATTGCCGTGAAACCCCGAGGGGGACCACCTAACAGTATAGGTGAATCCTAGACGCGTTTCGTATAATGCGAATTTTTTCGGTTAATCGGGATTTTATTTTTCAATAGTTTGTTTCGGATTTTGGAAAATCGCGATTCGTATAATCGGGATTGTACTGTATATCTGATTCAATTCATCACACCGGTACAATTAAACATTTTAAAAAAGAATTAAACTGTCTTATCTTATCTGATGAAGTCACATTCATTTCAAGAATTATTCATCTAATAATAAATTAGATAGTTAAAAATTCTTAGAAATGCCAATAACCTCATTAGGTAAGCCATTATATATATATATATATATGGCAAATAAACATTTTAAAAGTAGGTACTTAAGATCTCAAAAGAGGAAACGTCAAACTTTTGTTGGTTACCTGATGATGTCACGGTCATTAAAGCTAACAGTGTATTCGACTGGCTGCACCAATGCGAAATAAATCGAATTTTTTCAGTGCTAAATGACGTAATTAGTTCGAATTGATTCGCTCTGGTGCAGCCTGTCAATACGCTATAAGATGCATAGGGTTTTCTATGCATCTTAATTAAAGTATAATTTAACTTTCTAATAGCTATCTCAGATATCCATGATAATTTGAGAATAAACTAAATTTAGGTTCTGTTACTAGCAAATACTTGTTGTTTAAGGGCCAGCAATGAATAAATAATACGAAAAAAAATTATTAATAACATAAACAATTTTAAAATACTTGAAAAAAGTCTAAATTGATTTTTGCTTATCTGATGACGTCATGGTTATTAAAAGATTATTTAATTATCTACCAATAGATAGTAAACTCTTTCAAGCACACAGAATCTCCATTGAAATATAACCTGAAAGCACAGCCAAATTTTTTTTTTATTTTCTAAATATTTTTTTAGTGATTATTGGTAAAGGGGCAATAGAATGAAACGTAGTACAATCAAAAACAGATTTTTTTCTACTGAAGTACAGTTTTTGAGGTGGTATATCTTATGTACCACCATGCAATATAAGAAACTCATAACAGTATCGAAAATATTGAAGTTGAATAAAAAATTTTTAATTTGCATGATACTCAGCAAAACAGATTTTAGATTTTGACAGACATAATGGTACACTACAAGTTTTTTGTACTACAATGGTCACATCTTCTTCTGGATGCGTATATCGGCATGTGCGAATTATATTTGTTTTTTATTTCTGGATGCACGGAAGGAAATTGAAATTGTTCGATAAATATCGATACTTTCATTTCAGATACTATCGATAGTCGATATTTTCAATACCGCTACATGTATATTATCTATATTTAAGAGTATCAAATTCGCTATTTCTTAATATTTCGCACTATGATTTCGACCTCACGAAACTTATTATACTTTTTCATTCGGTATTATCTCTCAAAATTATTTCATTTAAAACTCTAGTTCCATTAGTCGAAAATCCTGATTTAGCGGACTCAAAAATAAATATGTAGAGCAGTTTTGAAATTCTACACATCGAAAATAAAAAGTTAACTAACTAAATCAAATCCTCTACATGCTATGACTAAGATGTCTAAAAACATGGTGTATGCTGCACTCGTCAATTTTTGAATGCAATGACATTCGACCAAATTGGGAATATTAGTTTGAATTTCAAATTGCGAGTGATGCCAAATATTATAAACACAGCAGTTCGGTTCGAATAATCTATGTTCTAACCTAAAATTTTCATTTACAGTTTACACTGTTATTGTTATAAGATATTTGTTATGAAATGAAGCATTTGATTTGTTCCAACTATCAGCCATCAGTATGAAAATATGGAAATATGTAAAATATTCTGGCTCTGTAATCAATGGAAAATGTTAGACTCCACTTGTAATCAAATTTGTTCTTAATGTGTACCTACATTATAGCCAACTTTACTACTTAATTCATCTTGATTTTGGCATTGAAAATAAATGAGAAGTATTCAATATAAATATCCACAATAGAATATTATCCTGTTTCTTTCAACTCGCCTAATTTGTTTTCACATTAAAACAATTATGGCCCTCTTGGAAGTATGTCAATCATATGCTCTTAGGATGAATTTATGGAATAGCAAAAGAATAAAAGTATTCAATCTCAATCACATGAAAATTTGTCTAGTGGTATGTTTCGATGTGAGTTTGAATGACCCGAAGAAGAAGTATTGTTCGATAGCAGCAGTCTTTAGTGGGAAATGATTGTTGTCATTATAATGGAACTATTTTGTGAAAACTTTTTTAAACACGGGCTTTATGAATAATCTGGACTTTTCAAAAAGAATGTTGATTTTAGTGAAGTATCTTCTTATTATCAGAGCTGTGCCAAAGCTCAGTAATTTGTAATCAAATCGAGGAGTTGAGGTGAGCTTATTCAAATAACTTCATTTTCAAACTAAGTTGGCTAGTACTTCAATTCTAAAATCTGAGACATGACATCATAGTAAATATTCATTTCTGTGGTTTTTTTTCCACAACAGAACAGAGTTGCATTCAGCCAAAGTAACCAATTTTTTGAATTTCACAGATAATTTTTTTTTTTAAGATCAAGCTATTCGAAAACGGCGCTTTGTACGAGAAAATATGAAGAATACTTTTATTTTTCAAATTAGCCAAATATTCTTCAATGAACGTTCAAATTACTCTTAAGAGTTGGTTTCTTCGAATTTCTGGTATTTTTATGGGATGTAATGTTCATAATAAAGAAACAGAAGAATGTGTATGGAATCTTGTGTTCGGAGAATAATAGCTTTTTCTGCTTCAGAAGTCGACGGAAAAAGGCGTCTGCTCGAAGGATAGGACTTCATAATCGGGGTGCTTTCGCAAAGCGCCAGACCTTGGAGGCTGGTGGTAGGTCGGCTTGGAAGAATTTGCCACGGAGAACTCAAAGGATGGAGCTGGTTGCTTAGCAAGAAGAACCTGCTGAAGGCCTCTCAACATCTTAAGGAATTGTGTACACAGTGTGCCTTTATGTATCCGTCTTCGGTGCCCTGCATCCTTAGCGCTTGCCTGGTCAGTCTGGAGCCAGATACCACCTTGAGGTGAGTTTGTCATAGAGAACATTAGAAATTTTAAAATTTGGTTTAGGTAATTCTAAAAATATTTTTTGTGAGGTAATATAAATAACTTAATATCTCCCATTTTTTATGGATGAATGAGATGTCACTTTGACATGTTATACATATATGTTGAACTCATGGAAGAATGTCAATGCCTTCTGCACTTGTATTATAAAAAATATTTGCATTAAAAATAAACTTAAATCCATGCGCATTTCTAAGACATACTGTGAAGCTCTGATATATACATAAAAAAAGACATTTAATCAGAAATTGGTTACCACAAATATCCGCTTTATCTTGGTGAACAAATTTTTTATTATCCCCGTATCACATTAGGCCTTCTTTGTGTCCATTTCTGAATGAGCATGCCTATTCTTGACTATTGGATCAAGCGAAATCAATTCTAATTCAAATGCCATATATGGCTGAGATTATTTTTGAAATATATTATTATTGTTTTATTCAGAACATTCATCTACATTTTTAATCAAATGACGCTTCATCAGTTAGCTTTATGGGGATTGGGATGAAGAAAAATTTTTAAATAATTTAAATATATTACATTTTATTAACACAATATTTATACAATGTCAATGATTATATCAAAGATCCTTACAAAATTATACAATTAAAAAAAAGAAAACCTTCCGGATGGAATCGATGAATCATGATTCATCGATTCGATTTCATGTCAAATATCCGGAAGGTTTTCTCTATTATCAGTGATGTCCTACATAAGGGGCAGGACTCATTTGAATGCGCAACCCATTCCTGCAAGCACTCCTTATGATAACAGTGTACGCATCCCGTGAGGTATATGTCTCCTGATATGTCGCTGAGACAAACGCTACATTCTCCATCTAGTACGCCCCTAGAAAAAAAAAAATATACGTATTAATTTGTTGTTTGATAGGTACAATGTGATTATTATTCATTTCATACACATTTCTAACACATATAGAATAAAAATTACACAGGTACAGTGCAATTATGATATTTCAAGAATTGTTAAAAAAATTTGATGTAAATCCTTACCTTTTCATAGATTCTATCACTGTTCTATTAAGTTCCTCCTCTGTTAAATTATAATTAACAGGGATGAAACAAATTGCGTCGAATAAATTTTCAGACATTGTGAATTTAAATTAAACACTGTTCTACTAACTTCTACTAAGTTTAGCAAGACACTGAATGAAAACATAGGGAGAACAGAACCATGAAGCTAAAGATCTTCATAGAGCAGATACCTTTTTCTTCTTCTTTTCTTTGGGATCTAGGATTCTATTCTCAAACTTATAATATTGATTTTGAACGATCAAATTGATGAAAAATTATAACAGTATGCCATTAAAAGATTAATTATTCATGTATTTCAAACAGAAAAAATTATTTGGATGAATATGTTAAAATTTTGATATATTTACTTGAACACAGATTCACAATTAGGGTGAAGATCTTCATAGAGCAGATACCTTTTTCTTCTTCTTTTTCTTGGGAAATTTTTTATTATCCCCGTATCACATTAGGCCTTATTTGTGTCCATTTCTGAATGAGTATGCCTACAGGCCTATTTTTGACAATTGAATCAAGCATCAATTAAACATTTTACCCTGATATATCAAAATGCAGGTCGACCAACACCATTTTTATCTGTTTGATGTGGCATTGCTCAAATTATAAAGGACACTTTCTATAACAGCGTTTGTGTTTGCAATTCATGTTTTGTTGATTGTGGAATTGTATTAATGGCGAAAATATTAATCTTTCAAATATTTATTAACAAATCATGAATATAACTTCAAGGTTTGAGAGAATTAATTCTGTCAGCAAAAGATTTTGAGGTTTCATGAGAAAAATATTCGCGAATTATCATTATATTTCGTTTCTTAGTTGAACTTTTCAATATTTAACCTAAATAATGTCATAAAAAATATGTTTCTTATTTTTGATCAGTTATAAAAGTACTTAAGAACTCAATTTAAGCATTATACTATTACTTACTAAATAGATAGTTAAATAATTCTTGAAATTTTTTCTTAAACTTTAAAACTATCCGTTTTTGTAACTAATAGATGGTTTAATAATTCCCTGAATGACTGTTATTATTAGATGAATAACATCAGTTTGATGTCTTCTAAGTATTCAAAATGTTTTTTAAGTCAAACTATTATAAATATCTTACTTTTGAATCTTCTAATTATTCTTAGTACATTTGGACGTAATAAGCCGTGTAGTTTATTGTATTTTTAATAGGGAAATATCAAATTGTTTTCAAAAATGTGAATTCAAGTCGAATCATGTTGACATAATTTTTATTGAATTATATTAACAACCAGTTTTCCAAAAATCGTTAACTACCTACTTTTATGTTGAAAGACTTGAAATTCCTGTACCGATGTGAATTTTTCTTTCAGATATATTTTAGAGGGTTACAACGGTTGATTGTAGAATTGTATTAATGGCGAAAATATTAATCTTTCAAATATTTATTTACAAAACATGAACATAACTTCAAAAACAACTTCAAGGTTTAAGGGAATTAATTCTGTCAGCAAAAGATTTTGAATTTGTTTAATCTTTATTAGTCAATTATTTTTGACATAATATGTACATATGTACATTCATGAAAGACATGTTAGATGCAAAGTGAAATATAAAATATGTCCCATTCTATATTCCACACTACACTGTATTTTGTAAAATATTTGAGAATAAAACTACTCTTTTTGCGATAAAAACAGACGTTAATACATATGTGCTTTCAACACTGTCAGTTAAACAAAACAATTAGCATTTTAGACCGTCGTATTGCCGTGAAACCCCGAGGGGGACCACCTAACAGTATAGGTGAATCCTAGACGCGTTTCGTATAATGCGAATTTTTTCGGTTAATCGGGATTTTATTTTTCAATAGTTTGTTTCGGATTTTCGAAAATCGCGATTCGTATAATCGGGATTGTACTGTATATCTGATTCAATTCATCACACCGGTACAATTAAACATTTCAAAAAAGAATTAAACTGTCTTATCTTATCTGATGAAGTCACATTGATTTCAAGAATTATTCATCTAATAATAAATTAGATAGTTAAAAATTCTTAGAAATGCCAATAACCTCATTAGGTAAGCCATTGTATATATATATATATATACAATGGCTTACCTAATGAGGTTATATATATATATATATATATATATATATATATCAACAATTTTAATTCCCAATATACAACAATAGTTATAAGTATGATAAGGGGTGTGGGAAAATTGATAAGTGTTATAATTTCACTCTTCTTTATTTCATTTAGTCGACATTTCACAAGTTCTACAGTCGGGATAACGTAATAATGAAATCTGTGTTCCGGACTATTTCTGTGAGAGGGGATTGGATTCGGTTCATGGAGTCTTTCAATAATCGCATTTGTTCTGAGTTCGGTGAGAGTGAATTACTGCGACCAAGTGTGATTTAATGCTATTCTATGTTTCATTTGTCATGTGCGTGTATTCTGTGGCAAGTCTGGTTGACAGCATTTTTGACAACCTCTCATTTTGTTGATTTTTCTGTTGACCTTATTTACATATGATAATTGATTTCTACTCTTGTGCTAACGAAATATCAGATCTTTTTCACAAGTTCTACAGTCGGGATAACGTAATAATGAAATCTGTGTTCCGGACTATTTCTGTGAGAGGGGATTGGATTCGGTTCATGGAGTCTTTCAATAATCGCATTTGTTCTGAGTTCGGTGAGAGTGAATTACTGCGACCAAGTGTGATTTAATGCTATTCTATGTTTCATTTGTCATGTGCGTGTATTCTGTGGCAAGTCTGGTTGACAGCATTTTTGACAACCTCTCATTTTGTTGATTTTTCTGTTTACCTTATTTACATATGATAATTGATTTCTACTCTTGTGCTAACGAAATATCAGATCTTTTTTCGCTAAAATTGTTGATGTTCTTGTTCATTGCTTTCTTGAGAGCTATTGATTTGTGTTCAAATAAGATCTTTACAACTCTGTATTTCGGTATGTACTATTTTTACATGTTTTGTGGTTGCCATGTTTTTGACTGTTTTCTATTGCTATTGTAGAGTCCTGAAGAAGGTCCCCATCGGGATCGAAACGTCGACTAAATGAAATAAAGAAGAGTGAAATTATAACACTTATCAATTTTCCCACACCCCTTATCATACTTATAACTATTTTTATATATATATATATATATATATATGGCAAATAAACATTTTAAAAGTAGGCATTTAAGATCTCAAAAGAGGAAACGTCAAACTTTTGTTGGTTACCTGATGATGTCACGGTCATTAAAGCTAACAGTGTATTCGACTGGCTGCACCAATGCGAAATAAATCGAATTTTTTCAGTGCTAAATGACGTAATTAGTTCGAATTGATTCGCTCTGGTGCAGCCTGTCAATACGCTATAAGATGCATAGGGTTTTCTATGCATCTTAATTAAAGTATAATTTAACTTTCTAATAGCTATCTCAGATATCCATGATAATTTGAGAATAAACTAAATTTAGGTTCTGTTACTAGCAAATACTTGTTGTTTAAGGGTCAGCAATGAATAAATAATACGAAAAAAAATTATTAATAACATAAACAATTTTAAAATACTTGAAAAAAAGTCTAAATTGATTTTTGCTTATCTGATGACGTCATGGTTATTAAAAGATTATTTAATTATCTACCAATAGATAGTAAACTCTTTCAAGCACACAGAATCTCCATTGAAATATAACCTGAAAGCACAGCCAAATTTTTTTTTTATTTTCTAAATATTTTTTTAGTGATTATTGGTAAAGGGGCAATAGAATGAAACGTAGTACAATCAAAAACAGATTTTTTTCTACTGAAGTACAGTTTTTGAGGTGGTATATCTTATGTACCACCATGCAATATAAGAAACTCATAACAGTATCGAAAATATTGAAGTTGAATAAAAAATTTTTAATTTGATTGATACTCAGCAAAACAGATTTTAGATTTTGACAGACATAATGGTACACTACAAGTTTTTTGTACTACAATGGTCACATCTTCTTCTGGATGCGTATATCGGCATGTGCGAATTATATTTGTTTTTTATTTCTGGATGCACGGAAGGAAATTGAAATTGTTCGATAAATATCGATACTTTCATTTCAGATACTATCGATAGTCGATATTTTCAATACCGCTACATGTATATTATCTATATTTAACCCTTCGTTAGGCGCGTGGATTACGATTGTAATCCACCACTATTCCAACGCCGATATTTTCCTAATTTCATTGGTTATGTAAGCGCGGACCTCTGTAGCTGTCAATTACATCTCTTTCTAGCGATTCAGTATTCAGTGAGCGGTGGGAAATATTTTTGCTGGAATTTAGGAGCCTCTAAACACGACTGGATTACCATTGTAATCCGCGCGCCTAACTGCGTTACGTTTGCTCCTTCGAGCAAACGTAACGCAGTGTTGTCATAAATTTGGTAAGTATAGTTTTTTTTGCATTATTACGAACATTATCGAATGCATATGTATTCTTATATCATTATCTCATGATTATTGATGTTTCAGGAATATAATATGTCTGACCCTAAAAATAAATCCGTTATTTTAGTATCTTCAATGCACCATGATGTTGCGATCGATCTGGAAACAGAAGATAAAAGAGAACCAGAAATAGTGACATTTTATAACCACACCAAAATTGGCGTCGACTTAGTGGACCAACTATGCCAAAAATACAACATTGCGAAAAATGCAATGGTTGTTTTTTACAATCTGCTGAACGTAGCTGGAATAAATGCCGTCTGCATTTACAAAGCGAACCATCCTACGGAAAAAAAAAGTAAGGAGTGATTTCATTGAAAAATTTGCTTGGGAACTCATCAAGACACAAAAAGAGGCCAGGTCGAATATGACCTGCTTACCCATGGAACTCAGAAGACGAGCGCGTTCCCTCCTTGGACTCGAAGCGACATTACCCCCGCCTTCTGATCTACCAAGGCAAGAAAATCCTATAAGACGATGTAATATATGTCCTAGAAGCCGTAACAAGTCAACAAGGAAAGTGTGCGTGAAATGCAAAAGACACGCTTGCAAGCAACATGCAGTAGATATTTGCACTGAATGTTTAGATGGTTGAAGAAATCACCATAATTGTGTGAATTTTCCATGAATATGATAACTTCTATCGAATGTAGCAAATTGTATTTTTCATATTTGGTTTGTCTTTTTTCAGAATATCTGTTTTTTTTTCAGCTATTCATAATTGTTTTTTGTTTGTTGTCCAAAATGTACAAGACGCAGATAAAACTATGAAAAACGTGATTCTTTCGCTTTCTTATTCAAACAGTGAGATTCTTGAGAATTTTCATAAAAAATTTTTTTCATCATTGAAGCAGATACATCAACAAAACTGAATAACCAATTTAGCCAATGATTATAGTCTGAGTATGTGATTTAATGACAAATCATTTTGGATTACGTTTGTAATCCACGCGCCTAAACGCGTTAGGAAATACCGCGCGCCTAACGAAGGGTTAAGAGTATCAAATTCGCTATTTCTTAATATTTCGCACTATGATTTCGACCTCACGAAACTTATTATAGTTTTTCATTCGGTATTATCTCTCAAAATTATTTCATTTAAAACTCTAGTTCCATTAGTCGAAAATCCTGATTTAGCGGACTCAAAAATAAATATGTAGAGCAGTTTTGAAATTCTACACATCGAAAATAAAAAGTTAACTAACTAAATCAAATCCTCTACATGCTATGACTAAGATGTCTAAAAGCATGGTGTATGCACTTGTCAATTTTTGAATGCAATGACATTCGACCAAATTGAGAATATTAGTTTGAATTTCAAATTGCGAGTGATGCCAAATATTATAAACACAGCAGTTCGGTTCGAATAATCTATGTTCTAACCTAAAATTTTCATTTACAGTTTACACTGTTATTGTTATAAGATATTTGTTATGAAATGAAGCATTTGATTTGTTCCAACTATCAGCCATCAGTATGAAAATATGGAAATATGTAAAATATTCTGGCTCTGTAATCAATGGAAAATGTTAGACTCCACTTGTAATCAAATTTGTTCTTAATGTGTACCTACATTATAGCCAACTTTACTACTTAATTCATCTTGATTTTGGCATTGAAAATAAATGAGAAGTATTCAATATAAATATCCACAATAGAATATTATCCTGTTTCTTTCAACTCGCCTAATTTGTATACTATATTAAACTCGTAAGCGCTCCTCCCACCGAAAATCGAACGATTTTGGACCGATTTTGCGGTCGAGTGTTCTCGGCTCTGGGAGAGATACGAGAAAAACTAAAATTACGGAAAGAAAGAGAAAATGTCGAATTAACTCCCGCGGATATTCCCGTTTCCCGATTTTTCGGGATTACCTGGGAATGAACGGATAAAGTTTGGGAAATTTCCCGACGAATTTCCAGATTCACGTCGACGTGAACGACCAATAGGAAAATACTACGATGTCCTTGGGTAGCAACGGGCCTAGCAACGTCCGCGGCAATTGACGTTTCTAGAATATTTAGGTTTTATATTATTTTTACTGTGTCCATTAGAGGGCTCTTGATGAATAGAACTATTTGAAATATGAATAACTGTATAAAAAAATCAAGGATCAATCTAATAATCTATTCAAAATATTCTGACGTTTCAACCAATTCTGTGCTCATTCATGAAATCGTCGAAATACAGAATGAAAATGGGAAACGTCAGATGATATTTTAATGGAAATGTTGAAATTTGGACGAATCGAGAGGAAATATGCAAGAAAAGATGAATCAGATGCGATTTATATCCCTTTTTCCATGTATATTTTATGATATTTTCAAGCGGAATCGTTTTGTGTCAGTGGAAAGCTTGGTTTGCCAGAAGCCTCTACAGGAGTCATTTGATTATTTGAAAAGTTTTTAACGAGAAATTTGAGGAAATAATAGACTACACCTGTATGTACCGCCCTTTTAGAATAGAATAGAATTAATTCAAATATTACATTGATTTTTTTTTTTATGATGGTATTTTTGCGTTTTGTTGATATTTTCATGGAAATTGGTCAAATCTTGAAGCATTCCGTTTCATGTGAATTGTCAAGGTAAATATATCATTTTGGAAAGATATCAGCATTTGAGGCGAAGAAAACTGGTAGGTAGAGATATTTTAATTCGATTTCCTTTATATTTAACGATTTTTTAAACGAAATTCATGAAAATTCATCAATTTATAGAATCTCTGTCACCAGTTATTTTGACATTATTCCTAAAAGAAGCATAAATGCAACCAATTATGCAAAGGCATTGTGGCCGGGTCGTTAGGGATGCGGTCGTACAATCTAAGGTCTCTTTTGGGATGCGAGTTCAAATCTTGCAGCAGGTGATAATTTTTTTTTTCTTAATTTTTCGCCAGTTATTAATTTTTATATTATTTGGCGGTGAATGCTTCGGATGATTGAAATGGATCAATTTTTTGTTTAGTCTATTGTGTGAATGATTTCGTAGTATACACATATAATTATGTTTTTCCGATTTTCAAAGTACATATAAGAATAACGATTATACATTGTTTTTTTTCAAGTTGCCTATTGGAGGTTTTTCGATAAATTGACCATATTATACAGGGTGTACAATTTTCGAGCGCCAATTATGCTTTTCTGTAAAATTGAAAACTTATGAAATCTGAAAATTGAAATTTCAAGTTAGATTTCTCTCACATAATTTGCGAAGATATACGTGTGATGAATAACGTTTATACAGAGTGTACAATTTCCGAGATGTCTCTGGAGAACTGAAAACTTTTCTTATAGTTGTCATGTTAGCTCTATAGGTTATCATTCAATTGCATAATTCTTGAAGGTATACAGGTGGGGATTGACGATTATATACAGGGTGTACAATTTTCAAGCGCCAATTATACATTTCTGGAAAATCGAGACCTTATGAAATCTGGAAATTGGAATAAGAGCTTTAGATTTGTTTTCTCTTGCATAATTTGCGAAGATATACGTGCGATGAATATTTTTTATACAGTGCGATATCGATTTAACAGGAGATATGGAAGTATTTATGAATGAATTAAAATATGGATCTATGGGCTATATTGATCAACCTAAAAGGTAGATCTATGGGCTATGATGATCTACCTACAAGGTAGATCTGTGGGCAACATTGATCTACCTACAAGGTAGATCTATGGACAACATTGATCTACCTATTAGGTAGATCTACAGGATATATTGATCTACCTACAAGGTAGATCTATGGGCGTACTAGTTTTCACATTAAAACAATTATGGCCCTCTTGGAAGTATGTCAATCATATGCTCTTAGGATGAATTTATGGAATAGCAAAAGAATAAAAGTATTCAATCTCAATCACATGAAAATTTGTCTAGTGGTTTGTTTCGATGTGAGTTTGAATGACCCGAAGAAGAAGTATTGTTCGATAGCACCAGTCTTTAGTGGGAAATGATTGTTGTCATTATAATGGGACTATTTTGTGAAAACTTTTTTAAACACGGGCTTTATGAATAATCTGGACTTTTCAAAAAGAATGTTGATTTTAGTGAAGTATCTTCTTATTATCAGAGCTGTGCCAAAGCTCAGTAATTTGTTATCAAATCGAGGAGTTGAGGTGAGCTTATTCAAATAACTTCATTTTCAAACTAAGTTGGCTAGTACTTCAATTCTAAAATCTGAGACATGACATCATAGTAAATATTCATTTCTGTGGTTTTTTTTCCACAACAGAACAGAGTTGCATTCAGCCAAAGTACCCAATTTTTTGAATTTCACAGATAATTTTTTTTTTTTAAGATCAAGTTATTCGAAAACGGCGCTTTGTACGAGAAAATATGAAGAATACTTTTATTTTTCAAATTAGCCAAATATTTTTCAATGATCGTTCAAATTACTCTTAAGAGTTGGTTTCTTCGAATTTCTGGTATTTTTATGGGATGTAATGTTCATAATAAAGAAACAGAAGAATGTGTATGGAATCTTATGTTCGGAGAATAATAGCTTTTTCTGCTTCAGAAGTCGACGGAAAAAGGCGTCTGCTTGAAGGATAGGACTTCATAATCGGGGTGCTTTCGCAAAGCGCCAGACCTTGGAGGCTGGTGGTAGGTCGGCTTGGAAGAATTTGCCACGGAGAACTCAAAGGATGGAGCTGGTTGCTTAGCAAGAAGAACCTGCTGAAGGCCTCTCAACATCTTAAGGAATTGTGTACACAGTGTGCCTTTATGTATCCGTCTTCGGTGCCCTGCATCCTTAGCGCTTGCCTGGTCAGTCTGGAGCCAGATACCACCTTGAGGTGAGTTTGTCATAGAGAACATTAGAAATTTTAAAATTTGGTTTAGGTAATTCTAAAAATATTTTTTGTGAGGTAATATAAATAACTTAATATCTCCCATTTTTTATGGATGAATGAGATGTCACTTTGACATGTTATACATATATGTTGAACTCATGGAAGAATGTCAATGCCTTCTGCACTTGTATTATAAAAAATATTTGCATTAAAAATAAACTTAAATCCATGCGCATTTCTAAGACATACTGTGAAGCTCTGATATATACATAAAAAAAGACATTTAATCAGAAATTGGTTACCACAAATATCCGCTTTATCTTGGTGAACAAATTTTTTATTATCCCCGTATCACATTAGGCCTTCTTTGTGTCCATTTCTGAATGAGCATGCCTATTCTTGACTATTGGATCAAGCGAAATCAATTCTAATTCAAATGCCATATATGGCTGACATTATTTTTGAAATATATTATTATTGTTTTATTCAGAACATTCATCTACATTTTTAATCAAATGACGCTTCATCAGTTAGCTTTATGGGGATTGGGATGAAGAAAAATTTTTAAATAATTTAAATATATTACATTTTATTTACACAATATTTATTATATCAAAGATCCTTACAAAATTATACAATTAAAAAAAAGAAAACCTTCCGGATGGAATCGATGAATGATTCATCGATTCGATTTCATGTCAAATATCCGGAAGGTTTTCTCTATTATCAGTGATGTCCTACATAAGGGGCAGGACTCATTTGAATGCGCAACCCATTCCTGCAAGCACTCCTTATGATAACAGTGTACGCATCCCGTGAGGTATATGTCTCCTGATATGTCGCTGAGACAAACGCTACATTCTCCATCTAGCACGCCCCTAGAAAAAAAAAAATATACGTATTAATTTGTTGTTTGATAGGTACAATATGATTATTATTCATTTCATACACATTTCTAACACATATAGAATAAAAATTACACAGGTACAGTGCAATTATGATATTTCAAGAATTGTTAAAAAAATTTGATGTAAATCCTTACCTTTTCATAGATTCTATCACTGTTCTATTAAGTTCCTCCTCTGTTAAATTATAATTAACAGGGATGAAACAAATTGCGTCGAATAAATTTTCAGACATTGTGAATTTAAATTAAACACTGTTCTACTAACTTCTACTAAGTTTAGCAAGACACTGAATGAAAACATAGGGAGAACAGAACCATGAAGCTAAAGATCTTCATAGAGCAGATACCTTTTTCTTCTTCTTTTCTTTGGGATCTAGGATTCTATTCTCAAACTTATAATATTGATTTTGAACGATCAAATTGATGAAAACATTATAACAGTATGCCATTAAAAGATTAATTATTCATGTATTTCAAACAGAAAAAATTATTTGGATGAATATGTTAAAATTTTGATATATTTACTTGAACACAGATTCACAATTAGGGTGAAGATCTTCATAGAGCAGATACCTTTTTCTTCTTCTTTTTCTTGGGAAATTTTTTATTATCCCCGTATCACATTAGGCCTTATTTGTGTCCATTTCTGAATGAGTATGCCTACAGGCCTATTTTTGACAATTGAATCAAGCATCAATTAAACATTTTACCCTGATATATCAAAATGCAGGTCGACCAACACCATTTTTATCTGTTTGATGTGGCATTGCTCAAATTATAAAGGACACTTTCTATAACAGCGTTTGTGTTTGCAATTCATGTTTTGTTGATTGTGGAATTGTATTAATGGCGAAAATATTAATCTTTCAAATATTTATTAACAAATCATGAATATAACTTCAAAAACAACTTCAAGGTTTGAGAGAATTAATTCTGTCAGCAAAAGATTTTGAGGTTTCATGAGAAAAATATTCGCGAATTATCATTATATTTCGTTTCTTAGTTGAACTTTTCAATATTTAACCTAAATAATGTCATAAAAAATATGTTTCTTATTTTTGATCAGTTATAAAAGTACTTAAGAACTCAATTTAAGCATTATACTATTACTTACTAAATAGGTTTAATAATTCCCTGAATGACTGTTATTATTAGATGAATAACATCAGTTTGATGTCTTCTAAGTATTCAAAATGTTTTTTAAGTCAAACTATTATAAATATCTTACTTTTGAATCTTCTAATTATTCTTAGTACATTTGGACGTAATAAGCCGTGTAGTTTATTGTATTTTTAATTGGGAAATATCAAATTGTTTTCAAAAATGTGAATTCAAGTCGAATCATGTTGACATAATTTTTATTGAATTATATTAACAACCAGTTTTCCAAAAATCGTTAACTACCTACTTTTATGTTGAAAGACTTGAAATTCCTGTACTGATGTGAATTTTTCTTTCAGATATATTTTAGAGGGTTACAACGGTTGATTGTAGAATTGTATTAATGGCGAAAATATTAATCTTTCAAATATTTATTTACAAAACATGAACATAACTTCAAAAACAACTTCAAGGTTTAAGGGAATTAATTCTGTCAGCAAAAGATTTTGAATTTGTTTAATCTTTATTAGTCAATTATTTTTGACATAATATGTACATAAATGCCTAAATATAACCTGAAAGCACAGCCAAATTTTTTTTTTATTTTCTAAATATTTCTTTAGTGATTATTGGTAAAGGGGCAATAGAATGAAACGTAGTACAATCAAAAACAGATTTTTTTCTACTGAAGTACAGTTTTTGAGGTGGTATATCTTATGTACCACCATGCAATATAAGAAACTCATAACAGTATCGAAAATATTGAAGTTGAATAAAAAATTTTTAATTTGCATGATACTCAGCAAAACAGATTTTAGATTTTGACAGACATAATGGTACACTACAAGTTTTTTGTACTACAATGGTCACATCTTCTTCTGGATGCGTATATCGGCATGTGCGAATTATATTTGTTTTTTATTTCTGGATGCACGGAAGGAAATTGAAATTGTTCGATAAATATCGATACTTTCATTTCAGATACTATCGATAGTCGATATTTTCAATACCGCTACATGTATATTATCTATATTTAAGAGTATCAAATTCGCTATTTCTTAATATTTCGCACTATGATTTCGACCTCACGAAACTTATTATACTTTTTCATTCGGTATTATCTCTCAAAATTATTTCATTAAAAACTCTAGTTCCATTAGTCGAAAATCCTGATTTAGCGGACTCAAAAATAAATATGTAGAGCAGTTTTGAAATTCTACACATCGAAAATAAAAAGTTAACTAACTAAATCAAATCCTCTACATGCTATGACTAAGATGTCTAAAAACATGGTGTATGCACTCGTCAATTTTTGAATGCAATGACATTCGACCAAATTGAGAATATTAGTTTGAATTTCAAATTGCGAGTGATGCCAAATATTATAAACACAGCAGTTCGGTTCGAATAATCTATGTTCTAACCTAAAATTTTCATTTACAGTTTACACTGTTATTGTTATAAGATATTTGTTATGAAATGAAGCATTTGATTTGTTCCAACTATCAGCCATCAGTATGAAAATATGGAAATATGTAAAATATTCTGGCTCTGTAATCAATGGAAAATGTTAGACTCCACTTGTAATCAAATTTGTTCTTAATGTGTACCTACATTATAGCCAACTTTACTACTTAATTCATCTTGATTTTGGCATTGAAAATAAATGAGAAGTATTCAATATAAATATCCACAATAGAATATTATCCTGTTTCTTTCAACTCGCCTAATTTGTTTTCACATTAAAACAATTATGGCCCTCTTGGAAGTATGTCAATCATATGCTCTTAGGATGAATTTATGGAATAGCAAAAGAATAAAAGTATTCAATCTCAATCACATGAAAATTTGTCTAGTGGTATGTTTCGATGTGAGTTTGAATGACCCGAAGAAGAAGTATTGTTCGATAGCAGCAGTCTTTAGTGGGAAATGATTGTTGTCATTATAATGGAACTATTTTGTGAAAACTTTTTTAAACACGGGCTTTATGAATAATCTGGACTTTTCAAAAAGAATGTTGATTTTAGTGAAGTATCTTCTTATTATCAGAGCTGTGCCAAAGCTCAGTAATTTGTTATCAAATCGAGGAGTTGAGGTGAGCTTATTCAAATAACTTCATTTTCAAACTAAGTTGGCTAGTACTTCAATTCTAAAATCTGAGACATGACATCATAGTAAATATTCATTTCTGTGGTTTTTTTTCCACAACAGAACAGAGTTGCATTCAGCCAAAGTACCCAATTTTTTGAATTTCACAGATAATTTTTTTTTTTTAAGATCAAGTTATTCGAAAACGGCGCTTTGTACGAGAAAATATGAAGAATACTTTTATTTTTCAAATTAGCCAAATATTTTTCAATGATCGTTCAAATTACTCTTAAGAGTTGGTTTCTTCGAATTTCTGGTATTTTTATGGGATGTAATGTTCATAATAAAGAAACAGAAGAATGTGTATGGAATCTTATGTTCGGAGAATAATAGCTTTTTCTGCTTCAGAAGTCGACGGAAAAAGGCGTCTGCTTGAAGGATAGGACTTCATAATCGGGGTGCTTTCGCAAAGCGCCAGACCTTGGAGGCTGGTGGTAGGTCGGCTTGGAAGAATTTGCCACGGAGAACTCAAAGGATGGAGCTGGTTGCTTAGCAAGAAGAACCTGCTGAAGGCCTCTCAACATCTTAAGGAATTGTGTACACAGTGTGCCTTTATGTATCCGTCTTCGGTGCCCTGCATCCTTAGCGCTTGCCTGGTCAGTCTGGAGCCAGATACCACCTTGAGGTGAGTTTGTCATAGAGAACATTAGAAATTTTAAAATTTGGTTTAGGTAATTCTAAAAATATTTTTTGTGAGGTAATATAAATAACTTAATATCTCCCATTTTTTATGGATGAATGAGATGTCACTTTGACATGTTATACATATATGTTGAACTCATGGAATAATGTCAATGCCTTCTGCACTTGTATTATAAAAAATATTTGCATTAAAAATAAACTTAAATCCATGCGCATTTCTAAGACATACTGTGAAGCTCTGATATATACATAAAAAAAGACATTTAATCAGAAATTGGTTACCACAAATATCCGCTTTATCTTGGTGAACAAATTTTTTATTATCCCCGTATCACATTAGGCCTTCTTTGTGTCCATTTCTGAATGAGCATGCCTATTCTTGACTATTGGATCAAGCGAAATCAATTCTAATTCAAATGCCATATATGGCTGAGATTATTTTTGAAATATATTATTATTGTTTTATTCAGAACATTCATCTACATTTTTAATCAAATGACGCTTCATTAGTTAGCTTTAGGGGGATTGGGATGAAGAAAAATTTTTAAATAATTTAAATATATTACATTTTATTTACACAATATTTATTCCATGTCAATGATTATATCAAAGATCCTTACAAAATTATACAATTAAAAAAAAGAAAACCTTCCGGATGGAATCGATGAATCATGATTCATCGATTCGATTTCATGTCAAATATCCGGAAGGTTTTCTCTATTATCAGTGATGTCCTACATAAGGGGCAGGACTCATTTGAATGCGCAACCCATTCCTGCAAGCACTCCTTATGATAACAGTGTACGCATCCCGTGAGGTATATGTCTCCTGATATGTCGCTGAGACAAACGCTACATTCTCCATCTAGTACGCCCCTAGAAAAAAAAAAATATACGTATTAATTTGTTGTTTGATAGGTACAATATGATTATTATTCATTTCATACACATTTCTAACACATATAGAATAAAAATTACACAGGTACAGTGCAATTATGATATTTCAAGAATTGTTAAAAAAATTTGATGTAAATCCTTACCTTTTCATAGATTCTATCACTGTTCTATTAAGTTCCTCCTCTGTTAAATTATAATTAACAGGGATGAAACAAATTGCGTCGAATAAATTTTCAGACATTGTGAATTTAAATTAAACACTGTTCTACTAACTTCTACTAAGTTTAGCAAGACACTGAATGAAAACATAGGGAGAACAGAACCATGAAGCTAAAGATCTTCATAGAGCAGATACCTTTTTCTTCTTCTTTTCTTTGGGATCTAGGATTCTATTCTCAAACTTATAATATTGATTTTGAACGATCAAATTGATGAAAACATTATAACAGTATGCCATTAAAAGATTAATTATTCATGTATTTCAAACAGAAAAAATTATTTGGATGAATATGTTAAAATTTTGATATATTTACTTGAACACAGATTCACAATTAGGGTGAAGATCTTCATAGAGCAGATACCTTTTTCTTCTTCTTTTTCTTGGGAAATTTTTTATTATCCCCGTATCACATTAGGCCTTATTTGTGTCCATTTCTGAATGAGTATGCCTACAGGCCTATTTTTGACAATTGAATCAAGCATCAATTAAACATTTTACCCTGATATATCAAAATGCAGGTCGACCAACACCATTTTTATCTGTTTGATGTGGCATTGCTCAAATTATAAAGGACACTTTCTATAACAGCGTTTGTGTTTGCAATTCATGTTTTGTTGATTGTGGAATTGTATTGATGGCGAAAATATTAATCTTTCAAATATTTATTAACAAATCATGAATATAACTTCAAAAACAACTTCAAGGTTTGAGAGAATTAATTCTGTCAGCAAAAGATTTTGAGGTTTCATGAGAAAAATATTCGCGAATTATCATTATATTTCGTTTCTTAGTTGAACTTTTCAATATTTAACCTAAATAATGTCATAAAAAATATGTTTCTTATTTTTGATCAGTTATAAAAGTACTTAAGAACTCAATTTAAGCATTATACTATTACTTACTAAATAGATAGTTAAATAATTCTTGAAATTTTTTCTTAAACTTTAAAACTATCCGTTTTTGTAACTAATAGATGGTTTAATAATTCCCTGAATGACTGTTATTATTAGATGAATAACATCAGTTTGATGTCTTCTAAGTATTCAAAATGTTTTTTAAGTCAAACTATTATAAATATCTTACTTTTGAATCTTCTAATTATTCTTAGTACATTTGGACGTAATAAGCCGTGTAGTTTATTGTATTTTTAATTGGGAAATATCAAATTGTTTTCAAAAATGTGAATTCAAGTCGAATCATGTTGACATAATTTTTATTGAATTATATTAACAACCAGTTTTCCAAAAATCGTTAACTACCTACTTTTATGTTGAAAGACTTGAAATTCCTGTACTGATGTGAATTTTTCTTTCAGATATATTTTAGAGGGTTACAACGGTTGATTGTAGAATTGTATTAATGGCGAAAATATTAATCTTTCAAATATTTATTTACAAAACATGAACATAACTTCAAAAACAACTTCAAGGTTTAAGGGAATTAATTCTGTCAGCAAAAGATTTTGAATTTGTTTAATCTTTATTAGTCAATTATTTTTGACATAATATGTACATAAATGCCTAAATATGTACATATGTACATTCATGAAAGACATGTTACATGCAAAGTAAAATATAAAATATGTCCCATTCTACATTCCACACTACACTGTATTTTGTAAAATATTTGAGAATAAAACTACTCTTTTTGCGATAAAAACAGACGTTAATACATATGTGCTTTCAACACTGTCAGTTAAACAAAACAATTAGCATTTTAGACCGTCGTATTGCCGTGAAACCCCGAGGGGGACCACCTAACAGTATAGGTGAATCCTAGACGCGTTTCGTATAATGCGAATTTTTTCGGTTAATCGGGATTTTATTTTTCAATAGTTTGTTTCGGATTTTGGAAAATCGCGATTCGTATAATCGGGATTGTACTGTATATCTGATTCAATTCATCACACCGGTACAATTAAACATTTTAAAAAAGAATTAAACTGTCTTATCTTATCTGATGAAGTCACATTCATTTCAAGAATTATTCATCTAATAATAAATTAGATAGTTAAAAATTCTTAGAAATGCCAATAACCTCATTAGGTAAGCCATTATATATATATATATATATATATATATACAGGGTGAGTCTTTGACTTGTACATATATTTTAACCCAAGATTCCTGAGGTCAAAAGAAACACTTTTTTCCTTTACCATTTTTTCCGATTCGGCCCGGTTAAAAAGATACAGGCTGTTGAAAATCGTTAAAAAAATGTGATTTTCGGCTATATCTCGTGAATGGTTGTATCGAAGGAAATGATTTTTGAAATATAGCTTTTTTTTGATGTGATACATCTTATCCGAACACAAGATTCCATACACATTCTTCTGTTTCTTTATTATGAACATTACATCACATAAAAATACCAGAAATTCGAAGAATCTAACTCTTAAGAGTAATTTGAATGTTCATTGAAAAATATTTGGCTAATTTGAAAAATAAAAGTATTCTTCATGTTTTCTCGTACAAAGCGCCGTTTTCGAATAACTTGATCTTAAAAAAAAAAAATTATCTGTGAAATTCAAAAAATTGGGTACTTTGGCTGAATGCAACTCTGTTCTGATGTGGAAAAAAAAACCACAGAAATGAATATTTACTATGATGTCATGTCTCAGATTTTAGAATTGAAGTACTAGCCAACTTAGTTTGAAAATGAAGTTGTAAAAGTGAATAAGCTCACCTCAACTCCTCGATTTGATTACAAATTACTGAGCTTTGGCACAGCTCTGATAATAAGAAGATACTTCACTAAAATCAACATTCTTTTTGAAAAGTCCAGATTATTCATAAAGCCCGTGTTTAAAAAATTTTTCACAAAATAGTCCCATTATAATGACAACAATCAATATCCCACTAAAGACTGCTGCTATCGAACAATACTGTATTCTTCTTCGGCTCATTCAAACTCACATCGAAACATACCACTAGGACTTGGTACATACTAGACAAATTTTCATTTGATTGAATACTTTTATTGTTTTGCTATTCCATAAATTCATCCTAAGAGCATATGATTGACATACTTCCAAGAGGGCCATAATTGTTTTAATGTGAAAACAAATTAGGTGAGTTGAAAGAAACTGGATATTCTATTGTGGATATTTAAATTGAATACTTCTCATTTATTTTCAATTCCAAAATCAAGACGAATTAAGTAGTAAAGTTGGCTATAATGTAGGTACACATTAAGAACAAATTTGATTACAAGTGGAGTCTAACATTTTCCATTGATTACAGAGCCAGAATATTTTACATATTTCCATATTTTCATACTGATGGCTTCAAAAATATTGATGCATTTCAATATTTTTATGAGATAGTTGGAACAAATCAAATGCTTCATTTCATAACAAATATCTTATAACCAGTGCTGCCAACCCACTGAGCTCAAATAAAGGTAGATAGAGGTTCGAAATTTAGGTAGATGTTGCCAAATTTAGGTAGATTATTTTTTCCTTTATTTTTAGGAGTTTTGAAAGAACTGAGTCCATAGTATTATACTTTATTAATGATAAATATTGATGAATTAATAAAAAAATATAAGAATTTACATAAAAAAAAAATTGAAAAACTACTTTACTACTTGAACACGAAAGAATAAATAGTCTTTCAAATATTTCATTTCAACAGATGTGGATAATTTGCAAGAAAACGCTTGTTGTCCAAAAACTTTCATTATTTTAACACCCAAAAGGGTTTTTTATTGCTTCCCGACGGCAGCCTTCGATGCATTCAGACGGTCTCATCTCATTCCTTTCGACGATCTTACTTTATTCTGTTTTTTTTAAGCATAAGGATCGATTCAATTAATCTGCGAGCAATACGAACCTATCTATTATTCCTACGTACATGCGACCATATTTGCCATCGCTATTTTTCTATCAAGCAAGTGCGTATTGAGGCGCAGCCGTCGTTATTTATTAGTTTATTACCCATTTCGGTCCTTTCTTTGCATCTGTATGTTTCTGAAACTCCGCCGCTGATCTCCGCAGATCTTTGTATCCAATGGCGTGCGTAAAAATTACGATGTGAGAGCTTTAATGAGGAATAGTTTTTTTCATAGTCACGTTACTGTTACTGGTAAAACGGTTTGTCGTTGATCTAAAACCGTAAAGTTCGCGCGGAGCTGAATTAAGGTAGATCGAGCTCAAAAAAGGTAGATAGGTAGATTAGTTCGAATTTAGGTAGATCTACCTAAATTTAGGTAGGGTTGGCAGCACTGCTTATAACAATAACAGTGGAAACTGTTAATGAGAATTTTAGGTTAGAACATAGAACTGCTGTGTTTATATTTGGCATCACTCGAAATTTGAAATTCAAACTTAAAACCACAGATTACTATAGTCTGTGTTAAAACTTTCATAGATGAATATTATTGATTTGAGATTTTAAGGTTAAATGCCAATTCTTGTTAACAACGATATCATATAAATGAAATATAATGAATGAATGGATATGAGTATCAGATCAGAGCTAATATGGGTGGTAGCGAGCTCAATTCGTTATAATTATCGAAAATGAAATAGAAATCATAAGAAGAATATTTAATCTTTAGCGTCAACGAAATTGGAATAACTCATTTATTTTATTATAAACACTACTTTGTTCAACAAATGGAATGTTAAACGTGAGTTTATGATGGTTTTTCTAATTTAGTAGCTTATTTTCAAGGTTCAAAAGGTGTATCTTATGCTTGAGAAAACTTCAGTGTTCCGGTTTTCAGGGGTGAATTAGCTCATTTTGAAAATTTAAAATGGCTATATCTTTTTAACAGGGCCGAATCGGAAAAAATGGTAAATGAAAAAAGTATTTCTTTTGACCTCAGGAACCTTCCGTTAAAATATATGTACAAGTCAAAGACTCACCCTGTATATATATATGGCAAATAAACATTTTAAAAGTAGGTACTTAAGATCTCAAAAGAGGAAACGTCAAACTTTTGTTGGTTACCTGATGATGTCACGGTCATTAAAGCTAACAGTGTATTCGACTGGCTGCACCAATGCGAAATAAATCGAATTTTTTCAGTGCTAAATGACGTAATTAGTTCGAATTGATTCGCTCTGGTGCAGCCTGTCAATACGCTATAAGATGCATAGGGTTTTCTATGCATCTTAATTAAAGTATAATTTAACTTTCTAATAGCTATCTCAGATATCCATGATAATTTGAGAATAAACTAAATTTAGGTTCTGTTACTAGCAAATACTTGTTGTTTAAGGGCCAGCAATGAATAAATAATACGAAAAAAAATTATTAATAACATAAACAATTTTAAAATACTTGAAAAAAGTCTAAATTGATTTTTGCTTATCTGATGACGTCATGGTTATTAAAAGATTATTTAATTATCTACCAATAGATAGTAAACTCTTTCAAGCACACAGAATCTCCATTGAAATATAACCTGAAAGCACAGCCAAATTTTTTTTTTATTTTCTAAATATTTTTTTAGTGATTATTGGTAAAGGGGCAATAGAATGAAACGTAGTACAATCAAAAACAGATTTTTTTCTACTGAAGTACAGTTTTTGAGGTGGTATATCTTATGTACCACCATGCAATATAAGAAACTCATAACAGTATCGAAAATATTGAAGTTGAATAAAAAATTTTTATTTTGCATGATACTCAGCAAAACAGATTTTAGATTTTGACAGACATAATGGTACACTACAAGTTTTTTGTACTACAATGGTCACATCTTCTTCTGGATGCGTATATCGGCATGTGCGAATTATATTTGTTTTTTATTTCTGGATGCACGGAAGGAAATTGAAATTGTTCGATAAATATCGATACTTTCATTTCAGATACTATCGATAGTCGATATTTTCAATACCGCTACATGTATATTATCTATATTTAAGAGTATCAAATTCGCTATTTCTTAATATTTCGCACTATGATTTCGACCTCACGAAACTTATTATACTTTTTCATTCGGTATTATCTCTCAAAATTATTTCATTAAAAACTCTAGTTCCATTAGTCGAAAATCCTGATTTAGCGGACTCAAAAATAAATATGTAGAGCAGTTTTGAAATTCTACACATCGAAAATAAAAAGTTAACTAACTAAATCAAATCCTCTACATGCTATGACTAAGATGTCTAAAAACATGGTGTATGCACTCGTCAATTTTTGAATGCAATGACATTCGACCAAATTGAGAATATTAGTTTGAATTTCAAATTGCGAGTGATGCCAAATATTATAAACACAGCAGTTCGGTTCGAATAATCTATGTTCTAACCTAAAATTTTCATTTACAGTTTACACTGTTATTGTTATAAGATATTTGTTATGAAATGAAGCATTTAATTTGTTCCAACTATCAGCCATCAGTATGAAAATATGGAAATATGTAAAATATTCTGGCTCTGTAATCAATGGAAAATGTTAGACTCCACTTGTAATCAAATTTGTTCTTAATGTGTACCTACATTATAGCCAACTTTACTACTTAATTCATCTTGATTTTGGCATTGAAAATAAATGAGAAGTATTCAATATAAATATCCACAATAGAATATTATCCTGTTTCTTTCAACTCGCCTAATTTGTTTATTTCATACTGATACATTACAAAGGAATAAATGCTTAGTTACCGTAACTATAAACATTGTCATAACTCTCTTGGGAGTTAAACAGGGCAGTTATAGATCTTTAACTCCCTCTAAAGTGTTCACAAAAACAAACCGACATTTGTCGAATTTACCACTAAATTTGTTACCCGAATTGCAAGGATTTTCTATTAAACGGTTGTCAATGTTAATGACTGTATTCAAACATGAAGTTGTTTCCCTTCTTTCATCTGACATGCCAACTAACAGTCTTGCAGTTTTGTTTTTCAATTCCATGCTGTCGGCCAAATACCCTTCTGCCACCGTTGAACTTCGCCATCCATCATGTCTCTTCAATGTTGTCATATTTGCTCCTGCATTGACCAAGGCAGTCGCAGAAGTCCTTCGCAGACAATGTCCTGTGAATGTTTCTGGATACGGCAATTCCAAAAAACTAGCAAAGAAATTTGTCATATTCCTTTTTGTACTTAAGTTCCGACTTTGTTGGTAGTAGTACGGAACGAGCTTTTTCAGCCTTTTCCGACAAATCTCTTGAAATCTCAATTCTCTCTGAGTTTGCATTCATTTTCACTAATTTGAATATGATGAGAAACACGATATGACAAATATCTACAATGTTGTCAGTGACATTTCCATGGCAACCATGCCTACTTAATTCTTAATAAAGATAATTCGTTTTGTTCTGAAAACCAAAACAATTTGGTTTTTATATTTCATGCAGTATGAAATAAAATTAATTATCTATCTTGTGAGTTATTGGATTTTAACCACCTCGGGCAACGCAACAATCCCTCGGGACTTACGTCCCTCGGGATTGAAATCTGTTGCCCTCTGTGGTTAAAACCCTCATAACTCCCTTGATACATAAATAACTATTTCACATTAAAACAATTATGGCCCTCTTGGAAGTATGTCAATCATATGCTCTTAGGATGAATTTATGGAATAGCAAAAGAATAAAAGTATTCAATCTCAATCACATGAAAATTTGTCTAGTGGTATGTTTCGATGTGAGTTTGAATGACCCGAAGAAGAAGTATTGTTCGATAGCAGCAGTCTTTAGTGGGAAATGATTGTTGTCATTATAATGGGACTATTTTGTGAAAACTTTTTTAAACACGGGCTTTATGAATAATCTGGACTTTTCAAAAAGAATGTTGATTTTAGTGAAGTATCTTCTTATTATCAGAGCTGTGCCAAAGCTCAGTAATTTGTAATCAAATCGAGGAGTTGAGGTGAGCTTATTCAAATAACTTCATTTTCAAACTAAGTTGGCTAGTACTTCAATTCTAAAATCTGAGACATGACATCATAGTAAATATTCATTTCTGTGGTTTTTTTTCCACAACAGAACAGAGTTGCATTCAGCCAAAGTACCCAATTTTTTGAATTTCACAGATAATTTTTTTTTAAGATCAAGTTATTCGAAAACGGCGCTTTGTACGAGAAAATATGAAGAATACTTTTATTTTTCAAATTAGCCAAATATTCTTCAATGAACGTTCAAATTACTCTTAAGAGTTGGTTTCTTCGAATTTCTGGTATTTTTATGGGATGTAATGTTCATAATAAAGAAACAGAAGAATGTGTATGGAATCTTGTGTTCGGAGAGTAATAGCTTTTTCTGCTTCAGAAGTCGACTGAAAAAGGCGTCTGCTCGAAGGATAGGACTTCATAATCGGGATGCTTTCGCAAAGCGCCAGACCTTGGAGGCTGGTGGTAGGTCGGCTTGGAAGAATTTGCCACGGAGAACTCAAAGGATGGAGCTGGTTGCTTAGCAAGAAGAACCTGCTGAAGGCCTCTCAACATCTTAAGGAATTGTGTACACAGTGTGCCTTTATGTATCCGTCTTCGGTGCCCTGCATCCTTAGCGCTTGCCTGGTCAGTCTGGAGCCAGATACCACCTTGAGGTGAGTTTGTCATAGAGAACATTAGAAATTTTAAAATTTGGTTTAGGTAATTCTAAAAATATTTTTTGTGAGGTAATATAAATAACTTAATATCTCCCATTTTTTATGGATGAATGAGATGTCACTTTGACATGTTATACATATACAGGGTGAGTCTTTGACTTGTACATATATTTTAACCCAAGATTCCTGAGGTCAAAAGAAACACTTTTTTCCTTTACCATTTTTTCCGATTCGGCCCGGTTAAAAAGATACAGGCTTTTAAAAATCGTTGAAAAAATGTGATTTTCGGCTATATCTCATAAATGGTTGTATCGAAGGAAATGATTTTTGAAATATAGCTTTTTTTTGATGTGATACATCTTATCCGAACACAAGATTCCATACACATTCTTCCGTTTCTTTATTATGAACATTATATCCCATAGAAATACCAGAAATTCGAAGAAACCAACTCTTAAGAGTAATTTGAACGTTCATTGAAGAATATTTGGCTAATTTGAAAAATAAAAGTATTCTTCATGTTTTCTCGTACAAAGCGCCGTTTTCGAATAACTTGATCTTAAAAAAAAAATTATCTGTGAAATTCAAAAAATTGGGTACTTTGGCTGAATGCAACTCTGTTCTGTTGTGGAAAAAAAAACCACAGAAATGAATATTTACTATGATGTCATGTCTCAGATTTTAGAATTGAAGTACTAGCCAACTTAGTTTGAAAATGAAGTTATTTGAATGAGCTCACCTCAACTCTTCTATTTGATTACAAATTACTGAGCTTTGACACAGCTCTTATAATAAGAAGATACTTCATTAAAATCAACATTCTATTTTGAAAAGTCCAGATTTCCCATAAAGCCCATGTTTAAAAAAGTTTTCATAAAATAGTCCCACTATAATGACAATGGTCAATATCCCACTAAAGACTGCTGCTATCGAACAATACTGTATTCTTCGAGGGTCATTCAAACTCACACCGAAACATACCACTAAGTACATACTAGACAAATTTTCATGTGATTGAGGTAAAATACTTTTATTCTTTTGCTATTCCATAAATTCATCCTAGAGCATATGATTGACATACTTCCAAGAGTGCCATAATTGTTTTAATATGAAAACAAATGGGTGAGTTGAAAGAAACAGGATATTCAACTGTGGATATTTATATTGAATACTTCTCATTTATTTTCAATGGCAAAATCAAGATGAATCAAGTAGTAGAGTTGACTATAATGTAGGTACATATTAAAGAACAAATTTGATTACAAGTGGAGTCTAACATTTTCCATTGATTACAGAGCCATAAAACTTCATTTCCATATTTTCACACTGATGGCTCCAAAAATATTGAAGCAGATCATTATTTTTATTTTTATGAGATAGTTGGAGCAAATCAAATGCTTCATTTCATAAAGGAATTACTTTCTATCAGAATGCACACTTATTTATTTTGTATCCACACAATTATTTTGGAAATTGTTTTTAAATTTCTCGAAAATATGTATGGAACTTCAATATTCTGTTGGATTCTTCAAATCTTCGATGATTTTCATTTCATGCTAACCATAATATCAAATAAAATATCATAATAAAAACAACAGTGTAATCTCACTGTTAATAAATATTTTAGGTTAGAACATAGATTATTCGAACTGCTGTGTTTAAATTTGCAACACTCGAAATTTGAGGTTCAAACTTAAAACCACAGACTACTAGCACAGATTACTAGTTAGTCTGTGTTAGAACTCAGATGAATATTATTTATTTGAGAATGTGAGGTTGAATTGTACGTAATGAAATAAACAACGATATATTATAAATGCGATATAATAAATGAATGGATATAAATTATGAATATCAGAGCTAAGCTAATATGGGTGGTAATTCGTTGTGATTATCGAAAATGAAATAGAAAATCAACAGAAAAACATTTAATCTTTATCGTCAATGAAATTGGGATAACTCATTTATTGTATTATAAATACTACTTTGTTCAACAAATGGAATGTTAAAGTGAGTTTATGATGATTTTCCAATCTAGTAGCTTATTTCCAAGGTTCAAACTGTATATCTTATACTTGCGAAAACTTCAGTGTTCCGGTTACCAGGGGTGAATTGACTCATTATGAAAATTTAAAATGGCTATATCTTTTTAACAGGGCCGAATCGGAAAAAATGGTAAATGAAAAAAGTGTTTCTTTTGACCTCAAGAATCTTCGGTTAAAATATATGTACAAGTCAAAGACTCACCCTGTATGTTGAACTCATGGAAGAATGTCAATGCCTTCTGCACTTGTATTATAAAAAATATTTGCATTAAAAATAAACTTAAATCCATGCGCATTTCTAAGACATACTGTGAAGCTCTGATATATACATAAAAAAAGACATTTAATCAGAAATTGGTGGTTACCACAAATATCCGCTTTATCTTGGTGAACAAATTTTTTATTATCCCCGTATCACATTAGGCCTTCTTTGTGTCCATTTCTGAATGAGCATGCCTATTCTTGACTATTGGATCAAGCGAAATCAATTCTAATTCAAATGCCATATATGGCTGAGATTATTTTTGAAATATATTATTATTGTTTTATTCAGAACATTCATCTACATTTTTAATCAAATGACGCTTCATCAGTTAGCTTTAGGGGGATTGGGATGAAGAAAAATTTTTAAATAATTTAAATATATTACATTTTATTTACACAATATTTATTATATCAAAGATCCTTACAAAATTATACAATTAAAAAAAAGAAAACCTTCCGGATGGAATCGATGAATCATGATTCATCGATTCGATTTCATGTCAAATATCCGGAAGGTTTTCTCTATTATCAGTGATGTCCTACATAAGGGGCAGGACTCATTTGAATGCGCAACCCATTCCTGCAAGCACTCCTTATGATAACAGTGTACGCATCCCGTGAGGTATATGTCTCCTGATATGTCGCTGAGACAAACGCTACATTCTCCATCTAGCACGCCCCTAGAAAAAAAAAAATATACGTATTAATTTGTTGTTTGATAGGTACAATATGATTATTATTCATTTCATACACATTTCTAACACATATAGAATAAAAATTACACAGGTACAGTGCAATTATGATATTTCAAGAATTGTTAAAAAAATTTGATGTAAATCCTTACCTTTTCATAGATTCTATCACTGTTCTATTAAGTTCCTCCTCTGTTAAATTATAATTAACAGGGATGAAACAAATTGCGTCGAATAAATTTTCAGACATTGTGAATTTAAATTAAACACTGTTCTACTAACTTCTACTAAGTTTAGCAAGACACTGAATGAAAACATAGGGAGAACAGAACCATGAAGCTAAAGATCTTCATAGAGCAGATACCTTTTTCTTCTTCTTTTCTTTGGGATCTAGGATTCTATTCTCAAACTTATAATATTGATTTTGAACGATCAAATTGATGAAAACATTATAACAGTATGCCATTAAAAGATTAATTATTCATGTATTTCAAACAGAAAAAATTATTTGGATGAATATGTTAAAATTTTGATATATTTACTTGAACACAGATTCACAATTAGGGTGAAGATCTTCATAGAGCAGATACCTTTTTCTTCTTCTTTTTCTTGGGAAATTTTTTATTATCCCCGTATCACATTAGGCCTTATTTGTGTCCATTTCTGAATGAGTATGCCTACAGGCCTATTTTTGACAATTGAATCAAGCATCAATTAAACATTTTACCCTGATATATCAAAATGCAGGTCGACCAACACCATTTTTATCTGTTTGATGTGGCATTGCTCAAATTATAAAGGACACTTTCTATAACAGCGTTTGTGTTTGCAATTCATGTTTTGTTGATTGTGGAATTGTATTAATGGCGAAAATATTAATCTTTCAAATATTTATTAACAAATCATGAATATAACTTCAAGGTTTGAGAGAATTAATTCTGTCAGCAAAAGATTTTGAGGTTTCATGAGAAAAATATTCGCGAATTATCATTATATTTCGTTTCTTAGTTGAACTTTTCAATATTTAACCTAAATAATGTCATAAAAAATATGTTTCTTATTTTTGATCAGTTATAAAAGTACTTAAGAACTCAATTTAAGCATTATACTATTACTTACTAAATAGATAGTTAAATAATTCTTGAAATTTTTTCTTAAACTTTAAAACTATCCGTTTTTGTAACTAATAGATGGTTTAATAATTCCCTGAATGACTGTTATTATTAGATGAATAACATCAGTTTGATGTCTTCTAAGTATTCAAAATGTTTTTTAAGTCAAACTATTATAAATATCTTACTTTTGAATCTTCTAATTATTCTTAGTACATTTGGACGTAATAAGCCGTGTAGTTTATTGTATTTTTAATAGGGAAATATCAAATTGTTTTCAAAAATGTGAATTCAAGTCGAATCATGTTGACATAATTTTTATTGAATTATATTAACAACCAGTTTTCCAAAAATCGTTAACTACCTATTTTTATGTTGAAAGACTTGAAATTCCTGTACTGATGTGAATTTTTCTTTCAGATATATTTTAGAGGGTTACAACGGTTGATTGTAGAATTGTATTAATGGCGAAAATATTAATCTTTCAAATATTTATTTACAAAACATGAACATAACTTCAAAAACAACTTCAAGGTTTAAGGGAATTAATTCTGTCAGCAAAAGATTTTGAATTTGTTTAATCTTTATTAGTCAATTATTTTTGACATAATATGTACATATGTACATTCATGAAAGACATGTTACATGCAAAGTAAAATATAAAATATGTCCCATTCTACATTCCACACTACACTGTATTTTGTAAAATATTTGAGAATAAAACTACTCTTTTTGCGATAAAAACAGACGTTAATACATATGTGCTTTCAACACTGTCAGTTAAACAAAACAATTAGCATTTTAGACCGTCGTATTGCCGTGAAACCCCGAGGGGGACCACCTAACAGTATAGGTGAATCCTAGACGCGTTTCGTATAATGCGAATTTTTTCGGTTAATCGGGATTTTATTTTTCAATAGTTTGTTTCGGACTTTGGAAAATCGCGATTCGTATAATCGGGATTGTACTGTATATCTGATTCAATTCATCACACCGGTACAATTAAACATTTTAAAAAAGAATTAAACTGTCTTATCTTATCTGATGAAGTCACATTCATTTCAAGAATTATTCATCTAATAATAAATTAGATAGTTAAAAATTCTTAGAAATGCCAATAACCTCATTAGGTAAGCCATTATATATATATGGCAAATAAACATTTTAAAAGTAGGTACTTAAGATCTCAAAAGAGGAAACGTCAAACTTTTGTTGGTTACCTGATGATGTCACGGTCATTAAAGCTAACAGTGTATTCGACTGGCTGCACCAATGCGAAATAAATCGAATTTTTTCAGTGCTAAATGACGTAATTAGTTCGAATTGATTCGCTCTGGTGCAGCCTGTCAATACGCTATAAGATGCATAGGGTTTTCTATGCATCTTAATTAAAGTATAATTTAACTTTCTAATAGCTATCTCAGATATCCATGATAATTTGAGAATAAACTAAATTTAGGTTCTGTTACTAGCAAATACTTGTTGTTTAAGGGTCAGCAATGAATAAATAATACGAAAAAAAATTATTAATAACATAAACAATTTTAAAATACTTGAAAAAAAGTCTAAATTGATTTTTGCTTATCTGATGACGTCATGGTTATTAAAACATTATTTAATTATCTACCAATAGATAGTAAACTCTTTCAAGCACACAGAATCTCCATTGAAATATAACCTGAAAGCACAGCCAAATTTTTTTTTTATTTTCTAAATATTTCTTTAGTGATTATTGGTAAAGGGGCAATAGAATGAAACGTAGTACAATCAAAAACAGATTTTTTTCTACTGAAGTACAGTTTTTGAGGTGGTATATCTTATGTACCACCATGCAATATAAGAAACTCATAACAGTATCGAAAATATTGAAGTTGAATAAAAAATTTTTAATTTGCATGATACTCAGCAAAACAGATTTTAGATTTTGACAGACATAATGGTACACTACAAGTTTTTTGTACTACAATGGTCACATCTTCTTCTGGATGCGTATATCGGCATGTGCGAATTATATTTGTTTTTTATTTCTGGATGCACGGAAGGAAATTGAAATTGTTCGATAAATATCGATACTTTCATTTCAGATACTATCGATAGTCGATATTTTCAATACCGCTACATGTATATTATCTATATTTAAGAGTATCAAATTCGCTATTTCTTAATATTTCGCACTATGATTTCGACCTCACGAAACTTATTATACTTTTTCATTCGGTATTATCTCTCAAAATTATTTCATTTAAAACTCTAGTTCCATTAGTCGAAAATCCTGATTTAGCGGACTCAAAAATAAATATGTAGAGCAGTTTTGAAATTCTACACATCGAAAATAAAAAGTTAACTAACTAAATCAAATCCTCTACATGCTATGACTAAGATGTCTAAAAACATGGTGTATGCACTCGTCAATTTTTGAATGCAATGACATTCGACCAAATTGAGAATATTAGTTTGAATTTCAAATTGCGAGTGATGCCAAATATTATAAACACAGCAGTTCGGTTCGAATAATCTATGTTCTAACCTAAAATTTTCATTTACAGTTTACACTGTTATTGTTATAAGATATTTGTTATGAAATGAAGCATTTGATTTGTTCCAACTATCAGCCATCAGTATGAAAATATGGAAATATGTAAAATATTCTGGCTCTGTAATCAATGGAAAATGTTAGACTCCACTTGTAATCAAATTTGTTCTTAATGTGTACCTACATTATAGCCAACTTTACTACTTAATTCATCTTGATTTTGGCATTGAAAATAAATGAGAAGTATTCAATATGAATATCCACAATAGAATATTATCCTGTTTCTTTCAACTCGCCTAATTTGTTTTCACATTAAAACAATTATGGCCCTCTTGGAAGTATGTCAATCATATGCTCTTAGGATGAATTTATGGAATAGCAAAAGAATAAAAGTATTCAATCTCAATCACATGAAAATTTGTCTAGTGGTATGTTTCGATGTGAGTTTGAATGACCCGAAGAAGAAGTATTGTTCGATAGCAGCAGTCTTTAGTGGGAAATGATTGTTGTCATTATAATGGGACTATTTTGTGAAAACTTTTTTAAACACGGGCTTTATGAATAATCTGGACTTTTCAAAAAGAATGTTGATTTTAGTGAAGTATCTTCTTATTATCAGAGCTGTGCCAAAGCTCAGTAATTTGTAATCAAATCGAGGAGTTGAGGTGAGCTTATTCAAATAACTTCATTTTCAAACTAAGTTGGCTAGTACTTCAATTCTAAAATCTGAGACATGACATCATAGTAAATATTCATTTCTGTGGTTTTTTTTCCACAACAGAACAGAGTTGCATTCAGCCAAAGTACCCAATTTTTTGAATTTCACAGATAATTTTTTTTTAAGATCAAGTTATTCGAAAACGGCGCTTTGTACGAGAAAATATGAAGAATACTTTTATTTTTCAAATTAGCCAAATATTCTTCAATGAACGTTCAAATTACTCTTAAGAGTTGGTTTCTTCGAATTTCTGGTATTTTTATGGGATGTAATGTTCATAATAAAGAAACAGAAGAATGTGTATGGAATCTTGTGTTCGGAGAGTAATAGCTTTTTCTGCTTCAGAAGTCGACTGAAAAAGGCGTCTGCTCGAAGGATAGGACTTCATAATCGGGATGCTTTCGCAAAGCGCCAGACCTTGGAGGCTGGTGGTAGGTCGGCTTGGAAGAATTTGCCACGGAGAACTCAAAGGATGGAGCTGGTTGCTTAGCAAGAAGAACCTGCTGAAGGCCTCTCAACATCTTAAGGAATTGTGTACACAGTGTGCCTTTATGTATCCGTCTTCGGTGCCCTGCATCCTTAGCGCTTGCCTGGTCAGTCTGGAGCCAGATACCACCTTGAGGTGAGTTTGTCATAGAGAACATTAGAAATTTTAAAATTTGGTTTAGGTAATTCTAAAAATATTTTTTGTGAGGTAATATAAATAACTTAATATCTCCCATTTTTTATGGATGAATGAGATGTCACTTTGACATGTTATACATATACAGGGTGAGTCTTTGACTTGTACATATATTTTAACCCAAGATTCCTGAGGTCAAAAGAAACACTTTTTTCCTTTACCATTTTTTCCGATTCGGCCCGGTTAAAAAGATACAGGCTTTTAAAAATCGTTGAAAAAATGTGATTTTCGGCTATATCTCATAAATGGTTGTATCGAAGGAAATGATTTTTGAAATATAGCTTTTTTTTGATGTGATACATCTTATCCGAACACAAGATTCCATACACATTCTTCCGTTTCTTTATTATGAACATTATATCCCATAGAAATACCAGAAATTCGAAGAAACCAACTCTTAAGAGTAATTTGAACGTTCATTGAAGAATATTTGGCTAATTTGAAAAATAAAAGTATTCTTCATGTTTTCTCGTACAAAGCGCCGTTTTCGAATAACTTGATCTTAAAAAAAAAATTATCTGTGAAATTCAAAAAATTGGGTACTTTGGCTGAATGCAACTCTGTTCTGTTGTGGAAAAAAAAACCACAGAAATGAATATTTACTATGATGTCATGTCTCAGATTTTAGAATTGAAGTACTAGCCAACTTAGTTTGAAAATGAAGTTATTTGAATGAGCTCACCTCAACTCTTCTATTTGATTACAAATTACTGAGCTTTGACACAGCTCTTATAATAAGAAGATACTTCATTAAAATCAACATTCTATTTTGAAAAGTCCAGATTTCCCATAAAGCCCATGTTTAAAAAAGTTTTCATAAAATAGTCCCACTATAATGACAATGGTCAATATCCCACTAAAGACTGCTGCTATCGAACAATACTGTATTCTTCGAGGGTCATTCAAACTCACACCGAAACATACCACTAAGTACATACTAGACAAATTTTCATGTGATTGAGGTAAAATACTTTTATTCTTTTGCTATTCCATAAATTCATCCTAGAGCATATGATTGACATACTTCCAAGAGTGCCATAATTGTTTTAATATGAAAACAAATGGGTGAGTTGAAAGAAACAGGATATTCAACTGTGGATATTTATATTGAATACTTCTCATTTATTTTCAATGGCAAAATCAAGATGAATCAAGTAGTAGAGTTGACTATAATGTAGGTACATATTAAAGAACAAATTTGATTACAAGTGGAGTCTAACATTTTCCATTGATTACAGAGCCATAAAACTTCATTTCCATATTTTCACACTGATGGCTCCAAAAATATTGAAGCAGATCATTATTTTTATTTTTATGAGATAGTTGGAGCAAATCAAATGCTTCATTTCATAAAGGAATTACTTTCTATCAGAATGCACACTTATTTATTTTGTATCCACACAATTATTTTGGAAATTGTTTTTAAATTTCTCGAAAATATGTATGGAACTTCAATATTCTGTTGGATTCTTCAAATCTTCGATGATTTTCATTTCATGCTAACCATAATATCAAATAAAATATCATAATAAAAACAACAGTGTAATCTCACTGTTAATAAATATTTTAGGTTAGAACATAGATTATTCGAACTGCTGTGTTTAAATTTGCAACACTCGAAATTTGAGGTTCAAACTTAAAACCACAGACTACTAGCACAGATTACTAGTTAGTCTGTGTTAGAACTCAGATGAATATTATTTATTTGAGAATGTGAGGTTGAATTGTACGTAATGAAATAAACAACGATATATTATAAATGCGATATAATAAATGAATGGATATAAATTATGAATATCAGAGCTAAGCTAATATGGGTGGTAATTCGTTGTGATTATCGAAAATGAAATAGAAAATCAACAGAAAAACATTTAATCTTTATCGTCAATGAAATTGGGATAACTCATTTATTGTATTATAAATACTACTTTGTTCAACAAATGGAATGTTAAAGTGAGTTTATGATGATTTTCCAATCTAGTAGCTTATTTCCAAGGTTCAAACTGTATATCTTATACTTGCGAAAACTTCAGTGTTCCGGTTACCAGGGGTGAATTGACTCATTATGAAAATTTAAAATGGCTATATCTTTTTAACAGGGCCGAATCGGAAAAAATGGTAAATGAAAAAAGTGTTTCTTTTGACCTCAAGAATCTTCGGTTAAAATATATGTACAAGTCAAAGACTCACCCTGTATGTTGAACTCATGGAAGAATGTCAATGCCTTCTGCACTTGTATTATAAAAAATATTTGCATTAAAAATAAACTTAAATCCATGCGCATTTCTAAGACATACTGTGAAGCTCTGATATATACATAAAAAAAGACATTTAATCAGAAATTGGTGGTTACCACAAATATCCGCTTTATCTTGGTGAACAAATTTTTTATTATCCCCGTATCACATTAGGCCTTCTTTGTGTCCATTTCTGAATGAGCATGCCTATTCTTGACTATTGGATCAAGCGAAATCAATTCTAATTCAAATGCCATATATGGCTGAGATTATTTTTGAAATATATTATTATTGTTTTATTCAGAACATTCATCTACATTTTTAATCAAATGACGCTTCATCAGTTAGCTTTAGGGGGATTGGGATGAAGAAAAATTTTTAAATAATTTAAATATATTACATTTTATTTACACAATATTTATTATATCAAAGATCCTTACAAAATTATACAATTAAAAAAAAGAAAACCTTCCGGATGGAATCGATGAATCATGATTCATCGATTCGATTTCATGTCAAATATCCGGAAGGTTTTCTCTATTATCAGTGATGTCCTACATAAGGGGCAGGACTCATTTGAATGCGCAACCCATTCCTGCAAGCACTCCTTATGATAACAGTGTACGCATCCCGTGAGGTATATGTCTCCTGATATGTCGCTGAGACAAACGCTACATTCTCCATCTAGCACGCCCCTAGAAAAAAAAAAATATACGTATTAATTTGTTGTTTGATAGGTACAATATGATTATTATTCATTTCATACACATTTCTAACACATATAGAATAAAAATTACACAGGTACAGTGCAATTATGATATTTCAAGAATTGTTAAAAAAATTTGATGTAAATCCTTACCTTTTCATAGATTCTATCACTGTTCTATTAAGTTCCTCCTCTGTTAAATTATAATTAACAGGGATGAAACAAATTGCGTCGAATAAATTTTCAGACATTGTGAATTTAAATTAAACACTGTTCTACTAACTTCTACTAAGTTTAGCAAGACACTGAATGAAAACATAGGGAGAACAGAACCATGAAGCTAAAGATCTTCATAGAGCAGATACCTTTTTCTTCTTCTTTTCTTTGGGATCTAGGATTCTATTCTCAAACTTATAATATTGATTTTGAACGATCAAATTGATGAAAACATTATAACAGTATGCCATTAAAAGATTAATTATTCATGTATTTCAAACAGAAAAAATTATTTGGATGAATATGTTAAAATTTTGATATATTTACTTGAACACAGATTCACAATTAGGGTGAAGATCTTCATAGAGCAGATACCTTTTTCTTCTTCTTTTTCTTGGGAAATTTTTTATTATCCCCGTATCACATTAGGCCTTATTTGTGTCCATTTCTGAATGAGTATGCCTACAGGCCTATTTTTGACAATTGAATCAAGCATCAATTAAACATTTTACCCTGATATATCAAAATGCAGGTCGACCAACACCATTTTTATCTGTTTGATGTGGCATTGCTCAAATTATAAAGGACACTTTCTATAACAGCGTTTGTGTTTGCAATTCATGTTTTGTTGATTGTGGAATTGTATTAATGGCGAAAATATTAATCTTTCAAATATTTATTAACAAATCATGAATATAACTTCAAGGTTTGAGAGAATTAATTCTGTCAGCAAAAGATTTTGAGGTTTCATGAGAAAAATATTCGCGAATTATCATTATATTTCGTTTCTTAGTTGAACTTTTCAATATTTAACCTAAATAATGTCATAAAAAATATGTTTCTTATTTTTGATCAGTTATAAAAGTACTTAAGAACTCAATTTAAGCATTATACTATTACTTACTAAATAGATAGTTAAATAATTCTTGAAATTTTTTCTTAAACTTTAAAACTATCCGTTTTTGTAACTAATAGATGGTTTAATAATTCCCTGAATGACTGTTATTATTAGATGAATAACATCAGTTTGATGTCTTCTAAGTATTCAAAATGTTTTTTAAGTCAAACTATTATAAATATCTTGCTTTTGAATCTTCTAATTATTCTTAGTACATTTGGACGTAATAAGCCGTGTAGTTTATTGTATTTTTAATAGGGAAATATCAAATTGTTTTCAAAAATGTGAATTCAAGTCGAATCATGTTGACATAATTTTTATTGAATTATATTAACAACCAGTTTTCCAAAAATCGTTAACTACCTACTTTTATGTTGAAAGACTTGAAATTCCTGTACTGATGTGAATTTTTCTTTCAGATATATTTTAGAGGGTTACAACGGTTGATTGTAGAATTGTATTAATGGCGAAAATATTAATCTTTCAAATATTTATTTACAAAACATGAACATAACTTCAAAAACAACTTCAAGGTTTAAGGGAATTAATTCTGTCAGCAAAAGATTTTGAATTTGTTTAATCTTTATTAGTCAATTATTTTTGACATAATATGTACATAAATGCCTAAATATGTACATATGTACATTCATGAAAGACATGTTACATGCAAAGTAAAATATAAAATATGTCCCATTCTACATTCCACACTACACTGTATTTTGTAAAATATTTGAGAATAAAACTACTCTTTTTGCGATAAAAACAGACGTTAATACATATGTGCTTTCAACACTGTCAGTTAAACAAAACAATTAGCATTTTAGACCGTCGTATTGCCGTGAAACCCCGAGGGGGACCACCTAACAGTATAGGTGAATCCTAGACGCGTTTCGTATAATGCGAATTTTTTCGGTTAATCGGGATTTTATTTTTCAATAGTTTGTTTCGGATTTTGGAAAATCGCGATTCGTATAATCGGGATTGTACTGTATATCTGATTCAATTCATCACACCGGTACAATTAAACATTTTAAAAAAGAATTAAACTGTCTTATCTTATCTGATGAAGTCACATTCATTTCAAGAATTATTCATCTAATAATAAATTAGATAGTTAAAAATTCTTAGAAATGCCAATAACCTCATTAGGTAAGCCATTATATATATATATATATATATGGCAAATAAACATTTTAAAAGTAGGTACTTAAGATCTCAAAAGAGGAAACGTCAAACTTTTGTTGGTTACCTGATGATGTCACGGTCATTAAAGCTAACAGTGTATTCGACTGCAGGGGCGGATCCAGGCGATGTCTGAGGGGGGGGCCATAGAAACTCACGGCTCATATCGATTAGCAAAATAGCGGAATTTTTGTTGGTATCTATCGAGACACGTGTTTTTTTATAGAAAGGTTTATTTTAGTATATCATATCAAATTCAGTTTTCAAAATTTTTGTAGTACAAAACACAAGTTCAAACAATTTCATGAATATATGTAGATTTATTTCATGAGAAAACTAATGGCACAAGAAAGTATGAGGTATAGAAAAAAATTAATATTTTTGCATAGAAATCAACATTTCAATTACCACAGTTAGAATGATCCGATTCCGGTCGAATATGCGCAGTTTTTTTCTTTAACGTGTTGCTATTTTGAAGGTTTGTTTATGTCCCTCATAGAAGCCCTAGTCGCTATTCGCAAAAAATTGAGACATTCGAATTTCACGAGCCTTTGTTGAAACAAATTTTTCACCAGCAAAATTGTTTGGCATGGACAGCAAGAGAGGTAATCACTTGGGCCAGGTCCGGACTATAAGGTGGATGCATAAGAACCTCTGGCGAGTCACTATCGATGTGTGTGGCCTTACGTTGTCCCTATGGAACACAATTCCTCTCCTATTGGTTGCTTCTGGGCGATTGCTTCCTTCAGGTCCGGACTATAAGGTGGATGCATAAGAACCTCTGGCGAGTCACTATCGATGTGTGTGGCCTTACGTTGTCCCTATGGAACACAATTCCTCTCCTATTGGTTGCTTCTGGGCGATTGCTTCCTTCAGAAGGTCCAAATGTTGACAGTACAGTTCCGAGTCAATATTTGTGCCTTAGGGGAGCAGCTTATGTAGATAATTCCCTGCCAAACCCACCAAATACATAGCAAAACCTTCCTGACCGTTTCCGACAGCTCACCGCTTTTTTACTAGGACCGTTTTCGCTTGACGTTGTCGGAAGTCATCCACTTTTCATCACCAGCCACCAACCGTTTCCAAAATAGGGTTATTTTGTTGCGATTCAGCAGCGATTCGCAGATGGAAATTCGGTCCAAGAAGTTTTTTGCGGTAACTCGTTTGGTACCCATACATCTAGCTTCTTCTTGAAACCAGCCTTATGCAAATGGTTCCAAACGGTTTTTTGTGCAATCTTTAACTCTTGAGCAATGGAAACAGGACCAGAAAATGTCCATGATTTTGTCGATATTTTCGTCAATTGGTCTCCAGCGCGTGATGCATCTTTGGCATAGAAATTACCGGAACGGAATCGACGAAACCAAAATTGCGCTTAATTGGCTATTACGGTATCAAGACCAAAAACACTATTTAAATTTTCAGCCGCTTGGCTCGCATTTTCGCCTTTATCGAAGAAACACTCAAATATAACGTATTTCTTCCTTGTTATTTTGTCCATCTTTAACGCGCGCTTGAACTAAACTGAGTAAACTAATCACAAAACTGTCGCAAAAGATAATGTGGTACGAAACCTCATCTTTCTAACGCCATGTAGTGGAACCCGATCGGAGCTATCCATTGGAAAAAATATTAAAAACTAAATAAGTGCATTTTCTTCGATGATTCAGGATACACTTTTATATTCATAAAGTCCGCGAGGGGGGGGCCATGGCCCCCATGGCCCCCCCCCTGGATCCGCCCCTGTTCGACTGGCTGCACCAATGCGAAATAAATCGAATTTTTTCAGTGCTAAATGACGTAATTAGTTCGAATTGATTCGCTCTGGTGCAGCCTGTCAATACGCTATAAGATGCATAGGGTTTTCTATGCATCTTAATTAAAGTATAATTTAACTTTCTAATAGCTATCTCAGATATCCATGATAATTTGAGAATAAACTAAATTTAGGTTCTGTTACTAGCAAATACTTGTTGTTTAAGGGCCAGCAATGAATAAATAATACGAAAAAAAATTATTAATAACATAAACAATTTTAAAATACTTGAAAAAAGTCTAAATTGATTTTTGCTTATCTGATGACGTCATGGTTATTAAAAGATTATTTAATTATCTACCAATAGATAGTAAACTCTTTCAAGCACACAGAATCTCCATTGAAATATAACCTGAAAGCACAGCCAAATTTTTTTTTTATTTTCTAAATATTTTTTTAGTGATTATTGGTAAAGGGGCAATAGAATGAAACGTAGTACAATCAAAAACAGATTTTTTTCTACTGAAGTACAGTTTTTGAGGTGGTATATCTTATGTACCACCATGCAATATAAGAAACTCATAACAGTATCGAAAATATTGAAGTTGAATAAAAAATTTTTATTTTGCATGATACTCAGCAAAACAGATTTTAGATTTTGACAGACATAATGGTACACTACAAGTTTTTTGTACTACAATGGTCACATCTTCTTCTGGATGCGTATATCGGCATGTGCGAATTATATTTGTTTTTTATTTCTGGATGCACGGAAGGAAATTGAAATTGTTCGATAAATATCGATACTTTCATTTCAGATACTATCGATAGTCGATATTTTCAATACCGCTACATGTATATTATCTATATTTAAGAGTATCAAATTCGCTATTTCTTAATATTTCGCACTATGATTTCGACCTCACGAAACTTATTATACTTTTTCATTCGGTATTATCTCTCAAAATTATTTCATTAAAAACTCTAGTTCCATTAGTCGAAAATCCTGATTTAGCGGACTCAAAAATAAATATGTAGAGCAGTTTTGAAATTCTACACATCGAAAATAAAAAGTTATGTCTCCACCTTTCTTGAAGCACAAGAAATAAATAGACACAATAAAATTGGAATTTAATTCAACGGCCGTTTTCAAATATCTTTCTGCACCTAAACGTCTGAACCATTTATTGGTAATTGCTGGAATTCCCAAGATCCCTTGTACCTACCCCATATTTACCTATTCAATAAGTAGTATTTTCAGTTTTGAAATTATACATATTGAAGATATGCGAACTACTAAATACCTATGTCGTTTTCAACATGATCTGTTCACGATTAATCTGGATTTTCGAATAATAATATTGAAAAATATCGAATTTGACACTCTAAAATAAATATCGACTACCTTCGATATGTAGAATTTCAGAACTGAAGTATCTACTTCATTTTGAAAACTACTAAATATGTGTTTTCACCTGAATCTGGTCACGATAAATCAGAATTTTTGACTAATTCAACTAGATCATAATATGTTTCGTGTGGTCGAAATCAATATGCGAAATATTAATCGTTTTCAACTGAATTTTATCACAATAAATCAGGATTTTCGACTAATGGAACCAGAACATAATATCTTCCGTCTGCTCGAAATCATGATCTGAAATATTGAAAAATATCGAATTAGATACTCTAAAATAGATATTGATATGTAGAATCGTAACACTAAAATTCTGCTTAACGAAAATTTTCCATAAAAATGGGAGCTAAATGTGTCGTTTTCAACTGAATATCATCATCTGAATCTTATTATTCATTTCATGTTAGAAAAACTTTTTTGAATTCAATAGAATTTTCTCACACCAAAATATTACCTACAGCGACATATATATCAATATATCGATATTTTTACTCTTACATATTTCGATAGCGTCAGAAAATATCGATTGTTTTCTGTCCCTTGCCCATCCCTAATCGAAATGACAAGTGTTCATCCATATTGGCGCTAAAACAAAATATAACCTAGATGCACGGTGGTACAAATCTTGAACACATACGTTCATTCGCCAGAATAATTTAGTGAAAATAATCCGAATGAAGGAAATTGAATATTCCAGAAAATAACGTTGGAAATCAGGCGGTGAATGTTTAAACACTGTGTTATATGAAAAACAATGTCGACAGCTCAGTTTACAGTCTACAAAATCAACAAGTCTGCAAGTTAGTTTTACAATTAACTAAATCAAATCCTCCACAACATGCTATGACTAAGATGTCTAAAAACATGGTGTATGCACTCGTCAATTTTTGAATGCAATGACATTCGACCAAATTGAGAATATTAGTTTGAATTTCAAATTGCGAGTGATGCCAATTAAAACATTGAAACAATTATGGCCCTCTTGGAAGTATGTCAATCATATGCTCTTAGGATGAATTTATGGAATAGCAAAAGAATAAAAGTATTCAATCTCAATCACATGAAAATTTGTCTAGTGGTATGTTTCGATGTGAGTTTGAATGACCCGAAGAAGAAGTATTGTTCGATAGCAGCAGTCTTTAGTGGGAAATGATTGTTGTCATTATAATGGGACTATTTTGTGAAAACTTTTTTAAACACGGGCTTTATGAATAATCTGGACTTTTCAAAAAGAATGTTGATTTTAGTGAAGTATCTTCTTATTATCAGAGCTGTGCCAAAGCTCAGTAATTTGTAATCAAATCGAGGAGTTGAGGTGAGCTTATTCAAATAACTTCATTTTCAAACTAAGTTGGCTAGTACTTCAATTCTAAAATCTGAGACATGACATCATAGTAAATATTCATTTCTGTGGTTTTTATTCCACAACAGAACAGAGTTGCATTCAGCCAAAGTACCCAATTTTTTGAATTTCACAGATAATTTTTTTTTTAAGATCAAGTTATTCGAAAACGGCGCTTTGTACGAGAAAATATGAAGAATACTTTTATTTTTCAAATTAGCCAAATATTCTTCAATGAACGTTCAAATTACTCTTAAGAGTTGGTTTCTTCGAATTTCTGGTATTTTTATGGGATGTAATGTTCATAATAAAGAAACAGAAGAGTGTGTATGGAATCTTGTGTTCGGGGAATAATAGCTTTTTCTGCTTCAGAAGTCGACGGAAAAAGGCGTCTGCTCGAAGGATAGGACTTCATAATCGGGGTGCTTTCGCAAAGCGCCAGACCTTGGAGGCTGGTGGTAGGTCGGCTTGGAAGAATTTGCCACGGAGAACTCAAAGGATGGAGCTGGTTGCTTAGCAAGAAGAACCTGCTGAAGGCCTCTCAACATCTTAAGGAATTGTGTACACAGTGTGCCTTTATGTATCCGTCTTCGGTGCCCTGCATCCTTAGCGCTTGCCTGGTCAGTCTGGAGCCAGATACCACCTTGAGGTGAGTTTGTCATAGAGAACATTAGAAATTTTAAAATTTGGTTTAGGTAATTCTAAAAATATTTTTTGTGAGGTAATATAAATAACTTAATATCTCCCATTTTTTATGGATGAATGAGATGTCACTTTGACATGTTATACATATATGTTGAACTCATGGAAGAATGTCAATGCCTTCTGCACTTGTATTATAAAAAATATTTGCATTAAAAATAAACTTAAATCCATGCGCATTTCTAAGACATACTGTGAAGCTCTGATATATACATAAAAAAAGACATTTAATCAGAAATTGGTTACCACAAATATCCGCTTTATCTTGGTGAACAAATTTTTTATTATCCCCGTATCACATTAGGCCTTCTTTGTGTCCATTTCTGAATGAGCATGCCTATTCTTGACTATTGGATCAAGCGAAATCAATTCTAATTCAAATGCCATATATGGCTGAGATTATTTTTGAAATATATTATTATTGTTTTATTCAGAACATTCATCTACATTTTTAATCAAATGACGCTTCATTAGTTAGCTTTAGGGGGATTGGGATGAAGAAAAATTTTTAAATAATTTAAATATATTACATTTTATTTACACAATATTTATTCCATGTCAATGATTATATCAAAGATCCTTACAAAATTATACAATTAAAAAAAAGAAAACCTTCCGGATGGAATCGATGAATCATGATTCATCGATTCGATTTCATGTCAAATATCCGGAAGGTTTTCTCTATTATCAGTGATGTCCTACATAAGGGGCAGGACTCATTTGAATGCGCAACCCATTCCTGCAAGCACTCCTTATGATAACAGTGTACGCATCCCGTGAGGTATATGTCTCCTGATATGTCGCTGAGACAAACGCTACATTCTCCATCTAGTACGCCCCTAGAAAAAAAAAAATATACGTATTAATTTGTTGTTTGATAGGTACAATATGATTATTATTCATTTCATACACATTTCTAACACATATAGAATAAAAATTACACAGGTACAGTGCAATTATGATATTTCAAGAATTGTTAAAAAAATTTGATGTAAATCCTTACCTTTTCATAGATTCTATCACTGTTCTATTAAGTTCCTCCTCTGTTAAATTATAATTAACAGGGATGAAACAAATTGCGTCGAATAAATTTTCAGACATTGTGAATTTAAATTAAACACTGTTCTACTAACTTCTACTAAGTTTAGCAAGACACTGAATGAAAACATAGGGAGAACAGAACCATGAAGCTAAAGATCTTCATAGAGCAGATACCTTTTTCTTCTTCTTTTCTTTGGGATCTAGGATTCTATTCTCAAACTTATAATATTGATTTTGAACGATCAAATTGATGAAAACATTATAACAGTATGCCATTAAAAGATTAATTATTCATGTATTTCAAACAGAAAAAATTATTTGGATGAATATGTTAAAATTTTGATATATTTACTTGAACACAGATTCACAATTAGGGTGAAGATCTTCATAGAGCAGATACCTTTTTCTTCTTCTTTTTCTTGGGAAATTTTTTATTATCCCCGTATCACATTAGGCCTTATTTGTGTCCATTTCTGAATGAGTATGCCTACAGGCCTATTTTTGACAATTGAATCAAGCATCAATTAAACATTTTACCCTGATATATCAAAATGCAGGTCGACCAACACCATTTTTATCTGTTTGATGTGGCATTGCTCAAATTATAAAGGACACTTTCTATAACAGCGTTTGTGTTTGCAATTCATGTTTTGTTGATTGTGGAATTGTATTAATGGCGAAAATATTAATCTTTCAAATATTTATTAACAAATCATGAATATAACTTCAAGGTTTGAGAGAATTAATTCTGTCAGCAAAAGATTTTGAGGTTTCATGAGAAAAATATTCGCGAATTATCATTATATTTCGTTTCTTAGTTGAACTTTTCAATATTTAACCTAAATAATGTCATAAAAAATATGTTTCTTATTTTTGATCAGTTATAAAAGTACTTAAGAACTCAATTTAAGCATTATACTATTACTTACTAAATAGATAGTTAAATAATTCTTGAAATTTTTTCTTAAACTTTAAAACTATCCGTTTTTGTAACTAATAGATGGTTTAATAATTCCCTGAATGACTGTTATTATTAGATGAATAACATCAGTTTGATGTCTTCTAAGTATTCAAAATGTTTTTTAAGTCAAACTATTATAAATATCTTACTTTTGAATCTTCTAATTATTCTTAGTACATTTGGACGTAATAAGCCGTGTAGTTTATTGTATTTTTAATAGGGAAATATCAAATTGTTTTCAAAAATGTGAATTCAAGTCGAATCATGTTGACATAATTTTTATTGAATTATATTAACAACCAGTTTTCCAAAAATCGTTAACTACCTACTTTTATGTTGAAAGACTTGAAATTCCTGTACTGATGTGAATTTTTCTTTCAGATATATTTTAGAGGGTTACAACGGTTGATTGTAGAATTGTATTAATGGCGAAAATATTAATCTTTCAAATATTTATTTACAAAACATGAACATAACTTCAAAAACAACTTCAAGGTTTAAGGGAATTAATTCTGTCAGCAAAAGATTTTGAATTTGTTTAATCTTTATTAGTCAATTATTTTTGACATAATATGTACATATGTACATTCATGAAAGACATGTTACATGCAAAGTAAAATATAAAATATGTCCCATTCTACATTCCACACTACACTGTATTTTGTAAAATATTTGAGAATAAAACTACTCTTTTTGCGATAAAAACAGACGTTAATACATATGTGCTTTCAACACTGTCAGTTAAACAAAACAATTAGCATTTTAGACCGTCGTATTGCCGTGAAACCCCGAGGGGGACCACCTAACAGTATAGGTGAATCCTAGACGCGTTTCGTATAATGCGAATTTTTTCGGTTAATCGGGATTTTATTTTTCAATAGTTTGTTTCGGATTTTGGAAAATCGCGATTCGTATAATCGGGATTGTACTGTATATCTGATTCAATTCATCACACCGGTACAATTAAACATTTTAAAAAAGAATTAAACTGTCTTATCTTATCTGATGAAGTCACATTCATTTCAAGAATTATTCATCTAATAATAAATTAGATAGTTAAAAATTCTTAGAAATGCCAATAACCTCATTAGGTAAGCCATTATATATATATGGCAAATAAACATTTTAAAAGTAGGTACTTAAGATCTCAAAAGAGGAAACGTCAAACTTTTGTTGGTTACCTGATGATGTCACGGTCATTAAAGCTAACAGTGTATTCGACTGGCTGCACCAATGCGAAATAAATCGAATTTTTTCAGTGCTAAATGACGTAATTAGTTCGAATTGATTCGCTCTGGTGCAGCCTGTCAATACGCTATAAGATGCATAGGGTTTTCTATGCATCTTAATTAAAGTATAATTTAACTTTCTAATAGCTATCTCAGATATCCATGATAATTTGAGAATAAACTAAATTTAGGTTCTGTTACTAGCAAATACTTGTTGTTTAAGGGTCAGCAATGAATAAATAATACGAAAAAAAATTATTAATAACATAAACAATTTTAAAATACTTGAAAAAAAGTCTAAATTGATTTTTGCTTATCTGATGACGTCATGGTTATTAAAACATTATTTAATTATCTACCAATAGATAGTAAACTCTTTCAAGCACACAGAATCTCCATTGAAATATAACCTGAAAGCACAGCCAAATTTTTTTTTTATTTTCTAAATATTTCTTTAGTGATTATTGGTAAAGGGGCAATAGAATGAAACGTAGTACAATCAAAAACAGATTTTTTTCTACTGAAGTACAGTTTTTGAGGTGGTATATCTTATGTACCACCATGCAATATAAGAAACTCATAACAGTATCGAAAATATTGAAGTTGAATAAAAAATTTTTAATTTGCATGATACTCAGCAAAACAGATTTTAGATTTTGACAGACATAATGGTACACTACAAGTTTTTTGTACTACAATGGTCACATCTTCTTCTGGATGCGTATATCGGCATGTGCGAATTATATTTGTTTTTTATTTCTGGATGCACGGAAGGAAATTGAAATTGTTCGATAAATATCGATACTTTCATTTCAGATACTATCGATAGTCGATATTTTCAATACCGCTACATGTATATTATCTATATTTAAGAGTATCAAATTCGCTATTTCTTAATATTTCGCACTATGATTTCGACCTCACGAAACTTATTATACTTTTTCATTCGGTATTATCTCTCAAAATTATTTCATTAAAAACTCTAGTTCCATTAGTCGAAAATCCTGATTTAGCGGACTCAAAAATAAATATGTAGAGCAGTTTTGAAATTCTACACATCGAAAATAAAAAGTTAACTAACTAAATCAAATCCTCTACATGCTATGACTAAGATGTCTAAAAACATGGTGTATGCACTCGTCAATTTTTGAATGCAATGACATTCGACCAAATTGAGAATATTAGTTTGAATTTCAAATTGCGAGTGATGCCAAATATTATAAACACAGCAGTTCGGTTCGAATAATCTATGTTCTAACCTAAAATTTTCATTTACAGTTTACACTGTTATTGTTATAAGATATTTGTTATGAAATGAAGCATTTGATTTGTTCCAACTATCAGCCATCAGTATGAAAATATGGAAATATGTAAAATATTCTGGCTCTGTAATCAATGGAAAATGTTAGACTCCACTTGTAATCAAATTTGTTCTTAATGTGTACCTACATTATAGCCAACTTTACTACTTAATTCATCTTGATTTTGGCATTGAAAATAAATGAGAAGTATTCAATATGAATATCCACAATAGAATATTATCCTGTTTCTTTCAACTCGCCTAATTTGTTTTCACATTAAAACAATTATGGCCCTCTTGGAAGTATGTCAATCATATGCTCTTAGGATGAATTTATGGAATAGCAAAAGAATAAAAGTATTCAATCTCAATCACATGAAAATTTGTCTAGTGGTATGTTTCGATGTGAGTTTGAATGACCCGAAGAAGAAGTATTGTTCGATAGCAGCAGTCTTTAGTGGGAAATGATTGTTGTCATTATAATGGAACTATTTTGTGAAAACTTTTTTAAACACGGGCTTTATGAATAATCTGGACTTTTCAAAAAGAATGTTGATTTTAGTGAAGTATCTTCTTATTATCAGAGCTGTGCCAAAGCTCAGTAATTAAAGAAATAGATCTCTCGCTCAACACTTGGTGAAACATCGTTATTAATAAATAAATAAAAACACTTGACTATACGTTCACAAAGCTCAGTAATTTGTAATCAAATCGAGGAGTTGAGGTGAGCTTATTCAAATAACTTCATTTTCAAACTAAGTTGGCTAGTACTTCAATTCTAAAATCTGAGACATGACATCATAGTAAATATTCATTTCTGTGGTTTTTTTTCCACAACAGAACAGAGTTGCATTCAGCCAAAGTAACCAATTTTTTGAATTTCACAGATATTTTTTTTTTTTAAGATCAAGCTATTCGAAAACGGCGCTTTGTACGAGAAAATATGAAGAATACTTTTTCAAATTAGCCAAATATTCTTCAATGAACGTTCAAATTACTCTTAAGAGTTGGTTTCTTCGAATTTCTGGTATTTTTATGGGATGTAATGTTCATAATAAAGAAACAGAAGAATGTGTATGGAATCTTGTGTTCGGAGAATAATAGCTTTTTCTGCTTCAGAAGTCGACTGAAAAAGGCGTCTGCTCGAAGGATAGGACTTCATAATCGGGATGCTTTCGCAAAGCGCCAGACCTTGGAGGCTGGTGGTAGGTCGGCTTGGAAGAATTTGCCACGGAGAACTCAAAGGATGGAGCTGGTTGCTTAGCAAGAAGAACCTGCTGAAGGCCTCTCAACATCTTAAGGAATTGTGTACACAGTGTGCCTTTATGTATCCGTCTTCGGTGCCCTGCATCCTTAGCGCTTGCCTGGTCAGTCTAGAGCCAGATACCACCTTGAGGTGAGTTTGTCATAGAGAACATTAGAAATTTTAAAATTTGGTTTAGGTAATTCTAAAAATATTTTTTGTGAGGTAATATAAATAACTTAATATCTCCCATTTTTTATGGATGAATGAGATGTCACTTTGACATGTTATACATATACAGGGTGAGTCTTTGACTTGTACATATATTTTAACCCAAGATTCCTGAGGTCAAAAGAAACACTTTTTTCCTTTACCATTTTTTCCGATTCGGCCCGGTTAAAAAGATACAGGCTTTTAAAAATCGTTGAAAAAATGTGATTTTCGGCTATATCTCATAAATGGTTGTATCGAAGGAAATGATTTTTGAAATATAGCTTTTTTTTGATGTGATACATCTTATCCGAACACAAGATTCCATACACATTCTTCCGTTTCTTTATTATGAACATTATATCCCATAGAAATACCAGAAATTCGAAGAAACCAACTCTTAAGAGTAATTTGAACGTTCATTGAAGAATATTTGGCTAATTTGAAAAATAAAAGTATTCTTCATGTTTTCTCGTACAAAGCGCCGTTTTCGAATAACTTGATCTTAAAAAAAAAATTATCTGTGAAATTCAAAAAATTGGGTACTTTGGCTGAATGCAACTCTGTTCTGTTGTGGAAAAAAAACCACAGAAATGAATATTTACTATGATGTCATGTCTCAGATTTTAGAATTGAAGTACTAGCCAACTTAGTTTGAAAATGAAGTTATTTGAATGAGCTCACCTCAACTCTTCTATTTGATTACAAATTACTGAGCTTTGACACAGCTCTTATAATAAGAAGATACTTCATTAAAATCAACATTCTATTTTGAAAAGTCCAGATTTCCCATAAAGCCCATGTTTAAAAAAGTTTTCATAAAATAGTCCCACTATAATGACAATGGTCAATATCCCACTAAAGACTGCTGCTATCGAACAATACTGTATTCTTCGAGGGTCATTCAAACTCACACCGAAACATACCACTAAGTACATACTAGACAAATTTTCATGTGATTGAGGTAAAATACTTTTATTCTTTTGCTATTCCATAAATTCATCCTAGAGCATATGATTGACATACTTCCAAGAGTGCCATAATTGTTTTAATATGAAAACAAATGGGTGAGTTGAAAGAAACAGGATATTCAACTGTGGATATTTATATTGAATACTTCTCATTTATTTTCAATGGCAAAATCAAGATGAATCAAGTAGTAGAGTTGACTATAATGTAGGTACATATTAAAGAACAAATTTGATTACAAGTGGAGTCTAACATTTTCCATTGATTACAGAGCCATAAAACTTCATTTCCATATTTTCACACTGATGGCTCCAAAAATATTGAAGCAGATCATTATTTTTATTTTTATGAGATAGTTGGAGCAAATCAAATGCTTCATTTCATAAAGGAATTACTTTCTATCAGAATGCACACTTATTTATTTTGTATCCACACAATTATTTTGGAAATTGTTTTTAAATTTCTCGAAAATATGTATGGAACTTCAATATTCTGTTGGATTCTTCAAATCTTCGATGATTTTCATTTCATGCTAACCATAATATCAAATAAAATATCATAATAAAAACAACAGTGTAATCTCACTGTTAATAAATATTTTAGGTTAGAACATAGATTATTCGAACTGCTGTGTTTAAATTTGCAACACTCGAAATTTGAGGTTCAAACTTAAAACCACAGACTACTAGCACAGATTACTAGTTAGTCTGTGTTAGAACTCAGATGAATATTATTTATTTGAGAATGTGAGGTTGAATTGTACGTAATGAAATAAACAACGATATATTATAAATGCGATATAATAAATGAATGGATATAAATTATGAATATCAGAGCTAAGCTAATATGGGTGGTAATTCGTTGTGATTATCGAAAATGAAATAGAAAATCAACAGAAAAACATTTAATCTTTATCGTCAATGAAATTGGGATAACTCATTTATTGTATTATAAATACTACTTTGTTCAACAAATGGAATGTTAAAGTGAGTTTATGATGATTTTCCAATCTAGTAGCTTATTTCCAAGGTTCAAACTGTATATCTTATACTTGCGAAAACTTCAGTGTTCCGGTTACCAGGGGTGAATTGACTCATTATGAAAATTTAAAATGGCTATATCTTTTTAACAGGGCCGAATCGGAAAAAATGGTAAATGAAAAAAGTGTTTCTTTTGACCTCAAGAATCTTCGGTTAAAATATATGTACAAGTCAAAGACTCACCCTGTATGTTGAACTCATGGAAGAATGTCAATGCCTTCTGCACTTGTATTATAAAAAATATTTGCATTAAAAATAAACTTAAATCCATGCGCATTTCTAAGACATACTGTGAAGCTCTGATATATACATAAAAAAAGACATTTAATCAGAAATTGGTGGTTACCACAAATATCCGCTTTATCTTGGTGAACAAATTTTTTATTATCCCCGTATCACATTAGGCCTTCTTTGTGTCCATTTCTGAATGAGCATGCCTATTCTTGACTATTGGATCAAGCGAAATCAATTCTAATTCAAATGCCATATATGGCTGAGATTATTTTTGAAATATATTATTATTGTTTTATTCAGAACATTCATCTACATTTTTAATCAAATGACGCTTCATCAGTTAGCTTTAGGGGGATTGGGATGAAGAAAAATTTTTAAATAATTTAAATATATTACATTTTATTTACACAATATTTATTATATCAAAGATCCTTACAAAATTATACAATTAAAAAAAAGAAAACCTTCCGGATGGAATCGATGAATCATGATTCATCGATTCGATTTCATGTCAAATATCCGGAAGGTTTTCTCTATTATCAGTGATGTCCTACATAAGGGGCAGGACTCATTTGAATGCGCAACCCATTCCTGCAAGCACTCCTTATGATAACAGTGTACGCATCCCGTGAGGTATATGTCTCCTGATATGTCGCTGAGACAAACGCTACATTCTCCATCTAGCACGCCCCTAGAAAAAAAAAAATATACGTATTAATTTGTTGTTTGATAGGTACAATATGATTATTATTCATTTCATACACATTTCTAACACATATAGAATAAAAATTACACAGGTACAGTGCAATTATGATATTTCAAGAATTGTTAAAAAAATTTGATGTAAATCCTTACCTTTTCATAGATTCTATCACTGTTCTATTAAGTTCCTCCTCTGTTAAATTATAATTAACAGGGATGAAACAAATTGCGTCGAATAAATTTTCAGACATTGTGAATTTAAATTAAACACTGTTCTACTAACTTCTACTAAGTTTAGCAAGACACTGAATGAAAACATAGGGAGAACAGAACCATGAAGCTAAAGATCTTCATAGAGCAGATACCTTTTTCTTCTTCTTTTCTTTGGGATCTAGGATTCTATTCTCAAACTTATAATATTGATTTTGAACGATCAAATTGATGAAAACATTATAACAGTATGCCATTAAAAGATTAATTATTCATGTATTTCAAACAGAAAAAATTATTTGGATGAATATGTTAAAATTTTGATATATTTACTTGAACACAGATTCACAATTAGGGTGAAGATCTTCATAGAGCAGATACCTTTTTCTTCTTCTTTTTCTTGGGAAATTTTTTATTATCCCCGTATCACATTAGGCCTTATTTGTGTCCATTTCTGAATGAGTATGCCTACAGGCCTATTTTTGACAATTGAATCAAGCATCAATTAAACATTTTACCCTGATATATCAAAATGCAGGTCGACCAACACCATTTTTATCTGTTTGATGTGGCATTGCTCAAATTATAAAGGACACTTTCTATAACAGCGTTTGTGTTTGCAATTCATGTTTTGTTGATTGTGGAATTGTATTAATGGCGAAAATATTAATCTTTCAAATATTTATTAACAAATCATGAATATAACTTCAAGGTTTGAGAGAATTAATTCTGTCAGCAAAAGATTTTGAGGTTTCATGAGAAAAATATTCGCGAATTATCATTATATTTCGTTTCTTAGTTGAACTTTTCAATATTTAACCTAAATAATGTCATAAAAAATATGTTTCTTATTTTTGATCAGTTATAAAAGTACTTAAGAACTCAATTTAAGCATTATACTATTACTTACTAAATAGATAGTTAAATAATTCTTGAAATTTTTTCTTAAACTTTAAAACTATCCGTTTTTGTAACTAATAGATGGTTTAATAATTCCCTGAATGACTGTTATTATTAGATGAATAACATCAGTTTGATGTCTTCTAAGTATTCAAAATGTTTTTTAAGTCAAACTATTATAAATATCTTGCTTTTGAATCTTCTAATTATTCTTAGTACATTTGGACGTAATAAGCCGTGTAGTTTATTGTATTTTTAATAGGGAAATATCAAATTGTTTTCAAAAATGTGAATTCAAGTCGAATCATGTTGACATAATTTTTATTGAATTATATTAACAACCAGTTTTCCAAAAATCGTTAACTACCTACTTTTATGTTGAAAGACTTGAAATTCCTGTACTGATGTGAATTTTTCTTTCAGATATATTTTAGAGGGTTACAACGGTTGATTGTAGAATTGTATTAATGGCGAAAATATTAATCTTTCAAATATTTATTTACAAAACATGAACATAACTTCAAAAACAACTTCAAGGTTTAAGGGAATTAATTCTGTCAGCAAAAGATTTTGAATTTGTTTAATCTTTATTAGTCAATTATTTTTGACATAATATGTACATAAATGCCTAAATATGTACATATGTACATTCATGAAAGACATGTTACATGCAAAGTAAAATATAAAATATGTCCCATTCTACATTCCACACTACACTGTATTTTGTAAAATATTTGAGAATAAAACTACTCTTTTTGCGATAAAAACAGACGTTAATACATATGTGCTTTCAACACTGTCAGTTAAACAAAACAATTAGCATTTTAGACCGTCGTATTGCCGTGAAACCCCGAGGGGGACCACCTAACAGTATAGGTGAATCCTAGACGCGTTTCGTATAATGCGAATTTTTTCGGTTAATCGGGATTTTATTTTTCAATAGTTTGTTTCGGATTTTGGAAAATCGCGATTCGTATAATCGGGATTGTACTGTATATCTGATTCAATTCATCACACCGGTACAATTAAACATTTTAAAAAAGAATTAAACTGTCTTATCTTATCTGATGAAGTCACATTCATTTCAAGAATTATTCATCTAATAATAAATTAGATAGTTAAAAATTCTTAGAAATGCCAATAACCTCATTAGGTAAGCCATTATATATATATATATATATATGGCAAATAAACATTTTAAAAGTAGGTACTTAAGATCTCAAAAGAGGAAACGTCAAACTTTTGTTGGTTACCTGATGATGTCACGGTCATTAAAGCTAACAGTGTATTCGACTGGCTGCACCAATGCGAAATAAATCGAATTTTTTCAGTGCTAAATGACGTAATTAGTTCGAATTGATTCGCTCTGGTGCAGCCTGTCAATACGCTATAAGATGCATAGGGTTTTCTATGCATCTTAATTAAAGTATAATTTAACTTTCTAATAGCTATCTCAGATATCCATGATAATTTGAGAATAAACTAAATTTAGGTTCTGTTACTAGCAAATACTTGTTGTTTAAGGGCCAGCAATGAATAAATAATACGAAAAAAAATTATTAATAACATAAACAATTTTAAAATACTTGAAAAAAGTCTAAATTGATTTTTGCTTATCTGATGACGTCATGGTTATTAAAAGATTATTTAATTATCTACCAATAGATAGTAAACTCTTTCAAGCACACAGAATCTCCATTGAAATATAACCTGAAAGCACAGCCAAATTTTTTTTTTATTTTCTAAATATTTTTTTAGTGATTATTGGTAAAGGGGCAATAGAATGAAACGTAGTACAATCAAAAACAGATTTTTTTCTACTGAAGTACAGTTTTTGAGGTGGTATATCTTATGTACCACCATGCAATATAAGAAACTCATAACAGTATCGAAAATATTGAAGTTGAATAAAAAATTTTTATTTTGCATGATACTCAGCAAAACAGATTTTAGATTTTGACAGACATAATGGTACACTACAAGTTTTTTGTACTACAATGGTCACATCTTCTTCTGGATGCGTATATCGGCATGTGCGAATTATATTTGTTTTTTATTTCTGGATGCACGGAAGGAAATTGAAATTGTTCGATAAATATCGATACTTTCATTTCAGATACTATCGATAGTCGATATTTTCAATACCGCTACATGTATATTATCTATATTTAAGAGTATCAAATTCGCTATTTCTTAATATTTCGCACTATGATTTCGACCTCACGAAACTTATTATACTTTTTCATTCGGTATTATCTCTCAAAATTATTTCATTAAAAACTCTAGTTCCATTAGTCGAAAATCCTGATTTAGCGGACTCAAAAATAAATATGTAGAGCAGTTTTGAAATTCTACACATCGAAAATAAAAAGTTATGTCTCCACCTTTCTTGAAGCACAAGAAATAAATAGACACAATAAAATTGGAATTTAATTCAACGGCCGTTTTCAAATATCTTTCTGCACCTAAACGTCTGAACCATTTATTGGTAATTGCTGGAATTCCCAAGATCCCTTGTACCTACCCCATATTTACCTATTCAATAAGTAGTATTTTCAGTTTTGAAATTATACATATTGAAGATATGCGAACTACTAAATACCTATGTCGTTTTCAACATGATCTGTTCACGATTAATCTGGATTTTCGAATAATAATATTGAAAAATATCGAATTTGACACTCTAAAATAAATATCGACTGCCTTCGATATGTAGAATTTCAGAACTGAAGTATCTACTTCATTTTGAAAACTACTAAATATGTGTTTTCACCTGAATCTGGTCACGATAAATCAGAATTTTTGACTAATTCAACTAGATCATAATATGTTTCGTGTGGTCGAAATCAATATGCGAAATATTAATCGTTTTCAACTGAATTTTATCACAATAAATCAGGATTTTCGACTAATGGAACCAGAACATAATATCTTCCGTCTGCTCGAAATCATGATCTGAAATATTGAAAAATATCGAATTAGATACTCTAAAATAGATATTGATATGTAGAATCGTAACACTAAAATTCTGCTTAACGAAAATTTTCCATAAAAATGGGAGCTAAATGTGTCGTTTTCAACTGAATATCATCATCTGAATCTTATTATTCATTTCATGTTAGAAAAACTTTTTTGAATTCAATAGAATTTTCTCACACCAAAATATTACCTACAGCGACATATATATCAATATATCGATATTTTTACTCTTACATATTTCGATAGCGTCAGAAAATATCGATTGTTTTCTGTCCCTTGCCCATCCCTAATCGAAATGACAAGTGTTCATCCATATTGGCGCTAAAACAAAATATAACCTAGATGCACGGTGGTACAAATCTTGAACACATACGTTCATTCGCCAGAATAATTTAGTGAAAATAATCCGAATGAAGGAAATTGAATATTCCAGAAAATAACGTTGGAAATCAGGCGGTGAATGTTTAAACACTGTGTTATATGAAAAACAATGTCGACAGCTCAGTTTACAGTCTACAAAATCAACAAGTCTGCAAGTTAGTTTTACAATTAACTAAATCAAATCCTCCACAACATGCTATGACTAAGATGTCTAAAAACATGGTGTATGCACTCGTCAATTTTTGAATGCAATGACATTCGACCAAATTGAGAATATTAGTTTGAATTTCAAATTGCGAGTGATGCCAATTAAAACATTGAAACAATTATGGCCCTCTTGGAAGTATGTCAATCATATGCTCTTAGGATGAATTTATGGAATAGCAAAAGAATAAAAGTATTCAATCTCAATCACATGAAAATTTGTCTAGTGGTATGTTTCGATGTGAGTTTGAATGACCCGAAGAAGAAGTATTGTTCGATAGCAGCAGTCTTTAGTGGGAAATGATTGTTGTCATTATAATGGGACTATTTTGTGAAAACTTTTTTAAACACGGGCTTTATGAATAATCTGGACTTTTCAAAAAGAATGTTGATTTTAGTGAAGTATCTTCTTATTATCAGAGCTGTGCCAAAGCTCAGTAATTTGTAATCAAATCGAGGAGTTGAGGTGAGCTTATTCAAATAACTTCATTTTCAAACTAAGTTGGCTAGTACTTCAATTCTAAAATCTGAGACATGACATCATAGTAAATATTCATTTCTGTGGTTTTTATTCCACAACAGAACAGAGTTGCATTCAGCCAAAGTACCCAATTTTTTGAATTTCACAGATAATTTTTTTTTTAAGATCAAGTTATTCGAAAACGGCGCTTTGTACGAGAAAATATGAAGAATACTTTTATTTTTCAAATTAGCCAAATATTCTTCAATGAACGTTCAAATTACTCTTAAGAGTTGGTTTCTTCGAATTTCTGGTATTTTTATGGGATGTAATGTTCATAATAAAGAAACAGAAGAATGTGTATGGAATCTTGTGTTCGGGGAATAATAGCTTTTTCTGCTTCAGAAGTCGACGGAAAAAGGCGTCTGCTCGAAGGATAGGACTTCATAATCGGGGTGCTTTCGCAAAGCGCCAGACCTTGGAGGCTGGTGGTAGGTCGGCTTGGAAGAATTTGCCACGGAGAACTCAAAGGATGGAGCTGGTTGCTTAGCAAGAAGAACCTGCTGAAGGCCTCTCAACATCTTAAGGAATTGTGTACACAGTGTGCCTTTATGTATCCGTCTTCGGTGCCCTGCATCCTTAGCGCTTGCCTGGTCAGTCTGGAGCCAGATACCACCTTGAGGTGAGTTTGTCATAGAGAACATTAGAAATTTTAAAATTTGGTTTAGGTAATTCTAAAAATATTTTTTGTGAGGTAATATAAATAACTTAATATCTCCCATTTTTTATGGATGAATGAGATGTCACTTTGACATGTTATACATATATGTTGAACTCATGGAAGAATGTCAATGCCTTCTGCACTTGTATTATAAAAAATATTTGCATTAAAAATAAACTTAAATCCATGCGCATTTCTAAGACATACTGTGAAGCTCTGATATATACATAAAAAAAGACATTTAATCAGAAATTGGTTACCACAAATATCCGCTTTATCTTGGTGAACAAATTTTTTATTATCCCCGTATCACATTAGGCCTTCTTTGTGTCCATTTCTGAATGAGCATGCCTATTCTTGACTATTGGATCAAGCGAAATCAATTCTAATTCAAATGCCATATATGGCTGAGATTATTTTTGAAATATATTATTATTGTTTTATTCAGAACATTCATCTACATTTTTAATCAAATGACGCTTCATTAGTTAGCTTTAGGGGGATTGGGATGAAGAAAAATTTTTAAATAATTTAAATATATTACATTTTATTTACACAATATTTATTCCATGTCAATGATTATATCAAAGATCCTTACAAAATTATACAATTAAAAAAAAGAAAACCTTCCGGATGGAATCGATGAATGATTCATCGATTCGATTTCATGTCAAATATCCGGAAGGTTTTCTCTATTATCAGTGATGTCCTACATAAGGGGCAGGACTCATTTGAATGCGCAACCCATTCCTGCAAGCACTCCTTATGATAACAGTGTACGCATCCCGTGAGGTATATGTCTCCTGATATGTCGCTGAGACAAACGCTACATTCTCCATCTAGTACGCCCCTAGAAAAAAAAAATATACGTATTAATTTGTTGTTTGATAGGTACAATATGATTATTATTCATTTCATACACATTTCTAACACATATAGAATAAAAATTACACAGGTACAGTGCAATTATGATATTTCAAGAATTGTTAAAAAAATTTGATGTAAATCCTTACCTTTTCATAGATTCTATCACTGTTCTATTAAGTTCCTCCTCTGTTAAATTATAATTAACAGGGATGAAACAAATTGCGTCGAATAAATTTTCAGACATTGTGAATTTAAATTAAACACTGTTCTACTAACTTCTACTAAGTTTAGCAAGACACTGAATGAAAACATAGGGAGAACAGAACCATGAAGCTAAAGATCTTCATAGAGCAGATACCTTTTTCTTCTTCTTTTCTTTGGGATCTAGGATTCTATTCTCAAACTTATAATATTGATTTTGAACGATCAAATTGATGAAAACATTATAACAGTATGCCATTAAAAGATTAATTATTCATGTATTTCAAACAGAAAAAATTATTTGGATGAATATGTTAAAATTTTGATATATTTACTTGAACACAGATTCACAATTAGGGTGAAGATCTTCATAGAGCAGATACCTTTTTCTTCTTCTTTTTCTTGGGAAATTTTTTATTATCCCCGTATCACATTAGGCCTTATTTGTGTCCATTTCTGAATGAGTATGCCTACAGGCCTATTTTTGACAATTGAATCAAGCATCAATTAAACATTTTACCCTGATATATCAAAATGCAGGTCGACCAACACCATTTTTATCTGTTTGATGTGGCATTGCTCAAATTATAAAGGACACTTTCTATAACAGCGTTTGTGTTTGCAATTCATGTTTTGTTGATTGTGGAATTGTATTAATGGCGAAAATATTAATCTTTCAAATATTTATTAACAAATCATGAATATAACTTCAAGGTTTGAGAGAATTAATTCTGTCAGCAAAAGATTTTGAGGTTTCATGAGAAAAATATTCGCGAATTATCATTATATTTCGTTTCTTAGTTGAACTTTTCAATATTTAACCTAAATAATGTCATAAAAAATATGTTTCTTATTTTTGATCAGTTATAAAAGTACTTAAGAACTCAATTTAAGCATTATACTATTACTTACTAAATAGATAGTTAAATAATTCTTGAAATTTTTTCTTAAACTTTAAAACTATCCGTTTTTGTAACTAATAGATGGTTTAATAATTCCCTGAATGACTGTTATTATTAGATGAATAACATCAGTTTGATGTCTTCTAAGTATTCAAAATGTTTTTTAAGTCAAACTATTATAAATATCTTACTTTTGAATCTTCTAATTATTCTTAGTACATTTGGACGTAATAAGCCGTGTAGTTTATTGTATTTTTAATAGGGAAATATCAAATTGTTTTCAAAAATGTGAATTCAAGTCGAATCATGTTGACATAATTTTTATTGAATTATATTAACAACCAGTTTTCCAAAAATCGTTAACTACCTACTTTTATGTTGAAAGACTTGAAATTCCTGTACTGATGTGAATTTTTCTTTCAGATATATTTTAGAGGGTTACAACGGTTGATTGTAGAATTGTATTAATGGCGAAAATATTAATCTTTCAAATATTTATTTACAAAACATGAACATAACTTCAAAAACAACTTCAAGGTTTAAGGGAATTAATTCTGTCAGCAAAAGATTTTGAATTTGTTTAATCTTTATTAGTCAATTATTTTTGACATAATATGTACATATGTACATTCATGAAAGACATGTTACATGCAAAGTAAAATATAAAATATGTCCCATTCTACATTCCACACTACACTGTATTTTGTAAAATATTTGAGAATAAAACTACTCTTTTTGCGATAAAAACAGACGTTAATACATATGTGCTTTCAACACTGTCAGTTAAACAAAACAATTAGCATTTTAGACCGTCGTATTGCCGTGAAACCCCGAGGGGGACCACCTAACAGTATAGGTGAATCCTAGACGCGTTTCGTATAATGCGAATTTTTTCGGTTAATCGGGATTTTATTTTTCAATAGTTTGTTTCGGATTTTGGAAAATCGCGATTCGTATAATCGGGATTGTACTGTATATCTGATTCAATTCATCACACCGGTACAATTAAACATTTTAAAAAAGAATTAAACTGTCTTATCTTATCTGATGAAGTCACATTCATTTCAAGAATTATTCATCTAATAATAAATTAGATAGTTAAAAATTCTTAGAAATGCCAATAACCTCATTAGGTAAGCCATTATATATATATGGCAAATAAACATTTTAAAAGTAGGTACTTAAGATCTCAAAAGAGGAAACGTCAAACTTTTGTTGGTTACCTGATGATGTCACGGTCATTAAAGCTAACAGTGTATTCGACTGGCTGCACCAATGCGAAATAAATCGAATTTTTTCAGTGCTAAATGACGTAATTAGTTCGAATTGATTCGCTCTGGTGCAGCCTGTCAATACGCTATAAGATGCATAGGGTTTTCTATGCATCTTAATTAAAGTATAATTTAACTTTCTAATAGCTATCTCAGATATCCATGATAATTTGAGAATAAACTAAATTTAGGTTCTGTTACTAGCAAATACTTGTTGTTTAAGGGTCAGCAATGAATAAATAATACGAAAAAAAATTATTAATAACATAAACAATTTTAAAATACTTGAAAAAAAGTCTAAATTGATTTTTGCTTATCTGATGACGTCATGGTTATTAAAACATTATTTAATTATCTACCAATAGATAGTAAACTCTTTCAAGCACACAGAATCTCCATTGAAATATAACCTGAAAGCACAGCCAAATTTTTTTTTTATTTTCTAAATATTTCTTTAGTGATTATTGGTAAAGGGGCAATAGAATGAAACGTAGTACAATCAAAAACAGATTTTTTTCTACTGAAGTACAGTTTTTGAGGTGGTATATCTTATGTACCACCATGCAATATAAGAAACTCATAACAGTATCGAAAATATTGAAGTTGAATAAAAAATTTTTAATTTGCATGATACTCAGCAAAACAGATTTTAGATTTTGACAGACATAATGGTACACTACAAGTTTTTTGTACTACAATGGTCACATCTTCTTCTGGATGCGTATATCGGCATGTGCGAATTATATTTGTTTTTTATTTCTGGATGCACGGAAGGAAATTGAAATTGTTCGATAAATATCGATACTTTCATTTCAGATACTATCGATAGTCGATATTTTCAATACCGCTACATGTATATTATCTATATTTAAGAGTATCAAATTCGCTATTTCTTAATATTTCGCACTATGATTTCGACCTCACGAAACTTATTATACTTTTTCATTCGGTATTATCTCTCAAAATTATTTCATTAAAAACTCTAGTTCCATTAGTCGAAAATCCTGATTTAGCGGACTCAAAAATAAATATGTAGAGCAGTTTTGAAATTCTACACATCGAAAATAAAAAGTTAACTAACTAAATCAAATCCTCTACATGCTATGACTAAGATGTCTAAAAACATGGTGTATGCACTCGTCAATTTTTGAATGCAATGACATTCGACCAAATTGAGAATATTAGTTTGAATTTCAAATTGCGAGTGATGCCAAATATTATAAACACAGCAGTTCGGTTCGAATAATCTATGTTCTAACCTAAAATTTTCATTTACAGTTTACACTGTTATTGTTATAAGATATTTGTTATGAAATGAAGCATTTGATTTGTTCCAACTATCAGCCATCAGTATGAAAATATGGAAATATGTAAAATATTCTGGCTCTGTAATCAATGGAAAATGTTAGACTCCACTTGTAATCAAATTTGTTCTTAATGTGTACCTACATTATAGCCAACTTTACTACTTAATTCATCTTGATTTTGGCATTGAAAATAAATGAGAAGTATTCAATATAAATATCCACAATAGAATATTATCCTGTTTCTTTCAACTCGCCTAATTTGTTTTCACATTAAAACAATTATGGCCCTCTTGGAAGTATGTCAATCATATGCTCTTAGGATGAATTTATGGAATAGCAAAAGAATAAAAGTATTCAATCTCAATCACATGAAAATTTGTCTAGTGGTATGTTTCGATGTGAGTTTGAATGACCCGAAGAAGAAGTATTGTTCGATAGCAGCAGTCTTTAGTGGGAAATGATTGTTGTCATTATAATGGAACTATTTTGTGAAAACTTTTTTAAACACGGGCTTTATGAATAATCTGGACTTTTCAAAAAGAATGTTGATTTTAGTGAAGTATCTTCTTATTATCAGAGCTGTGCCAAAGCTCAGTAATTAAAGAAATAGATCTCTCGCTCAACACTTGGTGAAACATCGTTATTAATAAATAAATAAAAACACTTGACTATACGTTCACAAAGCTCAGTAATTTGTAATCAAATCGAGGAGTTGAGGTGAGCTTATTCAAATAACTTCATTTTCAAACTAAGTTGGCTAGTACTTCAATTCTAAAATCTGAGACATGACATCATAGTAAATATTCATTTCTGTGGTTTTTTTTCCACAACAGAACAGAGTTGCATTCAGCCAAAGTAACCAATTTTTTGAATTTCACAGATATTTTTTTTTTTTAAGATCAAGCTATTCGAAAACGGCGCTTTGTACGAGAAAATATGAAGAATACTTTTTCAAATTAGCCAAATATTCTTCAATGAACGTTCAAATTACTCTTAAGAGTTGGTTTCTTCGAATTTCTGGTATTTTTATGGGATGTAATGTTCATAATAAAGAAACAGAAGAATGTGTATGGAATCTTGTGTTCGGAGAATAATAGCTTTTTCTGCTTCAGAAGTCGACTGAAAAAGGCGTCTGCTCGAAGGATAGGACTTCATAATCGGGATGCTTTCGCAAAGCGCCAGACCTTGGAGGCTGGTGGTAGGTCGGCTTGGAAGAATTTGCCACGGAGAACTCAAAGGATGGAGCTGGTTGCTTAGCAAGAAGAACCTGCTGAAGGCCTCTCAACATCTTAAGGAATTGTGTACACAGTGTGCCTTTATGTATCCGTCTTCGGTGCCCTGCATCCTTAGCGCTTGCCTGGTCAGTCTAGAGCCAGATACCACCTTGAGGTGAGTTTGTCATAGAGAACATTAGAAATTTTAAAATTTGGTTTAGGTAATTCTAAAAATATTTTTTGTGAGGTAATATAAATAACTTAATATCTCCCATTTTTTATGGATGAATGAGATGTCACTTTGACATGTTATACATATACAGGGTGAGTCTTTGACTTGTACATATATTTTAACCCAAGATTCCTGAGGTCAAAAGAAACACTTTTTTCCTTTACCATTTTTTCCGATTCGGCCCGGTTAAAAAGATACAGGCTTTTAAAAATCGTTGAAAAAATGTGATTTTCGGCTATATCTCATAAATGGTTGTATCGAAGGAAATGATTTTTGAAATATAGCTTTTTTTTGATGTGATACATCTTATCCGAACACAAGATTCCATACACATTCTTCCGTTTCTTTATTATGAACATTATATCCCATAGAAATACCAGAAATTCGAAGAAACCAACTCTTAAGAGTAATTTGAACGTTCATTGAAGAATATTTGGCTAATTTGAAAAATAAAAGTATTCTTCATGTTTTCTCGTACAAAGCGCCGTTTTCGAATAACTTGATCTTAAAAAAAAAATTATCTGTGAAATTCAAAAAATTGGGTACTTTGGCTGAATGCAACTCTGTTCTGTTGTGGAAAAAAAACCACAGAAATGAATATTTACTATGATGTCATGTCTCAGATTTTAGAATTGAAGTACTAGCCAACTTAGTTTGAAAATGAAGTTATTTGAATGAGCTCACCTCAACTCTTCTATTTGATTACAAATTACTGAGCTTTGACACAGCTCTTATAATAAGAAGATACTTCATTAAAATCAACATTCTATTTTGAAAAGTCCAGATTTCCCATAAAGCCCATGTTTAAAAAAGTTTTCATAAAATAGTCCCACTATAATGACAATGGTCAATATCCCACTAAAGACTGCTGCTATCGAACAATACTGTATTCTTCGAGGGTCATTCAAACTCACACCGAAACATACCACTAAGTACATACTAGACAAATTTTCATGTGATTGAGGTAAAATACTTTTATTCTTTTGCTATTCCATAAATTCATCCTAGAGCATATGATTGACATACTTCCAAGAGTGCCATAATTGTTTTAATATGAAAACAAATGGGTGAGTTGAAAGAAACAGGATATTCAACTGTGGATATTTATATTGAATACTTCTCATTTATTTTCAATGGCAAAATCAAGATGAATCAAGTAGTAGAGTTGACTATAATGTAGGTACATATTAAAGAACAAATTTGATTACAAGTGGAGTCTAACATTTTCCATTGATTACAGAGCCATAAAACTTCATTTCCATATTTTCACACTGATGGCTCCAAAAATATTGAAGCAGATCATTATTTTTATTTTTATGAGATAGTTGGAGCAAATCAAATGCTTCATTTCATAAAGGAATTACTTTCTATCAGAATGCACACTTATTTATTTTGTATCCACACAATTATTTTGGAAATTGTTTTTAAATTTCTCGAAAATATGTATGGAACTTCAATATTCTGTTGGATTCTTCAAATCTTCGATGATTTTCATTTCATGCTAACCATAATATCAAATAAAATATCATAATAAAAACAACAGTGTAATCTCACTGTTAATAAATATTTTAGGTTAGAACATAGATTATTCGAACTGCTGTGTTTAAATTTGCAACACTCGAAATTTGAGGTTCAAACTTAAAACCACAGACTACTAGCACAGATTACTAGTTAGTCTGTGTTAGAACTCAGATGAATATTATTTATTTGAGAATGTGAGGTTGAATTGTACGTAATGAAATAAACAACGATATATTATAAATGCGATATAATAAATGAATGGATATAAATTATGAATATCAGAGCTAAGCTAATATGGGTGGTAATTCGTTGTGATTATCGAAAATGAAATAGAAAATCAACAGAAAAACATTTAATCTTTATCGTCAATGAAATTGGGATAACTCATTTATTGTATTATAAATACTACTTTGTTCAACAAATGGAATGTTAAAGTGAGTTTATGATGATTTTCCAATCTAGTAGCTTATTTCCAAGGTTCAAACTGTATATCTTATACTTGCGAAAACTTCAGTGTTCCGGTTACCAGGGGTGAATTGACTCATTATGAAAATTTAAAATGGCTATATCTTTTTAACAGGGCCGAATCGGAAAAAATGGTAAATGAAAAAAGTGTTTCTTTTGACCTCAAGAATCTTCGGTTAAAATATATGTACAAGTCAAAGACTCACCCTGTATGTTGAACTCATGGAAGAATGTCAATGCCTTCTGCACTTGTATTATAAAAAATATTTGCATTAAAAATAAACTTAAATCCATGCGCATTTCTAAGACATACTGTGAAGCTCTGATATATACATAAAAAAAGACATTTAATCAGAAATTGGTGGTTACCACAAATATCCGCTTTATCTTGGTGAACAAATTTTTTATTATCCCCGTATCACATTAGGCCTTCTTTGTGTCCATTTCTGAATGAGCATGCCTATTCTTGACTATTGGATCAAGCGAAATCAATTCTAATTCAAATGCCATATATGGCTGAGATTATTTTTGAAATATATTATTATTGTTTTATTCAGAACATTCATCTACATTTTTAATCAAATGACGCTTCATCAGTTAGCTTTAGGGGGATTGGGATGAAGAAAAATTTTTAAATAATTTAAATATATTACATTTTATTTACACAATATTTATTATATCAAAGATCCTTACAAAATTATACAATTAAAAAAAAGAAAACCTTCCGGATGGAATCGATGAATCATGATTCATCGATTCGATTTCATGTCAAATATCCGGAAGGTTTTCTCTATTATCAGTGATGTCCTACATAAGGGGCAGGACTCATTTGAATGCGCAACCCATTCCTGCAAGCACTCCTTATGATAACAGTGTACGCATCCCGTGAGGTATATGTCTCCTGATATGTCGCTGAGACAAACGCTACATTCTCCATCTAGCACGCCCCTAGAAAAAAAAAAATATACGTATTAATTTGTTGTTTGATAGGTACAATATGATTATTATTCATTTCATACACATTTCTAACACATATAGAATAAAAATTACACAGGTACAGTGCAATTATGATATTTCAAGAATTGTTAAAAAAATTTGATGTAAATCCTTACCTTTTCATAGATTCTATCACTGTTCTATTAAGTTCCTCCTCTGTTAAATTATAATTAACAGGGATGAAACAAATTGCGTCGAATAAATTTTCAGACATTGTGAATTTAAATTAAACACTGTTCTACTAACTTCTACTAAGTTTAGCAAGACACTGAATGAAAACATAGGGAGAACAGAACCATGAAGCTAAAGATCTTCATAGAGCAGATACCTTTTTCTTCTTCTTTTCTTTGGGATCTAGGATTCTATTCTCAAACTTATAATATTGATTTTGAACGATCAAATTGATGAAAACATTATAACAGTATGCCATTAAAAGATTAATTATTCATGTATTTCAAACAGAAAAAATTATTTGGATGAATATGTTAAAATTTTGATATATTTACTTGAACACAGATTCACAATTAGGGTGAAGATCTTCATAGAGCAGATACCTTTTTCTTCTTCTTTTTCTTGGGAAATTTTTTATTATCCCCGTATCACATTAGGCCTTATTTGTGTCCATTTCTGAATGAGTATGCCTACAGGCCTATTTTTGACAATTGAATCAAGCATCAATTAAACATTTTACCCTGATATATCAAAATGCAGGTCGACCAACACCATTTTTATCTGTTTGATGTGGCATTGCTCAAATTATAAAGGACACTTTCTATAACAGCGTTTGTGTTTGCAATTCATGTTTTGTTGATTGTGGAATTGTATTAATGGCGAAAATATTAATCTTTCAAATATTTATTAACAAATCATGAATATAACTTCAAGGTTTGAGAGAATTAATTCTGTCAGCAAAAGATTTTGAGGTTTCATGAGAAAAATATTCGCGAATTATCATTATATTTCGTTTCTTAGTTGAACTTTTCAATATTTAACCTAAATAATGTCATAAAAAATATGTTTCTTATTTTTGATCAGTTATAAAAGTACTTAAGAACTCAATTTAAGCATTATACTATTACTTACTAAATAGATAGTTAAATAATTCTTGAAATTTTTTCTTAAACTTTAAAACTATCCGTTTTTGTAACTAATAGATGGTTTAATAATTCCCTGAATGACTGTTATTATTAGATGAATAACATCAGTTTGATGTCTTCTAAGTATTCAAAATGTTTTTTAAGTCAAACTATTATAAATATCTTACTTTTGAATCTTCTAATTATTCTTAGTACATTTGGACGTAATAAGCCGTGTAGTTTATTGTATTTTTAATAGGGAAATATCAAATTGTTTTCAAAAATGTGAATTCAAGTCGAATCATGTTGACATAATTTTTATTGAATTATATTAACAACCAGTTTTCCAAAAATCGTTAACTACCTACTTTTATGTTGAAAGACTTGAAAATCCTGTACTGATGTGAATTTTTTTTTCAGATATGTAATTGGTACTTGAATATCAATTTCTTCATGAGATACTGGCCTACAGAAATGAAATATCTATGAATGCATAAATAGAAAAATACAAGTAAAAAAAAATAAAAAAATTGTTGGGAGTACTTTCATGAAAGCGTGAAAATGAGCCGTAATGTAATTACCATAACAAGTCGTCCGCATATGCGACCAGAGTCACTCCTTCTATCTTATCCTCAGAACAGGGTCAAAATAAATGTTCCATATGATTGGTCCCTGCTTTGATCCCTGCGGGACTGCACTCGTCAGCCTGTACTTCTGTCATTCCTTGGTTTTTATCTTTCTCTCCCTGAGATATTGCTTCATGATGTCTATAAGGAATCCGGGTACCTCCCACCTGAATTTTAAGGTTATTCTTTTTTTTTCGGGCCTTTGGCATGGCTGCCTCCGTTTTCCTGGTGCACAGGGGAACCTTCAGCCTTCGCACCTCTTCGTCTATCCTCGCTATCATCCCCTCTGCCCTTGTCTATATCTCTTCTCCGCTCTTACCCATTACCATTAATGCCATTTTTGGTTCTGCACATAATAAGAGCTTGGCACGTAGTTCATAGTTACTATTACTAGTCCATGAATTTCACGATGCTCAATAAAGCTGCCATGCAATAACATTTGTCTTGATGATACAAGGAGACAGGGAATCTCCTAGTCAGAAATTTGAACGCGAAATTCATGAAATTAGGTTCTTTTTGATCTATTAATAAAAAATTAATAATCTTCTACTTTTCGTCAAGAAAATTGGTACTTGAATAGCAATTTCTTCACGAGATACTGGCCTACAAAAATAAAATATCTATAAATGCATAAATGGTAAAATACAAGTACAAAAAAAAATAAAAAATGTTAAGAGTGCTATCATTGAAGCGTGAAAATGAGCCGTATTGTAATTACCATAGTCACTCCGTCTTTCTTATCCTCAGAACAGGGTCAAAATAAATGTTCCATATGATAGGTCCCTGCTTTGATCCCTGCGGGACTGCTCTCGTCAGCCTGTAATTCTGTTCTTAGCTTTCTCTCCCTGAAATATTGTTTCATGATGTCTATAAGGAATCCGGGTACCTGCGCTTCCCTCATTCTCTCCACTGCCGTTGCCCAGTGGAAGCTGTTAAATGCATTTTCAATGTCGACTGTCATCATCAGTAAGCTCTTTTTGCTTTATAACATCCTCTATCTATATCCGTACTTCCCACCTGAATTTTAAGGTTATTTTTTTTCGGACCTTTGACATGACTCTCCGTTTTCCTGGTGCAGAGGGTAACCTTCAGTCTTCGCACCTCTTCGTCTATCCTCGCTATCATCCCCCGTGCCCTTGTCTATATCTCTTCTCCGCTCTCACCCATTACCATTAATGCCATTTTTGGTTCTGCACATAATAAGAGCTTGGCACGTTGTTCATAGTTACTATTACTAGTCCATGAATTTCACGAAGCTCAATAAAGCTGCCATGCAATAACATTTTTCTTGGGTATATAAAGAGACATTGAATCTCCTAGTAAGAAATTTGTACGCGAAATTCATGAAATGAGGTTCTTTTTGATCTATTGATGAAAAGTTGATAATCTTCTACTTTTCGTCAAGAAAAGGGTCAAAATAAATGTTCCATATGATTGGTCCATGCTTTGATCCCTGCGGGGCTGCACTCGTCAGCCTGTACTTCTGTCATTCCTCAGTTCTTATCTTTCTCTCCCTGAAATATTGTTTCATGATGTCTATAAGGAATCCGGGTACCTGTGCCTCCCTCATTCTCTCCACTACCGTTGCCCAGTGGAAGCTGTTAAATGCATTCTTGCAAAATATACAGTATTTTCGTCCTGCATGTGTTCCCTGTCCAATACCATATGTCCTTCTGTTCGGTGTGATAGTATTTGTCCCGATTTTAATCTTCCATCTCTGATAAATTTGAACATCTTTTTTGATGTTCCCACGAACGGTCTGAGGTATTTGATTTCTCTCATTGCCTTTGGACTTGCCATTACCGCTACGCTCCCCTCTACTTCTAGGCTTTCTATACTACCTCCATTTATTTCCACCTTATACAACGATGCTGGCCATAACTCCTCCACAATTTTTTGAGGTTATCCGGCTCCGAAATATATTTCATCTGAGTTCTTATTTCTTTTATCGCTCGTTCTTCCTCAATTTGTTTGCTATCCACTTGTATACCTATTTCGAAACCTTCCTTGTGTGTTTTTTATATTTCGTCATTTATTGTTTCCCTCATTCTGTCTATTTCTGTCTTCGTCCCGTCTGTGATTGTTTTCCCATTTAGGAGAATTTTTCCCATCAGTTCTCCTGCCGCTACTATCACTTCAATTATTTAAGCGTATCGCTGTTCATTGTTATATAGAATGAAGCATTCTTCATTATCTTTCTTTTGCATGGGTTTGTGCACAACTAGTCGAAAAACTGTCCCCTGTAGGGTTTCCGGAATTTCTGGAGTGGAAATATCAACTTCCATGGTTTCTCCTCCCAACAGTTGTGACTCTCTTCCATGCTTAATTTCTGGTGTTTCTTCTATTGGAGAGCTCGTAATAAGCAATTCTGTTCTTTCCGCTTTATCTCCGTCTGGTCATCGTTTGTGGTCACCTTTCCCCTTTTTTTCTGGTGAATTTCTCATTATTTTACTTGATTATCCGAAAATTGAGCTTTCCTTTCTTACCTCACCTTCTCGGCTCTCTGACTCTTCTCCCCTTCCTGTCATTGGCACTTGCGTCCTGGCCTGGTTGCATACCGGAGACGCTGTACAGTCGCTGAATATTGATCGGGTCTGGCTTGCACTACAACCAGGAACACCGACCGGCACTGGTGTGTGCAATCCCTGCACCGTAAATTTTTTTTTTATTGTTTTTCATCATTGAAGAATTTTTGAGGCAGTGCTATGGACACATCCCCAGTCTAGTTCAGACAAAAGTTTAACGTCTGATGATAGTGCCGCTGGCCGTAAGTGAGAATGGTATTCAGACGGCGTTTCACAAAAAAACGCTTCACAGCTACACTTTCAGGCCAGAAAGATGGGTTCATGGCCGTATCCAATGACTGCAATGGTACAACGAGCTTAAAATGGAATAAATATCTGGTCTCCTAGAGGTCAATTTTTCACATGACACACCAGGTATACTCGCACCAACATATTTCTCCAGATCTTCAATGCTAGTTGTTGAGCTTAGTCTGGATACGTGGATAAATGCAAGACGCCTCTTGAGAACCGCGAGCAGTGATTGATTGTGCCCCCGAGATGATTTCAGTTTTTTGCTATCAGAAAGCGAACTCAAATTTAAAAAGTGCTCAACTAATACTATAAAGGATGCTCTATAACTTCAAATCAAATCATTTTGAGGAAAACTCCATAAAAGAGGTACGTACGGTAGAGCGGTGGGACTTTGCCAACGGAGGTGACTTTGCCGAACTGCCTAATATTTCAAATTTCACTCAAATTCTTAAAATCATTCAACTGTTTAATCCTATCAGGTAATTTATTGTACAATTTAATACACATGGGTGCTTTTCTGATAGAGATAACCTATGTATGGGATAATGTAAGTTCTGCGATCTCAATTACTTTTAATTGTGTGAACTGAAAAAATATCTTTGTTCTTGAAAAAAAAAAAGCAAACATTCTAATACATAAATACCAAAAATTGTTAACAGTTTATTTCTCTTAAATAATCCCCTACATGATTGAATTGAAGTCATTTTATAAATATACCTCGTCACCCTTTTTTGTAACACAAACAATTTATTGACCTCTGAGCTTGATCCCCAAAATATAATGCCATATCTTAAAAGGCATTCAAAATTTGCAAAATAAACTGTTTTTGAATTATTTAGACTCAAATACTTTGATAATGTTCTGATTCCAAATCCTACACGACATAGCTTCCCTGATAGGTAATCTATGCGATATGACCATTTAAGGAAACCATCCAAATATACCCCCAAAAATTCAATTGACATTACAACCATTTAAATCCAAAACATTTTCCCTCCTTTTCTGCGATCTGCTTGTACTAAATAGCACAGCCGATGTTTTACTTTCATTCATAAATAATTTGTTCTTTGTAAACCTTGATTTTAATTTATTATATATTGAGAGTGTTTTTGCCTTGATACCATCAAAATCATCGCCACCAATCATCAAATTAGTATCATCAACAAAAGAAGTTAACAATTTTAGGATTTCTTCAATTACATCACATATATCTATTAAAAACATTATGAATAGAGGTACTCCATAATTTGATTCAATTATATCTGATTTTACATCTTTGCCATTTTTAACAATAGACACTCTCTGCGAACGATCGGAAATATATGAGGCTATCCAGTCTTTTGCACTACCTCTAATACCCAGTTTTTCGAGTTTTATTAAGAGAAAAGGTCTGAACAAATAGTCATAAGCACTCGCCAGATCAACAAACAAACTTTACTCAAGTTTATCCTCCTCAGGAAGTCTTATAACCTTTTCTGTAAACTGATATAATGCAGTCTGAACAGATCGACCCTCCAAGTAGCCATGCTAAGAGTCATTAAACAGATTGCATTCCTTCATGAATATCAACAATCTTTCACACATTACATGCTCAAATATTTTGGAAAAACTGGACAGTATTATGATATTAATAATAATAAAGTTTATTTGCTTTCAACACGACCTAATATAATATTCTATTAAATATTGCAAATGAACATGATGAACAGAGGCTCACTAGAGGTTAGTTCTGATAGATGATGATAGATAGGTCTGTAACTTTCAAAACAAGTATCATCTCCTTTTTTATAAATGGGTTTTATCAACGCTAATTTCAAGTTCTTGGGAAGAATTCCAAACTTAAGAGAATTGTTGACTATATATGAAATGACACCCTTTATCTCATCTGCACAATATTTCATAATATTGACAGGTATACCATCAACGCCACTACAGTATTTATTCTTTATTTTATTGATTATTTCGACTATTTCATTAGGATTAGTTGGATGTAAATGAATTCATCTGGGGTTATTTGGTAAATTACAAGAAAAGACTTCATCACCCAAATCACTTAGCATAATGGGAATTTTATCAACTAAGAACTTATTATATTTTTCAGCTATACTATCAGCACCTTCACTAAAAAAAATATTTTTATTTTTACTTTCTGTACCTCTTATATCATTACAAATCGACCACATTGTTTTATTTTCATTGTTCGATGACTGAATTTTCATATTATTATTATTACATGGAATAAGAGCTGAGGTTGGTAACCTATAAAAGCTCAGAAATGGAAAAAAAAATTAAATTAAATAGAAGTACATTAATAAACTAAAGTAAACCAAAAAGCACAAAGGTAAATATACAAAGTCACCGCCGAGTACACCATCCATCGTATAATATATATAATTGGTAATTCGGAATAAGGACTACAGAATCAGAAATATCAGTATGCAACCAAGATTCAGTAATGAAAATGAGCGATGGACCATGCACTCTAACAAATGAGAGAAGTTCATGATATTTCGAATGGAGAGATTGAATGTAAGTATAAATGAAACTCTATTCATGCATGGCACCACTACCACTCAGTTTTCTGGAGTCTGGGATACAATTGTTGGCTCTCCTCTGACGTACTTTATTGTCAAGTCCCTTTCTCCGGACATTATAGAAATTGGTGTGAGGAGTTTATCATAATTTTGTTTTTCAATATTGTATAAAGCTTTATAAGAACTATCATGTGATTTTAAAGTGAGCAAAATGTCTAATTTACACTTACACTCCCTCACCTCCTTTGTGTCATAATAATTTTTCGAATTCTTTTTACCCAATTTAACCAATTTCAATGGAAAATGCTCCTCAAATATTAAAAAAAAAAGGATTTCATAAAAGACTCGCACTGTAAATCAATATTAGATTCTTCAGTCGAAAATACTGCTTGCCAGCCCTCCTGTTTCAGACCATCACGGAAATTCATTTTATATCCTCTTCATAATAAAATCTACGATAGACTAACCTATTGTTATTATTTTCTTTACTCATGACAGTAAAACTTATTTTTTGTCCGAAATGATCTGAAACTACAGTACTGAGCACTTCTGAATCAGCACTAAAATTAACAAAAATATTATCTAAGCAAGCATATACTTCTACCTTATACTCACAAGGATATTCTTTAGTTTTATGAATAATAATAATTGTTTTAGCCCTTTTTAAGTTATTATGATGTTTAGTTTTGGCAACGTCGCAGATTCTGGGAAATCGAGACGTATGTATTGTCAAATGAAGAAATAAGATGTATCGGTTCATCGGCGGTCGGAAAGAATAGTTAAAGGTTGTTAGTATAAAGTTTTCGGTGTTAATCAAAACGGTTTTGATTATATTCACGGACATTTTAAATATATTAGGATTACAGTTCATTAGAAGGTCAGTTTGCATTGTATAAGTCCCATTTTGTTCCATTTCAATCCTTTACCCTGTTCCTTTACTTCCTTATACAGTGCGGTGCTGTGTGGAAGCAAGAGAGCAGTTTATATTGGTAAGACAATTTATAACATCATTTTATTGGTTCAAATATAGGGAAAATGCAACAATAATAATGTTTATTTGAGAACTCTCTGTTACAAATAAACTTAATCACAGAGATAGCTAATCTATCTGTGCGTGATACAATAATGAACCAAAAAATATTTCTTGCAACTTTCAATGAAAGAAAAAAATATTTAAATATCCCAAAGTAATTGTATGGAATTCCTGTCCGATCCAATGGCATTGGCTCGATTGGGGCCCAGCTGCGCCATCTCCTAGGATGTCGACATTACTAGGTATAAATAGGTAGCATGTATGTAGGTGTAACGGCCCAATATCTAGTTTCAAAAAGTATGCCATTCATATTATTATTACACCCTGTAAATGTCAAATCCTTGAACATGATTGTGCTAGACACGCTTTCGAAAAAATTTATCTTCAACACACAAATTAAAATTCACATAAATTAGAGTCGACCACGCAGTTGTGAAAGATATCATTATTCTGACTAGATGGCCTAATATACAGGGTGTTCCTAAATTGAACGTACAAACGAAAAGGGGAGATTCCTTAAGTGAGTTTAAGAAAAAAAAGTCCCATAAACATGGGGTCGCAAACGTTTCGTTTTCGAGATACAGAGTGTTTCTTGTTCTTGTTGTAATACATTTTTTGTGTTGATTATACGAGTTTATCGAATCTTTATGAATCATCGCTACAGATCAGGAAAATTTCCATAAAAACTGACACTGAATTCATTCACCACAGCTTACAAAGTGGCCTTCCCATCATAATTTGGATTTTCACGAGGATTTCGAGAGAATCGTTCAAAATTTTTCTTCTCGAAATCGTTGGTAGATACGACAAAACTACAAGAGACCGAAAAGTTTAGTATGAGGACAAAGCTTCTTTTTACATTTTTCAAATTAACAGTTGCTTACCAAAAAAAAGTTCTGCAGAAGAACAGGTGGCAGTGTTCCAGAGAAAATATCACCCTGTAGATCTTCTATCGAAATTGCCATGTCACGTGGTGAGAACTCTCAAATGTAATATCTATGCCAAATTTCAGTTGAATATCTTGTGAAGTGTAGATACTATGAGAAAAAAACTTGAAACAAAATTCAAACTTCAACACTCTGTATCTCGAAAACGAAACGTTTGCGACCCCATGTTTATGGGACTTTTTTTCTTAAACTCACTTAAGGAATCTCCCGTTTTCGTTTGTACGTTCAATTTAGGAACACCCTGTATAGAGTTCTATTGCTAGACGAAACATTCAAAAATCATACATAATCAAAATAATGAAATTAGATACCGCTGCAATTTTTTGATTATTACATTCCTATTTCCTGAAATGAGAAGTTGTCTATATGACAGAATTATTTCTCAAGAACAATTTTCCTGTGGGGATGGTATACCCTCTCAAAAAGACCTGTTGAAAATTATCCCAATTTCATTCAGTTCATTGAGTCATTATTAATAAAAGTCATCAATTTTCGCTCCAGTAGTTAATGATGTTAATGATTTTCTTATGGAATAATAATTTTAAGAAAAATTACAAACAAGGTATTCATTACCTTCAGCAATAGGGATGAAAATTATATTGTAATTTTGTATCTCTTTTTTCATAGATAAGATAACAATTTCACTCATCACGTCCAATTTAATTTCACAATATGAAAATTGAATGATTCAAAGGTAAGAGAACATAATGTATTTTTCATGGCTGGAAGTCCGCAATCTCACCGGTTGAGTCTATTTCGAATTAAAGAAACTTAATTTTTTTATATTCTTTTATTTCTATACAGAACTATATACATATACATATTTTCAGATCATCTCAGATAATAATTAAAATTAGAACCCTACAATTTTTTCTGATAAATAACTTATAGCATTGCAAATAAATGCTAAATCTCCAGAATGAGAAATTGTTTTCAATATTTTTTTGGTTTGTTTTCTGATTAAACATTTTTTGATTTATACATATGTTCATATTTTAACAACCATCAGTTTACAAAGCTCTTTTTGGTACAGTAGGAATGAATTTCAAATGTCTATGTTCATTTTTTTGTTTGTTCCGGCTACAGAGGTTCGTAATCAACAAATTTGCAACTTTCTTATTTTCTTGTCCGCAAATTACTTGATTCAAGAGTTCCTTATAGTAAGATGCTCTGTTCAAAGCTTTAAAAATTGCTAACTTTTCGGCTATGGTTTTCTCTTCAATTTTCTTCTCTTCTTTCTCTCTCTTTTTTTCTTCTTCCTTTTCTTTTATTTTTCTTTCAACTACTTCTTTGCCTACTAATTGCTCCATGGCCTCCATGTAGATTTTGTAATGTATTTTGTAGCTCATTGAGCCGCTCTCCACATTACTTTCGTCATCCATCAGCTTTGAAGTCGCGAGATTGAGTATTTTCATTAAATATTCTTTCTTCCTTTTATTTTCTGCATCTGAAATAACAATTTCGTTTCGAATCAAGAGGATATTCTAATGAAGTAAGATTATTATACTATTTTTTCAAATATCTCTCAAAAAATTTAACGGTATTTGTCCAAAATCAGGAAACATAATAAACTGGTGGACACAATATTAAAACTTCCCTCGAAATCGAAAATGGCTTATAATTTCATGCCAAGATCAATTCATCACATAAAATTTCAAGTGAAACAAATATAATCCCTTCAAATAAACCTTTTCCCATTTTTGACTCTGTGTGTGATATACATACCTATCAACGCAAGTTGAGGATATAATTGCTATCAAAAATCGAATTTGAAGAAAGGCACAGCAAAATGCTGTCGATTGTAAACCCATAATTAGTAATTTATATGATAATAATTAATTTAAAAATCATTATACAGGTTGTTTCCGAATAAATCAAGAATTCGAAGACGTATTTTCAGGTCAAAATAAGACATTTTTCCATGAACAAGTGTCCGCGAATGATTCGTTACTGAACTACCGAGCAATAAGATTTCAAAGTTTTTTAGTGTTTTATTTTCAACCTTTTGTTTAAAATTCCAATAAAATGTAGCGAATTCCAAAAAATTATTCAACTCAGAAATAACAAGAGACAAATAATTTTTGAACAACATATAGAATCCATTACATGATAATAATAATATGTATTGGTCTAAAAGACATTACAGACAATGTATAAGACAAGTCAGCACATTATATACAGGGTGTTCTGATTTGTTTCCGACAAACTGAAACGGGTGATAGATCACATCATTTTAAGCAAAAAAGTTCCTATGAACATGGGTCCGGAAATGATTCTTTTCCGAGATACAGGGTGTTAAAGTTGAAAAAATAATTCGCGTTTTTTTAAATATCTTTCGACTGATTCCAAATAATTGCATGAAAGTTGGCACATAGGGTTTTTTGAGGTGAGAAATTCAAATTTGTGGTCGATTTGGTTGTATTTTCTAGAGGGCGCCACTGGCAATCATTTCGTCCCCTTTAAACCGTAGCAACTTTTCTGTGCTACCCTGTACGTCATTCTGGACTAAAAAAAAACGATTCCCCTGACTTTTCTAGTTAAAAAAGGTATAACTCATTTAAGTTGCTAGGGGCAACCGTTTCAGAGAAAAACGCATTTAAAGCCAAATCCATATTTTTGTAATCTCTAAAACATGAAGAAACAAATTTGTAATAATTTTAAATTAAATATTTATTAGAAGTAACAATTTAGAACAAAACAAAATAACATAATAATTTTTAAAGAAGGTGTTCGAAATGTCCACCGTTCTGTTGAATGCACAAATGACATCTTCGAATGATTGATTGTTTTACATTCAACAATTGTTGCGGCAATAGATTTAAAATGGCTATACACAATGACAGATTTAAAGTGTGTTAGGTTCAGATGTCATAATTATAGTTAACTAAATTAATAGCTTATCAACAAATACAGGAAAATGGTGTTGGTTACCAAAGGCCCGAACGAAGCATACAAAGAAGAAATCATCTACAGAGAAAAAGGATTTTACAGACCTTCGAAGAAAATAAAAACTCAGTATTCGTAAAGCATCCCAACAACGCAATATTTCAGGAAACAGAATATTCAGAACACTTAAAAACAACAATTACATAGCATACCACTTCTACTTATTAGTGGGCAATAGAAAATCCGCATGCATTTCGCCTTAGAAATTTTCAAAATGAATTTAAATTTAATATTTGAATAGGAATAATTTCATGAAAGGATTTCGAAGCAGTCAAAACATATTAAAGAAAACGCGAATTATTTTTTCAACTTTAACATCCTGTATCTCGGAAACGAAGCATTTCCGGACCCATGTTCATAGGAACTTTTTTGCTTGAAATGATGTGATCTATCACCCATTTCAGTTTGTCGGAAACAAATCAGAACACCCTGTATGTTTACATGAATATATGTATATGTTAGAATCCTCCAACGGCGTACTACAAAAAAATGTATGAGGTGAAGAAGACATACTGGATGACCTCAATCCTAAAAAGTACCCTTAATTTCAAATTCGATCCTATTATCTCAAAAAGTGAAAAAGATTTGAAGAAAAACTAAAAAATCTTGGAACATTAACGCTTTTTAGGTACATCGGTACTGAGGCGTTTGCGGACACATGTTTATGAAAAGAAAGGTCTTATTTTGACCTGAAAAAGAAGAATATATCCTGAAATCTTGATGCCGAATTTTGAAATACCCTGTTTTCTAGATATTCATCGCCTTCTGCTAAATTTATTATATTTCATATAAAATATCAGCTAAAACCAATTCAATAATTCATTCACGCAATTCCAAATCAAAGTAATATATATGTTCAAGATAAATTGAAATAACAGATTTATAACGATATAGGAATAGGTACTTACCAACTCGTATTGGGAGCATGAGCATGTCGGAACTCTGATTATTAAACGACATTGTCTCAAGCACAAAGAAGAACTTACAAATAAATAAATAAGAACACTAGTCACAGCAAGATTGCAAACAACACTGAAGTTCTAACTTGTACGGACAATATATATCCATTTATTTCTCATTAAAAGAGATAATAGGATTGTTTTGTTTCAAAAATTGTACTGCGCATGTGCAGTTAGATTCAAATTTCTTCTTCTTCTTCTACATATTTCAAGCCGGTGGCTTGTATTTCCCAATTATTTATGCCTCTTTGGAGATTGACGTCCACGAGTCCTTCCACCGTTTAGGCGGTCTTCCCAGCGGAGAAATAATCTGATTTATAATTACGTTGATAAAGAAAGGACAAATTCAATTTGTTACAGAATATCAATCGAAAAATTTTGAACTGGGACTTTTCAAACAAAATTGAAAATATTTGCAGATGTTACAGCGAATATGTCAGAATCCTAATTTAGGTAACTAATAAATATATTCAACAACATTTATACTCATCGATAAAAAATATACTCCAACAAATAATAAAAGATAAAAGTCAATGCCATAAAAATCAAACTTATTTATTTCACCCATAAAAATAAACTCAAACTTGTAAATGACGTAAAACTAAATGGCAAATCAATAAAAATGAAAAACAAATTGAATTCTTGGGGCTAACTTCATATGAAAAATTATATTTTAACGCACATTTGAAAACAGTATGGATATTAATATAAATAATAATATTGATAAAAAAAGGTGATACATTGAAAAGTGCCTCTTGATTCATAGTACATGTTTGACAATTTGAATTGGTTTCCATCTGTTGAGAAAATTATTCGATCTTTAATCATCGATGCCGTATGTACGCCATTGGCTTTACGAGGGGGGTTATTGGTGACATAACACTGCGTCATTCATTTTGCAAATAAAAAAAAAATTAAGTAATAATTTGAAAAAAAAATTATATATTAAAAATTGGAAGATTTTGCTTTGGGGTGGATAAACCTTACTCATGAGTTAACTCTAGTTACGTCAATGAAGATTTTTCCTAAGCCAGTTTTTTTATTCAATTAGTTTTTTCACATAAGGTGAAATGTTAATTTGGTCTTCATTCGGTAGAATAAGATGTTTAGAATGTCTATATAGGCCGAATTTAATTGTTTTTGTCAAACTATTGATGCATTTGTCTATGTAATTTACTGAATCCAATACCCTATTTAAAGTTGAATTACCGATCTGTTGATGATTCCTTGAATAGGTTTCAATCTGTTAAGAAAATTATTTGATGTTCAATCATCGATATGCTGTCTGTATTATTCACTTCAGGTAATACCGTCGTAGGAGTGGGGGTTTTTGGGGACATATCCCTCTCATGATAAAAAAAAAAGAAAATTTAAGTATTAAATTGAAAAAAAAAAATAGTATATCGTAGACTTTTATTAGCTGAATAATTAGTAGAAGAATTTGTTGGAAAGTTGAATAGGAAGTTTGTATTTTCTAGGTACAGTTTTTCGATTTGAGGAAGAAGAATTCCAGGAAGGTCTTCCACTATTGTAATCGCCAATTATTATTACATTATTACTCAAGCCCATTAAGTATTTGATTTTGGATGTATCTATGGGACTCTGATGTTGGTTTCAATGATTTATGATGTTAACGTCTTTAAGAATAATTACCTGTTACCAGAGCTTTGACGGGCACTGATAAATATGCTTCGAGCACTAAGCACCAATTTTCAAAGAAAAACTTACTACTACCAATTACTTATTTTGAGCAAGAATTGGCTTTAAACCTTAAGGCTAGTCACACTGATAATAAATACGGCCTAAAATTCGATTCTATCCGTCTGGCGTAATTATGATAATTCGCAACCGCAGAGAAATAGTAAATTGAAATTTTGGGGGTAGTTTCGAAAACGATTAATGTAATTTCAATATTTGAAGGCAGTATGATATATTTAGTTTATTTTGGTCTTGGAATATATTCTAAAAATGACAAATTTAATAATCAACCAAAAGAAAATGCAAAATGACTAAAACTGTACAAATTGAGCAAACGGTTAATAAATTGAACAACTAAATTAACATAAAGACATTCCAAGACAAAAATAAACTAAATATATCATACAGATATATTATTGTGAAGGATTAGACACAAAGTTGTCAAATTATTTGATTTATATCAAATATCCTTTATCAAGAAGACTCATTGAACTTTTATAATTTGAAGGCAGTATTCAGATTATTAAGTTTTTTCCTTTAGATTTCGAAGTCTATATTTTTTACACCTTTTAGGGAAATTCGTTATTGGCATGAAAAATTCATAACATACATAATGCATACCGTCCTGTTTTTAATTCCTTTTGTGATAATATTCGATGTAATATAATAATTTTTCGGATTTTATAGCTTTCTGTTCAACACTCTTTCATTGTAAAACCCCCAGCACCTACTGGTTGTTGCAACAGGCTGTACACAATATCAATTTGAGGCATACTTGATGAAACTGTGAATTCTCTCGAAACTAGATATTAAATTTAAAAATGGCGTAACCCATCTTGAAAAATGTAAACGGTGAGTGTATTTGCTTTATAGCAGAAATATGTCTTAAAAATTATTTTTTGAGAAAATTTATAGCTACTCTTTTCATTTCATAACACAGTATTGGATGAGAAGTATCAAATGAAATTCTGGAAGAGAAATACTTTCCTGATATTTCCTAGCTCTCATCAAGATATTATTTATTGGCATTCTAATCATATCGCGATGTACTCCTAGATCTGCGCAAGCTTTTTCCATCCTCTGCCGTACCTGATTCCGCGAAATGATTTCACTGGCATATACCTCATCTTCCAAATAACCCAATGAAAAGTAATCGAGAAGAGTTAGATCCCGTAACCTTGGTGGCCATGACACAGGTCCACTATTTCCTATTTATCCATCTATTTGAAAAGTTGTCATTCAGATTCTGGATTGCACAAAATCATATTGAAATACCCGTTATTGTTATTTTCTGAGCCATGGTTCAATTTTAAAATTAAATTATTTGATTTTGACAGCTATGTTGAGGAGCATAAAATATCTTTCCTTTGCAGATAGAGCATTTTAAAAATTTTTATTATCAAACAAATTGTATATTTCCCGACAAATCCCATTGTTAAAGTGAATTAAAAACTAATTATCCTAATGACTACAATTTGTTGAATTTTCGGAAATTCGATTCCTCGAACATATATTAAAGATAAACAACATTTAGTTAATGAGGGGATACTAAAATTACATTCAATAGGGATTGAGTCATTTATTTCAAAGAGAAAGGTGTTATCAGCGGATCACATATATGATAATACATGACGAAATTCATAATAATTCCATACAAATAAATAAGAATCAGTCGAATAACAAAAAAAAAAGAACGCGCTATAAATTTATAGACAGGTTGCTCAAAATTCGATATCAAGATTTCATATTCGTATTTTTCAGGTTAAAATAAGACTTTTTTTCTATAACCGAACTAAAGAGCGTTTAAGTTTCAAGATTTATTTTAGTGTTTAATTCATAGCTTTTTCAATTTTAGAGATAATAATTTCAATTTCGAATTGAAAGTTACGTTTTACGTTACCATTCACTGTGTGTGTCACGAGTAATTGTAAAAAGCTACAGGGAGATATTTTTACAGCTGTTTCGCCCCATAAACATTTTTGTAGTACGCCGCTGATGGATTCTAACATATGAAAGAATTCTATATTCGGTTCATAATTTTTTTTTTTAATTTTCACGCATCTGCGCTCGTTATCGAGAAAAAGGTGAAATCATTTTTTTTGTAATTCGCTACCTACTTTTAATCAATATTTTTAATAAAAGTAGGAAGCTATTATTTACATGAAAACAATAAACTCTGAGTATACCTTTACGCTTTATTCCCATTGCCATTTAGCTATTTCAATAATCAACTCATAAGAAAAACTCAATATTTCCCCAAAAAAAAAAATCAAAAAAGCACTATTCCCTTAGTAAATTCGCGTTTTCTGCCTTTCTACTTCCTTCCTTCACAACACCTCTCTCCCTTCGATAGTCCGCAGAGCGAAGTGAGTAGAAGCAGTGTGACCAGATTTAGTAGAAATCTACGTTTTTAGTAGATTTTTCGCATTTTCATGGAGTTTTTAGTAGGAAGAAATCCTTTGGTAGATTTTAGTAGATTTTGGTAGTTTTAAAAAATATAACCGAGACGATTGAGAATATGGAAATTCGGATGTCTAGACTGTTTCTATGAATCAATTCATTGTTCATTCTCATTGAGGTTCTACGTTCTACATGTTTCTAGAAGAACGTACCTACTTAAACATAATAAAATCATAAAACTTCTGTCGGCTGAGAATAAATACGAAGAATGATGGAATATCCGAAGGGTGCCTCATTGAAAACAGATGGTGTGTAAACTTCCGTTGAAAATATACCATTATCTCACATTTGGTATTCTATTCAGTGGAAAAAAATATTTCTAACTGGAATTTCATCGACAAATTTGGGGGCTGCATATTTCAGATTTCGAATGCCAAATACAAGAGAATATTTTCGGCTATTAACCGCATCAAAACAAAAAATAGAAACAGATTTCTGAATAAAAATATAGCATTATTATAACATGCTAAAGAAGGACTTGAAGAGATAGGTGATTGTTGTCGTTTTCAATCTACAAAAAAAATGCTCGATTCGATGGATAGTGAAAATTTATGTATGGATGTTAAAGACAATGATTTGACTGCAGATTGATACTGATTTTTCAATTATTTTTTTTATGTTCAACTGTAGTATTTCATTTCTTTATTGAATGTTATTTTTATCCGAAAGATTTTAGTTTTTATTCCTATTTATATCCTTTTGTTTATTAAAATATATAAATTTGTTTGTTTATATTTGCTATTTTGATCCTATTTGTTTTTGTTCGGTTTTTTTTTCCTTTTTTTTTGTCGTTCAAATTTTGAAATAAAATCTTGTTTTATTTTCGAATCTGAACACATCTGTACTGTATATCCTATTCATGAAGTAAAATTTAACCATAAGAGACATAAGAATAAAGTGTATTCTGAATAATGTTAAAATCTAATGCACCGCCATCTGTGAAATTTTGTTAAAAAATATGTAGATTTTTAGTAGATTTCTGCGGCAAGTTTAGTAGATTCACTATATTTCAACCTGGTCACGCTGAGTAGAAGCCACGTGAGGGCCAGTCCATGTTATTATAGGTCTAGGTCTAGGTTGGGTTAGGTCTCGTTGGGAAGAACTCAAAAATGGTCTAACTTTCAATCTGGGACCAACGGTTTTCGAGTTATAGCAGTTTTTAAGAATTTCTAAAAAAAAATTAAAAAGTCTGATATGGTACTCAAATGGAAGGTCTCGTTGGGAGGAACTCAAAAATGGTCTAACTTTCGATCTGGGACCAACCGTTCTCGAGTTATAGCAGTTTTTGAGAATTTCTAAAAAAAAATTGAAAAGTCTGATATGGTACTCAAATGAAAGGTCTCGTTGAGAGGAACTCAAAAATGGTCTAACTTTCGATCTGGGATTAACGGTTCTCGAGTTATGACAGTTTTTTTTAGGATTTCAAAAAAAATTTAAAAGTCTGATATGGTACTCAAATGAAAGGTCTCGTTGGGAGGAACTCAAAAATAATCTAACTTTCGATCTGGAACCAACGGTTTTCGAGTTATAGCAGTTTTTTAGAATTTGGAAAAAAAATTAAAAAGTCTGATATGGTACTCAAATGTAAGGTCTCGTTGGGAGGAACTCAAAAATGGTCTAACTTTCGATCTGGGACCAACGGTTTTCGAGTTATAGCAGTTTTTTAGGATTTAAAAAAAAAATTAAAAAGTCTGATATGGTACTCAAATGAAAGGTCTCGTTGGGAGGAACTCAAAAATGGTCTAACTTTCGATCTGGGACCAACGGTTTCCGAGTTATAGCAGTTTTTTAGAATTTCTGAAAAAAATTAAAAAGTCTGATATGGTACTCAAATGAAAGGTCTCGTTGGGAGGAACTCAAAAAAGGTCTAACTTTCGATCTGGGACCAATGGTTTTCGAGTTATAGCAGTTTTTTCGAATTAAAAAAAAAATTAAAAAGTATGATATGGTACTCAAATGAAAGGTCTCGTTGGGAGGAACTCAAAAAAGGTCTTACTTTCGATCTGGGACCAATGGTTTTCGAGTTATAGCAGTTTTTTCGAATTAAAAAAAAAATTAAAAAGTATGATATGGTACTCAAATGAAAGGTCTCGTTGGGAGGAACTCAAAAATGGTCTAACTTTCGATCTGGGATTAACGGTTCTCGAGTTATAGCAGTTTTTTAAAATTTCTAAAAAAAATTAAAAAGTATGATATAGTACTCAAATGAAAGGTCTCGTTGGGAGGAACTCAAAAATGGTTGTGGGGCAAGCATATCCATAATAAAAATCTCAGATTTATACCACCAGAGGGCAGACTAAACCCCCTTGATAATGTTACCACAAAATTCGAAATGACTCAATTTTGGGGGCAACAATGGGTACACTTTCCTATCTAGAAATATGCTATTACTTACAAGATAAATCCAGAACAAGGAAAACATGAATAAATTCTTTGCGTTCAGAATTTTGCTGTGATTTTCGATATTTTTTAAATGATTAAACACGTTACTTAATTTTAGAATTGAACAAATCAATTTTATCTATGGAGAGGTTATTGATGACTGGGGGAATTCGAAATAACACCAAAATTTTATTTCAAAAAGATTGCTATAGTGAGAACTTAATGGATCTCGCCTTTTTTATCATTTCCTAAAAGGATGAAAATGTAAAAATTTAATTGACGAAAAACTGTAAAATTCCAACTAAGTAGAGACCAAAACAATCTTATGTGACATTAATTAATTTTTATTTCAGGTTCCCTCCAAGCTGGCTGAATCAAGCACTAGTGGTTCCGACAGTGAATCTGATAGTAGCATCAATACAGATAGCCCTTCAGAAGAGGAAACTGCTAGGATTGATAAAGTAAAGCAAGTGACCAAAAGGTGGAAGCGAGCAATGATTCAGAAAGAACGAAAGAAGGAAGACTCGAGATAGCTTCGCATCAAAATTAAAATAATAAGAACAGGCAAAAAAACTACTACCTACAAAATTGTAAAGCCTAGCGATGACAGGGATGAACTGAAAGAAACCACGCTATCTCGCGGAGGCACCAAAAAGAGGAAGAGGGAAGAAGCCAAGCTAGAAGGGATTAATTCAATGTTGAGAGCAGAGGAGGTATTCTCAGATGGCCCTAATTCTGAAGATCGTAAGCACAAGTCAAAGTCGCCATCAAAAGCTAGTCGGAGTAAAGAGGGAGTTAAAGAGAAGCTTTATGTGCCAAGTAAAATAGAAATTAACTTGATTCGGTTGTCCAGGAATAACGTGGAAAAAATTATTGATATGCCATGTTTTGCTACTATAGCAATAGGCTGTTTTATTAAAATTGGACTTGGCCAAAGCGGGAATAAGGAGATTTATGTAGCTACCCAAATATTGGATGTATGTGAAACAGCCAACGTGTACAGGGTGGGCAAATTTCGATGTTTTAGCACTACAACTTTTGAACCAGAGGAGATAGACAAAATCTGATACCCACTTTTCGATCTCTTTTTCTGAGAATTTAACTAGGGTAGTATTCATTTTTGGCCACCTTCTTTTGTTTTCGAGTTATAAGCGAAAATTGGAAAAATGGCGATATCGAAAAACATTTGTATCTCCGCTAATATTGATGATAGAGCTCTGAAATTAAAACATTATACAGGCACTTTTTTACGTAGAATCCAGTGGCGTGCTCGTATTTCCAAAATTGTTTTTAATTACGAAGCTATGACCCAAAGATATGTTTTTTCAAATGGGAACACTAGATTTTTGTGTCATTTTCTGAAAGCTTGATTTTTTCTGATTTCAAAAATATATAACATCGTATGATTCGGATCAATATAAAAAATATAAAATGGCCAAAAACCTCTTTTCACCTAAGAGTCTCAATATTTCTATGGTTTCAACTGTTGATGAACACACAAAAATTGAGCTTTCTATAACATGAGCAGTGTCCTTCCGTCAATCTGATTATTTCTATGCTTTTCACTTATTTCTACAAAATTCGAATCTAGATATGTTTTATAAATTTTTTATCTAAAAATTGATTTGGAAATAACGGAGAAACCACAAGATCGAATTTTTCAATCGAAAGAGTTGTATTGAGATCAGGAGATTATTTACATAGGTCTCCAGAATCAATACGCACAAGTACCAATCCATTTTAAACAGCATTATGAAACAATGCATATATGATTGAACTCAACATTTTAATTACGAAGGGACAAACAAGAAATAATATTTAACCTAATAATGACAACAATTGCACAAAGCACAGTCGACACCTCTTCTCGATATTTCAATAGATGAATATTTGAAACTGTGTTCAAGCTACCTAGGAAACTTTTTCCAAGTTCGTTTATCTTTTCGAAACCATTTGTATAAAATAAATATAGATTCGAATTTTGTAGAAATAAGTGAAAAGCATAGAAATAATCAGATTGACGGAAGGACACTGCTCTTGTTATAGAAAGGCTCATCAACAGTTGAAACCATAGAAATATTGAGATTCTTAAGTAAAAAAAGGTTTTTGACCATTTTCTGTTATTTATTTTGATACGAATCATACGATGTTATATATTTTTGAAATCAGGAAAAATTAAGCTTTCAGAAAATGGCACAAAAATCTAGTGTTCCCATTCGAAAAAACATAACTTTGGGTCATAGCTTCGTAATTAAGAACCCTTTTGGAAATACGAGCACGCCACTGGATTCTACGTAAAAAAGTGCCTGTATAATGTTTTAATTTCAGAGCTGTATCCTTAGTATTAGCGGAGATATAAATGTTTTTCGATATCGCCATTTTTCCAATTTTCGCTTATAACTCGAAAACAAAAGAAGGTGGCCAAAAATTAATACTACTCTTGTTAGTTTTTCAGAAAAAGAGATCGAGAAGTGGGTATCAGATTTTGTCTATCTCCTCTGGTTCAAAAGTTGTAGTGCTAAAACATCGAAATTTGCCCACCCTGTACATGGTAGGAAGGACTAGAACGAATAAGGTATGCATAAAAATGTCTGGTTTTTCATATTCAAATTGGAATTGAATCAACACAAAATTGGCACATTATACATTAATTTTTTTTCAGGGATTCAGAGTACGAATTGGAAACCAATATATGGTCTTCAGATTCGATATTGTTTCTAATCAAGAAACCAATGATAGCGAATACTACAATGGCTGAAAGCAAACATAGTTGCCAAACAGCTTTTTCCAACCAAACAACTGCTGAAACAAAAAGAAAAAGCGATTAGAGGCGCTATGACATATGAATACAACCCCCAAGATATTGAAAGAATTGTAAGTATATGTACTCATACATAAATGAATATAGGGTATATAACTTTGCTTTCATTTCTAATCAAGATATAAATGATCGCGAATACCATCAATGGCTGGTAGCTCACATAAATGCATGCCAACCCTTTCCAATCAAACAACTGGTGGAACAGAAAAAAGATATTATAGGCGATATGGTATATGAATTCAGCAACCAATATCTTGAAAGAATTCTAAGTTATTTTTCATGAATTATAAAGGTAAAACGAGTCTACTTAGTGAAGGCAATTCAAAATAATTATCAAAATTATGATATCGTTGTTATTCTTTTGGTTCGTTTTTAATATTAGGTCGATTGAGAATTGTATTTTTAGATAAAAAAAGTATACAGGGTGTTCCTAAATTGAACGTACAAACGAAAATGGGAGATTCCTTAAGTGAGTTTAAGAAAAAAAAGTTCCATAAACATGGGGTCGCAAACGTTTCGTTTTCGAGATACAGAGTGTTGAAGTTTGAATTTTTTTCAAGTTTTTTTCTCATAGTATCTACACTTCACAAGATATTCAACTGAAATTTGGCATAGATATTACATTTGAGAGTTCTCACCACGTGACATGGCAATTTCGATAGAAGATCTACAGGGTGATATTTTTTCTGGAACACTGCCACCTGTTCTTCTGCAGAACTTTTTTTTGGTGAGCAACTGTAAATTTGAAAAAATGTAAAAAGAAGCTTTGTTCTTATACTGAACAAATGCAACAACCTTCACTTTAAAAAAACCAAACGTTCAATAATTTGATGTGCCAAAACTGGCACTGAATTCATTCACCACAGATAACAAACTGGCCTTCCCATCATAATTTGGATTTTAACGAGGATTTCGAGAGAATCGTTCAAAATTTTTTTTCTCGAAATCGTTGGTAGATACGACAAAACTACGAGAGACCGAAAAGTTTAGTATAAGAACAAAGCTTCTTTTTACATTTTTTCAAATTAATAGTTGCTCACCAAAAAAAGTTCTGCAGAAGAACAGGTGGCAGTGTTCCAGAAAAAATATCACCCTGTAGATCTTCTATCGAAATTGCCATGTCACGTGGTGAGAACTCTCAAATGTAATATCTATGCCAAATTTCAGTTGAATATCTTGTGAAGTGTAGATACTATGAGAAAAAAACTTGAAAAAAATTCAAACTTCAACACTCTGTATCTCGAAAACGAAACGTTTGCGACCCCATGTTTATGGAACTTTTTTTTCTTAAACTCACTTAAGGAATCTCCCATTTTCGTTTGTACGTTCAATTTAGGAACACTCTGTATATGTATATTGAATAGTGAAGATTTGGTTCTGTTTTAATAGGTTACGTTTTCAACTCTAATTTTCAACCAATACACATTCAATTGAGGCATTAATTATACTGATTTCTCGTTTATTTTCTGATCAAGGAAAAGGAAAGATTTTTAAGAAATCCACACAATATTCGAGAAAAGAACATTAGCGCAAGAAATCGATAGGGCCAATCTATTGGATATTAGGTTGGTTGAGTTGGAGCAGAGAGCTTGTCATCTTGATAAGGTCAGCACCTCCACAAAATCAAGCATCGCTCAGATCAACGACCGAAATAGGAATATTGAAGAAACTGAAATGGCTATTATCTTAGTGCCGAAAAGGACTCACAATCCCAAAATGTACGAGAAGGAAAGGCATTGACAAACTGATATATGTATATATGTGAATAATCCTTTTGTAATAATTTGGATAATATGCAAGATATAAGATATTTGCATTAACCCAGTGAAAAGTTGATTTTACAGATAAAAAAAATTGTTTTATATGTGAAAAGATTAATATTTTAGTCTTCAAATGTTCTTGTTTAGCAGTATTTTGCATAACTTATTTTTTGTATTTATTATAAATTTTTTAATATATTTCACCATTTTCTTACATCGTCTCACTTATTTTTTAACCCTTTTCTTCGATAGAAACCTGATATGTTGAAAAAAACTTGTCTATGCTGATGAAGTCATTGAGTCATGTTGAAACCATGGTTTTGAAGCTATTTGAAATTCTAAGTGAAAAATCATTAACCTACTGATTAGATAATTTCAATTCAATTTTATTCATCATTACAAATTTCACAATAATACCAAAATAAAAATGACAATGAAAGAAGCAGAAATATGCAGTCTAACCAGGAATACCGCTAAAACTTTTTCATTATCATTCATGGAGTTTAAGATATTGTCCGTGAGTTTTTGAATAGCATCTGTAGTAGATAGAGAGAGAGAGAGAAAGTATATTTATTGCTTAGCAAATGGCTAACGACTTGCGTCTTTCTGCCCGTGTGAATTACATTTTGTACAATATTACGGATGGCAAAATAACTAAGATATTCTGTTTGACAAAAAAAAAAAAGAAGAAATGTATTTCAATGTGTTAACAGCTACAGTGTTTCTGAGAGGTCCTTTATTATATCCATTAGTGGTTTAGTTGGGTACTTTCGTCTGTGTTGTCTGCTATCATTTTCTTGTATCGTGTTGCATTGTAGGATTTGTAGGTTGTGGGGGTTGTTTACAAATTTTTTCCCTAATGTTCTGAATCTACTCAATATTGGTTCTATCTCAGTTTTTTTCATACAGTAGGGTGTTGGGTGGGTTATAGAGTGGGTTTTCTGGATGACGTATCTTGCTCAAAGTTCTCAAACTACTGCATTCTGCCACTTCGATGTTGTTCAGGGTGGGTCTTCTAGCGTTGCTATACAAAAGATGTCCATATTCAAGCATTGGTCTACATATAGTCTTATATATCTTAGAGGCTGTTTCGGTGTTTATGCCACGATTTTTGTATGTGAGAGACTTAAAGTGCTTTGATCTAGCAATTATTTCTTTCTTTTTCTTGTAGGAATGTGTTTTGAAGTTTATTTTATTATCAATAGTAATTCCTAGGTACTTAGCCTGTAGTAGATATATTCTCTCTGAACCCAAATTGACTATTGCTCAACAGCTCAAACCTATTCAGAAATTAAATGAGTCTCGTCTTTAATGATTTCTCAAATATTTTTGAATCATCAGGGATATCGGACAGTAATTCGTCTTTTCCCTTTTGTTTCCACACTTGAAAATAAATGAAACATAAGATTCCTTCCATTCCACCGGACAATTCCACTTACAAAACACATGTTAATAATATATGTACTAATGGTTTTAGAATATGCACATGTGTAGCCTTTATGAGAAATGTTGAAATTTTATCGGGTTCGAGACAGGTGTTGCTCTTCAGTGATACTATATATGATAAAATTTGAACAAGTCTTGAAGCATCTATAGAATCATTTTCATCCACCTCTTTTGGCGGATAGCTGGACAAAGCTTGAACGGATATTTGAACTCTTTGAGTGAACTTCGTCATCACTTGCTCATTCAGCACTTTTACAGCCTCCAAAACTCGTTTGGTATAAATGCGAGTTTCATAATTATCCATTTCTGCAGTAACCACATTACAGACTGTTAGACCTGCCCTGTATACCACTGGCCGTTCTGTCCAAAGTATCGGAATCACCTTCATGCAAAGCCAGCACGCACTTATTAACATCCTCGAGACTATGATTTTCTGATACGACCAAGAAGTCATCGATTGTTGTGATATCGTCAACAGCTTCAGTTAACAGACCAACTTGATTTTCCCAAAGTTGTTTGAATGCATCCATATTTTCTTGTGCCACTTTACTTCTAGGTCTTGCAGCCAAAATTCTAGCTGCTTTTATCACTTCCGGGCACAAATTTGCCATCAGAACAGCTGCAAATCGAACCATCTTCACACCGTCCTCGTTATTAGACATGCTACACACTAAATTTGCAACTTCCACAAGTTTATTGGAGTGTTCGGTGAATACTACTGCATACTCCTCCACTTCCTTTTCATTGCCACTTCGAGCTGCTTTGATCAGGACCAAAAGTTTCCAGAAAACTGCAGAAAATTTCAATTCAGCATATGTGAAAACTAATCAAAAGTAAGGAGTTGTGATCGACAACAGCTTTACGTTAGGCAGGCCTTCTCAAATCCCTCGTCTTTCTACCCATATTGTGGATAGCCCCAGCTAACTTTTCGCTTTTGTCCTTATTACCCATCTGGAATCAATAAACCGATTAGATTATCACATTTATTTATTTAATTTTAGTGATTGGGCCCATAACCTATGGTTACTTACGTTCGACATGTACTCAGATAGTAAATCTTGAAGTGCCCGCCTAACAGCGCCAGCGTTGCATTCTGCAACTATACGTTCTCTTCTTTCATCTCTAGTGCAGCTCGAATCTGTCATTAGGGCAGCACCGCTAATAATGCTCTCCAAGCGTTCTTCAAGAGAAGGCCGGGTGTGGACCTCATTATAGGCTAATGGTTCCATCGCCATATGATCCTAAAACCAACATCATCATAAAGGAACTTAGAAACTCCTCAATCCTGATACTTGAAATAATAGTTATTTAAAATACAAGTGCAAAAAGCATTGATATTCTCTCATGAGTTTTTGAACGAACAAGTTAGAATGAGCCTTCTGTACGTCAGGTATTATACATTATTTAATTTTTTTAATTCACTGAATTTTCATCAAAATTAATGGAATATTTCCATAAGTATTGTTTAGTGATTTTTTGCATTGAAAAATGTCGGTTGACAGAACTGTTTTCTGTATCAGAAAATTGACAAATCTGTGACAAGAGAGTTCCATCTGCTAACAAATAATAATGAAATATAACCAGAAAATCTGTGAAAAACTGAGATATTCCCGCACGATTTTGTTCTGCGAGACTTTCCCGCAGAAATAGACAAATGAATTCAAGTACAAATGGAAATGATTATTATAATTACTCACATCAAATTCATCAAGTGCAGCTGCCAATTCACGTGGTCCGTCATAAGGACAAGAGGACGGTTGAGTGACTCTACCTTGAGCAACACCATTTATAGTGTTGACTGCTCCACAAACTTGCTTCAACACGTAATCTCTGTTTGCTTTGACCGCAGCAAATTCAGCATGTCTTACGTATACTTTAGAAGCTGTCAATAAAATCGTGGAATGTTTCTTCTGCAGCTGCCAAATTATCCCGAAGCTGAGGATCCTTCGACTCTTGTTGACGTTCTGCTGACTGATTCAACAGTTCATTAGTATTATGATGGAATGCTTTGATATTGTCTATCAGTTCTCCTTGACTTGATGCATTCTTTAGTTTTTCCAAATCGTTTTCAACATGTAAACTTTTGAGTAATAAGTGGACATCAACCATGTCAGCAAGTATAAGTAAACGGGTCACTGCTGATAGCAGATTTCTAGCTGCTCTAACCATGTTTCCTCTCCTCAGTAAAGAGCAAGGATCCTCTGAAAATTCTCTTGCTGCTATGCTCATTGCATTCCCTGAAATAATTGAGTATAATTTTAGTAGCAGAATTCATAACAACAAAAGTTCCTATAAGAAACTTAAGTAAAACCAATTTAAAATCAAAATATAGATTGCACCCTATTTACATTTTGTAATGAGTCAAGGTTTCATATATCAACAGATTTATTGATCACCTGATGATTCATCATTTAATGATTCAATATTTTATTGCTAAGTAAAAAAGAGTTTATTTTAGAACAACAAAACAAGAGGTTAAGAAATTACCTGTTTTGTGTACTTCTTCAACAGCTGCAAGCATTTCCTAAGTGATATCAGGATTTTCATAAGCAATTTGTTCTCCTTTCTCAATAAAATTTTCTGTTGCTTTTTCAACTGTACTTACAAGAGCGCTGGCACGTTTAGATTTTCCTTTTTTCTTTTAGAAGGACCTTAGGCGTTAACAAGTGTAGTTACCTGCAATACCAGCAGTTCCAGAGTTTTTTCCACTGATCTCTAAATTGTTAGGGTTTCATTTAAGACCAAAGAGGTCTCCAATTGTAAGACTCATATTGGTTCTTATATCACTGAAATGAACCAGAGGAATACTGTGTTTTCGATTGAAAATATAAAACAATTCTTTTACTCAGTCTGATGAATACTCAAACCATCTCTTTCTATATGCCACTCTTAATCCACCTTCGAGATTTAATTTTAATGAAACATTTTATTCTGTACAAATCGCACCCATCAAAAGCTGTTCTCTCATTTTCATATTGCATTCATCTTCGAAGTTTTGATCTGCGAAAAATATGTGTGAACCACCCTTTTTCTTTTCTGTCTTTTCCTTCTTGGGGATTGGAACAGAGGGATTGAAGGCCATTTCTGACATGTCATAAGTTTGAAATAGTTCATCTGATCGCAATTTTCCTATTTCGGGCACTAAAGCTCCTTCACCTGAAGATGGTACTCCATATGATATGTTTTTGACAAGTTTATGCACCACTGGGTGGTAAGACTTATTCAATAAGGCCAGCTCTTAAAGAGAAGTTGAAGCAGCATTAGTTTATTCTGTATCATCTAATTCAGGCAGGTAGTTACCATCACCAAATGAATTGTCTGTATCCAGAAGGATGTCCACATTCTCGTTCAACTGCCAATCCTAAAGTTCCCAAAGAACTATGATGCAGAACATGGAGGCTAAGTATTGCTAGTCTTTTAACGAATCTAATCAATCTTTTGTTGGTGATTTTTTTCTTCTTTTGATCAGTCATTCAAAATTTGTAAAACAATAAGATGATTATTGTGTCTTTTAGACGAAGCCGTAATTTCAAACAAATTTTTATGAATGTTGTTGTAAAACCTTGTAGGATCTAAAGTTAGAGACTCTCCTTGTCCACTCAATATCGCGAACACAGTTTGAATACAATGCAATTGTTCTCTGAATTAACCTTAATCTTTGAGAGTTAGCTTCCATAAAAATAAACGCAACTTTGATTTTTTTCTTCTCTTCTTGGTACCCAAATAAATTTGATTAGGGAACAAAAGGAAGCCTAAATCCTTGGAGATAGCTGTCTGGAATGCAGACAGCATCACTAACAAAATTAATTTCAACAAAAAAGACTTACGCCTTAAACGATGAGCTCGCCAGGAACATTTTGAATATCTGCCTTCACTTCCGATGTAATATTCATTTGGTGACAGTATAATGCAATTCTTTGTAGATAAGCCAGCAAGTCTTTCTTGGTGGAACTTTCATGACATTGCTCTGCTATTTGTCGAGTTAGTTTGTCCAACTTTGTTCCGGCTTCAGAAATTTTTTTAGCAGCATTAATTACGTCCATAGTTGTCTTCAAGGGTCCACGTCTACTGAAAAAGAGTTCAATGTTATAGTTAAAATTATACCTCCAATTCAGAAAAGTTGAAGTTTATCAATCGCTAAAATGTATTAAATCACCCTTGCATCACTATTTTTGTATTTAATGATATTCTTACTGAAATGCTGGATTATACACACTTACCAAGTAAAATCAGTCATCTCCATCATTACCATGCACATATGTTTGGCCAACACGATTATGTCACTTTGCTACCTTCTTGTCAAACTTCAATTTTTCGCTCCTGAAGAATTCCACCTGTTGCAAAATTTTCTTTTTATCTTCATCAGGCATTTTGCCCATTGCCTCTCTGGCTTAATACTGCTCGATACTGTGAAACAGGAAACATAATAATTCAGATTGCACATGAAATGACTGCACTGGTTTTATTACAGCTTCCATTGAACTTAAACTCAACGAAGAAACGTAAAGTTTTTGGTTCACACGACGTTGTTTTCACTGGCGAACGTCTCCGCACTTCGCAAATTCAGAAATCATCGGGTATCATCTGAGTCATCCTCAATATGTGGTGGCATGCGAGGAGGTTCGTTGCTATAAGAACATCCTGGTTGTAAGACATCATGACTGCCGCTGGGAGGTGTCAACAGACCGCCACTAGCTGTGAAGTTGACTGGCATAGACTGATCTTGCTGCCGATGTTGCTGCTGTTGAATAGAGGAAGGCAATCTATTCGCAAAATCCAATGAGTCCAACAGAACCGGATGGGCAACGAAATGTCTGGCAGCGCGTCTGTTATAAGCACCATTCTCCTCATGTCTCTTCTTCATCTGCTTCCGCTCCTTGGTCCTTCGATTCTGGAACCAAATCTTGATTTGACACTCCGAGAGTCCCAAGCTCGCAGCCAACTCAGTTATTCTACGGATCGTTATATATTTATTATTGAAGGATTAAAGATGGCGTCGAACGAAGATGACCTGAGTGATGGCGAGAGCGAAAAAGGCGAAGAAGATGTGAATTTATTGAGAAATAATTTCAAATGTTGTGTTAAAAAAGTATGCAAGGCTCAAATATGTATAAATTGTGATGGTTTATACCACAGTTCGTGCGTTAAAAGGAAAAATTTTAGAGTTATCAATCATAGGTACATCCAATGTTGTGATGAAGTTGCTGATAAGCAGTTAAATATGGAAAAGGGGAAAATCTTGGAATTGAAAATCGAGTATCTCAGTAAGTTACTTTTAGAAGCTACTGATAAAATTGAAATATTGAAAGAACACAACTCAGTTTTGAAAGAAAATAATAGATTGTTACTTCAAAGAATGGAACAAATTGAAAAAAAAAGATGATAAAAAAACAAAAACACAATATTCAGACGCAGTTAGAAAGAACAATAGTGACAGCAACATAATGCCAGAAATCGTAGTTCAAATGTCTGAGGACGAGGAAAGTGTCATAGAACTACAACAACAACAACAACAAAATATTAACCTCAAAGTACCCAAACGACAACATCGTAATTATATGTCGAAATTTCAAACTAGCGGCAATAAAGAACCATCTACTAACAACCGTTACTTGGTAGAAAAAATAAATAAACCAAATAGAGATGAAGAGGGCTTCGAAAAGGTACAACGAAGACGTCCTAAGAGACTCGGAACAACTAGGGTATCTAAAGAAGAGGAGAAAACGGGTTTTGTTGGAGCAGAAAGAAGAGCATGGATATACCTTTACAGAATTAAACGACATGTCACAGCTGAACAAGTGGAACAACATATAAGGAAAAACTCGTCGTTTGCCAATGAGAGTATTAAAGTGAAAGAACTACCAAGTGATCCGAAGCAGTTGAAAAGCTTTCTGTTGACTGCACCTCTCTTGAAGGTAAATTCTTTCTCAAGTTCTATTCCTTGGGTGTCTGTGTACACTATTCGGTATTTGTCCTTTGTCCTTGTTTTGCCCGGATTTGGTTGAGATTGATTTTCCCAAAGTTGTTTGAATGCATCCATGTTTTCTTGTGCCACTTTACTTCTAGGTCTTGCAGCTAAAACTCTAGCTGCTTTTATCACTTCCGGGCACAAATTTGCCATCAGAGCAGCAGCAAATCGAACCATCTTCACACCGTCCTCGTTATTAGACATGCTACACACTAAATTTGCAACTTCCACAAATTTATTGGAGTGTTCGGTGAATACTACTGCATACTCCTCCACTTCCTTTTCATTGCCACTTCGAGCTGCTTCGATCAGGACCAAAAGTTTCCAGAAAACTGCAGAAAATTTCAATTCACCATATGTGAAAACTAATCAACAGTAAGCAGTTGTGATCGACAACAGCTTTACGTAGTTGCCTCCTCAAATCCCTCGTCTTTCTACCCATATTACCCATCTGGAATCAATAAACCGATTAGATTATCATTTTTATTCATTAAATTTTAGTGATTGGGCCCATAACCTATGGTTACTTACGTTCGACATGTACTCAGATAATAAATTTTGAAGTGCCCGCCTAACAGCGTTGCATTCTGCATCTATACGTTCTCTTCTTTCACCTCTAGTGCAGCTCGAATCTGCCATTAGGGCAGCACCGCTAATAATGCTCTCCAAGCGTTCTTCAAGAGAAGGCCGGGTGTGGACCTCATTATAGGCTAATGGTTCCATCGCCGTATGATCCTAAAACCAACATCATCATAAAGGAACTTAGAAACTCCTCAATCCTGATACTTGAAATAATAGTTATTTAAAATACAAGTGCAAAAAGCATTGATATTCTCTCATGACTTTTTGAACGAACGAATTAGAATGAGCCCTCTGTACAGGTATTATACATTATTTAATTTTTTTAATTCACTGAATTTTCATCAAAATTAATGGAATATTTCCATAAGTATTGTTTTGTGATTTTTTTGCATTGAAAAATGTTGGTTGACAGAACTGTTTTCTGTATCAGAAAATTGACAAACCTGTGACAAGAGAGTTCCTTCTGCTAACATATAATATTGAAATATAACCAAAAAATCTGTGAAAAACTGAGATATTCCCGCACGATTTTGTTCTGCAAGACTTTCCCGCAGAAATAGACAAATGAATTCAAGTACAAATGGAAATGATTATTATAATTACTCACATCAAATTCATCAAGTGCAGCTGCCAATTCACGTGGTCCGTCATAAGGACAAGAGGATGGTTGAGTGACTCCACCTTGAGCAACACCATTTATAGTGTTGACTGCTCCACAAACTTGCTTCAACACGTAATCTCTGTTTGCTTTGACCGCAGCTAATTCAGGATGTCTTACGTATACTTTAGAAGCTTTCAATAAAATCGTGGAATGTTTCTTGAGTACAGCTCTGGCAGCTGCCAAATCATCCCGAAGCTGGGGATCCAACTCTTGTTGACGTTTTGCTGACTGATTCAACAGTTCATTAGTATTATGACGGAATGCTTTGATATTGTCTATCAGTTCTCCTTGACTTGATGCATTCTTCAGTTTTTCCAGATCGTTTTCAACTACATGTAAATTTTTGAGTAATAAGTGGACATCAACCATATGAGCAAGTATAAGTAAACGGGTCGCTGCAGATTTCTAGCTGCTCTAACCATGTTTCCTCTCCTCAGTAAAGAGCAAGGATCCTCTGAAAATTATCTTGCTGCTATGCTCATTGCATTCCCTGAAATAATTGAGTATAATTTTAGCAGCAGAATTTCTCAACAGCAAAAGTTCCTATAAGAAACTCAAGTAAAACCAATTTGAAATCAAAATATAGATTGCAACATATTTACATTTTGTAATGAGTCAAGGTATAGTAGATCAACAGATTTATTGTTCACCTGATGACTCATCATTTAATGATTCAATATTTTATTGCTAAATAAAAAAGAAGTGTATTATAGAACAACAAAACAAGAGGTTAAGAAATTACCTGTTTTGCGTACTTCTTCAACAGCTGCAAGCATGTCCTGAGTAATATCAGGGTTTTCATAAGCAATTTGTTCTCCTTCCTCAATAAAATTTTCTGTTGCTTTTTCAACTGTACTTACAAGAGCGCTGGCACGTTTAGATTTTCCTTTTTTTTTAGAAGGACCTTTGGTGTTAACAAGTGTATTTACTTGCAATACCAGCGGTTCCAGAGTTTTTTCCACTGACATTGTTCTGATCTCCAAATTTTTAGGGTTTCGTTTAAGACCAAAGAGATCTCCAATTGTAAGACTCATATTGGTTCTTATATCACTGAAATGAACCAGAGGAATACTGTGTTTTCGATTGAAAATATAAAACAATTCTTTTACTCAGTCTGATGAATACTCAGAATACTCACTTTAATTTTAACGAAACATTTTATTCTGTACAAATCGCACCCATCAAAAGCTGTTCTCTCATTTTCATATTGCATTCATCTTCGAAGTTTTGATCTGCGAAAAATATGTGTGAACCACCCTTTTTCTTTTCTGTCTTTTCCTTCTTGGGGATTGGAACAGAGGGATTGAAGGCCATTTCTGACATGTCATAAGTTTGAAATAGTTAATCTGATCGCAATTTTCTTATTTCGGGCACTAAAGCTCCTTCGAGTCCTTCGCCTGAAGATGGTACTCCATACGATATGTTTTTGACAAGTTTACGCACTACTGGGTGGTAAGACTTATTCAATAAGGCCAGCTCGTAAAGAGAAGTTGAAGCAGCATTAGTATATTCTGCATCATCTAATTCAGGCAGGTAGTTACCATCACCAAATGAATTGTCTGTATCCAGAAGGATGTCCACATTCTTGTTCAACTGCCAATCCTAAAGTTCCCAAAGAACTATGATGCTGAAGATGGAGACTAAGTATTGCTAGTCTTTTAACGAATCCAATCAATCTTTTGTTGGTGAATTTTTTCTTCTTTTGATCAAACAGTCATTTAAAATTTGTAAAACAATAAGATGATTATTGTGTCCTTTAGACGAAGCCGTAATTTCAAACAAATTTTTATGAATGTTGTACCGGTGTGAAAGCAGCAAACCGAGATAGCAAACTTTGACCTTGAAATCCTCGTACGAGACTCAATGATTGGGCGGATTTCGATGCAAAAATACTTATTATTAAATGTGCCAAATTTGCGGTTTCTCGAAAACTATATATAGGATCGAATTCAAATTTGGAGGTGTCCTCCAGGAGCCATAGCGCCTAACAACTGCATATACGGCATTTACGTACACCTCAAGGGGGCCCATGGGGGGCATCAAATGTGTCAAATTTGAGGTTTCTCGAAAACTATACATAGGATCGAATTCAAATTTGGAGGTGTCCTCCAGGACCCATAGCGCCTGACAACTGCATATACGGCATTTACTTACACCTCAAGGGGGCCCATGGGGGGCATCAAATGAGATAAAAAAATTCGGTTTCTCGAAAACTATACATAGGATCGAATTCAAATTTGGAGGTGTCATCCAGGACCCATAGCGCCTAAGAACTGAATAAACGGCATTTACTTACACCTCAAGGGGGCCCATGGGGGGCATCAAATGTGTCAAATTTGAGGTTTCTCGAAAACTATACATAGGATCGAATTCAAATTTGGAGGTGTCATCCAGGATCCATAGCGCCTAAGAACTACATAAACGGCATTCACTTACACCCCAAGGGGGCCCATGGGGGGCATCAAATGTGTCAAATTTGAGGTTTCTCGAAAACTATACATAGGATCAAATTCAAATTTGGAGGTGTCATCCAGTACTCATAGCGCCTAAGAACTGCATAAACGGCATTTACTTACACCTCAAGGGGGCCTATGGGGGGCATCAAATGTGTCAAATTTGAGGTTTCTCGAAAACTATACATAGGATCGAATTCAAATTTGGAGGTGTCCTCCAGGACCCATAGCGCCTAAGAACTGCATAAACGGCATTTACTTACACCTCAAGGGGGCCTATGGGGGGCATCAAATGTGTCAAATTTGAGGTTTCTCGAAAACTATACATAGGATCGAATTCAAATTTGGAGGTGTCATCCAGGACCCATAGCGCCTAAGAACTGAATAAACGGCATTTACTTACACCTCAAGGGGGCCTATGGGGGGCATCAAATGTGTCAAATTTGAGGTTTCTCGAAAACTATACATAGGATCGAATTCAAATTTGGAGGTGTCATCCAGGACCCATAGCGCCTAAGAACTGCATAAACGGCATTTACTTACACCTCAAGGGGGCCTATGGGGGGCATCAAATGTGTCAAATTTGAGGTTTCTCGAAAACTATACATAGGATCGAATTCAAATTTGGAGGTGTCATCCAGGACCCATAGCGCCTAAGAACTGAATAAACGGCATTTACTTACACCTCAAGGGGGCCCATGGGGGGCATCAAATGTGTCAAATTTGAGGTTTCTCGAAAACTATACATAGGATCGAATTCAAATTTGGAGGTGTCATCCAGGATCCATAGCGCCTAAGAACTACATAAACGGCATTCACTTACACCCCAAGGGGGCCCATGGGGGGCATCAAATGTGTCAAATTTGAGGTTTCTCGAAAACTATACATAGGATCAAATTCAAATTTGGAGGTGTCATCCAGTACTCATAGCGCCTAAGAACTGCATAAACGGCATTTACTTACACCTCAAGGGGGCCTATGGGGGGCATCAAATGTGTCAAATTTGAGGTTTCTCGAAAACTATACATAGGATCGAATTCAAATTTGGAGGTGTCCTCCAGGACCCATAGCGCCTAAGAACTGCATAAACGGCATTTACTTACACCTCAAGGGGGCCTATGGGGGGCATCAAATGTGTCAAATTTGAGGTTTCTCGAAAACTATACATAGGATCGAATTCAAATTTGGAGGTGTCATCCAGGACCCATAGCGCCTAAGAACTGCATAAACGGCATTTACTTACACCTCAAGGGGGCCTATGGGGGGCATCAAATGTGTCAAATTTGAGGTTTCTCGAAAACTATACATAGGATCGAATTCAAATTTGGAGGTGTCCTCCAGGACCCATAGCGCCTGACAACTGCATATACGGCATTTACTTACACCTCAAGGGGGCCTATGGGGGGCATCAAATGTGTCAAATTTGAGGTTTCTCGAAAACTATACATAGGATCGAATTCAAATTTGGAGGTGTCCTCCAGGACCCATAGCGCCTAAGAACTGCATAAACGGCATTTACTTACACCTCAAGGGGGCCTATGGGGGGCATCAAATGTGTCAAATTTGAGGTTTCTCGAAAACTATACATAGGATCGAATTCAAATTTGGAGGTGTCATCCAGGACCCATAGCGCCTAAGAACTGCATAAACGGCATTTACTTACACCTCAAGGGGGCCTATGGGGGGCATCAAATGTGTCAAATTTGAGGTTTCTCGAAAACTATACATAGGATCGAATTCAAATTTGGAGGTGTCCTCCAGGACCCATAGCGCCTGACAACTGCATATACGGCATTTACTTACACCTCAAGGGGGCCTATGGGGGGCATCAAATGTGTCAAATTTGAGGTTTCTCGAAAACTATACATAGGATCGAATTCAAATTTGGAGGTGTCATCCAGGACCCATAGCGCCTAAGAACTGCATAAACGGCATTTACTTACACCTCAAGGGGGCCTATGGCGGGCATCAAATGTGTCAAATTTGAGGTTTCTCGAAAACTATACATAGGATCGAATTCAAATTTGGAGGTGTCCTCCAGGACCCATAGCGCCTGACAACTGCATATACGGCATTTACTTACACCTCAAGGGGGCCCATGGGGGGCATCAAATGAGATAAAAAAATTCGGTTTCTCGAAAACTATACATAGGATCGAATTCAAATTTGGAGGTGTCATCCAGGACCCATAGCGCCTAAGAACTGAATAAACGGCATTTACTTACACCTCAAGGGGGCCCATGGGGGGCATCAAATGTGTCAAATTTGAGGTTTCTCGAAAACTATACATAGGATCGAATTCAAATTTGGAGGTGTCATCCAGGATCCATAGCGCCTAAGAACTACATAAACGGCATTTACTTACACCTCAAGGGGGCCTATGGGGGGCATCAAATGTGTCAAATTTGAGGTTTCTCGAAAACTATACATAGGATCGAATTCAAATTTGGAGGTGTCATCCAGGATCCATAGCGCCTAAGAACTACATAAACGGCATTCACTTACACCCCAAGGGGGCCCATGGGGGGCATCAAATGTGTCAAATTTGAGGTTTCTCGAAAACTATACATAGGATCAAATTCAAATTTGGAGGTGTCATCCAGGACCCATAGCGCCTAAGAACTGCATAAACGGCATTTACTTACACCTCAAGGGGGCCTATGGGGGGCATCAAATGTGTCAAATTTGAGGTTTCTCGAAAACTATACATAGGATCGAATTCAAATTTGGAGGTGTCCTCCAGGACCCATAGCGCCTGACAACTGCATATACGGCATTTACTTACACCTCAAGGGGGCCCATGGGGGGCATCAAATGAGATAAAAAAATTCGGTTTCTCGAAAACTATACATAGGATCGAATTCAAATTTGGAGGTGTCATCCAGGACCCATAGCGCCTAAGAACTGCATAAACGGCATTTACTTACACCTCAAGGGGGCCCATGGGGGGCATCAAATGTGTCAAATTTGAGGTTTCTCGAAAACTATACATAGGATGGAATTCAAATTTGGAGGTGTCCTCCAGGACCCATAGCGCCTGACAACTGCATATACAAATCATGATGAAAGACACATACTGAAAACCACATTGAAATAAATAATTTTTCAAAATATAAAATTGCGTGAAAATTCAAAAAAGTTGAAGGGGATGGCACAGGGCGCAACAAATATCCTTCATAAATGCATCAACATTTGCCAAAACTAAAACAAAAATTGAACTGCTTCAGGATTTTCTTTCAAAATATTCTTCTTTTGAGAATATGAATTTGTTTCATAATTTTGACGCGCAGCGTATATTCACTATCAACAGTCATTTTCTCTTCGATAGCCAATTTTTTGTTTAGTAGCTATTGCTGCTTTCTTGACGGAATACATCATACGGGAAGATACTGATCCTGACAAAGACTACATCGCATTGATACCTTGTGGACACAGTAGGTACCGAAAAATGTGATGTAGGTACACCTATTATAAAATATTTATATGTTGCATATTATGTTTCGGTTGTCCGCTCAAGGGAGAATTTCGTAACCGAGTAGGTATACGAAAAATAGGTGTACGCGTCCGCCCAAGGGAGTGTCCGCTCAAGAGAGGGTACCATCTGAAGGATTTGCATTACCGAATTCAGGACTATGAAAATGTGTCCGTTCAACAGAGGTGTCCGTTAGTAGAGGTTTCACTGTATTGCCAACAGGCCGAATCCAACAAAATTTCGCTAAAGGTTGCGCGTTTCTGTTCTCGAAATGACTGCCAAGTTTCAATTCCATATCTCTCGTAGTTCCTGAAATAATATCAGGAAATAATATCAGGGAATAACCTCAAAATGTCTTTAACTCCTAAGCCGTACGTCCCATTTTGATGAGAAATCTACCCTGAAAGTTTGAAGTCGATAGGACCAACGGTACCTACTCCCGTTATCGTGCATACGGCAGACCGACCGTTGCCAAAAAATCTGACAACGGATTCGTAATCAGGGAGTACAAATTAGACGTTTTAGACCATTTTCGGCTCAAAATTCGACACATTTGATGCCCCCCATAGGCCCCCTTGAGGTGTAAGTAAATGCCGTTTATGCAGTTCTTAGGCGCTATGGGTCCTGGATGACACCTCCAAATTTGAATTCGATCCTATGTATAGTTTTCGAGAAACCTCAAATTTGACACATTTGATGCCCCCCATAGGCCCCCTTGAGGTGTAAGTAAATGCCGTTTATGCAGTTCTTAGGCGCTATGGGTCCTGGAGGACACCTCCAAATTTGAATTCGATCCTATGTATAGTTTTCGAGAAACCTCAAATTTGACACATTTGATGCCCCTCATAGGCCCCCTTGAGGTGTAAGTAAATGCCGTTTATGCAGTTCTTAGGCGCTATGGATCCTGGATGACACCTCCAAATTTGAATTCGATCCTATGTATAGTTTTCGAGAAACCTCAAATTTGACACATTTGATGCCCCCCATGGGCCCCCTTGAGGTGTAAGTAAATGCCGTTTATGCAGTTCTTAGGCGCTATGGGTCCTGGATGACACCTCCAAATTTGAATTCGATCCTATGTATAGTTTTCGAGAAACCGAATTTTTTTATCTCATTTGATGCCCCCCATGGGCCCCCTTGAGGTGTAAGTAAATGCCGTATATGCAGTTGTCAGGCGCTATGGGTCCTGGAGGACACCTCCAAATTTGAATTCGATCCTATGTATAGTTTTCGAGAAACCTCAAATTTGACACATTTGATGCCCCCCATAGGCCCCCTTGAGGTGTAAGTAAATGCCGTTTATGCAGTTCTTAGGCGCTATGGGTCCTGGATGACACCTCCAAATTTGAATTTGATCCTATGTATAGTTTTCGAGAAACCTCAAATTTGACACATTTGATGCCCCCCATGGGCCCCCTTGGGGTGTAAGTGAATGCCGTTTATGTAGTTCTTAGGCGCTATGGATCCTGGATGACACCTCCAAATTTGAATTCGATCCTATGTATAGTTTTCGAGAAACCTCAAATTTGACACATTTGATGCCCCCCATGGGCCCCCTTGAGGTGTAAGTAAATGCCGTTTATTCAGTTCTTAGGCGCTATGGGTCCTGGAGGACACCTCCAAATTTGAATTTGATCCTATGTATAGTTTTCGAGAAACCTCAAATTTGACACATTTGATGCCCCCCATAGGCCCCCTTGAGGTGTAAGTAAATGCCGTTTATGCAGTTCTTAGGCGCTATGGGTCCTGGATGACACCTCCAAATTTGAATTCGATCCTATGTATAGTTTTCGAGAAACCTCAAATTTGACACATTTGATGCCCCCCATGGGCCCCCTTGGGGTGTAAGTGAATGCCGTTTATGTAGTTCTTAGGTGCTATGGATCCTGGATGACACCTCCAAATTTGAATTCGATCCTATGTATAGTTTTCGAGAAACCTCAAATTTGACACATTTGATGCCCCCCATGGGCCCCCTTGAGGTGTAAGTAAATGCCGTTTATTCAGTTCTTAGGCGCTATGGGTCCTGGAGGACACCTCCAAATTTGAATTCGATCCTATGTATAGTTTTCGAGAAACCTCAAATTTGACACATTTGATGCCCCCCATAGGCCCCCTTGAGGTGTAAGTAAATGCCGTTTATGCAGTTCTTAGGCGCTATGGGTCCTGGAGGACACCTCCAAATTTGAATTCGATCCTATGTATAGTTTTCGAGAAACCTCAAATTTGACACATTTGATGCCCCCCATAGGCCCCCTTGAGGTGTAAGTAAATGCCGTTTATTCAGTTCTTAGGCGCTATGGGTCCTGGAGGACACCTCCAAATTTGAATTCGATCCTATGTATAGTTTTCGAGAAACCTCAAAGTTGACACATTTGATGCCCCCCATAGGCCCCCTTGAGGTGTAAGTAAATGCCGTTTATGCAGTTCTTAGGCGCTATGGGTCCTGGATGACACCTCCAAATTTGAATTTGATCCTATGTATAGTTTTCGAGAAACCTCAAATTTGACACATTTGATGCCCCCCATGGGCCCCCTTGGGGTGTAAGTGAATGCCGTTTATGTAGTTCTTAGGCGCTATGGATCTTGGATGACACCTCCAAATTTGAATTCGATCCTATGTATAGTTTTCGAGAAACCGAATTTTTTTATCTCATTTGATGCCCCCCATGGGCCCCCTTGAGGTGTAAGTAAATGCCGTATATGCAGTTGTCAGGCGCTATGGGTCCTGGAGGACACCTCCAAATTTGAATTCGATCCTATGTATAGTTTTCGAGAAACCTCAAATTTGACACATTTGATGCCCCCCATGGGCCCCCTTGAGGTGTACGTAAATGCCGTATATGCAGTTGTTAGGCGCTATGGCTCCTGGAGGACACCTCCAAATTTGAATTCGATCCTATGTATAGTTTTCGAGAAACCGAATTTTTTTATCTCATTTGATGCCCCCCATGGGCCCCCTTGAGGTGTAAGTAAATGCCGTATATGCAGTTGTCAGGCGCTATGGGTCCTGGAGGACACCTCCAAATTTGAATTCGATCCTATGTATAGTTTTCGAGAAACCTCAAATTTGACACATTTGATGCCCCCCATGGGCCCCCTTGAGGTGTACGTAAATGCCGTATATGCAGTTGTTAGGCGCTATGGCTCCTGGAGGACACCTCCAAATTTGAATTCGATCCTATATATAGTTTTCGAGAAACCGCAAATTTGGCACATTTAATAATAAGTATTTTTGTATCGAAATCCGCCCAATCATTGAGTCTCGTACGAGGATTTCAAGGTCAAAGTTTGCTATCTCGGTTTGCTGCTTTCACACCGGTGAATGTTGTTGTGAAACCTTGTAGGATCTAAAGTTAGAGACTCTCCTTGTCCACTCAATATCGCGAACACAGTTTGAATACAATGCAATTGTTCTCTGAATTAACCTTGATCTTTGAGAGTTAGCTTCCATTAAAATAAACGCAACTTTTTCTTCTTTTCTTGGTACCCAAATAAATTTGATTAGGGAACAAAAGGAAGCCTAAATCCTTGAAGATGCAGACAGCATCACCAACAAAATTAATTTCAACAAAAAAGACTTACGCCTTAAACGATGAGCTCGCCAGGAACATTTTGAATATCTGCCTTCACTTCCGATGTAATATTCATTTGGTGACAGTATAATGCAATTCTTTGTAGATAAGCCAGCAAGTCTTTCTTGGTGGAACTTTCATGACATTGCTCTGCTATTTGTCGAGTCAGTTTGTCCGACTTTGTTCCGGCTTCAGAAATTTTTTTAACAGCATTAATTACGTCCATAGTTGTCTTCAAGGGTCCACGTCTACTGAAAAAGAGTTCAATGTTATAGTTAAAGTTATACCTCCAATTCAGAAAAGTTGAAGTTTATCAATCGCTAAAATGTATTAAATCACCCTTGCATCACTATTTTTGTATTTAATGATATTCTTACTGAAATGCTGGATTATACACACTTACCAAGTAAAATCAGTCATCTCCATCATTATCATGCACATATGTTTGTGCCAACACGATTATGTCATTGCCAGCATCGTCCCATTTTGCTACCTGCTTGTCAAACTTCAATTTTTCGCTCCTGAAGAATTCCACCTGTTGCAAAATTTTCTTTTTATCTTCATCAGGCATTTTGCCCATTGCCTCTCTGGCTTAATACTGCTCGATACTGTGAAACAGGAAACATAATAATTCAGATTGCACATGAAATGACTGCACTGGTTTTATTACAGCTTCCATTGAACTTAAACTCAACGAAGAAACGTAAAGTTTTTGGTTCACACGACGTTGTTTTCACTGGCGAACGTCTCCGCACTTCGCAAATTCAGAAATCATCGGGTATCATCTGAGTCATCCTCAATATGTGGTGGCATGCGAGGAGGTTCGTTGCTATAAGAACATCCTGGTTGTAAGACATCATGACTGCCGCTGGGAGGTGTCAACAGACCGCCACTAGCTGTGAAGTTGACTGGCATAGACTGATCTTGCTGCCGATGTTGCTGCTGTTGAATAGAGGAAGGCAATCTATTCGCAAAATCCAATGAGTCCAACAGAACCGGATGGGCAACGAAATGTCTGGCAGCGCGTCTGTTATAAGCACCATTCTCCTCATGTCTCTTCTTCAGCTGCTTCCGCTCCTTGGTCCTTCGATTCTGGAACCAAATCTTGATTTGACGCTCCGAGAGTCCCAAGCTCGCAGCCAACTTAGTTATTCTACGGATCGTTATATATTCATTATTGAAGGTAAATTCTTTCTCAAGTTCTATTCTTTGGTGTCTGTGTACACTATTCGGTATTTGTCCTTTCTCCTTGTTTTGCCTGGATTTGGTTGAGATTGATAAGAAGATTTTTTTATCCAGTCATATGGGCTGCGGGATGCACCAGGTCTGCCACCGGTTCTTGGATGCGCGCCGCCACATGTGATTGCATGAGCGCCTTGATGGTGATGGGCAAAGTGGCTTGAACAACCAGAAATATTCGGCGGGGATGCGGGAGTCACATTTTCTAAGCCGGGAGTAGAATTATCGCTCGGAGAAAGAGTCAGAGTATGTGACGGCAGTCCATCAAGTTGCTGTTGGTGGTGGTACATATGAGGCACCTGTTGGGACATCTGAAATATCGACATATTCATTAGGAAACATGCTATGGTGATGCTGCCACATGAACTGATCATCTTGCATGCAATAAGGGTTTCCTGTATTTTGCATCTGAGCATGATGGTAGCCTTGGTACCAATGATGCATTGGATGTCCGGTATGGCCTTGATGATGGTGCATATGCGAACCAGCAGCGTGGGCATGATATCCCGAAGGTCCAGCGTTAGCGTGATGAGCACCGTAATGTCCAGGTACACCTGGATGACCGCCGTTTCCTGGCAGGGAATATCCGGAGGCACTGGCAGAATAGTTCATTCCCGAAGATCCAGGAAATGAATGAAATCCCATCGCAGTCAAATGAGAAGTTCCTGTCTCAACCTTATTTGATTAGGATCATTTGGAAGCCAAATAATTATGAATAACCTCGAAATCTTGATAAGGTGGGGATATTGAACTTTTTGGAAACGGCCCTCGAACCAAAAAAATTTTTTCCCCGAGTTTTTCAACAATCTGTCACCAGTATCAAGACCCATTTTTTGACAAACCAATCCTATCTACCTAATTTTTTCTTCGAAAACTGTGGAATTATCTACCACATCGAACTACGAATGACCAATCCAGGCAGCTGTTACTTTTGAGTCACGAGCCAGTTCAACTCCTTCTGAACGACAACTGTGTTCCTCAGTTGAGTAAAACTCGGATACTTGTTGTTTTTCAAAACTTCAAAGACTCGACTTGCATTATGTTGAAAAGATACAGCTTTTGATCCAACGTCTTGGAAACACCAGGATACATCTTGAAAACTTGTTGCAATGATTCGAATGACATTTCCAGCCAGTCCTGCTGCGTTATTATTAGGTGAAAAGAAATTCTCGGGTCAACGGGCGTTGGCTTTGAAGTCCTAAAAAAAGTTATCTTCAAGCGAAATTGTATTGAACAAATCTCAAATATAAATGTCTAAAAATGCCTAAATAAATCTCGATTGTCATAATTTTGTAATTACCTGGACGCAGTCACTATTCTAGCTTCATTAATCAACCACTTCCTCTATATCCAAAAATTCTGGCAATGAACCCATCAATGTTTGCTGTTCTAGTGTAGAATATATTTCTGACAGCACGAGTCCTCTGCAACTTGGATGACTAGGTTCCTGATAAATATCCATTTGGAAATATTGGTTGTTCACAAGGAAACATCATTGCCTAAAAATTGTGAAATCATTTTTTTTTAACTTCTTTCACTTGAAGACCTGGGGGAAGGGACTGCTTAAGTTTTTCAGCCTTTTCCTTATCTGTGATAACTAAGGTGTACAGGAATCTTGAGCACCTTACTTTGAATTTGGTGTTATCCATATTCTTCTTTATTTTAACTGATTTGGCGTTCCTTCCTTCTCGCCGTTAGGAGGAACTCCTTGATCTCGGTGATTTCTCTTGGCATTTTGTAAATTAACTTAGCTCGGTCACCAAGTTAAAACGAAAAGGAATCGACTATCATCTTTTTGGGCCAATAAATTGATGTAGTCCCTATGGGTTACTTGAGTTTTCACTTCTATGATTTGTCCACTGGGTACCCGAAAAACCTTACATCCAAGATTTTCAAAAAAAGTGCAGAGTCGTGTTTGTCCAATAGTTTTGCCACCACATGGACCTCCTGTAAGTACCAATTTAGAGCATATTTTGTTATGCCCATTATTATTATTATATATATATTATTATATTATTTCTTATATCAATCTTTACTTAGACTTTTTGGGTTTTATTTTCTTGATGTAAAATTCAAGTTCTTTGTCTTCCAAAACATAGCCATGAGTTTGATTTCGAGTGAGCCATAGAGCTCGTAAGTTGGATAATTTTCAAAGTGTAATTGGTGAATAACACTGTTTGTTTCCAATGAGTCCTAATATATCTGAATCCTTACAAGTCCCATTTACAAGCTTCATTCCATATCCATTCACTTCAACTTAAGTACCGGTGTATTCATTGGATGATACATCGCCTATGGAAGAATTCCGGGAGCTATTTTGTACATTGAATAATCTGGATTTCCTTCAACCACTTTCTCATTATCCAAAAATTCTGGCAACGAATGCATCAATGTTTGCTGTTCTAGTGTAGAATATGTTTCTGACAGCACGAGTCCTCTGCATCTTGGATGACTAGGTTCCTGATAAATATCCATTTGGAAATATTGGTTGTTCACAAGGAAACATCTTCATTGCCTAAAAATTGTGAAATGACTATCATCTTTTTGGGCCAATAAATTGATGTAGTCCCTGGGTTACTTGAGTTTTCACTTCTATGATTTGTCCACTGGGTATATTTTTCTCACAGTTTAACTGTAATGCCCTTTCTGTCACTTTTGCCTCAACCATATCTGATTAGGACATTCAGAAGTCAAATAATTATGAATAACCTCGAAATCTTGATAAGGTGGAAATACTGAATTTTTCGGAAGCGGTCTTCGAACCAAAAACTTTTTTCAACAATCTGTCATTAGTATTAAAACCCATTTTCTTACAAACCGATCCTATCATCCTTCTTATTATCTTCGAAATCTGTGGAATTATCTACCACATCGAAGTACGAATGACCAATCGTGAGTGTCCAACTCACGAGCCAGTTCAACTTCTTCTGAACGACAACTGTGTTCCTCAGTTGAGTAAAACTCTTCGGCCCCTTTGGCTGCAGACACCATATGGATAATTTGATGGCATCGGTTATCCCTCAACTCCACATTATTCCAGTCATTATTCCTCATTATGGTTTCCCACTTGTCCTTGGAAATTAAGGTCAATGCATCGATTGTACCACGGTCACAAATGATGAGACAGTTTCTGAATGAACTACGTCCTAGTTCGAAAAATGTATTTTCGATTTGAATCATTGTTTTCAATAGATTTTCTTGAAAATGCTTAGCCTCATCTTCACTCAAATCACTGAATTTTATGCCACCACTGAGCGAAACCGTTTCTGGTACCTGAAAAACCTTCCATCCAAGATTTTCAAAAAAAGTGCAGAGTCGTGTTTGTCCAATAGTTTTACCACCACATGGACCTCCTGTAAGTACCAATTTAGAGCATATTTTGTTATGCCCATCATTTCTTATATTAATCTTTACTTAGACTTTTTGGATTTTATTTTCTTGATGTAAAATTCAAGTTCTTTGCCTTCCAAAACATAGCCATGAGTTTGATTTGGAGTGAGCCAAGTTGGATAATTTTCAAAGTGTAATTGGTAAATAACACTGTCTGTTTCCAATGAGTCCTAATGAGTTTTGTCATCCTTTTTTTGAAGCATTTGCATCTTGTATGTTGGAGGATTCTGCTTCCCGTAGAATGATTCTGCTTGAGCTTTACCAATAAACGTCTTAAGGCACAAATTCACTCTGGAATATCTCCCACCAAACGATGTGCCTTTGTGGAGCAGATTACATCTTATCTTGTGTTGGATATGGAATGGCTTCCACCTATTTTCAGCATACATTGTAGACCCAAATAAACTTCAACGACTTGGCTTCCATTATGTTGAAACGACTTCTTCTTCGAAGAAAGTCTTGGAAACATCACTCGGATACCTCTTGGAAACTTCGGTCAAATATGGATGAAGAAAACTCAACTTTTTTTTTTATTGTTTCTATTGATAATTCAAAACATTTTTTTGACCATTCCTAGTTGAAGCCATCCTGCTGCATTATTGCTCTATGATAAAGACCTTCCAGATTAACTGGTGTCGTCTTTCAAAGTCCTATAAGAAAATTGATCGATTGATAATTAAACAATGCAAATAGAAAAATTCTAGGAAATATTCAATTTTCACCAATTTATCTAATCAAGATTCATGAAAAAATGCTCTAGGAAGAATAAAACGAAAAAAATTGAAATTGGCTAGAAAATGTTATATTTAAAATCAACTTTAAAACTTGAATTCTGACAGTTTAATAATTTCTAATTCTGGCTTCTGATCGACACTGTAAAGACACTATCGGTTTTCAATCCTTTGAAAAGCCGCGGGGCTGAGAGTTTTTTCCAACAGTACAGTTGATTTCAAGAATTCCCACTTGTAAAATTAAAAAGGAACCTGGGATGCAAAATTATAAAATCTTTCCAGTCCAAAAAAAATCAATGCAGGTCGAAAAATTTTGATTTAAAGAAATTTTAAATTTTCACTATTAATTTTCAATGAGTAGTTCATTCCACTATGAAGTCTATTATACAGTGTGGCCATTTGAAAACGAAACAGACGAGATTACAGACGAAATAAAGTTTTTCGATAGAAATGCTCGGACAGGTCGATTTCTGTTTCGAGGGGGACAACTTAAGATGTAGGTTACGGACGCATAGCGCTTCAACCCTTGCTACTACAACCCTCACCCCCAAATTTTGAATAGGGAAGATGGGGTGAGAAATAAAGACTAATATTTTCCAAACGGAACTTTCAATATTTGGGGTAGGTTCAAAAATTCTCACTATAATCTACTCAGAGGAAAGAAAAGATAGAGGTGCCTTATAGCATTTGTTGACATCGCTATAACATTTTTGTTTACAAACACTTATAATGTACTGCGTTGCCATTCTGAGGAAGAAGTAATCTTTTCTCCGTTCTGTGGCATAGATGTTTTGCGAATATTTTGAGGATTTGGCGACACGGTTCTGTTGTTGTTATTGCACGTGTAAACTAGAGGTGCGTTAAGGGTTAACTGTTCATTTTAATTTCACGTTTATAATCGGCGTTATTTCATACAAGTTTGTGAATTTCAAGTTACATATTGTTAATTTTAATCATGGTAAATACTCGAAAAACATGTATAGTGTGTAAAACATCGGAAATGAAAACCTAACCTATCATAGGTTAGTTCACGTTTTGAGTCCATAGGCGTAGAATATATCTCGTCTATGGCGTAGTATTTGTGAGATATCGAAAACTTAATTCAATGCTAACATTTGTAGGTTTCCTTCAAATAGAGAATTTAGCAAAATATTGTGCCACGTATTAATATTGCAAATGAACAATTCGCCGAAATATGCATATGTTTGTTCCAAACATTTCAGCACCGAAAACTTAATAAGAGGCAGTAAGAGAACCATTGACTACGCCACTGAAATGTTTACCGCCCCTCTAGTTGTCAATTTTGAAGGTTTGTTGTTGTCCTATCTCACTTTATCATCATGCTGTTGCAATTAATTACAATACAACGCTATTTACTTCTAAGGGCACCTCTATCTTTTCTTTCCTCTGAGATAATCTATGTTAAAGTGAAAAGTGGACTTGAGCAAACTTGTCCTCGTAAAATTAAAATAATAAACTATAAGTAAATCTACGCATTGTCTACATAGCCTGTAATAAATGAACGAACAAACAACTGAATAAAAAATGAATGAAATAGAGAAAAAATGAAATAGAAAAAAATAAAGAAGTCCGAATGAATTATTGATTGAAATTCAGTAACAAGTAAACAAAAGTTAAACTCACCATGATGTATTCATGATACGACACTGCTACTAATGCAAGTACAGGGTGACTTGAGCTTGAGGAAGAGGAAGATGGCTTTTACGATATACTTCATACCCGGTTGAACTATGATTCTGCGCCCTACTCACTCCCCTCCCACATTGGAGTGCTAGTGGGGCTTACTTTCTATGAGATGAAGGGTTGCATATTCAATTTTTCGAAAATTTCTGTTCAATATTTTAATGAAAATATTTAAGTTCAAAAAGCTGAATCAGAACTATTCACCGAAAATTTAGATGAACATTGCCTCTATCTTCTCAAAAAATAATACATTCTGAGATTAGGATGTAAAAATGAATTTTGAAAACCAGTCTTTTTGATTACTAGTTTTATTTTGTAATTATTCATCATCATTTTATATTGTGTAGTGAAATGAAATAAATTTCTGAAAGAATTTTTCATGTAGGTGATATGGAAAAAACACTGATAAAAGTGAATATTTAATGTTCCCATTTGAAATTATTCCTCATTTTTTTAAATTCTTAAATCCGTGAATTTGTAGTATAGATTTCTAGGTGATTCATAATGCCTCTTCTAATTGGTTTCATTCAGGTGTTTAAATCCTCCAAATTTGATATTTTAACCAATTCCAGTTCAATTAAATATAAAGTCCCGGAAGAAGAAAAAAAAAAATTATTTGATATTGTTTATTTGTATTGGTTACTATACCTTATTGATCCTTCTCACTCGAGAAGAACTTCAAATTAGAAGATTGATGTGTTCAACAAATTCCTTATTATCTATAAAAGTAATTCATTAATTGACTTGAAGTTATCTAAAATCGGTTTTTTTTATGTTTGAATCATTTTTATCGTTACTTCAACTATATTCCATACAATTTAATGTTGATTTCAAGAAGATAAATGAATTATTAGAATTCTCTTCAAAACATATTCAAATTTCACATATATTTCAGTAGGTATGGTATGATAATAATGAATTGAATATATTCTACTCGTAAAAATACGTAAGTATACAGGGTGGCCACTTTTTCAATGGGATTGTATTGGTAACTTTTAAACCATAAGAGTTAGAAGGTCGGTCAAATGGAGAAAAAGTTGCATGCATAGAAGCATTATCAAGCAGTTCAAACAAATCCAAATTATCAGGGCCGGTTATTGAGATATCATGAGAAAAGTAGATTCTGTCATTTTTATTTTTCTTTTTTTTCCACTTTATTTCAAATATTATCAAAAAATGTTACAGGAATTTTTTATTCGACAGTAAATTGTTCTCAATTTGACGTAATCAGATTTCGTATCCAACGTTTCGTGCTCTCTGGGTCACCCTCAACCTCATTTTTTTCAATACGGACCTGTAAATTTTATGACACTTTTCGAAATAACTTTCAACGCTGAATTCAACGATATATCATACAATGTCATTCAAAGTTGATTTTCAGGTGATTTTGACCCTTATCCAAATTTCTTTGGGTCGGATCTGTATTACATTTAGGTACTTTTAGTTTAATTAACAACATGCAATACATTTCGATGAGAAAATCATCTTACTAATCTTGAACTAAATGGAACATATCAGAATCAAATCAAGAAACAAGTAATAATTATTTACATATTTCAATTCATAATAATTAAACGAATTATCATTTAATGAAAGAAAAATCGAATGATTATTCGAAAGTAAATGAATATGAATCAAGTAAGTATTCGAAATGTCCACCATTTTGTAAAATGCACTTAACGGTTCTGGAACCCATACTTCTTATACATTTGCTTATTTCGTATTCTTGAATACCTTCCAATACATTCTCAATCTCGCGAGAAATCACTGTTGTTGGATTTGTCATTTGTTCCGTTGAAACAAATTACAGAATCGAACTTTATTTTGATATCATTACGATATAAGTTCTGCAAGGCTTGGTATTCAAATTTAAAATCATTGTATTCGCGTCTCTTGACTATTTTATTAACAGCAGTTTTTGATAAATTGCATGTACTACAGATCCGACCCAAAGAAAATTGGATAAGGGTCAAAATCACCTGAAAATCAACTTTGAATGACATTGTATGAAAATCGTTGAATTCAGCGTTAAAAGTTATTTCGAAAAGTGTTATAAAATATACAGGTCCGTATTGAAAAAAATGAGGTTGAGGGTGGCCCAGAGAGCACGAAACGTTGGATACGAAATCTGATTACGTCAAATTGAGAACAATTTACTGTCGAATAAAAAATTCCTGTAACATTTTTTGATAATATTTGAAATGAAGTGGGAAAAAAAGAAAAATTAAAATGACAGAATTTACTTTTCTTATGATATCTCAATAACCGGCCCTGATAATCTCGATTTGTTTGAACTGCTTGATAATGCTTCTATGCATGCAACTTTTTCTCCATTTGACGGACCTTCTAACTCTTATGGTTTAAAAGTTACCAATACAATCCCATTGAAAAAGTGGCCACCCTGTATAAAAGTGTTCAACAGTTGCATGATGAACAAAACATTGACAAATAGGAAAACTCAATACATTAAAATATTAAAAGTAGATTATTCATAATCATAGCAAACTATATTATACAAAAGTAAAATAAACATTTTAATAGTTATAGCCCAATAAAGATCACTTTGTTAAAAACGAAATAGTGAAAGACCACAGGTTTATTCCCAAAAACTCCTCTTAAATTTACATACCTGTATTGATTTATGCCGAAGGCGTAGAGGCCGTTAAAGGAAAAAGTTTTCTAGCCTACCTACTTATTTTGGGTAGGTAAATAACAAAATTCATTTGAAAAGCCTTCTACGAATCCAGTGGATCTTTCTTTGATGAACAAGGCATGATTTTGAATTGTATTCAAATATTAATTTTGATGAACTTCGAAACTGTTAGTTATAAGTAGTAAGAATAATAAAATTCCAATTGACGACTGCACGAAACAAAAGAAATGATAATAATAATATTCATTTACCATTTCAATTTTGAATACACAATAGTCTTTTAGCTAATGACAAAAAACATAGAATCCCCCCAAAAGGATAAACCCACTAAAATGATGTTAAAAACAGTTACTAACGATGGACTTTCTAAGTGAGTGGTTTTTTTTTGGAGGAATCGAGAAAATCGAAAAAAAACGTGAAGTTAGCACCAAAGCGGAATGCGATGTTTTTTTACTAGTATCCTTGAGGTACAAACGAAAATGTTTGTGTTACAAATAGTTATTATTATTATTATTTGAACTGGGGTTGTTTTGCTTCGGTAAGCCTTCCGGGAACTGCGACCATGCAGATCTTTTGTTCACTACCCTACTCATTCATAGAAACCCAGGGAAGTCATCAACGACGTTAATAAAATTGACAACCTCCCTAGGGGCCTTGGCCATTACCTCTCTGGTATCCAGGACCGGCTTGCCCATGTGAATGGTTCTTAGGCCAGCCAGCTCTGGACACTTGCATATCAAGTGTTCGGCTGTTTCTGCTTCTGATCCACAGAGCCTGCAAATCCCTTCTGCTGACTTTCCCATACGGTACAAATGATGTTTGTACCGACAGTGCCCCGTCAGCAGTCCCACCATCACCCGAAGCTCGGCTCGCGACAGCTTCAGGAGCTTTTTGGCGTAGCTAGGTGAAATCTTCACGAATTTCTTTGCCTGAGCAAGTCTAGGAGTGTTAGTCCAGTGGATTGTCCTACTGTTCAACTCCCATAGCTGGACCGCAGCTTTGTATTGGTCTACAAATAGTTACTAACGAATGCAAAAAAAAAAATTCTTGATTTTCGAAAAAGTGGGTGCTAACTTCACGGACACAGAATTGATGTGTGCACAACAAGGATCGACTTGTTGTAAGAAAAAGAAAAGAGGGTGATACCGCAAAATACGTTAGGTGATGAGATGATGGGAGGTATGCCTTCGGGTTGTTAGATGCACCTGTAGCTTATGGGTCGACACTCACATCCACATAGTCCACAAACTTTGTAGCCTCAAAGAATGGACCATCAGCTGCTGCCCACTAGCTCGTTAGCTGATAGTTTGCAGTTAGAGAATGAAGTTGTGAGAGTTTGGTTTTGCAATAGGCAAGAAAAAGAGAAGAGGGTGACACCGCGAAATACGTTAGGTGATGAGATGATGGGAGGTATGCCTTCGGGTTGTTAGATGCACCCGTAGCTTATGGGTCGACACTCACATCCACATAGTCCACAAACTTTGTAGCCTCAAAGAATGGACCATCAGCTGCTGCCCACTAGCTCGTTAGCTGATAGTTTGCAGTTAGAGAATCAAGTTGTGAGAGTTTGGTTTTGCAATAGGCAAGAAAAAGAGAAGAGGGTGACACCGCAAAATACGTTAGGTGATGAGATGATGGGAGGTATGCCTTCGGGTTGTTAGATGCACCCGTAGCTTATGGGTCGACACTCACATCCACATAGTCCACAAACTTTGTAGCCTCAAAGAATGGACCATCAGCTGCTGCCCACTAGCTCGTTAGCTGATAGTTTGCAGTTAGAGAATCAAGTTGTGAGAGTTTGGTTTTGCAATAGGCAAGAAAAAGAGAAGAGGGTGACACCGCGAAATACGTTAGGTGATGAGATGATGGGAGGTATGCCTTCGGGTTGTTAGATGCACCCGTAGCTTATGGGTCGACACTCGCATCCACATAGTCCACAAACTTTGTAGCCTCAAAGAATGGACCATCAGCTGCTGCCCACTAGCTCGTTAGCTGATAGTTTGCAGTTAGAGAATGAAGTTGTGAGAGTTTGGTTTTGCAATAGGCAAGTAAAAGAGAAGAGGGTGACACCGCGAAATACGTTAGGTGATGAGATGATGGGAGGTATGCCTTCGGGTTGTTAGATGCACCCGTAGCTTATGGGTCGACACTCACATCCACATAGTCCACAAACTTTGTAGCCTCAAAGAATGGACCATCAGCTGCTGCCCACTAGCTCGTTAGCTGATAGTTTGCAGTTAGAGAATCAAGTTGTGAGAGTTTGGTTTTGCAATAGGCAAGAAAAAGAGAAGAGGGTGACACCGCGAAATACGTTAGGTGATGAGATGATGGGAGGTATGCCTTCGGGTTGTTAGATGCACCCGTAGCTTATGGGTCGACACTCGCATCCACATAGTCCACAAACTTTGTAGCCTCAAAGAATGGACCATCAGCTGCTGCCCACTAGCTCGTTAGCTGATAGTTTGCAGTTAGAGAATGAAGTTGTGAGAGTTTCGTTTTGCAATAGGCAAGAAAAAGAGAAGAGGGTGACACCGCGAAATACGTTAGGTGATGAGATGATGGGAGGTATGCCTTCGGGTTGTTAGATGCACCCGTAGCTTATGGGTCGACACTCACATCCACATAGTCCACAAACTTTGTAGCCTCAAAGAATGGACCATCAGCTGCTGCCCACTAGCTCGTTAGCTGATAGTTTGCAGTTAGAGAATGAAGTTGTGAGAGTTTCGTTTTGCAATAGGCAAGAAAAAGAGAAGAGGGTGACACCGCGAAATACGTTAGGTGATGAGATGATGGGAGGTATGCCTTCGGGTTGTTAGATGCACCCGTAGCTTATGGGTCGACACTCACATCCACATAGTCCACAAACTTTGTAGCCTCAAAGAATGGACCATCAGCTGCTGCCCACTAGCTCGTTAGCTGATAGTTTGCAGTTAGAGAATCAAGTTGTGAGAGTTTGGTTTTGCAATAGGCAAGAAAAAGAGAAGAGGGTGACACCGCGAAATACGTTAGGTGATGAGATGATGGGAGGTATGCCTTCGGGTTGTTAGATGCACCCGTAGCTTATGGGTCGACACTCGCATCCACATAGTCCACAAACTTTGTAGCCTCAAAGAATGGACCATCAGCTGCTGCCCACTAGCTCGTTAGCTGATAGTTTGCAGTTAGAGAATGAAGTTGTGAGAGTTTGGTTTTGCAATAGGCAAGTAAAAGAGAAGAGGGTGACACCGCGAAATACGTTAGGTGATGAGATGATGGGAGGTATGCCTTCGGGTTGTTAGATGCACCCGTAGCTTATGGGTCGACACTCGCATCCACATAGTCCACAAACTTTGTAGCCTCAAAGAATGGACCATCAGCTGCTGCCCACTAGCTCGTTAGCTGATAGTTTGCAGTTAGAGAATGAAGTTGTGAGAGTTTCGTTTTGCAATAGGCAAGAAAAAGAGAAGAGGGTGACACCGCGAAATACGTTAGGTGATGAGATGATGGGAGGTATGCCTTCGGGTTGTTAGATGCACCCGTAGCTTATGGGTCGACACTCACATCCACATAGTCCACAAACTTTGTAGCCTCAAAGAATGGACCATCAGCTGCTGCCCACTAGCTCGTTAGCTGATAGTTTGCAGTTAGAGAATCAAGTTGTGAGAGTTTGGTTTTGCAATAGGCAAGAAAAAGAGAAGAGGGTGACACCGCGAAATACGTTAGGTGATGAGATGATGGGAGGTATGCCTTCGGGTTGTTAGATGCACCCGTAGCTTATGGGTCGACACTCACATCCACATAGTCCACAAACTTTGTAGCCTCAAAGAATGGACCATCAGCTGCTGCCCACTAGCTCGTTAGCTGATAGTTTGCAGTTAGAGAATCAAGTTGTGAGAGTTTGGTTTTGCAATAGGCAAGAAAAAGAGAATAGGGTGACACCGCAAAATACGTTAGGTGATGAGATGATGGGAGGTATGCCTTCGGGTTGTTAGATGCACCCGTAGCTTATGGGTCGACACTCACATCCACATAGTCCACAAACTTTGTAGCCTCAAAGAATGGACCATCAGCTGCTGCCCACTAGCTCGTTAGCTGATAGTTTGCAGTTAGAGAATCAAGTTGTGAGAGTTTGGTTTTGCAATAGGCAAGAAAAAGAGAAGAGGGTGACACCGCGAAATACGTTAGGTGATGAGATGATGGGAGGTATGCCTTCGGGTTGTTAGATGCACCCGTAGCTTATGGGTCGACACTCACATCCACATAGTCCACAAACTTTGTAGCCTCAAAGAATGGACCATCAGCTGCTGCCCACTAGCTCGTTAGCTGATAGTTTGCAGTTAGAGAATCAAGTTGTGAGAGTTTGGTTTTGCAATAGGCAAGAAAAAGAGAATAGGGTGACACCGCAAAATACGTTAGGTGATGAGATGATGGGAGGTATGCCTTCGGGTTGTTAGATGCACCCGTAGCTTATGGGTCGACACTCACATCCACATAGTCCACAAACTTTGTAGCCTCAAAGAATGGACCATCAGCTGCTGCCCACTAGCTCGTTAGCTGATAGTTTGCAGTTAGAGAATCAAGTTGTGAGAGTTTGGTTTTGCAATAGGCAAGAAAAAGAGAATAGGGTGACACCGCAAAATACGTTAGGTGATGAGATGATGGGAGGTATGCCTTCGGGTTGTTAGATGCACCCGTAGCTTATGGGTCGACACTCACATCCACATAGTCCACAAACTTTGTAGCCTCAAAGAATGGACCATCAGCTGCTGCCCACTAGCTCGTTAGCTGATAGTTTGCAGTTAGAGAATCAAGTTGTGAGAGTTTGGTTTTGCAATAGGCAAGAAAAAGAGAAGAGGGTGACACCGCGAAATACGTTAGGTGATGAGATGATGGGAGGTATGCCTTCGGGTTGTTAGATGCACCCGTAGCTTATGGGTCGACACTCACATCCACATAGTCCACAAACTTTGTAGCCTCAAAGAATGGACCATCAGCTGCTGCCCACTAGCTCGTTAGCTGATAGTTTGCAGTTAGAGAATCAAGTTGTGAGAGTTTGGTTTTGCAATAGGCAAGAAAAAGAGAATAGGGTGACACCGCAAAATACGTTAGGTGATGAGATGATGGGAGGTATGCCTTCGGGTTGTTAGATGCACCCGTAGCTTATGGGTCGACACTCACATCCACATAGTCCACAAACTTTGTAGCCTCAAAGAATGGACCATCAGCTGCTGCCCACTAGCTCGTTAGCTGATAGTTTGCAGTTAGAGAATCAAGTTGTGAGAGTTTGGTTTTGCAATAGGCAAGAAAAAGAGAATAGGGTGACACCGCAAAATACGTTAGGTGATGAGATGATGGGAGGTATGCCTTCGGGTTGTTAGATGCACCCGTAGCTTATCGGTCGACACTCGCATCCACATAGTCCACAAACTTTGTAGCCTCAAAGAATGGACCATCAGCTGCTGCCCACTAGCTCGTTAGCTGATAGTTTGCAGTTAGAGAATCAAGTTGTGAGAGTTTGGTTTTGCAATAGGCAAGAAAAAGAGAAGAGGGTGACACCGGAAAATACGTTAGGTGATGAGATGATGGGAGGTATGCCTTCGGGTTGTTAGATGCACCCGTAGCTTATGGGTCGACACTCGCATCCACATAGTCCACAAACTTTGTAGCCTCAAAGAATGGACTATCAGCTGCTGCCCACTACCTCGTTAGCTGATAGTTTGCAGTTAGAGAATCAAGTTGTGAGAGTTTGGTTTTGCAATAGGCAAGAAAAAGAGAAGAGGGTGACACCGCAAAATACGTTAGGTGATGAGATGATGGGAGGTATGCCTTCGGGTTGTTAGATGCACCCGTAGCTTATGGGTCGACACTCGCATCCACATAGTCCACAAACTTTGTAGCCTCAAAGAATGGACTATCAGCTGCTGCCCACTACCTCGTTAGCTGATAGTTTGCAGTTAGAGAATCAAGTTGTGAGAGTTTGGTTTTGCAATAGGCAAGAAAAAGAGAAGAGGGTGACACCGCAAAATACGTTAGGTGATGAGATGATGGGAGGTATGCCTTCGGGTTGTTAGATGCACCCGTAGCTTATGGGTGGACACTCGCATCCACATAGTCCACAAACTTTGTAGCCTCAAAGAATGGACCATCAGCTGCTGCCCACTAGCTCGTTAGCTGATAGTTTGCAGTTAGAGAATCAAGTTGTGAGAGTTTGGTTTTGCAATAGGCAAGAAAAAGAGAAGGGGGTGACATCGCAAAATACGTTAGGTGATGATATGATGGGAGGTATGCCTTCGGGTTGTTAGATGCACCCGTAGCTTATGGGTCGACACTCGCATCCACATAGTCCACAAACTTTGTAGCCTCAAAGAATGGACCATCAGCTGCTGCCCACTAGCTCGTTAGCTGATAGTTTGCAGTTAGAGAATCAAGTTGTGAGAGTTTGGTTTTGCAATAGGCAAGAAAAAGAGAAGGGGGTGACATCGCAAAATACGTTAGGTGATGATATGATGGGAGGTATGCCTTCGGGTTGTTAGATGCACCCGTAGCTTATGGGTCGACACTCGCATCCACATAGTCCACAAACTTTGTAGCCTCAAAGAATGGACCATCAGCTGCTGCCCACTAGCTCGTTAGCTGATAGTTTGCAGTTAGAGAATCAAGTTGTGAGAGTTTGGTTTTGCAATAGGCAAGAAAAAGAGAAGGGGGTGACATCGCAAAATACGTTAGGTGATGATATGATGGGAGGTATGCCTTCGGGTTGTTAGATGCACCCGTAGCTTATGGGTCGACACTCGCATCCACATAGTCCACAAACTTTGTAGCCTCAAAGAATGGACTATCAGCTGCTGCCCACTACCTCGTTAGCTGATAGTTTGCAGTTAGAGAATCAAGTTGTGAGAGTTTGGTTTTGCAATAGGCAAGAAAAAGAGAAGAGGGTGACACCGCAAAATACGTTAGGTGATGAGATGATGGGAGGTATGCCTTCGGGTTGTTAGATGCACCCGTAGCTTATGGGTGGACACTCGCATCCACATAGTCCACAAACTTTGTAGCCTCAAAGAATGGACCATCAGCTGCTGCCCACTAGCTCGTTAGCTGATAGTTTGCAGTTAGAGAATCAAGTTGTGAGAGTTTGGTTTTGCAATAGGCAAGAAAAAGAGAAGGGGGTGACACCGCAAAATACGTTAGGTGATGAGATGATGGGAGGTATGCATTCGGGTTGTTAGATGCACCCGTAGCTTATGGGTCGACACTCGCATCCACATAGTCCACAAACTTTGTAGCCTCAAAGAATGGACCATCAGCTGCTGCCCACTAGCTCGTTAGTTGATAGTTTGCAGTTAGAGAATCAAGTTGTGAGAGTTTGGTTTTGCAATAGGCAAGAAAAAGAGAAGGGGGTGACACCGCAAAATACGTTAGGTGATGAGATGATGGGAGGTATGCCTTCGGGTTGTTAGATGCACCCGTAGCTTATGGGTCGACACTCGCATCCACATAGTCCACAAACTTTGTAGCCTCAAAGAATGGACCATCAGCTGCTGCCCACTAGCTCGTTAGCTGATAGTTTGCAGTTAGAGAATCAAGTTGTGAGAGTTTGGTTTTGCAATAGGCAAAAAAAAGAGAAGAGGGTGACACCGCAAAATACGTTAGGTGATGAGAAGATGGGAGGTATGCCTTCGGGTTGTTAGATGCACCCGTAGCTTATGGGTCGACACTCGCATCCACATAGTCCACAAACTTTGTAGCCTCAAAGAATGGACCATCAGCTGCTGCCCACTAGCTCGTTAGCTGATAGTTTGCAGTTAGAGAATCAAGTTGTGAGAGTTTGGTTTTGCAATAGGCAAAAAAAAGAGAAGAGGGTGACACCGCAAAATACGTTAGGTGATGAGATGATGGGAGGTATGCATTCGGGTTGTTAGATGCACCCGTAGCTTATGGGTCGACACTCGCATCCACATAGTCCACAAACTTTGTAGCCTCAAAGAATGGACCATCAGCTGCTGCCCACTAGCTCGTTAGCTGATAGTTTGCAGTTAGAGAATCAAGTTGTGAGAGTTTGGTTTTGCAATAGGCAAAAAAAAGAGAAGAGGGTGACACCGCAAAATACGTTAGGTGATGAGAAGATGGGAGGTATGCCTTCGGGTTGTTAGATGCACCCGTAGCTTATGGGTCGACACTCACATCCACATAGTCCACAAACTTTGTAGCCTCAAAGAATGGACCATCAGCTGCTGCCCACTAGCTCGTTAGCTGATAGTTTGCAGTTATAGAATCAAGTTGTGAGAGTTTGGTTTTGCAATAGGCAAGAAAAAGAGAAGAGGGTGACACCGCAAAATACGTTAGGTGATGAGATGATGGGAGGTATGCCTTCGGGTTGTTAGATGCATCCGTAGCTTATGGATCGACACTCACATCCACATAGTCCACAAACTTTGTAGCCTCAAAGAATGGACCATCAGCTGCTGCCCACTAGCTCGTTAGCTGATAGTTTGCAGTTATAGAATCAAGTTGTGAGAGTTTGGTTTTGCAATAGGCAAGAAAAAGAGAAGAGGGTGACACCGCAAAATACGTTAGGTGATGAGATGATGGGAGGTATGCCTTCGGGTTGTTAGATGCATCCGTAGCTTATGGGTCGACACTCACATCCACATAGTCCACAAACTTTGTAGCCTCAAAGAATGGACCATCAGCTGCTGCCCACTAGCTCGTTAGCTGATAGTTTGCAGTTAGAGAATCAAGTTGTGAGAGTTTGGTTTTGCAATAGGCAAAAAAAAGAGAAGAGGGTGACACCGCAAAATACGTTAGGTGATGAGAAGATGGGAGGTATGCCTTCGGGTTGTTAGATGCACCCGTAGCTTATGGGTCGACACTCACATCCACATAGTCCACAAACTTTGTAGCCTCAAAGAATGGACCATCAGCTGCTGCCCACTAGCTCGTTAGCTGATAGTTTGCAGTTATAGAATCAAGTTGTGAGAGTTTGGTTTTGCAATAGGCAAGAAAAAGAGAAGAGGGTGACACCGCAAAATACGTTAGGTGATGAGATGATGGGAGGTATGCCTTCGGGTTGTTAGATGCATCCGTAGCTTATGGATCGACACTCACATCCACATAGTCCACAAACTTTGTAGCCTCAAAGAATGGACCATCAGCTGCTGCCCACTAGCTCGTTAGCTGATAGTTTGCAGTTAGAGCATTGAGTTGTCAGAGTCTGGTTCTGCAATAGGCAAAAAAAAGAGAAGCATCAAATAGAATGACACGCAATTTTCACTAACAATATACATCAAGGGGTGCCATTTGAAAATAAAAAGTTAGGGGAAGCTACCACAGGGCTGTCAAATGTAAAAACCTTTTTTTTAACATCATTGGGGACTTTCATTTTAGTCAAAGCAATGTTTTTATTATCTTATCAAATGAGCTAGATATTGCCTGTATACGATAACATAGAAAACCCGGTATAATAAAATGAATAACTTCCTACGAACAGACTATATCAAAAAAATTTTGAAATGAAAGTTTCTTAGTTTTCAGGGGGACATCGGATGCAGATTTTCAATATGAACTTGAAGTTTGATTTCAAGGCAGAGTATATTTTTTAAATGTGAAGTATACACTTCTCTTCGCAGAATATTAATCTCCTTAAGAAATTGAAAACATTAGTCGTCACATTCAATGGTGATGAATATCAGTCACAAGGAACAGTTGTATACAATTTATTCAATGGCAACGTTTCTGAGCATTTAGCTCCTTCATCAGGCCTATGAATAACGGTTATAAATCATTCGAATACATCGAAATCATCAAATAAATGTTCATACAATAAAATGGCATTCTCAGGATAGCATTAAAACAAAAAAATGAAAAATCAGGCAAGAGAGACTGCATTAAAAAAAATTAGTCGTCTCCTTCGTTTTTTTCATAAAATGAATTTTTGAATGAAATAAGAAGATATGAAATGTTTCATATTCAACATGGTCATGATTAAAAGTACTTCAAAGTTATTTTCCGTAGATTCACTTGTTTTTGTATTCCATACGAACATATTTAAAAATACAACAAGTTGTTTTCTTCATTATGCTCTAAACGCACAAGTTTATAGGCATTGTCTAAACTTTAATCTATGTTTAATAATAATAATAATAAATGTGTGACACCGCGATAATAAAATCTCACAAGAGTTTAATGTAGAACCGGAAAAGGCTCTCGCTCATGAGCGAGAGTTTTCTCACTCTTTACTATTCCTTCCTTCTTTCAATATTTCTGAAATCGAATAAACCAGATCCGGAATAGGAAAAAGTTAGACTTTATCTAATTTCGAGAATACTGGAACATCCTGTACGGGAACATAATGTTTTTTTTTTCGTTTCCGTGACCACAAAGAAATAATACATAATGAAAATTCGAAATCTATGCTTGGCATCGTCATACAGGGTGGTCAATAAATATTCCTTTGTGAGTGAAAATTCAGTTCAATAAATATAGAACTTTTTGACCTATCCTATACATTAATGTAATGTCATTCAGGATAAATATATTATCTATCTATATATCTATCTTTTGGTAGAAATATTTCGAATTTGGAGTATTGTCAGTTGTCACCCTTTACGAATGCATTCCCTAAATTTTTCTCAAATTGCAAAAACAGAACCGGCTAGCAAAATTTTAGACTCTATTTCCGGTGATATCGGATTACCCTGTACGTGAATATTATGAATTTTTATCCATAAAGAACTGATTCATAATGAAAAAAAAATATTAAATTTCACACATATAGATAATGGAATATTGATTGATCACCCTATATGACGATGCCAAGCAGACATTTAGAAATTTATTTATTTATTAAAAAAAAATTGAAATTATAAAAAAGGCAGTGGACTGTATTTTGTGAATTTTGAAATATTTCCCAATACAGAAAAAGAAATAAATGTAGGTACCCAATCAACAATAACAAATTTACAAGTTAAAAAAAAACTAGCAGGATTGAGGAATTTATGTCACCGGATTCGTGATCTAAGACCCAAAATAAGTAAGTCTGCAAAATTTCATCACTTTTGGATCATTATTAAAATTAATTCTATATAGTAAACATTTACCATATTCTTATTGTTGATTGGGTACATTTATTTCTTTTTCTGTATTATTCTTACCTTCATCAGCAAGTTGAGTTGAGGTGGATCTTGGATGGTGTCTCCAATGACCATAAACAGAGTAATGGAGCCCGACAAACTATCATGGACACGAAGAATTTGACTTATACTTGTGGTTTCTATAATCCAAGCCACTGGTAACAATAATCAACATCGACACTGTGTATCGAAATTAACTTCGTTATAACCGAAACTGAGGAAGCAGAAAACGAAACGAAACCAAATCGAATCAAGAAAAATACCTACTTATTTTCAGTATGGAAACATATGTGATCGCGATTGATGTCGATGCTATCTCAAGACTAACTAAGTAATTGAGGTTAATGTGTTTTCATCATAGACCTAATATCCTAATATAATGGATATTAGGTCTATGGTTTTCATTTTCCTATGAACACAGAACAGAGACAACAAACAGAACAGAGACAACAATCAGAACAGAGACAACAAACAGTGAAACTGAATTTCATATTACAAGCTCACATTCAACCAAAAAATAAAAGAAAAATGAAAAACAATAAATTTAAATTGAGGTTCATTTGTCATGAATATTATGAATTAATTCTTTGAGGTGACGAAAACAAAAAATATCATGTTTACGTAAAGGATGATCCGATAACACCGGAAATATTAGGTGTTCCTACAACTTTGCTTCCACCGTTTTGCAATAGATGCCTGTAGCGAAACAGATGTCATACAATAAGCTTAGGTATTCGTAAACATAACGCCATCGAAATATTAGTCGATTTGTGACTGCATCATAAAGTTATTCTCGATTATTGCGGTAAGTTATAATATTCTACTTTAATATAAAGAAATCTGCGGCTGAGGCTCATCGAATGCTCATGGTGAGGCCGATATTAGTGAAGGAACGTGTGATTTTGACGTCGAAGACTAGCATGGCGATGGAAGAAAGAAGGTTTCCGAAGATGCAGAATTGGAGGCATCACTTGATCAAGACTCGTGTCAAACGCAACAAGAATTGGCAGGATCATTGGGAGTGGCGCAACAAGTCATTTCAAAACGCCTGAAAGCCATGGAAATGATTCAGAAACAAGGAAATTGGTTGCCGTACGAGTTGAAGCCGAGATATGTCGAAAGGTGTTAGTTTGGTTGTGAACAGCTGCTTGCAAGACAAAGAGAGAAGGAATTTCTGCATCGCATTGTGACTGGAGACAATAAATGAGTTCATTACGATAATCCCAAGCGCAGAAAATCATGAGGATATCCCGTTAATGTTTCCACCTCAGCGGCCAAACCGAATATTCACGGTTCCAAGGTTATGCCCAGTATTTGATGGGACCTGCTCGGCGTAGTGTAGTATGAGTTGTTAAAACCGACTGAAACAATCACAGGTGCGTTTGAGCCGAGTATTAAAAGACAAACGTCCGCAATACAACGAAAGACATGATAAAGTGATTCTACAGCATGACAATTCCCGACCCCATGTAGCGAAAGTGATCAAGACATACTTGGAAACGTTGAAATGGGAAGTCCTATACCCCACCTGACGTATTATCCAGACGTTGCTCCCTCGGACTATCACTTGTTTCGATCAATGGCACACGGACTTGCTGACCAGTACTTCCGGTCTAATGAAGAAGTAAAAAATTGGATCGATTCGTGAATCGCTTCTAAAGATGACCAGTTTTTTCAACGCGGGATTCATAAGATGCCCGAAAAATGGGAGAAAGTAGTGGCCACCAATGGATAATACTTGATAATACTTCTAATACTGAATCATAAATGTATAACCAGTTTTTTTACAATAAAGCCTCGAATTTCGGAAAAAATGGGGGATCAGTATTTTACGCCTATGTATATTGTCTGAAATTCACTTGTCCGGTTCTTTTTTTCAATTTGAAAAAAAATTAGGGAAGGCATTCATAAAGGATGACAAAACTGCAAAATTTTAAATAATTCTACCAATAAGTTGAAGATTTATCGAACTCATATGAAATGACCTTTCAAGGGATTCCAAAAAAAATCAGATGGGTACAAAGTTAAAAGATACTTTTCAAATTTTTTCTAGAAAAATTTTTCTGGTAAAGAATCCTCATAAAGCTGTGCTGTGGCTTAAGAGAATCTCATTCACTGAAAGGCTGGAAATGGACCTCTTAAATTGTTATTTAGTTGAAAATTAGTATTTACATATGAGAACAATAACAAATAATATAACATATAATAATGTTGCAATATGTATTTTTCAGGATAAATAAATGTATCATAACAGATCCTTGGAGAGATAAGGTCCATAAAAATCAAGATTTGGAGTAGTCAAGAACTGAAGGAGAGAAAGAGCTCAATCCTCCAAATATTTATTGTAATATTGTATTTTGAACAGTAATAAAAACTTATTGAATACTCTTCTTCATAAACTATCTTTTAAAAAATATACCTCTATTATCTGGATTCAATTATTCTAAAGATTTTGATTTTACTATATGATCAAATTGATAGGTGAGTTGAATTGAACTTAATAGCTAAATTAAGTAGGTATAATGAAATTAAGGAATGAAATACAATAAACATAACTGATTCTATGAATCTATTCAAACATTAAAATTGTTTTTAAAAACGCTTTTTCATTCTTCTATCAATAAAATTCATTTGTTTGTCAAATTATTACAAATCAATACAAATAATAGAACAACACAAATAGGTGATTACTAAACAATATACCTACTTTATGAAAATTATTCTCATTCAAAGTCAAAAATTATAAATATGTTTTTTCTACTTCATTGAAAAACTTCATTTTCGACACATAAAGAGGGGAGGAGAAGTACCATTTTCCTACCTGACTACCTTAAAGGTAGTAGAAAAAACTAGATATATCGCAGGAGAAAAATACTTTTCCTCTTTTGTATCTAAATGTCTATTTTGATAAATTGTTCCTTTCAAAAGAAAGCGAAAGTTATATTCGAAATGTTCCGTACTGAAAAATATATCGAATATGACATTCGATTTCTACACTCCGTTTATTTCTACAAATGTGATGTAGAATAAGGTCTAGCATGGGATGCATAAACATTTTTTTATTATAGATCGCTAAGGTGATTTGTAACCTTTTTCGAATTCGAATAATTAATTGAACTCGAAAAATTTTAATTTTTGTAATTTGTATAATTTCTGATGAAAAATATAGATGACAAGAAATAATAACAATAAATGAGTTTATTCCAATACTATATTTCCGTTATTTCAGTATTTTTGTTCATGTATTTACTCATAAATAGGCTTTGAATAAATACGCATAATATGCATTGAAAAATTGTTTATTACTTTTAAATTAAACATTTTTGAAGGTTATATTGGTTTATTTACAATGAATTCTGACATGATATAATGAATTTTCGAATATAAATTCACGCCTAACACCACCTAAAATATTTTTAAATTCTGAGAAATAAAATTCTCCTATTATTTTATTTACCTATCAAAAATATTTTTAACAATTTGTATGTTTTCTAAAGAAAGTTTCTTGGTTTCCATTTTCAAAATATTCTAGGGAAAACTTATTCTGAATAATGTAAAATTACTTAGCAAATGAATTTGATTTATAAATAAGGAAATGTAGAATCAATTGTAATTGTTTACTGAATAATATACAAAACAGTATGTTGAAATAAATCTAAAAACTTTTGGAAAAATTAAGAAAATGTGATATGCTAAAATGTAGCTGATAAACAAAAACAATATATCAAGACTCCTAAATTTTTTTGATTCTTAATATCTAGATTTATGCTTAGCATAAAATTTTAAAATGTCATCATTCTTTTTCAATTTTTCTTTTTCATAATCTGAATCGGAAGAACTATCTTTCCTAGATTTTTTATTTTTTTTACTTTTATGTTTTCTTTCATATTTTTCTTCTTTAGATTTTTCTTTTTTAGTATACTTCGTCTTATAATCATCATCTGAATATCTGGAATATTCTTTTTCACTTCTTCTTTTTTCTTTCGTATATTGTAATCTATTGTCACATTCTTCTGAAGAGCTCCTTACTTTGCTTCTATTTCTTGAATTTGATTTGTTTTTGTCACATTTTTCCGATGAATCCTCTGATGCACTTCTATTCTTTTTTTGTGATTTTTTCTTTTCATAATATTCATGGCGGTCTCTTGATCGGCTTCTCTCATACCTTTTGTTTTCCCTTCTTTTATATGGTTCTGATGAGTCACTGCTACTTGATCTGTATTTTTTCTTTGACTTTTTAACATATTCTTCTGAAGATTCTCTGTTATAATGAAGTGATTTATCTTTATTTCGTCTACTGTATTTATCTCTCTTTTCTTTATGACTTTTCTTTGACTCTTTCGGATAACTTGAATCTTTTGTAGTTCTCATTTCATTATTTTTTCTTTCAAGTTCATCATCACAAACTTTTTCCATTTTAACAAATTCAACAGACTTATCATGTTCAATTTTCACTTTGTAATTGTCAGGTGATTCTTCTGACAATATTTTCTCTTTTTTTAATATTTGTGAGTCATTAGATGCATACTTTTTCCCTGAAGAATGTTTTCTTTCAGTAATTGAATTGTTGTCTTTTGAAGAACCTTTATTTTCTTCTATTTGTTTATATTGCTCATACTTTGCATTATCTGTGAAGGAGACAATGATGGAATAATTACAATTGATAATTAGATCAATTTATCAAGATTATATCAAAAAGGTACTTTCATTACTTACAATTCTCAATACTTTCTTAATATGTATTAAGGATTGCATTGTTGCACATAATAATAACTTGATTCTAACATTTGATAAAACATACTTGATCAAGACAGAGAAAACATCACAATTTGTTAGTTATACAATTCACAATAATTCTTCAACATTTTGTGTTTTTACGAAATACCTCAATTTTTTATATAAAATCAATCACACTCCAATTATCCATTTAGCCTCATCAAATATGATTAAATATCTCAAAAATCAATGAAATTGGCTATAACACAAGAAGTTTTTTGTGCAAAAAATTCCCTACTGTGGGCGTGGTATCAATAAAAAAGTAACTCCAATATTCAATCAGAGAAGGCAACTGATTCGACCATTAAGAACTTCAAAATGAAAGAAAATCAGGTTTGATAAATTTCTTATTTTTTGTTGTTATCTTGTTAGCCATGATATTGAGGCCGAAAACTAGCAGCTAGTACAAAAGTTGATGTCATTCGCAAGACCTCTGGGGTAGTTTTTGCTGAAGAGAAAACACAATCATTCATTTTTCATTGATAAACCAATTGAAAAAATATGAATGATATTGTTTACCTAAGAATAGTTATGTTTATCTGTTTACTACGCCTGCAGTAAGGAATTTTTTGGCAATTCTTGTGTTATAACCAATTTCATGCGCTTTTGTTATAAATGTAATCAAATTTGATGAGGCTAAAGGATAACTGGAGTGTGATTGATTTTTTTTTTTGAATTGATATATTTCGTAAAAACACAGAATGTTGATTCGAAGAATTACCGTCAATAATTCGACCATGTGTTATTTTTTGTTGAAAATCACATGTAGAATCTCGCCTTGAAGTTTTGGACTTTTTAAAGTAGACACCCTGTATACTCTCATTTTTTTCTTCTTCCACCTTTATTTTTATAGGGTCAAAAAATATAGAAAATTTAATGCACGGTTAAGTATGGAGAAAGTGTCCTCTACGAATTATATTCAAACTAATACCAAAATTTCTCATCTTTGAACATTATCTATCTATCACTTTCAAAAATTCAACTCTATCTTTTAAATGACTAACACTTGCACTGACACTTTCTTGAACAAATCTTATTTTGATCTCTAGTATTATCTGATGCTCTATGGCCAATATGTTTACAGTGTTTACCTTGAATGATTCTAAACATTTGTTATTAATAGCGTATTCGACTTAGCATTGAAAAATATAGGTTATCAGAATTAACCTGAGCTACAGAAATAATAAATAATTATTATCATAAACTATAGATATATTTCCAAAAAAATTTTTGAACATGAAATGAAATCAGTCTCAACATTCGGGACAATTTCAATTATACAAATAAACTCATAAGAGGGCCTATGCTGTGATAGGATTCTGATTTAAGTGAATCTTGATGAAAACGTTTTGAAAGGTCATTTGTTTAATGGAGTTATATGGTAAATTCTAAATTAAATTTTCAACCCAATCCTAAACATGGAAATATCAAGAAATATTTAACTTCCTCTTATTACTCACTGATAATCTTCGATCCACAGACAAAATCATCTTTACTTATTGGTACAATGAATAGTTGATTTATGGTTACAATTTCATTATCATTACTTATTTTCACAACCACTCTTCCTGACCATTCATCACAAAATTGAACCTAGAAGGATAAAAGATTGAAAATCTGGGAACCTATCAATAAACATAACACAGGGTCTTTATGAATTATTGTAACGTTATAGTATCCTTTGAAATATACTTTACCAAAAAGTATCAATCACCCTATAATATATTATTATTTATTAATGTTAGGCTATCGATTTGGGAACATTCCTATTCCATCTTCAAGCCGGCTGAAAGTACACGATTTTATAATATTTTAATTTGCTATGATTAATTTATGTATTCGATATGGAATATTCAGGGTTAAGTTAAGAGTATGCAACTTACTGTCGTATAGAAGTCAAAATGGATTTCGAACAAGAACATACTATGGAAGAATTAATAACTAATATTCTTTACCCTTTTCCAGTTAGTCTGGCAAATATATAAAATACCGAAATTAACAATTCAAATTTTGCAAACTCTTTGTTCGCAAATTCACAATAAATAAAATGTAGGTATTTTAGAGGACACTATGATGTTACAATAATTCAGAAAGACACTGTTTTTCATTTCAGTTGCTACAAATGAATGAATACTGACAATAAAACCCTTCAAGAAATATTCACTCTCTACTGATTAATTAATTTGGTCAGAGTAGGATGCATCCTTTAAGAATTGTATGATGATATTTTGAATGTCAATCTTCACTGAAGAGTTAAAATACTCTCAGCTTGTTTCTTGAAGGAAAATCCAAGCAAATGTTAACTAACCATTCGTTAAATCTAGTACAGAAATATGAAAAGTGAAGCAAAATTATCATGCTAAGTGTATTGGTTGAGGTATAATAATAATAATGTTTATTTGTCCCAGATTTCTGCCAGTCTTCGGTTCCTATTCATTCACAAAAACTTTATGTGACTTCATTTTTTATTGGTCTATATTGGCAATTCTAATTCAGATAATCTCAGAACCAAGTTCATAATTATTCAATAAATACTTACTTCACAAAATTTGCCTATGTGCGAACCAGCAGTTATTTTGCCATAAGCTCCTTTGGCAAGAACAAGTTTTTTACCATTTTTGTCGAAGACGTCTTTAGTTTCTACCTCTACAATTTTTTGTGCCCCTAAGCCTAGACCTTTGGGTCTAAGATCAGGTTCAGGAGGTTTATTGATTGATCTGAAAATTCATTACTGAAAACATTCTCCAATAAATATAAATGAAAAATTATTTACTTGGTTTGATTTTTTCCACAAAACATTCCTTCTTTCCAACCCATACCTCTTAAACAGGCTAATCCAAAATCTTCAATTGGAACATTGTCATAATCTTCCATAGATGGTTCTACACCTTCTTGAATAGTTTCAGTTACGTCAAGGGGCAATGAATGTACCTTTGTAGTATCTTTATCCTGTGCTAATTTGTTTCGCGCCTCTAAAAAAAAAGTCAATTTTCAAGCACTAAATCCTTATAAATTAATTTGGAAAGTTAAGTGAGGATTTATTGACCTCTTAAAAGCTGCCTTGCCGCTAATTCCTCAATTGTCAGTTCAGAGTCTGGCCGTAAATCTTCATCGCTTTTTTCTGTTTTAATTTTTTTACTCTTCTGACTTGCACGTTCGATTTGACTGACTATATTGTTCGCATTTCCTCTGATAGGTATAATCAGAGGAGATTCTTCAACTTTTTCGATTGCACTACAAAGATTCAGAATTAATTTTTAACAATTAAGGATAAATGAAGTTCCTTACTTTTTTACTTTTATTTCTGCACCTTCCAAGCAATCTATTAACTCTACAGATTCATTTTTTTTCGGTGGATTAAAAAGTACATTTGTCTTTTTAGATAGTTTACTGAAGCCAAAGGATATTTTCTTATCAGAATTCATTTTTATAGATGTAAATATTATTATTCATTGTATTATTTGGAAATAGGTTAGGTTTCATCCACAGATTACGGATTATCCGTAGTCTGTGGTTTCATCAGACTTCAACCACAGAATAATAAATATATAAGAAACATAGACCTAATATCACAATTGATATTAGGTCTATGATAAGAGTACGTTTATGAACGTTTTAGTATTCTGTGGTTGAAATTGTCAACCTAAATTTACGTTGTCATTGTCAAGTTGACAACGTAAACATAAATACAGAACTCTTCAATGATATTGATATCAACATCAAAGATCAATTTCTGTTTTTAGTTTTATTCAAAATTCTGTGTCTAATGACCAATGGCAACCAAAAAAAATGATCGTTTCCCTAAGTTCAAACCGAAATTTATTAAAGGACTTGCGGAAAGAAATAATGAAGTATGTCTTTTGAAAATTTTGTATTTGCAGCGATATATTATGTTTGATGAATGTTATCATGTAATTATTGAAAGTTTACAAGTAGTTATCGTGCATATCTCATAAAAGTTCTACTTCTAAACGAATTATGTACATGATACTATAATAACTACAATACTACATATTGCAACATTATTATGAGTGTCATATGGTATTGGTACATGCTTACTATAGAAAACGAGTTCTTTACCAGTTCACTTAAGAAGTTATAGGGTGGCCTAGGCAATATTTCTATACATGAATACCACTCCTGGACAGATAGAACGTCAAAGATAATTCATTCAAATTCAAGAGGAATAAATCGATAACTTGATCCTGCTCTATAATATCAGATAAACATAGAATACAATAACTTTAAAATCTTCTTTAAGAAAATTCATACTATTTCCTGAAAAATTATCAGGTATCTCTTGAAAATTAAGGCAATTATGTCATTTTAGGGAACATCATTAATAATTAATTCATAATAATATTAATATGTTTACCAACCTGCATTTGGATATGATGACGGGTTGAGTTTATACCCTTGCCCTATTGTTTATCGGACATATTTGCATGGATCTTTAATTTAATTTTTAATCCATTAATTCATTTGAATGTTCAATTTACTTAATTATACTTCAAAAGTTACATATACAAAATATTTAGATCATTAAATATTTGGTTGCTTGAGCTAATTTTTTTCCTCGTTTAAGATTTCATGTTCCCAATTTCATTGTGATATATATTTGCAGGCCGATATAAGAGAAGATGAAGAACAATCAGAAAAACTACAAGAAATAATAGACTTACTTGTAGCTGCTGGATATTTTCGAGCTAGGATTAAAAACTTATCACCTTTTGATAAAGTTGTTGGGGGCATGACATGGTGTATAGAATTTTGCAACATTGAAGTCGATGTGGATTTACTTTTCCAGGAGAATTCAACTATTGGCCAAAAAATGTAATAATTTTGATTTATACTACACAATTTTCTGAATACTTGGATTTTAGTGCTTTGACTGAGAAAATAGTTGCAGTCTTACCACAAATTCATTGCCCACATCCAATCGAACCACATCAAATACAAGGATTAGATTTTATACATATATTTCCAGTTATACAAGTAAGAAGTCTATTTTATTTTAGGAAGTAAATATCAGAACAATTATAAAATAGAAATAAGCTAATCACAACTTCTGGGTTGAAATAATTGAAATATTCCTTTAACCACTTCCAACAATTCAAACATTAAATTTAATATAAAATGGATTGTTTTGGATAAAACTTGTATATCCCAACAAGGAATATATATGATATTCGGCTGGTACCAAATAAAGATAATTTTACTATGGATTTTTCATATTCCAGTGGTTGCTGAAACGTTCAATGGAATATAGGAAAGATGTCTCAAAATTTTGCTATTCGTATGCATTGAACCAGTTCGAAAAAAACTTTTATCCAAACCATGGACTTACTGACAAGCAACAACAACTTTTGCACAATATAAAAATGGTGAATGAAGTGTATAAACCTCATAGAGTGTTTAAAAAGAAGAGCATAGTACCTTACAAGGATCTAAACTCCAAGGTTCAAATAACATTATTAGAATATGGCTACAGAAGTGATATATCACAAACTCGGGACAATATTGAAGAGAATCCCAACTTCCAGGAGGATGTGAGTTTTTTAAATGTTTTCAATGTTTGATAGAATTAATTTGAGTTATTGAGAAAATCTCAAAAACTCAATTTATTGTGTAATCAATCATCTTGGTTTGTTTTGCACTTTATTGAAATTGTCTCTTGCTTCTAATTTTTTTCAGTACTCTGTGAAATAACTTTTGGTTCTCCTACAAATTTTTCTCTTTTTTCCTTATTCAAAATCTTTCCAACTTTTCCCTTTATTATTTTTTGTTTGAATCTTTATAATTTTTCCTTGTATTTCTCATAGTTATATTTGCTTCTATTTTTCATGTATCCTTGCCATCTTTTCTTCTTCTCTTTAATCTGTTTTTTAATTTTTCATCACATCAGGATGTGCATTTTCCTTTTTTCTGATTTCAATTTCCTCATGTTATGCCTGAATTTATTTCACAAATCCTCCACTCAAAATTAAATGACAGTTATTCTATTTCCCCTTTTTAATTATGTCTGAATAACAATTCGCTACACAGAAGCTTCAGATTTTACATTTTGAATCAGATATTCGAAATGTAAAATATTAAGCAGCTACTCTATATAAGGAAACAATTGTTATTTATACCTATAACACAGGCCAACAAAATGAAAAAAAAAATTTGGTGCCAGAAATCTAACACCTGATTTTAGATGTTTTTAATGTGCTGATTCCAAAAATGCCACCAGATTTTTTTTATCAGCTCTAGTTTTTGAGATACATGTTACAGGTTAAATGATATATTTTTTTCTGATAAAGGACAACAAATAAAGAGATAAATATGTACTTAATCGTCAAAATAGAAATTTCCCAGAATCTAATTAGCCAAATGGATACCTGGAATTGTCCCTGACCCAATGTTCCTATACTAGGAACTACTCAATACAATGCGCTCTTAATTACTTTTATACCTGTAATTGCCTATGACCCGATCCTTCTATACCTGCTTGGCTGTACTTGATTTAGTATATTACTGAGTTTTCCCAAGTAAAGTTGTGCTATCATTTTGTGTAAATTTTGGTCGTTTTGTAGTATCAAGACACTAAACTGAAACAATGGCATCCACAAGCAGACGTACCTGTGTAAATCATCCCGATGTTTTTTGTTATGTGTGTGGTAAATACACTTTGAAAGAGAGCAGAAAAACGATTTCTGACTTTGTGAAAAGAGCTTATTTAGCCTATTTTGGCGTTCATTTAGGAGATCAAGATAAATCTTGGGCCCCACATTTCATATGTAAAACATGTGTTGAACATTTGCGACAGTGGACAACTGAAAAGAGGAAGTGCCTAAAGTTTGGTGTACCAATGGTTTGGAGAGAACCGCGGAACCATCATGACGACTGCTATTTTTGTCTCGTTAATATTAAAGGCATAAATAGAAACAACAGACACAAATGGACATATCCTGATCTAGATTCTGCAAGAAGGCCTGTAGTGCATTCGGAACAAATACCCGTTCCATCATTCAGCAGTCTACCCGAACTGACAGAAGATGATACAGAAACATCAACGTCTGACGAAGTTAAAAGAATTCAATCAGAAAACGACAGCGATTTTGAAGCAGATTTATCAACTCCGCAGTGTTTCAATCAAGAAGAACTAAACGATCTTATAAGAGACCTGAATCTCTTAAAGGAATCCGCTGAATTACTTGCATCCAGATTAAAAGAAAAAAATCTACTTTGTCGAGGTACTAATATTACATTTTATCGTAAAAGAGATAAGGATCTGCTGCCTTTTTTCACTCAGGAAAATGACTTGGTTTTCTGTAACAATATAAAAGGGCTCTTAGAAAGAATGGGTTTGCCTGAATACACTCCAGATGATTGGCGCCTTTTTATTGACAGTTCAAAACGTAGTTTAAAATGTGTTCTTTTACATAACGGTAACAAATATGGTTCAATTCCTATTGGTCATTCTACTACCATGAAGGAAGAATATGAAACAATAGCATTAGTTTTGAGAAAAATTAAATACGAAGAACATCAGTGGTCATTTTGTGTTGATTAAAAAATGGTTAACTTCCTCCTTGGACAGCAGAGTGGTTATACAAAATATCCTTGTTTTTTGTGCCTTTGGGACAGCAGAGCTAAAAATGAGCACTGGGTTAACAAAAATTGGCCTTCAAGAGATGTCATGATTCAAGGAATACAAAACGTGATCAACGAACCTTTGGTTTCAAGAGAAAAAATATCTTACTTCCGCCCTTGCATATCAAGCTAGGCCTAATGAAGCAATTTGTGAAGGCCTTAAATCGAGATGGAAATTGTTTTTGGTATTTGTCACGTAAATTTCCTGGCATTAGCACGGAAAAACTAAAAGCTGGTATATTTGATGGTCCTCAAATAAGGCAACTTGTTAAAGATCCACAATTCACCACATCAATGAACGAGACTGAATCTAACGCTTGGAGTTCATTTGTTCAATTAGTACAAAATTTTCTTGGCAATCATAAAGCAGAGAATTACGTAGAATTAGTGGAAACTATGCTTTCAAATTTTAATATTCTCGGCTGTAACATGAGTATAAAAGTTCACTACCTCCACAGCCACCTAGATCGTTTTCCAGAAAACTTAGGTGATTGTAGTGAAGAACAGGGGGAAAGATTCCACCAGGATATTAAAACTATGGAAGATCGTTATCAAGGACGATGGGATAGCCACATGATGGCGGACTACTGCTGGAGCCTTCAGCGAGACTGCCCTAGTAAACTCCATTCTAGAAAATCGTATAAAAGAAAATTTGTATGTGATTAGTGACTAATGTAATTATGTGAATTAAGTTTTTGCAATAAATACTTAAATCCATGTGTCTTTGTTTTTTTTAACTGTCAATAGTAATATTATATATTATAACAGTTATAACGTAAATTATATACACAATTTCTTAAAAAATCTCAAAAACTAGATCTGATAGACAAAATCTGAGAACTTTTTTACATTCTGCATCCAAAAATTACTCAGGGACAGTTAAAAAATCGCTGGCACAAAATGTGTGTTGGCCTGTGTAATTAAAAAGTGGAAACAGAATAAGTGTCATTTAATTTCGATTCAAATGAATTTCCATCTAGTAAAGACCAAATTAACCCAATGTTAGGAATATTGACCAACCTGACATCATTTTATATGAGTAATATTATTAGTTATCTTCATAAGTTGCTTTTTACATTTGATTTTCAAGTTTTCTACAGGTGATTAATCATATGATGGACAATTTAGGACAAATAACCCAGGTAAGGATAACTTATGTGATTTATCATCATTTGACACTTATCAATCTACTATTTGAGGACACCAGTGATTATGACGAAATAGCAGAAGAAGATCGTGAAAAAATTTCAGAGCATTATAATAATCTCAAAAAGGACTTTGAGGTAAAGATTTTACTAATTTCAGGTTAATATGTTAATTTTTTAAAATTTTTATCACAGAATGCTACTTCTCCATCTGGTGAAGAAAATCAAGTTTCTAATTTGATGGAAAAAAAGGAAGATATCACAAAGAATTTGAAGAAATCACTTTTGAATCAATCTAAGATTAAAGAGAGCATAGAAAAAATAAAGGAATCAATAAGAGAAATAAAACTGGAACAATGCAATATTAATGAAGCCATAAAATCTTTGGCCACTGACGAAAACAATTCTGAGTGAGTTTGGATAGATTTATCTATTGAAAGAGTAAATACCTCTGTATCCTCTCATTTTAGGAAATCAAACGCTGTTGAAGAATTGCTGCTTCATGGGGACAATTTGGAAAAACAGAGACAAGAATTTGAAGAGCACTGCAAGAAAGAATCACATTCTTTAACAACTTCTATTGAGTGAGTTTTTCATTTATTATTTGTAAAAATATACCTTTGGAATTCGCCAAAGAAAAAAAAATATAACATCTAATATTCAACCAATGTCATGCAATTTACAACGTCTGTTTTAAGGAAAATCGAGACAAAATCTGCATCAGCAGATAGCAAATGCGAGGAGCTCGATCATCGCATTGAAGATGAACATGAAAAACTGAAGGTTCTAAGATTACAAGTAGCTAAAAAAAACAGAGCAATATCAACATTGCAACGAAGAATAGATGAAATTCCTAGTCGACCCGAGTTGTCTCAGTATCAGAAAAGATTCATTGAACTATACAATCAAAGTATTATTGTTTTCCGTCAAATCTGTTTCATTGCTAATTTCATTTATAGTTTCAGCGAAGCATAAGGAAACTAAGCAATATTACTCACTTTACAATACTTTGGAAGATACTAGACAGTATATGAAGAAAGAATTATCTTTATTGAATTCTGTAATTGACAATTATCCTGAGTAAGTAGAGTTAACACTTTCAATTGTATACAGGGTGAGTCATTGATTGCAACAATTAGAATATGATTAGATTAGATATGATTTTACTGATATAATAGGTTGATTTTTTTAAGCTTTCGGAATTTTCTGTGGCTAAATTGTCATTTGATTCAAATTGTAGAGCAATGCGTTCGAAAGAAGGCAAAGAAGAGTTTCTCCAACAGTTTTCAAATATTCTTGAAGGTATCAAACAATCTAAATTGAAATTAGAGCAACGTCTATTACAAGAAAAAAAGAAACGAGACGAAATGAGTGATTCCCTACATGGTTACATAGAACTGAACAGAAAATATGCAAATGCTATAAAGGAGTTAAAGATGGAATTTCAGAAGAATGAGGAAATTATAAAAAATATAATGTAATTTTTTTCATTTAGTGGAATAAGCTGTAAGTGTCATTGATGCTTCATGGTTCATGCTTCATTTTATGCACATAGTATGTTGAGTATGACCAATAAAAATTATTCATTGATATATTTTTTTTTTGTCAGAAATGATTTTTTACTGGAAAACTCCACTTTATATTCACAATAGGAATTTGAAATTCACAAATGTTTCTTTATTTGATGTATTTGGTTTTCATACACGTCAGTAATCTCTTTCAAACCTGGCTTTACAGAGGAACTACAATTTTAAAAGAACAAATAATTTTATATCCACACAGTATTTTATTTGAGAAATACAACAACTACGCAGTAGATTATACCGGGTAATAATCAGTTAAAATCTCTTATGGAAAGATGTTGATAGTTTTGAGAGGGAAGTCCAATTATGCTACAACCTCTTCCATTTCCTTCACCCTTGGAAGGAGGGTGGTCAACTTTGGAAATGAAAACCCTTGTTTTATTTCAGATTTTAGGGCAAAACTTCTGTACGAACAATTTTTCAGCAATCGGCTACCCATCCTTGGTACAGAAAGACTAGTCGCTCCAAATGATCTTATTAAAAAAATCTGGATCTGCATGATGTTTTCGCAAAATTTGCCGGCAAAATTGAATTTCGTTGAGGTGAATAATTATGCGAGTAATATTTTCGCACATAAACAATTGTCATTGTTCACTAAGTAATGCAACATCGAAGATTTCTTAACAGAATTGACAAACTTGATTTTGTCAGAAACGTAACCATTTGGATAAAAACAGCCATATCTTTTTTCTTTGAATAACAAATGACTTGTGTGATACCTCTTTGAAATCACTATAAAATAGACAATTTATTGGTGTAATGTGCAGCAATAGCTCGGTACATTTTGGTTCCACTACGATGGGCTAAACTTCATGAACAAAATAATCCATTACCAAAATATCCAATAAAATATTTCTCATAGCCCCTCCTTAAAATATTCGGAGGATGTTATTAATGTAAACGTTGAAATCATTCTTCAGCAATATTTTACTGAAAAAATTAACCAAAAAGGTGTAAAATTGTACCAACCGTAAGGACAAAACTATTGAAAGGGGCAAAAATTCATTACTTTCCAAAGAAAAAAATATCTCGAAAACGCTAAGACTTTTATAATAGAAATTTTGTCATAGCTGGTGGGTTATCCTTTGATCTACATTCTCCCTCGGTTTGACGTGGTCTTTACGGGACACCCTGTATATTGGTTCTCTAGAACAAGAACAGTACAAACATTGAGCTTTTGATCTCACAGGAATGTCGGTTTAAAAAAAAATTGGAGATTTTAAGCATATAAGAATTTTATGTTGATCATTTATTTCGTACATCATTAATGTTTTTAGTCTTCAACGCGGTGCTAAAGTGATATGGGTAGGAAAATGAGGTTGAAAGGGATTATGCGTTAGAAGCCACTCTGCAAGAAATACCACTGGATCACTGGGTTTCATTCTTGCCAGGACAGTCAATCCTTTTAGAAGAGTTGGATTTACATACGTGTTGATATAATTTTTCACATCTACTTCATTCTTCATGAGCGGATCAATATAACCTGAAAGGCGTAGATTTGTGATTCGAAGAGAGTTTGAAATATCTTTATTTTCATTATTAAAAACACATATGCCAGCTAAGCTTTGGAAACCTGTCTTCTGATGTCTTATTATTAGGTGTACAACTTTGCTTCCACAGTTTTCCAATAGCTAGGTGACTGTAGCGATAAGTGGTAGTCGAAATAAGTAGATCGTAGATATCATACGACAAGCTTAGGTATTCGTAAACATAACGCCATCGAAATATTAGTCGATTTGTGTCTGCATCTTTAAGTTATTCTCGATTAAACATGTCAGCTTACGAGCCAAATTCTCGTCATTTGCGGTAGGTTTTAATTTTCTGCTTCAATATGAAGAAATCTGTGGCTGAGGCTTATCGAATGTTCTCAAATACCTATGGTGAGGCCTCTATTAGTGAAAGAACGTGCCGCGAGTGGTTTCAAGAACGGTGATTTTGACGTCGAAGACCAGCATGGCGGTAGAGAAGGTTTTCGAAGATTCAGAATTGGAGGCCTTACTTGATCAAGACTCGTGTCGAACGCAACGAGAATTTGCAGGATCATTGGAAGTGACGCAATAAGCCATTTCAAAACGCCTGAAAGTCATGGAAATGATTCAGATACAAGGAAATTGGGTGCCGTACGAGTTCCAGCCGAGATATGTTGAACGGCGTTGGTTTGCTTATGAACAGCTGCTTGCAAGGCAAAGACGGAAGTGTTTTCTGCATTGCATTGTCACTGAAGACGAAAAATAGGCTCATTACGATCATTCTAAGCGCAGAAAATCATAAGAACATCCCGGCCATGCTTCCATGTTGACTTCCAAACCGAATATTCACGGTTCCAAGGTCATGCTCAGTATTTGGTGGGACCAGCTCGGCGTAGTGTATTATGAGTTGTTAAAACCGACTGAAACAATCACAGGCGATTGTTATCGAACGCAAGTAATGCGTTTGAGCCGATCATTGAAACGGTCGCAATACAATGAGAGACATAAAAAGTGATTTTATAGCATGGCAATGCTCGACCTATTGTTGCGAAATTGGTCAAGATATACATACTTGGAAATGTTGAAATGGGAAGTCCTACCCCACTCGCCGTATTCTCCAGACGTTGCTCTCTCGGACTATTACTTGTTTCGGTCAATGGTACACGGCCTGGCTGACCATCACTTCCGGTCTTATGAAGAAGTAAAAAATTGGATCGATTCGTGGATCGCTTCTAAAGATGACCAATTTTCTCAACGCGAGATTCGTACGCTGCCCGAGAGATGGGAGAAAGTAGTAGCCAGCCATGGACAATACTTTGAATCATAAATGTAGAACCAGTTTTTTACAATAAAGCCTCGGAATTCGGAAAAAAAAACGGAAGTAAAGTTGTACGCCTATTTAACGGGTGTTTTTTTTCGAGGTATATAACTTTAAGTTGGCATTACTGTTCAAGATGGCGACCGATTTAACAGCTGTCAAGTGATTTATTCTCAGTTTGGTTTGGCAATTCATCATGAATAGACTCACGCCTAAACAACGCTTGCAAATAGCGCAATTTTATTTCGAAAATAATGGTTCTGTGCGCAATACGTATCGCGCACTACTCCATTTTATTTTCTTTAGCGATGAAGCGCACTTCTGGTTAAATGGCTACGTCAACAAACAAAACTGCCGCATTTGGAGTGAAGCTAATCCTCAAGTGTATGTCGAAACACGGTTACACTTAGAAAAACTGACTGTTTGGTGCGCTTTATGGGCTGGTGGAATCATTGGTCCGTACTTCTTCAAAAACGATGATGGCCAGAACGTTACAGTCAATGGTGATCGGTATAGAGCCATGATTACTAACTTTTTCATTCCCGAATTGAACAACCATGATGTCCAGGTGGTGTGGATCCAAAAAGACGGCGCAACATGTCACACAGCTCGTGCCACAATCGATTTATTGAAAGACACGTTTGGTGACCGCCTGATTTCACGTTTTGGACCTGTGAATTGGCCTCCAAGATCTTGTGATTTAACACCGCTAGACTACTTTCTGTGGGGCTATGTAAAGTCATTGGTCTATATGCGGATAAGCCACAAACCCTTGACCATTTGGAAGACAACATTCGCCGTGTTATTGCCGATATACGGCCACAAATGTTGGAAAAAGTCATCGAAAATTGGACGTCCAGATTGGACTACATCCGAGCCAGCCGTGGCGGTCATATGACAGAAATCATATTTAAAATGTAATGCCACAAGATTATCTTGCGGATAAATAAAATTCATGTCAATCGAATAATCCATCGTTGTTTTATTGCAATTTAAAGTTCTATAGCTCTAAAAAAAACACCCTTTATATATAATAAGTAATTCCCAATTTGATTTTTTTTCAATTCAATGAATATGTAGGTATATGAATAATTTAAACTCACAATCTGGAAAAAAATATGTGTTCTCCTGTTTTGCGTCGGGGAGGTTCTTCGAACCATGCAATCCATCAACAATTTCTCCGTGATGACCAAATTTTCTATTAATCCAGGAAGGAAAAAACCATTCACTCGGAAGTGTACCATCTGGCCCTATGATATTGTTCCAAATTTTCACTACGTCAATTCCGCCCAAAGATAATACTACGACTGGTGCCTGACTAACAGATACAACCCTATTTGGAAATCGGGGAGTGCCATAAAGGCTCGCATATATTTCTGAAGCTTCCTCTGGAGAAAGTTGTAGTTGCCGTTCCTAAAAAGGAGAAGAAGTAGAAAAATTAGTAGAATGTGAAGGTACGAAGGTGTTTATGTTTTTATTGATTTAAATATTAAATTGATACGGAATTGTGTACCTATAAGGCCAATTGAAAAGTCCCCGGTCTGATGCACAGATGGCGGTGCTAGCAATAAACCCGTATGATTTTTAGTTAGAACCAACCTTCAAACGACACGTGTCAAAATTTGACAGCAGTCCGACCATTAGTTTGTGAGATATTGCGTTGTGAGTGTAGCTACTTTTGCTATTTGATGATGGAAAAAAAATTTGTGTGCTGATAAAATATTGCTTTTTGAAAGGAAAAAAATCCAATTGAAGCAAAATATTTGCTTGATGAGGAGTTTTCGGGGTCTGCACCAGGAAAATCAACTATCATTGATTGGTATGCTAAGTTTAAACGTGGTGAAATGAGCACCGAAGACGGCGAACGCAGTGGATACTCAAAAGAGGCTATCACCGACGACAAAATCAAAAAAGTTCACAAAATAATTTTGAATGACCGTAAAATGAAGTTGATCGAGATAGCAGACATTGTGAAGATATCATCTGAAACGTGTACATCATATCATTCACGAATATTTGTACATGAGATCATGAGAAGGCTGGGTGCAAAATGGGTGCCGCGTGAGCTCACAATCGATCAAAAGCAACAACGTGTTAATGATTCTCAGCAGTGTTTCAAGCTGTTAAAGTGCATTAAACCTGAATTTTGCGTCGATATGTGACAATGGATGAAACATGGCTCATTCTGATTTTTGGGATTTATTCAAAATGTAAATGTCCATTTTAATAAGTCACTGTAGTATAATTCAGTTGAATAAATTTGTTCTATATACAATCAAATACTATCAGGCCCAAAATAATTTTAATTTTGACTAAATGTCAGTTCAGTTCAGTCAATTGTATTCTCAAGTTCTATGCTAAAGCCATATGGTTCATTTTTAGGTTCAATCTGAACGAATTGTCGCCACTGTGTTTTATTTAGTCACTGTACATTATAAAGGGTGTTTTTTTTAGAGCTATAGAACTTTGAATTGCAATAAAACAACGATGGATTATTCGATTGACATGAATTTTATTTATCTGCAAGATAATCAGTGGCATTACATTTTAAATATGATTTCTGGCTTATGACCGCCACGGCTGGCTCGGATGTAGTCCAATCTGGACGTCCAATTTTCGATGACTTTTTCCAACATTTGTGGCCGTATATAGGCAATAACACGGCGAATGTTGTGTTCCAAATGGTCAAGGGTTTGTGGCTTATCCGCATAGATCAATGACTTTACATAGCCCCACATAAAGTAGTCTAGCGGTGTTAAATCACAAAATCTTGGAGGCCAATTCACAGGTCCAAAACGTGAAATTAGGCGGTCACCAAACGTGTCTTTCAATAAATCGATTGTGCCACGAGCTGTGTGACATATTGCGCCGTCTTGTTGGAACCACAGCTCCTGGACATCATGGTTGTTCAATTCAGGAATTAAAAAGTTAGTAATCATGGCTCTATACCGATCACCTTTGACTGTAACGTTCTGGCCATAATCGTTTTTGAAGAAGTACAGACCAATGATTCCACTAGCCCATAAAGCGCACCAAACAGTCAGTTTTTCTGGATGTAACGGTGTTTCGACATACACTTGAGGATTAGCTTCACTCCAAATGCGGCAGTTTTGTTTGTTGACGTAGCCATTCTACCAGAAGTGCGCTTCATCGATAAAATGGACGTAGTGCGCGATTCGTTGTAATAAATGGGAAATTGGTCAAACCTTCTAAATTGAATCGAACCAAATTTTACACAGTGCGAGAGGTTCGAATTATCGATAATTCATAATTAAATCTTTCAGCAGTTTCTTTGTTCTGTATCTCAAGTATATTGATCATTAATGCCACATAAATTGAGTGGTCAACACGGTTTTCAAATTTGTCTTTCAAGGTTCAATACGCAGTTATGATGATCTAATATATTTGAACGGAATAATTCTTTGGAAAAATATTTGGTAAATAACATGAAATTGCTTTTAATTCCCTCAACTAAGCCCCTCTGTAAGAGATCAATTGGGAAAATGGATTAGAAAAATTAGGCAGTATCGATCGGGGACTCAGGGAAGTCAATAGTAACGGGAATATTACGTCGGTCGCGAAACCGGACTTAGAGTAGGTAAAGCAATTTTTTTTTAAGATAAGAGTCCTATTTTTTATGGTTGAGTTAAATAAAAAAGGAAAATTCAGCAGATGAGTGAGTTCAAGGAACTTCAAGTATTTAAGAAAGAAGAATTTGTTTTACTCTAAGAAAGGACGAGCTAGGTTATTCTCAGAAGTAGAAAACAGGGGTTTTTGATAAAGTTTCAATTTTGTTTTGTTATAAAGATAGATTAGCATTCAGTGCGTGATTCGGGGGTGAAGTGAATAAAAAAAAGAAATTACACGTCTCGTGTGAAAAGTTGAAAAGGAGTTTATTAAAACTAGGTATACCAACCTAGCCCCGCGGGATAAGGGCAAGTAACAGTTTAACGATCTTTTAGGTTTCTTTTTATTTTTGTCTTGTTGAGTAGTCCTGATTCTCCCAAATTCAATGTTCAATGAATAATTAGTGGATCATTTGAGATATATTTTTCTGTATTGAAAGTTTTGGCCGTTGAGTCAAATAGTACAAATTTTTGAATATTGTAAGTTTGTTTTTTGCTTTATTATATTTGATTTCAAAGAATCAATTGAGTTTGATTAACCTGGAAATATAATCCTGTCCTCAAGAAAGAAAAATCAACAAAAAGACCTGTCCCTAGTGCGACGGGCCGAACCCACAATAACATCATATCTTCTTTATTTTTAGTCAGTGGAAAGCCGCTCTTCCATTGACACATATATACCCCCAAAGAAGGGGTTTATTACAACGTATTCCGCACAGAACCATTATTTTTGAAATAAAATGGCACTATTTGCAAGCGTTGTTCAGGCGTGAGTCTATTCATGATGAATTGCCAAACCAAACTTAGAGTAAATCACTTGACAGCTGTTAAATCGGTCGCCATCTTAAACAGTTATGCCAACTTAAAGTTATATACCTCGAAAAAAAACACCCGTTACAAGCACGTGCTCTTTTTCTCATTTCTTCTGTTGTTACATTCCACCTGAAATGCACTCTCAATCTCTAATATCATATTGTTTTTCAACTTTTCGGGTTTACAAGTGCAAACAATGAGTCCGATTTTCAAAATTGTAACATTAGTATACTTGAGAATTGAAATTTTCAAAAACTCACAGCCAACACATCCAATCCATAATTTTTTATTGCTCTCAGTATTACGTCTTTGAAACGAACACTTTCCGGCTTGATGATAGCGAGTGTTCGTTGTAGCCTTGGACAAGTGCAGACCATCAAATCACCCCAGTAGGTTCGTTTGTTTGAAGCCACCAATCTCTCACTATCGGCGGTTTCTGAGCTTGCAGGCGTCAGGAAATGTTTTGTCGATGGACAAACGCACGTGTCCTATAAGTAAGCAATCATTTTGAAAAATGATTACCCAGAAAGGTGGAGGAAGTCTCACCGACAGTCGGCTCACCAAATCCGAATCACTCGTTAGTACCCAGTCCCATTCTTCATATTCTTTTCCATCTTCCCCAATTTTCTTAACTTTTTTTCTGATTTTTTTTCTTTTTTTGTCGATACCTTTTTTAGGTTTCACTTTCTTTGGTTTATAAACGTAGTGACCTCCTGGACACGGACACATTCCTGGTAGACAGTGACAAGAAGTCTGAAATTATAGTTCAACCAAAAGATTAACTTTTTTTCTGGGGATACTGTTCAAGGTCGCAGTGAGGAAGACTGCATAGTCAGTTGAAGATTTTCGAGGTCAATATACTAACTCACAAAGAAACTGCAATGCCCAGAAGGAGCTGTTTAAATTTTAAATTTTTTTTGGTAAAACATAGATAGTACAACAAGGAGTAAATGATTGAAATTTGGAGAAAAAACGGAGGGTTTAAAATTTTTTTAAATGAATTTGTTAGTAATGTGTTTGTCTACCGCGATTATCTATACACTCCCCAACACGACTCGGCATTGATGCAATAAGATGCTCCATTTCTTCTTGAGGTTGAGGGATACTATTCCAAGCTACCTTTACTTCATGTCTCAGAGCCGCCAAAGTCCGTGGGGGCTGGGGTAAATTTCCAAGCCTTCTACCCATGACGTCCCAAACATGCTCTATGGGAGAAACATCGGGGGATCTGGACGGCATGGCAAAATATTCACATGGGTCGCTTCGAAAAAGTTTAAACTAACTCTGGCAACATGAGGTCGTGCTTCATCTTGCTGAAATATTGGATTCTCAAGCCGGTTAAGGTAAGAGAGAACTTATGGCTGCACTCCACTATTTCTTGAAGGTAACGCAGCGCTGTCATGTTACCTCGAATAAAGACTAAAGTTGACCTACTTGCATGTGCAATAGCACCCCATACCATAACGCCTACTGTCCGGTGGACATGACGCTCAATATCAAACTGAGGTTCACGTCTTTCTCCTCGACGTCGTCTAACCCTTCTTCGGCCCTCAAGTGCAGCCAAGGAGAAAAGACGATCTGATGCCATTCCACATTCCAGTGTTGACGTTCTCTGCACCACTGTAATCGTTGCCGGCGATGCTCAACCGTCAGAGGTAACACAACATGGGGTCGATAATGCTGCAGTCCAAAAGACCTTATCCGGTGGTAAACCGTTCGAACAGTTACAGGATGGCCTTGTTCTCCTAACCACTCATCAGTCAAGGAACGAGTTGTCTCAAATCGGTCTCTAAAGGCCATAAGTCTTAGACGTCGATCTTGAACTTCATTTGTGTCCCTTCGACGTCCGGTGCCTACTCTTCTTCGATTTTGGGTATTATATTATCAAACCACGCTTGACAACATCTCATAACAGTAGTTGGGTTTCTGTTCGTACGGTTAGCGATTTCTCAAAATGACTACCCTGCCTCCCGTAGACCAATAATTCGACCTCTTTCAAATTCACTTAGCTGGCGATAAATTCCGCGTACACGTGCTCTAGGTATTTTAACAACAACGTCGACTTTGGATCTCCTTCGAACAGCTGGTTTGTTGTAAAATTTAAAAAACTTGCAAAAAACGACTATAATATAAGAATTGTTGACATGAAAAATCCTTCAAGATTTTTTCTCCAAATTCCAATCATTTAATCCTTGCTATACTATCTATGTTCTACCAGAAAAATTTTTAATTTGAACAGCTCCTTCTGGATGTTGCAATTTCTTTGTCAGTCTAGTATATTATTTGAAGAAAATACAAAAAGAAAAAGAAGTACAATTTCAAGTGTGCAATATCATACGATATTAATTATCTATCTGGTTATTGTATCAGCAAAAAACATTGGCTGCGTTCAGAGGACACAACAGTTGTAAAACAGTTGGAAAATTTTCGAATCTGATCAGTGAGCGAATGCTCAACATGTTCAGTGAGCGGACGCCATTTTTTTGAGCGATTTTAAATTATGCTCACTAAGCTCAACACTTTGTGAGAACTGTCAAAACAGAGGTTTTAGAGGTTAGGTATTTTCTAACCGTTCATAAAACCGCTCTCTGATCACTTAAGGATCTATGAGCGCTCAGTGATCAGATTTGCAACTGCTCTTTCCGCTGAACGCAGCCGAAAGTAACCCAAGGAGAATGCATGTCATCAAGGGAGAGTAGCGATATACCGGTTTCAGCCTTGTAAGGGATCATCAGTACCGCATAACTCAACCCAAGATGACGAACAAACCAAATAGCAGGCACCTTATTGAACGCTGGCAGACTCAGTATTTTCTTCATTCATTACCAGTGGACTAGTTTTCATTTTTTTGTTAAGGATTAATTCTAAAAATTTAAGTGAAATGAAACAAAAATGTGGAAGAATCATTGTAATATCTCGAGAAATAAAAAAGTTATGGGACTTTGAAGTTGCGCTTGGAAGAATAATTTCATAGTCTAGTGTGTGACGTCACGCCACTTACACGAGGCGACTGGTATTCGCAGAGTGCTTACGAATTCATTGGTTAACAATCACTTGTGCCGTTCATGTTGTGTTTTGTTCGTTACACGATGGCTGAAATAAAAAAAAATCCTACAAATATTGTATTGTGCCTATGTGTGCAAGCATGACAATTAAAAACCCCAATAAATTGTTTTTTCATGTACCAAATGACATGAATCAAAGGAACAAGTGGTGCAAATTAATGAGGCGTGACTTAATTGGACATAAAACTACTTCATATGTGTGTGAAGATCATTTTGATGTGAGTACCTATCAGTACTAGCTGTCTATTTCTGATGAAAAATATGAAAAATACTAAGGTGTAAGTTTGAAATAAGTTATTGAGTAAAAATAACTTTGTCCTTTCACGAGCCTCCTTCCATTATGGAGACATAAAAACAAAACTCGAGTTAAAACTACACTGTACAACTACAAACGGTGCGAGAGCCTTGGCGCGGCTAATTATTTAAACGTAATTTATGGTGTAGCGATCACAGGCAAGTGGCGTGACGTCACAGACGAGTCGGAGACCAAAGACGTTCCGCGCTAAAATACGTAAATTTAAATAATCTATTTCTCAGTCATTTATTGATGGATTTTCAAAATTTTTTCACCGATTTATCAGTTTTGCTCTATATTTTAATTCTATCGTGTCAAATATAGTATTATCAACATCACTAAACTAGTCCATTGCTGGTGTCAGCCATTTTTATATTATTTATTATAGTTAGTATATTTGTCTGACCAAGTTTGTATCGATGCTGGAACAAACCTCAAATTTTTTATTACCATTTCATCGAAATCTCCACGCATCCAAGCTTCTCTGAGAGCAATCTGTGATGCTGTTTCGACTGGACCTCGTTGCTGCGCTGCTTCTATTTTATCCTTGCTGGTTGTTCCTCCTCCAGTGGCCCACATTGCAGCAGCTTCACTTTCCTTACCCATTATGGTTCCTAAGGCTTTCATAGCTCCTGGTCCGAGTGCCGAGACTAGTTTGTTCAAATCTTCCCCACTGCGCATTATCGTTTTCAGGGCAGCTAATATATTTTCTATGTTCAGTCCCCGAGGTCCGCAAATGCAGGGATCGCATTCGCAACAATCGCACTAAAAAGAAAAATAATTAGCTCTATTTTAAATGAAGAGACACATTTTATCTGAGAACATCTAAGAGGACAAAAGAAAGCATCCATTAACCCAACACCGGCCAACGTTTTGGGAACCGAAATTTTCCCAGGAACAAGTATTTTAACAAAAATGATACTATTGATATGAATATACGTATAACAGCGAGAGGTACTGGCATTGGGATATATGGACCTAAACTGAGGATCTCCAAAGCCGTGGGAAGTGAGCCCTCGATTCTACAGACCGAGATAATGGCTGTTTAGGTATGCGCTCAGGAGTGTCTCAAAATGAACTTCAAGGGGGCGCATACCTACATCACCACGGACAGCCAAAACACGCTGAGATCCCTGGAATCGTGCTGCCAGGGGTCTCTGTTGACTTGGGAGTGCCGTAACACCATAAAGCAACTGATCAGAGCCAATGAAGTGAATCTACTCTGGATACCAAAGCACTGTGGGGTTAAAGGAAATGAAAAAGTTGATGAACTTGCAAAAAGTGCATCAAGGTGAACCTGCTGAACCTGCCTCTGTGAGCTAGGAAAAGACCAATATAAAGCTGCGGTCCAGCTATGAGAGTTGAACAACAGGACCATCCACTGGACTAACACTCCTAGACTTGCTCAGGCAAAGAAATTCGTGACGATTTCACCTACCTACGCCAAAAAGCTCCTGAAGCTGTCACGAGCCGAGCTTCGGTGATGGTGGGACTGCTGACGGGGCATTGTCGGTACAAACATCATTTGTACCGTATGGGAAAGTCAGCAGATGAGATTTGCAGGCTCTGTGGATCGGAAGCAGAAACAGCCCAACACATGGTATGCAAGTGTCCGGAGCTGGCTGGCTTAAGAACCATTCATGTGGATAAGCCAGTTCTGGATACCAGAGAGGTAACGGCCAAGCCCCCCTAAGGAGGTTTTCAGTTTTATTAACGTCAATGACGACCTCCTTGGGTTTCCATGAATGAGTAGGGTAGAGAACAGAAGATCTACATGGTCGCAGTTCCCGGAAGGCTTACCGTACCAAAACGACCCCAGTTCAAATAATAAATAAATAAAAATAATACGTATAACAGCAAACAATAAAACAAAAACGAAACGAACGAATAACAAAAAAACCACAAGCCTTCTTTTATTTTTTTTAGATAATAAGCGAAGAACTACCCAAAGGAATTATAGTTAACTTTTGTTAACAAAATTTGATGTGCTGATATTCAAAGACACCAAAAAATAATGAATAAATAATCTAATTATCCGTGACATGGAACTTATATTTGAAGATCCAGACATTTCCCTCTGAAGGCTCTAGAGTCGGATATTCTGATCTACAGAGAAAATTTTGAGAATAATGACCTAGAAAGAGAAGAATATATCGCAAGTACTATGAAATTATTTACTTCTAAACCTTTTGACGAATCCGAATAGAGAGTGATGACGAACCTTTATCTGAACTAATGACAATTGCACAAAAGGGGATAACTCATTTTACAGGAAAATCCACCGAAAATTTTCAAAATCAGTTAAATCTAAGGAGAAGAATATTGCTCTATAAGCTTTTTTTCTAAACTTGTTGAATTCATTCATTTCGAAGTTATTACGTTTTTTCAAAGCATATCAAACTTTGAACAAACTTGGGGTCATTTATTCCATGCAATCTAAAAAGTCAATGGGAAACAGGGTGTTCCATCAGAAAAAAAACATGTTTGATCATTTACACTTTTTTGGTACACTATGTGCATTTTCGAATAATTTCAGAATCTAGCTCATTAGAGCTACATTCACAATAATTGTGTCAAAAAAAAATCGAAAATTGCAGCGCTTAACCATAATAAAGCGTCGAATCGATGGTAGAACAGTAGGTGGCAATTGCCAAGATCAAAAAAATGATCAAAGTCTTGTAAAAACCCGCTGTAGCATATTTTCAACTAATACTTACCACGATAGCACCACCCATACTCAAAGCTCCCAGGGAGGCTAAACTTTCCTTTGCAGCTTTGGTATCTCCAAATGAAGCCTGAAAACAGTGAATAGTTCATGACTATGCTTCTCTTACTTCCGTAGAACTCATCAATTCAGCAAAGAATATTCAGAAAAGGTATATGCGAGTTGAACGAGAAAACTGTTTGAATTGAACTTAGCAAGCAACAATCAATGTTCGAATTACACTGCGCAAAAAAATTAATGCACATTCTGAAAATCTCAATTTTAATGAAAGTTAACTTCACATTGACTTTATAACTTATTTTTTATGATCTCTCGGGAAGGTTTTGAACGAAACAAGACACATTAAATGGAAGAAAAATTCAGGATTCCACCGAATCTTATGTGAAAGAAGAGAAATAAACAATTTTCAAAATACTGGAATGCTGATAAGTGATTTAATACTTGATATTTCCACCCCTTGCGTTAATAACAGCTCGGCAACGACGGTTCATACTCAAAATGAGTGATCTTAAAATGTTCTGATCTAATCTTTCCCAGATTTCTCTGAGTTGATTTCTAAGTCATTAAGAGTAGCTGGATGATTTTCTGAACTTCTCAGCCTTTTATTGAGGTTGTCCCAAACCTGCTTAATCGGATTGAGATCTGGACTTCTTGCTGGCTATTCCATTCGAGAGACTTCAACCTCTTCAAGGTACTCCTGAACGATGCGCGCACGATGGGGTCTGGCATTATTGTCCATGAAAATGAAATTTTCACCAATGTATGGGGTAAATGGCAGTACATGCTCTTCAAGAATGTTCCTTATATACCTATCAGCAATCATAGCTCCATTATCAACGACCACTAGGTCTGTGCGAGCAGTCAAAGATATTCCACCCTTTACCATAATCGATCCTCCCTCCAAACCAGTAGTATTCAGGAAATTGCACTGAGCATATCTTTCATGTGGACGTGTGTATACAAGGGAACTTCGATCACAATGATAGAGGCAGAATCTAGACTCATCTGTGAAGAGAACTCTTTCCCAATCAGCCTCTTCCCAAAGGATATGCTCTCTCGCAAAATCCAAACGTGCCCTTCGATGGGCTGGGGTAAGAGCTGGGCCTCTTGCCGCGACACGAGGCCTTAAATCATACTCTATGAGGCGATTTCTTATTGTCTGAGTGCTAATTTGCACCCCATGAGTTTGCTCAAGCTGATTTTGAAGGAGGCGAGCGGTTGCAAATCGTTGTCTCAACGAAGAAACTCTCAAGTAACGTTCTTGAATGGCAGTTGTTACCCGTGGTCTACCCTGTCCTGGTCTTCGGACATTCATACCTGTCTCCCTGAATCGCTGCAACACTCTGGACACACTTGTATGGGAAACTCCAAACCTTTCTGCAATTCTTGTGTATGTCCAGCCTTCTTCTCGCAAAACTACCGCTTGGGCACATTCCTCTTGGGTCAAATTGCGTATTTCGCGTTGCATAGCAATCGAGTGTAGAAAATCAAACGAAAGAAAAACTATTGATCACCAGAATTGATCGAGAACAACTGATTTCAGAATGGAGCCAATACATTCAAAATCTGATCCTGCTGGGAAAAAACATCTGTATTGAAGAAAAACGTTGAAAGTGGATAACATATGCATGCATAATTCTGATAAAATAATTGTCATTGAAAACACCTTCAGTTTCAGAATAAATTTGAGATTTCCATAATGTGCGTTAATTTTTATGCCCAGTGTATTTTATTTTTACCGTTTCGTTTTGAAGCCTACTTATACAAGGTGCGGCAGAGCCGACTGACGAGTTTCAAAGGGCTATTTAAAAAAAATGGTAAAAGTTAGATGAAAACGGTTTTATTCATTCAAAACACTAGAAAATACAGTTTTTTTTCTCAAGTTTTGAGAATGATATCACTTAGATGGCGTCTATCAGCAACGACACACTGATGTAGTCGATTTTGGAAGTTTTCGACCGCTCTTCGGCATATCTCGAGGGGTATGGTCAGATTTCCTAGGTTATTCGCTGCTTGAGTTCTGGCAGGGTGTGTGGACGATGTTTGAAGACCTTATCTTTTAGGTGGCCCCAAAGGAAGAAGTCGCAGGTGCTCAAATCTGGTGAGCGCTCTGGCCAACCCACGACCCCTTTCAGTGAGACCATGGGAACATCAGTCTCAAAACAGCCAATGAAGTTCGAGCTGTGTGGGCTGTAGCGCCATCCTGCTGGAATCAGATATCACCCAGATCGTGTTCTTCAGCAAGATCTTTCAATTCAGGCTGTAGGAAGGTTTCCAACATTGACATTTTCCTCCTCGAAAAAATAAGGCCTATCACTCCAAATTGAGACAAAGCCAGCACACCAAACTTTGACTTTAGGTGAATGGTGTGGTCTCTCTTGGAGTTTAAGAGGATTACATGCAGCCCAGTACCGGAAATTTTGCTTATTCACTGTTTCAGCAAAGTGGAAATGTGCCTCATCGCTACTGAGAAAGTTGCTCTTGGGAGATGCGCTGAATCATTTCCTCACAACGATTTTCGCGATTCACATAATCAGCAGCACTCAACTCTTGTTGAGTCTGTTTTATACAGGTGGAATGATAAATCCTCATGCAGAATCCTCCTCAAAGATCGGTCTGACATTCCCAAAGCTATCGCATGCAGAGCGTCTTGGTGAATGCTTGACTGCCACTCGAACAGTCTTCACATTTTCCGGTGTTCCTACCATTCTTGGTCCTCCATGTCCTCGTTCTCGTCGTGTACTTCCTATTTTCGAGTTGACGAGCTCAAGGTTTGATTGTGTCTGCAGAACGTTGACAGAAATGCCGAAATGCCCGGACATGAATTATATTTATCCGCAAGATAATCTTGTGGCATTACATTTTAAATATTATTTCTGGCATATGACCGCCACGGCTGGCTCGAATGTAGTCCAATCTGGCCGTCCAATTTTCGATTACTTTTTCCAACATTTGTGGCCGTATATCGGCAATAACACGTAAAATGTTGTCTTCCAAATGGTCAAGGGTTTGTGGCTTATCCGCATAGACCAATGACTTTACATAGCCCCACAGAAAGTAGTCTAGCGGTGTTAAATCACAAGATCTTGGAGGCCAATTCACAGGTCCAAAACGTGAAATTAGGCGGTCACCAAACGTGTCTATCAATAAATCGATTGTGGTACGAGCTGTGTGACATGTTGCGCCGTCTTGTTGAAACCACAGCTCCTGGACATCATGGTTGTTCAATTCAGGAATGAAAAAGTTAGTAATCATGGCTCTATACCGATCACCATTGACTGTAACGTTCTGGCCATCATCGTTTTTGAAGAAGTACGGACCAATGATTCCACCAGCCCATAAAGCGCACCAAACAGTCAGTTTTTCTGGATGTAACGGACAACGGTGTTTCGACATACAAGGAGGATTAGCTTCACTCCAAATGCGGCAGTTTGTTGACGGAGCCATTCAAGCAGAAGTGCGCTTCATCACAAAACAAAATAAAATGAACGTAGTGCGCGATATGTATTCCGCACAGAACCCTTATTTTCGAAATAAAGTTGCACTATTTGCAAGCGTTGTTCAGGCGTGAGTCTATTCATGATGAGTTGCCAAACCAAACTGAGAATAAATCACTTGACAGCTGTTAAATCGGTCGCTATCTTGAACAGTAATGCCAACTTAAAGTTATATACTCAGAGGAAAGAAAAGATAGAGGTGCCCTTAGAAGTAAATAGCGTTGTATTGTAATCAGTTGCAACAGTATGATGATAAAGTGAGATAGGACAACAACAAACCTGCAAAATTGACAACTAGAGGAGCGGTAAACATTTCAGTGGCGTAGTCAATGGTTCTCTTACTGCCTCTTATTAAGTTTTCGGTGCTGAAATGTTTGGAACAAACATATGCATATTTCGGCAAATTGTTCATTTGCAATCTTAACGCGTGGCACCATATTTTGCTAAATTCTCTATTTGAAGGAAACCTATAAATGTTAGCATTGAATTAAGTTTTCGATATCTCACAAATACTACGCCATAGACGAGATATATTCTACGCGCCTATGGACTCAAAACGTGAACTTACCTATGATAGGTTAGGTTTTCATTTCCGATGTTTTACACACTATACATGTTCTTCGAGTATTTAACATGATTACAATTAACAATATGTAACTTAAAATTCACAAACTTTTATGAAATAACGCCGATTACAAACGTGAAATTAAAATGAATAGTTAACTCTAAACGCACCTCTAGTTGTCACGTGCAATAACAACAATAGAACCGTGTTGCCAAATCCACACAATATTCGCAAAACATCTATGCGACAGAACGGAGAAAAGATTACTTCTTCCTCAGAATGGCAACGCAGTACATTATAAGTGTTTGTAAACAAAAATGTTATAGCGATGTCAACAAATGCTATAAGGCACCTCTATCTTTTCTTTCCTCTGAGGTTATATACCTCGAAAAAAAACACCCGTTATGTTTATTACTCTGAGATTTGGGTGCAAGCATTTCTTTTGGCTCATGTTAAATCGTCAAATAATCATTCTTGCTACAAAAGTTCTGTTTTTACTCCATATAAATAAAACGATTGAATATTAATCAAATTTCCACTAATTCCTCACCATAATAGCAGCTGGTCCTTGATTGAATCCAACCAGCCTGGCTAAGCTCACTGTTTCCCTATCTGATTGTTGATTAGCTGTTAGTGGTACTCCACCCGTAGCAGTCCCAGTTGTTGCAATTCCACCATCAATCACACCACCTCCTACTCCTACTCCAATTCCACCTATTCCCAACGTTCCTGGTGGCTTAAGTGCACCCTGTTGTCCCATTGCTGCACCAAATTCATGTATTGGCCTCGTACCAGGAACGCCAAATTTTGATACAGCTGAGGGTTTTTTGAGAATAAATATTGAACTAATTTTAGAGTTATACAGGGTGTTTCATTGGGAAACGGAAATACTTCACAGGTCCATAGGTGGCACCAAGGCGGTTCTGGACATACCACATAGTTTTTATAAATGACCTTCCTTTATCATTAGATTGTTGCTTTACGACGAATTATGTCGATGACACTAATATATTAGTGGGCGGAAAAAATATACCAGAAGTTCTCGAAAAAGCAGAAACCATCTTTATTAACGCAAAACGTTGGTTCGATATGGATAAACTGAAAATAAATTAATCTAAAACCAATTTAATGCTATTTAGAACTAAACAATCAAATTTGTCCAAACCAGAAATGATTGAATTTGAAAATCATACAATGTATCCAGTAACAACTACAAAATTCTTAGGGGTGAATATTGATGAATTTTTAAACTGGGAAACGCATATAAGTCAATTATGCTTGAAATTTGGAAGTATCGGATACGGAATCAAAACTGTCGCTAATTACATGAACATGAATACACTTAAAATTCTGTATTTTGCTAACTTCGAGTCAAATCTGAAGTATGGTATAATTTTTTGGGGAAGCAACTCTAAAATTCAATCAGTTTTCATTGTGCAGAAAAGAACTCTTAGAAAAATATGTAAAATGAAATTTAAAGAATCATGCAGAGGCAAATTTAAGACTTTGTCTATCATGACTGTATATGGTCTCTATATTTATGAATGTTTGTTGTTCACTTTCAAAAATAAAAATCAATTTGATACAGGTCACAGTCATGATTATGCTACCAGAACACATGATTTAATTTATCCACAGCATAGGTTGACCTTATTAGAAAAAGGTCCTTTTTATATGTGCATAAAAATTTTTAACAAGTTGCTTAACAATATATAATGTTGTAATAGTTTTAATAAATTCAAGAAAGATGTTAAAAATTTGTTAATTAATCTTGAACCATATAATATGAACGATTACTTCAATTCTGAGAATTTAGTTTAATTTTCTTTGTATGTTTTTTTTTGACACTATTTCTTTTTATGTATAAGTTTTTTGTATATAATCTGGAAATAAACTATCTATCTATCTAAACAGAAACGTATTAAACGATCACTAATATGAACGATTACTTCAATTCTGAGAATTTAGTTTAATTTTCTTTGTTTTTTTTTTTTTGACACTATTTCTTTTTATGTATAAGTTTTTTGTATATAATCTGGAAATAAACTATCTATCTATCTAAACAGAAACGTATTAAACGATCACTATACTTAGTCATACTATATCTTATTGGCCAGTTTCCGAAAAAGACTGATTTTCTTTCTCAATCTCCTCCTCATTTCTAGATTTCTGTGTAGGTATTTTTAGTTTTTGTCTTCTTGTTTTTTCTGCACAGTCTCTTTTTTTGTGTGATATAGGTACATTAACATTAAATGCAGTTGCATTTAATTTTTTCTTTTGTTTTCGGTTATTTCTGGTAGTTTTTTGTATTTCTGAAGAAAGTCAGAACAAAGCATTCTTGAAAGGAAAGGAGATATTTTCTTCTCCAGATATTCTCTTCATGAATGCTTTTTCTATTGAAACTTTGATGATGATTTATTTTTCGGGCGGACACGGCATTTTTTTTGTCTTCTTATGTATACTGTAACCTTCTGGTCATTTTGGAAATGTTTTTGTGACTGGAAATTAAATATAGCTAATAACCATCACATGAAATTGAAATAAATAGGTAAAGAAAAATAATATGATATTGATGTTCTAGGGTTTCTAAAGAATGTGAGGAGAAAACACAAATGATCGGAAATATAGGGACAGAGCTAGATAAATTGAAAATACAAAATGAGCAAGAAATCCAACAAGCATATTTAGAATTATGTAGATTGAAAGAGAAGAATTTCCTCTTGGAAGAATCTAAGGAGGGTGTTCAAATGAGCCTTTTATCACTTTCCAGTGGGGTCACCCGCCTAGAGGCATTGGCTGAATACAGAGACCTAGTTTATGGGCAGCCTTTCTGAGAAATCCTGTTAGTACGCTTGTTTCTATGATTGTTTTCACATCAAAGTTGTAGCTCCAATCCTCCAATAAGCTACGAATTTTTCAATAGTCGTCTATGAATATAAAACATTACTTTAAGGTTCGTCAACACGTTTTAATGATCTAGTCGCTATTCCAGTAACTCTGAAACTACACTGGTACGATTCCGGAGAGTTTCTATTTACTCCAAAATCAGTGGATTACGAATATTCTCCAGAATAGGAGAAAATAACCCATTGGTAGATTTTTTATTTGTATCAGGATATTGATGTATTTATTTGTAAATTTGTTTTGCCATTGAGTGTCATCTGTTCAGAAGTATACACGTTATTTTTGTGCTCCGTAATTATTGATTGAGTAAAGTGACAAACTTGGAGAGAGAATTCATAACCTAGCAGTGTAGTTCACAAAATTCGGCTTATCAACATCATATAATTTGGGTATTTACAATTGTTATTTTTCGTTTGAATTGAATTGTTAGTTTAGGATTTCCATTACTTTTGTTTTTCTATTGATTCGTGCCTGACGCTCAGCATATGTTCTTTGCGATTGTTGAAAATTCAATATTATTCTAAAGGCGCCCATACCTATGGTGATTTATCCTGCTGAACGAGAAGTATCCTCACCTGTGTTCCTGAACCTTTGTTTTTCTTTTACCCTGAATTCATCCTAGGCCTACCTTGTTAGTATAATTAAGTCTCACCGATCGGCCTCGGTTGAGTGAAGTGTGTGTCCCTCGTCTTTAATCATCCATATTGTGAGTCTAAAGTACTCGAATTGTTCTGTTACTTTGTCAAAATAGTTATGACCAGCCAGCAGAGAAATAATCCCCGACCACCTCGTGGCAACTCGGATGGTTCGTTTAGTCAATCTGATGGATCACATAACCAGTTAGATTTAATATTGTCCAGATTATCTATTCTTGATGGAATAGCTGAAGATATTGCAGGAATAAGGAAGACGCAGAAGGACTTTTCGGATAGGCTGACCAGCTGCTTAAGAAAGGTGGAGGCTCATGACAAAATTTTAAAAAAGCATGCATCATCATTGCAGGAATGTAGTGAGGAGCTGCATGTCCTCAAGGTATCCCATACATCTCTAGAGGGAGTTGTTTCTGACCTAGGAAATCAGTTGGTATCTATGGATGTTGTTGGGTTGGAGAAGAATCAAAATTTATTGAGAAAAGAAGTATCGAATTAGAAGGATATCGTTAAACCCTCTAACTTGGCAAAAGTATTTCAGACCTGCAACATTGAACCTTCATCGACATCGTACATTGATCCAAATGAGATATTTGATCGGATTAAGAGAGCAAATAATTTGGTAATGCGCAACGTTCCTGAAAAAGAGAACGAGTCATCAGATCGGTCCATAATTCTTGACATCATTTCAAGGATTAGCGAGTGTTCAGCAAGCCATGTTTTGTCAGTTAGACGACTTGGTCAAGTACGACAGGGGGCATTCAGACCAGTAAAGATAGAATTTTCGAATTTGGCTGCGCCCAGCAATATTTTACGTCATAAACGGATTCTCTCTACAGTAGAAATTTATAGAAAGGTTTCCATAGATAGTGATAAAACACCGCTACAGATTAAACACCTACGGGATCTTCGTAGGGAACTTCACACAAGACGTTCTTCTGGGGAATCTGATCTAACTATTAGATACAAGAAAGGAATTCCTTCGATAACTACGTTGTCATCCTCAGATAAGTAGAATCCAGGCTTTTGAGTGGCTACTTGAGTGACAGTGTGACTCCTGGTCATGTTGGTGGCCTTTTTTTTTCGTTTTTTTTTGTCATATCTTAAGGAATCTTATTCTTTTTAATCATGATTACTGTTTCTTATATTGTTTTTAATGAATTTCTGTATTTGTTTTCACTCAATCAAGCTTTTTTTTGTTTTTACTAATTTTTCAAGAGTTTTATAGTTTATACTCAACTCTGTATTAATAGTAATAATAATATTTTATAATGTAGGTACACATACTTGTCTTATTTTCTTGTAAAAAATGATATACAAACAGGACACGCATTTTAATTACCCTATACATTGTACATTATCAGAGAAATATACACAGTATATGTGCTTAAAAATTTATAATGAAATCCCTAAATCTATCCTAAAAATAAAAAATTTCAAACAGTTCAAACGAAAAATTACTGAGTTAATTATAAAATCGAACCTTATTCTATTTCGGAATTCTTTAATTGTTCTTTTTGAATTTACAGATTGTAATTCTAATAAGTTCTTTCTCTATGTTTTGTTTGACGCTTTCTCATTTCTTTGTTAATAACAACGACTCTGAGAATAAAGTTTTGTTTATTGTTATTGTTATTCTAGTTTGTATCCTACATATTCAGGGATTAACTTGTAATATATCGTATAGGTAATTTAGATTGATTGTTCGAAATAATGTAGAATTCACGAAAAATAAAATAAATTTTATTGAAGTTTAAACATTATTTGAACCTAGCGACTTCAAAAGAAGCAAATTATTCTTGATCAACAAAGCTTCGATTATCTCCGTGCAATCTAATTCTCAATGTTTCATAGTCAGATCAAGCCAAACGCCAAAACAGATTTTGCATTATCCAATAAAAATTCACAAATATAATTTCCATACATTTTAAATATGATTTCTGACATATGACCGCCATGGCTGGCTCGGATGTAGTCCAATCTGGACGTCCAATTTCGATGACTTTTTCCAACATTTGTAGCCGTATATCGGCATAATATACGGCGAATGTTGTCTTCCAAATGGTCAAGGGTTTGTAGCTTCTCCGCATAGACCAATGACTTTACATACCCCCACAGAAAGTAGTCAAGCGGTGTTAAATCACGAGATCTTGGAGGCCAATTCACAAGTCCAAAACGTGAAATTAGGCGGTCACCAAACGTGTCTTTCAATAAATCGATTGTGGCACGAGCTGTGTGACATGTTGCGCCGTCTTGTTGAAACCACAGCTCCTGGACATCATGTTTGTTCAATTCAGGAATGAAAAAGTGAGTAATCATGGCTCTATACCGATCACCATTGACTGTAACGTTCTGGCCATCATCGTTTTTGAAGAAGTACGGACCAATGATTCCACCAGCCCATAAAGCGCTGCCCCAAACAGTCAGTTTTTCTGGATGTAACGGTGTTTCGACATACACTTGAGGATTAGCTTCACTCGAAATGCGGCAGTTTTGTTTGTTGACGTGCCATTCAACCAGAAGTGCGCTTCAAAGCTAAACAAAATAAAATGGACGGAGTGCGCGATACGTATTCCGCACAGAACCATTATTTTCGAAATAAAATTGCACTATTTGTAAGCGTTGTTCAGGCGTGAGTCTATTCATGATGAATTGCCAAACCAAACTGAGAATAAATCACTTGACAGTTGTTAAATCGGTCGCCATCTTGAAAAGAAATGCCAACTCAAAGTTATATACCTCGAAAAAAAACACCCGTTAGAACCAGTGTTTTTTTTTTTGTATTCCTGGACTTATTTTATTTCTTGTTTATGAGAAATTCCTGGAAGTCAGTTAACTTAATGACAGTTCTCAGGCTGATAATCCCAGACAGTGTCAGTTATGACGGTTAGCAGTTTTGGGTATGACTTCTATTATAATATTTACAAAATACTTGCACCCCCCTCTCCATAAATTTTGTCTGAAATGATTTGGCAGAAATAACCGACAGTTCATTCTGTAGCTTGAAGAAGATAGTGTTGGATAGAGTATCAAGATGGAAACAGCTCTATGGGTATCTTCTGGGCTGATACGAAGCTCAGCAATAAGTATCGTGAAGTTTTTTGTGCCTAAAATGATATATGGTTCGGCCAGAGTAGCTCGTTATTTTATACCTAGAAGAATCGTTAACTTAACGTCCAAGTGTGTAGAAATTGTCGAAATTGTCACATCTTTTATGACAATTTTGGAGCAAGTAAGTCATGATTTTTTTAGTTATTCAACCTCCAATAATTTAAGTTGATAATAATCAATATTGAAAAGCATATCCTTGAAACAGAAACATTCATTTTTATTTGTTATTTAATTCCTCTGTCTAATGAAAAACAGACCCTTCTATGAGATGATTGAATTGTTTTACAGAAAAATATAGCCACCTTCAATGATAATTCTCCTTTCGATTTCAGGTTGAAGCTCTTGACCATCAAATAAAGGTACTCAAACAGTCGTCCATTGATAATGAGGAGGAATATGCGAAAGCGAAACTAATCAATAATGATTTGTGTTCCAAAATTTCAACATTGGAACACCAGCTCAAAGAGTTGGAAGAAAAGAACGACGAAAGAATCCTAGTGAGTATTAATGAATAGATAAATAAAGATGAATTGTGAAAATATCAATATAACTTTGATGAAGACACTCATAGTATGAATTGAGTAATATAATATAGTATCATATCGGTACATTTACTATCCTTATTAATTCATAAACGTATTTCCTTTACAGCAAGAACAGATTAAAACCAAGGAAATAGTTGAGAAACTTGAATATGAACAGCAAACGTTATTGAAAGAAGCTGATAGCAGGATATTCTCCTGTGAACAAAAGAATGAACAGCATAAAAAGGAACTTTGCATGCAGAAAATGATCATCGAAAAAATTAAGGAAGACCGTGATAAACTATTAAAAGAAGTGCAAGAACTCAACAATGAATTATTTTCTACATCTACTAAAGCCCGAAAATATGAGGAACAGCTTGAAAAGTAAGCAACATTCGATTTATTATTATTATGTTTTATTAACGTCTGACGAAAATTTAAGAATTTTGATTTCTTAAATTAGTGGCGGTACGTGAATACTTATATGATTGTTAGGAGATGTCTATACATAACTGAACAGAAACGTATTAAACGATCACTATACTTAGTCATACTATATCTTATTGGTCAGTTTCAGAAAAAGACTGATTTTCTTTCTCAATCTCTTCCTCATTTCTAGATTTCTGTGTATTTTTAGTTTTTGTCTTCTTTTTTTATTCTGCACAGTCTCTTTTTTTGTGTGATATAGGTACATTAACATTGAATGCAGTTGCATTTAATTTTTTCTTTTGTTTTCGTTTATTTCTGGTAGTTGTTTGTATTTCTGAAGAAAGTCAGAACAAAGCATTCTTGAAAGGAAAGGAGATATTTTCTTCTCCAGATATTCTCTTCATGAATGCTTTTTCTATTGAAACTTGATGATGATTTATTTTTTCCGGCGGACACGGCATTTTTTTTGTCTTCTTATGTATACTGTAACCTTCTGGTCATTTTGGAAATGTTTTTGTGACTGGAAATTAAATATAGCTAATAACCATCACATGAAATTGAAATAAATAGGTAAAGAAAAATAATATGATATTGATGTTCTAGGGTTTCTAAAGAATGTGAGGAGAAAACACAAATGATCGGAAATATAGGGACAGAGCTAGATAAATTGAAAATACAAAATGAGCAAGAAATCCAACAAGCATATTTAGAATTATGTAGATTGAAAGAGAAGAATTTCCTCTTGGAAGAATCCTCGGAAGAATCTAAGGAGGGTCTAAAAATGAGCCTTTTATCACTTTCCAGTAGGGTCACCCGCCTAGAGGCATTGGCTAAAGACAGAGACGTAGTTTATGGGCAGCCTTTCTGAGAAATCCTGTTAGTACGCTTGTTGCTATGATTGTTTTCACATCAAAGTTGTAGCTCCAATAGTTTTGGAGCTACGAATTTTTCAATAGTCGTCTATGAATGTAAAACATTACTAAAAGGTTCGTCAACACGTTTCAATAATCTAGTCGCTATTCCAGTAACTCTGAAACTACACTGGTACGATTCCGGAGAGTTTCTATTTACTCTAAAATCAGTGGATTACGAATATTCTCCAGAATAGGAGAAAATAACCCATTGGTAGATTTTTTATTTGTATCAGGATATTGATGTATTTATTTGTAAATTTGTTTTGCCATATTTTATAATGTAGGTACATATACTTGTATTATTTTATTGTAAAAAATGATATTGAAAATGTTTTTCGCTGAAAATTTGTATCATTGTGAAGTACACACTAGACGAATCTCTCATGAGATATGCGATTGTCATTTGGGGGAGTTGTTCTGATACTCCAAAAATCCGTTCTGAGGACTATGCTGTGTCTGAACTCTGAAGTCCTATCAGGAGTCCTATAGAGGCAAGTTCAGACAGAATCCGTAATACTTTTTTCATAATACAAACAGGACACGCAAGAAGATCCGTTCTACCTTATACATTGTACATTAACAGAGAAAAATACACAGTATATGTGTTTAAAAATTTATAATGAACTCCCTAAATCTATCCCAAAAATAATAAATTTTAAACAATTCAAACGAAAACTTACTGAGTTTATTATAAATATCGAACCTTATTCTATTTCAGAATTCTTAAATTGTTCATTTTAAATTTACAGATTGTAATTCTAATAAGTTTGTTCCCTATGTTTTGTTTGACGGTTTTTCATTTCCTTGTTAATCAATGATTCTTAGAATAAAGTTTTGTTTATTGTTATTGTTTTTCCGAACTATTCGCTTTTGGTGGAAGTTCTTGATTTTTTAGGTTTGTATCCTACACATTTAGAGATCAACTTGTAAGATATCGCATAGGTAATTTAGATTTATTGTTCGAAGTAATGTAGAATTTACGAAAAATAAAATAAATTTTATTAAATTTTAAATATTATTTGTAGGACCTAGTGACTTCAAAAGAAGCAAATTATTCTTGATGAACAAAGCTTCGATTATCTCCGTCCAATCTAATTCTCAATGTTTCATAGTCAGATCAAGCCAAACGCCAAAACAGATTTTGCATTATCCAATAAAAATTTACAAATATAATTTCCATACATTTTAAATATGATTTCTGGCATTTGACCGCCACGGCTGGCTCGGATGTAGTCCAATCTGGACGTCCAATTTTCGATGACTTTTTCCAACATTTGTAGCCGTATATCGGCATAATATACGGCAAATGTTGTCTTCCAAATGGTCAAGGGTTTGTGGCTCATCCGCATAGACCAATGACTTAACATAGCCCCACAGAAAGTAGTCTAGCGGTGTTAAATCACAAGATCTTGGAGGCCAATTCACAGGTCCAAAACGTGAAATTAGGCGCTCACCAAACGTGTCTTTCAATAAATCGATTGTGGCACGAGCTGTGTGACATGTTGTGCCGTCTTGTTGGAACCACAGCTGCTGGACATCATGGTTGTTCAATTCAGGAATGAAAAAGTTAGTAATCATGCCTCTATACCGATCACCATTGACTGTAACATTCTGGCCATCATCGTTTTTGTTTTGAAGAAGTACTGACCAATGATTCCACCAGCCCATAAAACGCACCAAACAGTCAGTTTTTCTGGATGTAACGGTGTTTCGACATACACTTGAGGATTAGCTTCACTCCAAATGCGGCAGTTTTGTTTGTTGACGTAGCCATTCAACCAGAAGTGCGCTTCATCGCTAAACAAAATAAAATGGACGTAGTGCGCGATACGTATTCCGCACAGAACCATTATTTTCTAAATAAAATTGCACTATTTGCAAGCGTTGTTCAGGCGTGAGTCTATTCATGATGAATTGCCAAACCAAACTGAGAATAAATGACTTAACAGCTGTTAAATCGGTCGCCATCTTGAACAGTAATGCCAATTTAAAGTTATATACCTCGAAAAAAACACCCGTTATAACATAAGGGTCATAAAGGAATGCGTTCGGAATAACCCCAATTGGTTGGAGTTCAGAAATTCTTGGAATACCGTACTAAGGCGTTAGGCTATTGCGGGAAGGTTTCATGACAGGCGTTTTATCTTATATTCATATTTATATGCTTTAAGTGCTAAGTGTTTATAATCCTAGTTGAGTACCCTAAACCTACTAAGTACCTATTGTATTTGTACGCGTCAAGCTTGAATTTGTCGACACCTAAATTTGTCGCCCGTGGCAAGGATTCTTCTGCTCTTCTGATTTGCCATCAGTCGATTTAAAAATTCTCTAAAATTTTTTTCAATGAACAAATTTTTGTCAGTATACCTTTTAAAGTGTAATTTCTCTCAAAATTAAGATATCGCCATTTCTAATGAAAAGCTATATTTAAAAAAAATGAGGCAATATCTAAGTGTTCGTAAATTTTCTCGTTTGTCCACGATTCACTACACAGGTTGTTCTGAATGAAAGATTACTTTTCTTTTTTTTTTTGTTGACCCCTGTCTATAATAAAAAAACAAGATATCTGAGGATGGCATTTGGCATTGGATCAGTTATATTTCAAGAGGTTGAACTATAGTTAAAGTGGTAAAATTAGCCAAGGGTTCAAGAGAAGATAAAAACAATACAAATAGTATTCAAATACTTGTTTTCAACTAAATAACAAGATTCAAAAATACGCGAGGATCCAAACGGAGAAATTACCTACGGGATTGAAACCCAAAAGCACTAGAAAAAGTCACCATATAAAAAGCCTAGAAAACGTTCACTCTCAACAATAATTCTCTTTATTTTTATACTCTCTATAAAAGGAAATAGAAATGGAAAGAATCTACAACTGCAATACTTCTCGATATACAATATCCAAACTGTAGGATTGAAATTAAATATCATTTTGTAAATCAGGAAAGCCGCTTGAAAAATTTCACATCTACATTGAAGAAGTCGACAATAAACCGATCATCTGGTGACTTCAAATAGAACGCCGGCAAGTTGATAGAAATCGTAAAAAGTTTGTGAAAATAGGGAAGCGCAGGCAATAACATATTCATGCTGAGAATGCGGTAAAATATTTCGGTTTTTTTTCCTGCGGCCGACGTGAGGGATTTAGGCGCCTGAAGCAAAGAATTTTGCGACGCTCCTGCTGAAAAAGCATCAACAACAACAACATTACCTCTCTCATAACCACACCCAAAAAAAGCACCTATTGTTGATAATACAGATTCGAACTTTGTTCGTTCGATAAAGAATCTAGAAATCGTGAGCAGAAAACTTAAATTCTAGCGAATGAAGAATATTTAAATGTTTTAATATACAGGGTGGCCACTTTTTCAATGGGATTGTATTGGTAACTTTTAAACCATAAGAGTTAGAAGGTCGGTCAAATGGAGAAAAAGTTGCATGCATAGAAGCATTATCAAGTAGTTCAAACAAATCGAGATTATCAGGGCCGGTTATTGAGATATCATAAGAAAAGTAAATTCTGTCATTTTGATTTTTCTTTTTTTCCCACTTTATTTCAAATATTATCAAGAAATGTTACAGGAATTTTTTATTCGACAATAAATTGTTCTCAATTTGACGTAATCAGATTTCGTATCCAACGTTTCGTGCTCTCTGGGCCACCCTCAACCTCATTTTTTTCAATACGGACCTGTATATTTTATGACACTTTTCGAAATAACTTTTAACGCTGAATTCAACGATATATCATACAGTGTCATTCAAAGTTGATTTTTAGGTGATTTTGACCCTTTTCTTTGGGTCGGATCTGTATTACATTTCGGTACCTTTAGTTTAATTAACAACATGCAATACATTTCGATGAGAAAATCAACTTACTCATCTTGAACTGAATGGAACATATCAGAATCAAATCAAGAAACAAGTAATAATTATTTCCATATTTCAATTCATAATAATTAAACGAATTATCATTTAATGAAAGAAAAATCGAATGATTATTCGATAGTAAATGAAAATGAATGAAGTAAGTGTTCGAAATGTCCACCATTTCGTAAAATGCACTTAACGGTTCTGGAACCCATACTTCTTATACATTTTCTTATTTCGTCTTCTTGAATACCTTCCAATACATTCTCAATCTTCTCGCGAGAAATCACTATTGTTGGATTTGTCATTTGTTGTTGAAGCGAACTTTATTTTGGGATCATTAGCACATAATTTTTGCAAATCTTGGTATTCAAATTTAAAATCATCGTATTCGCGTCTCTTGACTATTTTATTAACAGCAGTTTTTGATAAATTGCATTCACTACAGATCCGACCCAAAGAAATTTGGATAAGGGTCAAAATCACCTGAAAATCAACTTTGAATGACATTGTATGATATATCGTTGAATTCAGCGTTAAAAGTTATTTCGAAAAGTGTCATAAAATATACAGGTCCGTATTGAAAAAAATGAGGTTGAGGGAGGCCCAGAGAGCACGAAACGTTGGATACGAAATCTGATTACGTCAAATTGAGAACAATTCACTGTCGAATAAAAAATTCCTGTAACATTTTTTGATAATATTTGAAATAAAGTGGAAAAATCAAACTGACAGAATTTACTTTTCTTATGATATCTCAATAACCGGCCCTGATAATCTCGATTTGTTTGAACTGCTTGATAATGCTTCTATGCATGCAACTTTTTCTCCATTTGACCGACCTTCTAACTCTTATGGTTTAAAAGTTACCAATACAATCCCATTGAAAAAGTGGCCACCCTGTATGTATAATACTAATACTACACCAAGTTTTTCCAAGGTTTTTGTATCAAATAAAACGACAAAATACAACAAATACATAAACATAAGTCAAAAATATCGAAATACAAAGAGTATATTGTAAACATAAAAATCCAACTTACACTTGACACTGCGTACAATAGAAGAATGATAACCCATCATACCACAAGATACGAAAGGCTGTAGAGCAAGCAAAGTTTCAATTTTGCTTCGAAAAGTAATTGGGATTACAAACATGAGTTCCACTGAAAACATTTGGCATTTAACAGCGACTAGTTTCAAATACAAAATCGTAGCAATTTTCCATATGTTGAATATGTAAACTTTCTTTACAATTAATTCGAAATCGAAAGTAGTGGTGTTTTTCGTCTTTATGAAATACATATTGATTTTATTCGACTTTCAATGAAAGTAATAGAGAATTCTGTTTATATTGATTGGGATGATATGTGTTATTTATTATACAGGCAGCTTAGTAAAGGCGCGTTGAAGATTTTTATTGCAGGGAATGTTGACAAAAGCAGCATAGCGGAAAAACCTTATGTTGCTTTTAAGAATCAAAGGTGAAATATGAAAAGGCGACCAGCAAACTGGGCCTAATTGCCGCCTCTCAAATGGAGGCGCCTGAAACAGTCGCTACTATTGATATAATCTATATGTATATTATTAGTCCGTTTTATCAAGGCAAGGTATTATAAGTGAAATAGAATGAAAATATTAGGGCCCTATTTTCAGCTATTTCCTTAGCCTCCATCACGATTTTGTTCCCAAAAAAAATGTAATTTTTGGAATCAGTGATGTTTCCATATTTCTGTCGTTATTTTGTGTTCATGAGAGAGAGCTGAAAGTCGGTTAATTTTATGACAGTTCTCAAGCAACTAATCCCTGACGGTGACGGTTGGACATTTTGGGTATGACTTCTATTATAAGGATTACAAAATATTAGCACCCCTCTTTCCATAAATTTTGTCTGAAATGATTTGGCAGAAATAACCGACAGTTCATTCTGTAGCTTGAAGAAGACAGTGTTAGATGAAGTTTCAAGATGGAAACAGCTCTATGGGTATCTTCTGGGCTGGTACGAAGCTCAGTAAGTATCGTGAAGTTTTTTGTGCCAAAAATTATATATGGTTCAGCTAGAGCAGCTCGTTATTTCATCCCTACAAGAATTACTAACTTGATGTCGAAATGTGTAGAATTTGTCGAAATTGTCACCTCTTTTATGACAATTTTGGAGCAAGTAAGTCATGATTTTTTTAGTCATTACAATTCCAATAATAAGTTGGTAATAATAATTAATATTGAAAAGCATATCCTTGAAATAGAAACATTAATTTTCATTTGTTATTTAATTCCTCTGACTAATGAAAAACAGCCCCATTCTATGGGATGATCAAATTATTTTACAGTTGAATATTGCCACCTTCATATATTATTTTCCTTTCGATTTCAGGTAGAAGCTCTTGAACAACAAATCAATGTGCTCAAACAAACTTCTGTTGATAATAAGGAGGAATATGAGAAAGCCAGAATGATAAATATAAGTTTGAATTCAAAAATTTCTTCGTTGGAATACCAGATCGAAGATTTGGAAAAGAAACACGAAGAACGTGTGCTGGTGAGTATTTTTCAGTTTTCTGTTTATTTGACAGCCACGTACAGGCTAACGCCTCTGTGATTATTTGTTCATACCCTGTAGCTTCACAGTAAAAACCATATTATTAGATATTATTTACTTCAAAAATTCTCAGTCGCTTTGCAACCCGACTAAAAAGAATAATCTTTTTTTTATGTTGTTCGCGTTACCATGGGCGCCCGCAGGGGGGGGGCCAGGGGGGGCCATGGCCCCCCCTGAGATTTCGATTGCCGCATTTTTCAGCACAACTTCCTCAATATTACTTTCTTAATCCAAAGGGCAAGGAAAAAAGGAAAGTGATGGATTCACAGCAATTTTCCGGTTTTCGATAGATAATAGTAGAGCATATAGCAGAGGTATTTTTTTAATTGAAAACTTTTTTAGACGCATTGAGCACTTTTTGGTGAAGAAAAATCATGGAACCGAACGCACTCCATGCGTGTCAATTTTTTTATAAATTCATCTTATATATAATCTCCTATTGTCTTTTATAGACGAAGGTAAGAAAAAAAGTGTTGCAGAAAATAGAAAAAAAAAATTTACCGATTATAAAAACAATAGTTTTTTGCTGAACTCACGATATGCCTATACGAGAGAGCACCAAGAACTCTGGCAATTTTAGTGATCTTTTGAAATTCAGAGTAGACGCTGGTGATACAGATTTAGAGATCCATTTATTCAACGCAGCTGGTAACTCGAAATATACTTCTCACAGAATTCAAAATGAGATCATTCCGATAGCTGGGCATGTAATAATGACAAATATTGTAGAAGAAGCAAATTCTTCGAAGTATTTCAGTGTAATGGCTGACGAGTCTGCTGATATTTCTGGACATGAGCAGTTATCTATTGGAATACGATATGTATATGAGCAAAATGAAAATTTTACAGTGAATGAAGAGTTTCTTGAATTCGTACAATTGAACAAATTGAATGCTGATTGCATAGCTACTTCAATCCTTGAGTTTATAGAAAAATCTGGTTTGAGTTTGGACAAACTTGTAGCACAAGGTTATGATGGATGCTCAACAATGGCTGGTGAAATTCACGGGGTTCAAAAGATCATAAGAGATAAGTACAAGAAAGTAATTTATTTCCATTGTGCCTACCATAGGTTGAATTTAGTATTAAATGACATCAGTAAAATTACTAAAATTCGTAATAGCATTGGCACCGTTAAGGACATTATAGTCTTTTTTCGAGAGAGTACTTTAAGAAGAAATCTGATTCCAAATATTCCTTTGTTTTGTGAAACTCGTTGGTCAGCTGAATATAAATCTTTGCGAGTTTTCTCTGAAAACTACATTCAAAACTCTTTCTGCTATAAAATCTGGAGAAATTTCAATGAATTCTTCACCAACAAAAAGAGCTGCTCAGTTATGGGCTGCAATAAACTCTTTCACTTTTGTGGTTTGTTTGACGGTAGCAAGTAAATATACAAATATATTGGAACAATAGCAAATACACTACAAGGTGTTTCTATTAATTTTGTGGATGTTCACCGTCATATAAATTTAATTTCTCTAATTCTGTGGTTATTCCGTTCATTCTTCCACATCTTGTAGAACAAAATCGTGCGAGAATATATCAGAAACGCACAGTTTTCATGGTTATATTTAATTATTCTATGTTGGTACTCCGAACTTTCCGCCACGGCTTTATCTGTCAATTCATCAATTTGCCTTAAAGAAATCAGTTCTGCCAACCAACATTTTTCAATGCAAAAAACACTAAATTAAATTTATGGAAATATTTCATTAATTTCAATGAAAATGCAATTAATTAGAGAAAATAATGTATAATACTCGTACAGAAGGCTCATTCTACCACTCGTTCATTCCAAAACTTCGTGGCTCGTTTTTGAATTTTGAACTCGTGGAAGAATATCAATGCCTTCTGCACTTGTATTATAAATAACTATATTGAAATATGTGGAAAACATCGCTCCGATGATGCATGCTTCACAGAAATTTTTCCAAAGCATCATCTATTGATCAGTCTCAATATAGAGATTGGAAAACCACGAATTTGCGGTAGACAAATGTACAGATCTAATTATGAAGCAGATTCAACTGAAGATTGCTTCGCATATTTAGATCATTTGATTTCTTCCCTTGAAACGAGATTCTCGAAAGAACATGTAATGCTTTTTTCTTTGTTCAATTTTTTGCCGAAGAATTCAAAATTAGTAGATATTGAATCTTTTTTTTTATTTTGCATATCCCTCCCCCCTCTTATGAATATAAATACAGAAATAGAAAAAAACGGAATACTGATGTCGCCTACTACAATCATGGACGTTTTTCAATAATTTTCATTTTGCCCCCCCTGAGAAAAATTTCTGCGGGCGCCCATGCGCGTTACCATAACCTCGATAAATTAAAGACTAATATCGAAAATGAAAATAATACAATATTTATACACTTATACATATTATGAATTAAGTAATATACTGGTTGGTTTATGAACCATTCCTAAGAACTGAGGACTAAGACTAAAACTAAGAACTAAGAATTGAACGCTAACAACTCAATAAGGACTAAGAACCAACTCTAATCATTATGACTAGAAAGTTGGCCAACTTTTAACTAAGAACTAAGCTCTTAGTTAAAATTATGAAGTTGGCATGCGCCGCATAGAATTTCAATATTGACGAGTAACATCAGTTTCTATAATTTCATGTTCCGTTATTCGTATTTATCAATGAAAAGTATTCGGTGTATCTGAAAAAGTTTAAATTTAATTTTTTCACAATAAATATCAACGTCAAACATCAAAGTATAAAACAAACAGAAAGTAGTTCGAGCACGTGCGCTTTCCTTCACTAAGAACTAACAAAAGAGTGCATAAACGCTACTGAAGTCTTAGGTTTAGTTCTTAGTTCGTAGTTATTAGTCCTTAGTTTTTAGGAATGGTGCATAAACCAGCCTCAATACTCTCTACTTTTTCATGTAAATACTTCATATATTAGTATCAATTTAAAACATAAAAAAACAAAACATCTGAATATCTAAAGCGTCCAGCCAAAAAATTATTATTATTGTAGGTAAATCATGTATAGGAACTACTAAAATATGAAACAACAAATGATGTAAACCATTATAACATGCACATATTAAAATATAATAAAGACTATAAAAGCAAAGCAAGTCTCAATACAGTATCGTCCGTATCATATCGGCACGTTTACTATTATTAATTCATAAACATATTTTCGTTACAGCAAGAACATATTAAAACCAAGGAAATAATTGAGAAAATCAAGTGTGAAAAGCGAAGTTTATTGACGGATGCTGATAGAAGGATATTCTACTATAAACAAAAGAATGCCGAGCATCAAGAGGAACTTAGCACGCAGAAAATGATCATCGAAAAGATGAAAGAAGATCGAGAAAAAATATTAAAAGAAGTGCAAGAACTCAACATTATGTTGTTCTCTACGTGTACTCACGCCCGAAAAAATGAGGAACAGCTCGAAAGGTAAGCAACATTATTATCATGCTTTATTGAAAACATTTGAGAAATGTTGATTTCTTATCTTTATCTTTATATCGATTGTTTATGCGGGTTCTTGAGATACTGGCCTATATTGCATCTAGCGCGCTACTTCAACATTGTTCAAAAATCCGTTGATTTTTTTCACAACAGTTGACTCAAAATAATTATGTGGTCTTGTTTGTGATAGTTTTTCTAGAGAAGGTTCAAATTCATTTCATTGCTGAAAAATATTCCTATACAGAAACTCCTATAACTCATCTATTGAAGAATGTTTTTTCGAATGTTTTTTTTTATAAATAAGATTAAATAGAAATATGTTATTTTTATTTATTTAATATTCACCCATATGTTTATTTAACATATGGTCGAAATATTGGTAGGACGGAAAAAGACATGATAGAAGAGAGCAGAGCAAAGGCAAGGTTGCATTGTTTTGTTTCGAGTAGAAATTTCATAAAAACATTTAATGTTTTTATGAAACTTTTACTCGAAACAATACCAGAAATAATCTCATTAACCATCAGAATTGTAAGAATTTTATGTTTCGAGCACGATAAAGAATAATTTAGTATAATTCAATGTAATGTTCCAGAGTTTCTAAAGAAAATGAAGAGAAAACACAAATGATCGAACAAATGCAGACAGAAATAGAAAACTTAAAAATACAAATGACGAAGAAATCCAACGAGCATATTTAGAATTATGTAGTTTGAAAGAGAAGAATTTCCTCTTGTAAGAATCTAACGAGGATTTACAAACAAGCCTTTCATCACTTTCCAGTAGGGTCAGCTTTGATCAGTCACTAGAAGAAGAAAGGCTGTTGACAGGAGTCGCGCATTGTGGCGCTGGTTTGGCAAGAAACTTTGTTAGTTCATCGCCAAAATTATGTTGAATCTTTTGAATAAGTTATTCAAAAAATGTAAAATATCTGAAGAAGCTACTATGTAGCAAAACAATTGTAATATATTATTAATTGATTATAATAATTCAAAGTAGAAGTAGAATCACTGTCATTTAATTTTTATTAAAATAATACTTCCTATTTTCTCTTCATTCTTTTTTCAAAATAATTAACTCGTCTCGACAACTAGGCCTTGACACATGGTACAGTGGTCTATTACTCCAGGTTTTAGATGTAATAATGTTTACAAAATATTTATAGAAAAGGAAATGTTGTAGTACTATAGTTACATTGATCAAATATGATTGTACAATTGGCAATCTTTCAGAAATTTCATTGTTGCTTCAATTTGTGTTGCTGAGCTGAGGTTGTCCTTAACGTATTCGGTTTCCGAAATTTAGCAATTCCAGAAAAATAAGCTGAAAATACTTACCCTTTTATCGGTTTTACCTTTTTAGTAGAACACCAATAAATGAAATAAGAATATTGTTTCACATATTTTGGTTTTGACTTAACTGGTAGCAAATGAAAACTGGCTTCTTTAGTAGCTGCAAATAATTCTGAAGGCAAGTCATTATCAGATGTATCCATACTGAATTGTTGTAGCGAAATACGATTATCAAGATTTATGTACAACTATGCTTCCGCCATTTTGCAATAGATGGCTGTAGCGGTAAGTGGTAGTCGAAATATAGATCGTAGATGTCATACAAAAAGCTTAAGTATTTGTAAACATAACGCCATCGAAATATTAGTCGATTTGTGTCTCTATCATAAGGTTATTCTCGATAAAACATGTCAACTCACAAGCCAAATTCTCATCATTTGAGGGAGGTTTTAATTTTCTGCTTCAAAATAAGGAAATCTGCGGCTGAGGCTCATTGAATGCTCTCATATATCTATGGTGAGGCCGCTATTAGTGAAAGAACTTGCCGAGAGTGGTTTCAACGACTCAGAACGGTGATTTTGACGATCAGCCTGGCGTTGGAAGTGAGAAGGTTTTCGAAAATGCAGAATTGGGGGCATAACTCGATCTAGACTCGTGTCCAACGCAACAAGAATTCGCAGGATCATTGGGAGTGACCGAAAAAGCCATTTTTGAACGCCTGAAAGTCATGGAAATGATTCAGAAACAAAGAAATTATATGCTGTACGAGTTGAAATGTTGAACGACGTTTGTTTGCTTGTGAACAGCTGCTTGCAAGGCAAAGACTGAAGGGTTTTCTGTATCGAATTGTGACTGAGACGAAAAATGGGATCATTACGATAATCCCAAGCGCATAAAATCATGGGGATATTCCGGCCATACTTCCACGTCGACAGCCTAACCTAATATTCACGGTTCCAAGGTCATATTCAGTATTTGGTGGGACCAGCCAGCGTTGTGTATTATAAGTTGTTAAAACCGACTGAAACAATCACAGGCGATCGTTATCGAACGCAATCAATGCGTTTGAGCGGAGCATTGAAAGACAAACGGCCGCAATACAACGAGAGATATGATAAAGTGATTTTACAACATGACAATGCTCGACCCCATGTTGCGAAAGTGATCAAGACATACTTGTCCTACCCCACCCGACGTTTTTTTCAGACGTTGCTCCCTCAGACTATCACTTCTTTCAATTAATGGCTCACGGCCTGGCTGACACTTCCGGTCTTATGAAGAAGTAAAAAATTGGATCGATTCGTGGATCGTTTCAAAAGATGACTAGTTTTTCAACGCGGGATTCGTACGCTGCCCGAAAGATGGGAGAAAGTAGGGGCCAGCAGTGGACTATACCTTGAATCATAAATGTATAACCAATTTTTACAAAAAAGTCTGGAATTTCAGAAAAAAACGGTGGAAGCAAAGTTGTACTCCTATGTAACTTCTTCAGATGTTTTCAAAGAACTGATTTAATAATTGGAAACACAATATTCAAATGGTGGTAGATGAAAAATTTGAGACCTTTATTTCATTAACCCAATCTAGCCTCCTAGTTCGATACACTCAACAGAGGTGAATTGGATAAATTCTGTCAGGTCATTTAGTAGAATCTCAGATTTTCTCAAATAAATGTTTAACCAGTGTTTTACAATAAATAAAACCTCGAATTTCAGAAAAAATGAATGACATACGAATTTCTACATGTCTTTACCTTAGTTATCTCATTATTGACGTTAGGTGCATAGAGCCATGGCAGAATTAAATTTACTCTTTAATGTTTGATTGCGGAAAAAAACCCTGCTATTTCTCTTCCAAACGCATATTCGCGCGGAAAAGAAATATCAGGGGTTTTCTTGCACAGTGTGGGAAAGTGACTCTTTGAAACTCAAGGTGAAAAGGGTTGAAAACTCATGGTTGAGGAAAATATAATTTTCTCAGTTCGGGATTCAAAAATCTACACGTGAAATTACGTAAAAAAATTACATGATTACTAATTTAAACATCCCCAAAAAGGTTCTTAATATCCGCCAGTGCTTTACGTTTTTTTTTTTTTTTGGGAGAAGTTATTCGTTTCAAGTTTTTACCGGCTATTTCAAAATTCGACTATACTTTCATATATGGATAGATAACAATCGAGTTGATTTTTTAGATCTTGCCATTGCATAAATCTGCAGAATTATTGAGAGTTAATTGGTAACGATTAAAAATCAATTATTTCAAGAAGGTAAAATGGGAATTGGAGAATTAGCATGAAGAAAAAACGTCCGTAAAGGCCCGAACAATGGTTTTCTGTAAATAACGATGTGTTTCAATTCGAATCAGGGTTGTCAACTTTCGGTTTCTAAACTGATAAACTATATTGATGCGGATTGATATAGAAAAGATATGATTTTATTTTTGACCTTTCAAGGTCAATTTGATTTTAAATGGATCAGATTCGAGGCGACATGTTTACTGGACAAAAAGTAGTGCGACATTGAAACTACGCACTCTATATACAGGGTGTCCCATAAGTGGCACGTCACAGTGACACCGGAGGTAGGTCAGCTAAAGAGGGACCTAACCAGCCTAACATGACCCCAGTAAAAGTTCATGGTTTTCGAGTTATTACCAAATTACGTTTTTTAGTGAATTTTCACCTTTTTTAACATTGTCAGGGTCAGAATTCTGCTGGTAAGCTCTCGAAGCTTATTTTTGTTGTTGTAATGGAATCTTAAATAGTTATTTAAGATGACATGAGTATGATTCTGTCAAAAAGTTATGTGGATTTCCGTAAATTAATGGATAAATCTTGATTTCAATTGCTAGCAAAACGAGAACTTCGACTTTGGACCTTGAAACAAAACGAGCAAGTAACATCAAAAAATTGGGCATTTTAGACAGATTTAGAAATGGTACAATACACGAATCTTATGCCCATAAAACTAGGTATTTTCATCATTTTACCGATGCCCTACTAAACTAAGTTGAAACTAAGAACCCCGCTATCAGGTAATTTTGCCGCTTGCTATGACATTACATTTGATACCGGGCTTTGTTATTATTTGTTAAAGTCACAATAGGGAAAAAGATGGATTAGGGGAAGCGAAAAAGGAATATTATTGAAAAAAAAGGTAAATTAATTAAAAACAGACTTAACTTTCGATTATTTATTTAATTCTTGAATCTAACTTACAGTAAATGTTCAAACTGTTTCCCTCGGACTCTAATGCATAAATGACACCGTTTTATAAAATTACGATTCAATTTTCTTAAACTAATTTCCGATATGGTCCGGGCTGCGTCGAATACGCGTTCACGCAACTCTTCCTCGCTTCTTATTGGTGCCACTTATGGGACACCCTGTAGAAGAGGCTAGCCAGAAAATGAAAAACAATCCAAATGTGCTTCGGAAAGCAGTTCGAGATACTCTGAAACGAGCAAAAAAATGTCCAGATCAAAATGGAGGATATTTCGAGCCGTTTTTGTAGTTATTTTTCTAATTATGTTTTTTTGTTCATAATTGCTTCAAAATATACGATATCAACCAAATGCAACTCAATTCTCAATAAATAGAAACTGAAATAGTATATACAGCTATAAGAAGGAAGTGAGGAATTTCTCTTAAAGTATTCATTTTAGGTATAGGTTTTGCTTGAGTAACCCCCACTATTTTTGTTCGTAGAATCGACTGAAATAATAAAAAATATAGGTTCTAATTTGAAAATCTTGAGTTTGGAATAGTTTGAGTTGTCAAAGTTCATGATCTCCTTATGAACACCGTACAGGGTGGGCAAATTTCGATGTTTTAGCACTACAATTTTTGAACCAGATAAGATAGACAAAATCTGATACCCACTTCTCGGTCTCTTTTTCTGAGAAACTAACAAGGGTAGTATTCATTTTTGGCCACCTTCTTTTGTTTTCGAGTTATAAGCGAAAATTGGAAAAATGGCGATATCGAAAAACATTTATATCTCCGCTAATACTGATGATAGAGCTCTAAAATTAAAACATTATACAGGCACTTTTTTACGTAGAATTCAGTGGCGTACTCATATTTTCAAAAGGGTTTTTAATTACGAAGCTATGACCCAAAGTTATGTTTTTTCAAATGGGAACACTAGATTTTTGTGTCATTTTCTGAAAGCTTGATTTTTCCTGATTTCAAAAATATATAACATCGTATGATTCGGATCAATATAAATAATATAAAATGGCCAAAAACCTCTCTTCACCTAAGAGTCTCAAAATTTCTATGGTTTCAACTGTTGATGAACACAGAAAAATTGAGCTTCCTATAACAAGAGCAGTGTCCTTCCGTCTATCTGATTATTTCTATGCTTTTCACTTATTTCTACAAAATTCGAATCTAGATATGTTGTATAAATTTTTTATCTAAAATTTGATTTGGAAATAACGGAGAAACCACAAGATCGAATTTTTCAATCGAAAGAGTTGTATTGAGATGCATGTATCAGGAGATTATTTACATAGGTCTCCAGAATTAATATGCACAAGTGCCAATCCATTTTGAACAGCATATGAAACAATGCATATATGATTGAACTCAACATTTTAATTACGAAGGGACAAACAAGAAATAATATTTAACCTAATAATGACAACAATTGCACAATGCACAGTCGAAACCTCTTCTCGATATTTCAATAGATGAATATTTGAAACTGTGTTCAAGCTACCTAGAAAACTTTTTCCAAGTTCGTTTATCTTTTCGAAACTATTTGTATAAAATAAATATAGATTCAAATTTTGTAGAAATACATAAGTGAAAAGCATAGAAATAATCAGATTGACGGAAGGACACTGCTCTTGTTATAGAAAGGCTCATCAACAGTTGAAACCTTAGAAATAATGAGAGAAATAATGGTTTTTGACCATTTTCTGTTATTTATTTTGATACGAATCATACTTTGGGTCATAGCTTCGTAATTAAAAACCCTTTTGAAAAGACGAGCACGCCACTGGATTCTAAGTAAAAAAGTGCCTGTATAATGTTTTAATTTTAGAGCTCTATCATCAATATCAACGGAGATATGAATGTTTTTCGATATCGCCATTTTTCCAATTTTCGCTTATAACTCGAAAACAAAAGAAGGTGGCCAAAAATGAATACTACCCTTGATAGTTTCTCAGAAAAAGAGATCGAGAAGTGGGTATCAGATTTTGTCTGTCACCTCTGGTTTGAAAGTTGTAGTGCTAAAACATCGAAATTTGCCCACCCGTACATTTTTGGTCCAAACCGCAAACAGTCTTATAATACTATGTATTTGCAGAATCGAAAAAAAAACACAATTTTTTCCATTAGAATCCCATTAAGTCATAAACCGTTTAGTTTTTACTAAGATGCATAGAATACCTGGTGTGTTTACTGATTCGATTTTGTTTCAGACTTTTTGGGAGACCCACCTGTTGCTTTGGTGTTCTGCTTCACCAGAGTTCTGTAAGGGGGCGCTCTCCAAAAATTTTCGAATTCCCGCTATCTGCAAGGGGCCGTTTAAAAAGGAAATACTGATTTTAGACACTGCAAACATTCACAATAAATTACAATTCAGTTCATATCGAATTTTTAATCAAATGAATGGAATATAATGACTAAATCATTGCAACCAATTTCAGATGACGATAAGTATTAAGAGATTAAGCAACTTGTTGAATGAATTTGTGTGCACTTACCTCGTGAGTTAAGAGAGATGGTGTCTGTGAATTCACCCCCTAATCTGGTGGCAGAAGATGGTTATGTGGATAGGTGAAAGGGATGATTAATCTCTTCTGCACCGGCTTCGTGGTTATCACTCAATTCGAGTATCACACAATTCACTCTAAATTGCTCAATCAGTTTTTAACAGAAGAACAGGAATTGAAAATGTATAAAGATGATTAGATGAATTTTAAGTAAGCAATGAACTTAAGTTTGACAAATTTTTGAATAGATAAGCACAGTTCGACACTTGAGAAAAATTATTAATTATGGCGATGTTTGTTTACCGACCGGGTTGATTCCGCGGCCGCAGGTGGCGCCAACAAACAACAAATTTTCTCCAGGAAAAATTTTACAGGGTACATTCACGACGTAACAATGACAGACCATAGAATATAAAATATTATTGTTCTATACTCAAAGTTCACGACAAGAGCGTAGAAATGGGGGATACTGGGGGTAATTACACGGTGTTCCTGAATTGGAGATTCAAATGAAAATGACAGATTTCCGGATCATTTTAAGAAAAAAAGTCCTATAATATGAGTCCCCAAACATTTTGTTTTGAGATACATGTTTTAAAGTTTTTTTCTCGTATAACCTTCCCTTCACAAGATATTTAATTTGAATTTGCCATAGATATTCCAGTTTTCACTATGTGATATACGAATTTTGAATGCAAATCTACAGGGTGATATATTTTCTGGAAGGATGCTTGCTTCCTTCCTCCAAAACTATATTTTGGTGAATGGCTGTTAGTTTAGAAAAATGTAGAAAAAAACTCTGGTCCAGTACTACACTTTTTGGTTTGTTATAGTTTTGTCGTATCTGCTATCGATTTCGAGAAAAAGCCTCTAGTAATCCTCAGGAAAATCCAAATTATTATAAAGATCCAGCTAGTAAGCTCTAATGAATGAATTGATAATAAGTTTTAGTATTTATTCACCCAATCTGCAGCGAAGATTAATAAATATTTGATAAACTGATATAAGCATCACAAAAAGTACGACACACTAGAAACAACCTGTATATTGAAAGCAAAGCGTTTGAGTGCTCATATTCATGAAACATTTTTTCTCGAAATTATCCGAGTAATTTCTCATTTCCTTTGGTAACTCTAATTTGAGAACATCCAGCATAAGGTAAGAACAACCGAATTAGTAATAAAAAAAATTATTTCGAGTAATTTGGTTCAAACTTCGTTATTAAACTTTTTTTTTCAACATTACGGATATGAGTAAAAGTTGTCGTCAAAATTTTTTTTTCGATTATCCCCCCCCAAGAAAAAAAAGATCTACGCCCTTGGTTCACAAGAGTCGAGAATTGAGACAAATGTCAAATATAAACGATGTATGCGCCATCTGAAAAAATGGCGATCTCTCGAAATCAAGTAGGTATAAATCTGAAAAATCTCCCGTTTTGTCTGAAAGTTTTACAGGTATAAGTAGACACACCAGGTTTTCTATGCATCTCAGTTTTTACCCAAGGTACCTACCTATGACATCTTGCCAAAATTGTCGTCAAAAAAGCTATCAAATTTACTGGGTGTGCCATTCGAAATAAGGAAGTATTAGTATGTTTCCGGTATAACCGGAAGTTGTGGAGATCTGAAAATATTTTAGGGAGAAAGATCAGTATCTCAAACCCCAATATGCAAATTTGATTGCATGATTTGTTTTCCATAAACGTCTAAAAGGTCATCCCGGTGAATCACCCTGTATATTGAACCTTATTGATGTTGGTTGGTGAGTTTCAATACAAGACAAATAGGATGTCACGAATGCTTACCATTCCATGGAACGCAGGTTTTGGCTGGCTGCTTTATGGAAATTAGTTTTGATGGTTTTTTGGCACCCTCAGCTTCTTCATCCTGATCCTCATCTAAACTTTCTTTCACTATTCGGCACGATTTTGACAAACATACTTTTTCAGGTTTCGAGGTGATATTGAAACAGTATGATCGAGGATCAGTTACTTCAATTTTTTCCTTCTTTCCGCTGGAATCACATGGTAACCGTGGATCACATTCCTTGGACATGATGGCGAAAAGAAGGTTCGAATAAATTAAAATAAATGAAATATCTAAATCCGAAAAATACCGCGCACAATATTCAATATTGTTACTCCATACTGACAGATTACAAATGAATTTCCCAAGCTGTCAAATTTTCTCACGGTAATCCTTATTCCTTCTTCTTCTTTTTTTGTGATAATTAATAATTTTTCCCAAACTGTCAAATATTCTTACGGTAATCCTTATTCTTTCTTCTTCTCTTTTTGTGATAATTAATAATTTTTCGTTTTGTAACAATTATTTATTGAATATTAATGTTATTATTTCTGCCCTAAAATTAGAATTGAGGCTGCATAATTACCCCCTCAACCCCCTAGATCCACCACTGTAGGTATACAAACTTGCAATTCGCTCGGATCTGAAATATTAGATTTTGGTCTTTCGATATTTTTCTTGATAATTTTTATCTTGAGAATGCAATCTATGAATTTATAGAAATAAAAACAAGAAAAAATCATCAAAATGTATACATTTTGATGATTTTCATACCTACTCTTTCAATATTGAATATAATATTTCTCACTGCGAATTCAGCCTACTAGTAATCTGTGCTAGTGGTTGTCTCAAATTTGAAAGATAATAAGTTCTTTCTAATGTCTTTGTAAAAAGATGATTTATAATAAATTTCCATCGAAATGATTGATTTTCACCATACTTCATTCGGAATCTAGAATACATAAATCCTGCATTGAACATATCGGCCCATTAGCTCAGTTGGTTAGAGCGTCGTGCTAATAACGCGAAGGTCGCGGGTTCGATCCCCTCATGGGCCAGTACTCTTTTTATACTTTATTCCACAAAGTACATATGAATTTTTAAATTCTGTAATGAAATCATTTACGGTACTGAAATGGAGAATAGTAATTTACTTAACAAGTCCGGAAAATAGGGTTTTTTTGGACGAATAGACAAAATTCCAGGACGAGCGTAAGCGAGTCCTGGAAGTCTGTGAGTCCAAAAAAACCATTTTCGGGCGTGTTGCGTACAATATTTTTTCGGCAACCACGTAAAATAACACTATCGCTGCTGCTTTCCTAATTTTATTGCGATTGCGATCAAAAAACATGCAAATTATTGACAACTACATAATTTCATATGAACTGTCAGCCGTTATCTCGGTTGCTATGGATTCTATGATTCTTTTCCGGCCTAGGCCGGGAAGTACGTACTTTCCTGACTAGGCCGGGAAATGCTACTTTCTCAGAGAAAAAGCGTCAGGGAAGTGAGCACTTCCCGGACGGTTGCCGAAAAAAGTTTTTACTCGTTTACCCATATCATAGGGAGCATCCTTTTCACCATCAATCAGTTTTTTTTTTTATTTTTAAGATACACGTATTCAAATAAAAGTCTTAAGTTTAAGACGAATAGAGGAAGAAATGAAGCACAAACTTTTCACATATTATATTCGATATTTTTATACATAAATCAAGAAAACAATCACAGCAAATAGATAAGCATGTAGCATGTATTCAGGTCTAGATGAAGAGTTGCAGGCATCATCGAAACATTGACAGTTTCTTTCTTTCTTGAAATCCGTATCTGATCTCCAACAATGATCCTTCGCCTCGTTGTGGACTATCCACCCACAGCTACGTCGTACTCTCTCGGTCTGTTCCTCATTGTCAACTTAGTATTGAAAAAAAAAGGAAAAGAATTAAATAAGATAAGCTATACAGGGTGTCCCGTAAAGATCACGTCAAACCGAGGGAGAATGTAGATCAAAGGATAACCCTCCTGCTATGACAAAATTCCTATAATAAAAGTCTTACCGTTTTCGAGATATTTTTTTTTTTGAAAAAAATGAATTTTTTCCCCTTTCAATAGTTTTGTCCTTACGGTTGGTACAATTTTACATCTATTTGGTTAATTTTTTCAGTAAAATATTGTTAGAATATTACTTCATCCGAACAGATTACGAGAGAGACAACCAACCCTACACTTGATAGTGTTATTGCATGTCGTGCGGTGGCGCTACGAGTCTGCGCGTGGCGAGGCCATCGAAGGCCATCGAGAGAGAAAACAAGAATGAACCTTCGATGGTCGAGAGCGAACGTCAGGCATAAGACTTTAGAGTGACAGTCTCTTCCACCCGGCAGTCTGTCAAGCCCCTTCAGTTTGTGCCTTGTAAACTGTACTTGTTTTTGAGATAGAGTTTAGACTTACTAGAGTTAGTTGTCTTGAGAATAAACGATTAATATCAACATCTGTGTATTAGTGAATACTCTGTATTTATATAACCCAAATATATATAATCCAATAGGTTATAGGCTCAGTGCACGCTTTAAACTGCGCAACAAGGTAAACTTCTGAAAATATGTTGTGTAAACAACAAGAAAAACATTGAGGTAAGTTGAATTTCAACTTAATTATGAGGCTAGAGATATTTTAGTTAGTTCAGTGAATGGAAATGATTTATTTCATATTCATTCCTGAAATAGAGAATTCCTGTTATACAGTATATACTATATTTGGTTAATGTGTTTACCTATCTATTAGACAAGGAATCAACTTTGATTCTTAACGGTTATTGACAGTTGATGTTTAGAGAAACGAGATATTTTGCTATACACATGTTTTATAGATTTAGATGATTAAGATTCAGATTAGAGAAACGAGATATTTTGCTATACACAAGTTTTATAGATTTAAATGAGAGATCCAGATTAGAGAAATGAGATATTTTAATATACACATGTTTTATAGATTTAGATTATGCAGATGTAGATTTTGCATACTCATTGTATCAAATTGATTTAGATGTTTGTAAATTTAGAGATTTCACATTCATCATTTGAGAAAGTAATATTATGTGAATTTAGAGTATTTTTCAGAGTCATAATTTGAGAGATGTACATACATCATTCGAGAGGTTTACATGAGGAAATTTTATAGTGTTTATTGAAACCTTTCAGAGCCTGAGATTATGTAAACTTTAGGAATTGTGCTAACATACTTTCTGTTTTAGATTGGATAATTTTATAGAATTTACATACCACACCTAGAGAATTGGATCATGTAGATTTGAAGATTCTACATACATTGCTTGGAGCATGTAAAATTAGATGTTTCACATTCCATAAACATAATCCAGAGATGGAGATATTTTGAGACTATATATATTGATGAAAAATTTGGGGAATTATTTATTTCACTAAACTACAAAAACTGCAGTATGGTAAGATTAGTGATAACTATTATTTCAGGGCTTCTTTCATACAATGCTTGCTGTGCTGTGTTGTTTGTTTGTAAGCTAGGGATATTATAGGATTCAAGTATTCATCCCGTATTTGTAAAATGGCCATACCTAACTCAACAGGTTTTCATTGCAGTGCGTGATACCGCTTTTGTAGTAAGGTTTACAAATATGAGGTGGTGATATTTGAAAACTTGATAATTCCGTTTCGAATTGTATCAGATTGCTGTGCGTCTGAGGCAATTCAGAAGCACGAAACAAAATTTTATATCTTATACCTGGTAGTAGATGTATTAAGAGAGCATATAATGCACAAAAATCTTAGAATACATAATATAAATATTTTGTTTCATAAATCCTGAAATAGATGGCAGCCAAAGGAAATCAAGGAAAACCATTGGTGGATTATCATAGCGATTCCACCATTTCCGTAAGTGCAGAAGATATAGGTTTCATGCATTACGAGGAAAGAGAGAATTGTCAAAACCAATGTAAGTTTTTCATGCAATTAATAATTGCCCATTTCCTTGATTTTAGCTGACTAGAGCAGTATCAACGAGTGATACGTAAGAGACTAGGGAGATGCTAGAGAAATGTTAGAGTCATTACACAAAACCCCTTTTGAGATATTAGAGATTTGAGAGAGGAGGAATTGTCGACAATAGAGAGAGTAGAGTTATGAGAATATAAGAGTATTAGAAAACCCAGGTATATAAAAATTATTAATTCATGTTACAGAGGTAACTAAAGTTATGAGAATAATTTTTATTAAACTCTAGAGAGAGTAGAGTTATGAGAATTTAAGAGTTTGAGAAAACCCAGCTGTATTTAATAAAAATTAATTCATTTCACAGAGGTGATTAGAATTGAGAGAATAATTTTTGGGGTTAAATTCTAGAATACGAGATAACCCAGGTATATAAAAATTATTCATGTTACAGAGGTAATGAGAATATTTTTGAGATTAAATCTTAGAGATTTAAGAGTTTGAGAAAACCCAGCTGTATTTAATAAAAATTAATTCATTTCACAGAGGTGATTAGAATTGAGAGAATAATTTTTGGGGTTAAATTCTAGAATACGAGAAAACCCAGGTATATAAAAATTATTCATGTTACAGAGGTAATGAGAATATTTTTGAGATTAAATCTTAGAGATTTAAGAGTTTGAGAAAACCCAGCTGTATTTAATAAAAATTAATTCATTTCACAGAAGTGATTAGAATTGAGAGAATAATTTTTGGGGTTAAAATTCTAGAGTACTAGAAAACCCAGGTATTTAAAATTAATCTATGTTGCAGAGCAGAATTCAAATTTTAAGATCTGGATGGACAGTCTATGATCAGAGCTTTTTGACAAACGATTTGTTGGACGTCAGAGAGCCAAGTACGAGTAACCAAACTTTTTCAGAGGCTAACAAATCCAAGAGAAGTAATTGAGTATGAGATATTATCATAAACATAATTGAGGAGAATTACTTAAAAGAAAACTTTCAATATCCTAAGACCCTGTTGAAGTAAGTAGAGGTTTGAGGTTCTCCAGGAAGTGCAAGTCAAATGCGACACACACACTTCAGGTAAGAGCTCACTCGTACTCCACTAAAATGGAGAAACACGAATCGGTCGATGATTTCTGTGAAAGATTCGACTCGATAGTATGAGAGTATGAAGCTTTCGAGGTGTGATTAAGCTAACTGCTCAAAAAGATAAGATCTGCACTTTATCAGGCTGTATTACCAGTCATATCCGATTTACGAGATGCAGATCTGACCAGGAGACAGACCCCAAACCAAGAAGGTAATTTAGACGAGATCAGAGAGATTAGAGGTTGAGAAGAGGTCTGAAATTGAAGAGGAGACTCCAAAATTTCAACGGGTACATAAATTAAAATGCTTCCGTTGTAACAAAGAGAGACACTGGTCAACTGATTCAAATTTGTGCAACAGAGTAAGTAAGTGACTCTGTTTCGGTTGTGGGACAATCAAGTAAGAGGATTGAATTAACAATGGTGGCACGATCGCAACGTTCAATTTAGAGGATCGAGTAGAGGTAGGATGAACAAGCCACGTCTCAACACTAAGAGACGGAGTCATGTAAACCAGAGGAGAATGAGAGAGAGTAAGAGATTCAACAAAGAGGGTCGCTCCAAGGCAAGAAGGGTTGAAAGTATAAAGCATAGAGAAACTAAAACAGGTAAACTTGATCCAATCATTAACTTCTTAGCAGATTCTGTAGCAACAGACCATATCGTAAATGATTGTCTGACTTGAGAAACTTTGAGAGATGTCAAAATATGAGTATAGAGAGCGAATAAAACGAGATAGCAGTCATTGTAATCGATAGTAAGGGTGAGTTAATCTTATATTAAGATTCTAGAAATGAGAATACTAAGAAATTGCAAAACGTATTTACAGAGAAAGAGATTTCTGAGAATTTACTTCCCTTACGTAAACTCGCAGACTCTGGGTTCAATATTTACTTAGATGTCCAAGTCCTAAGAGTTTACAATAAGATTAATAATGAATTTGTTTTAGAGAACAGGTCCTAAGAGTTTATAATAAGGTTAATAATGAAATTGTTTTAGAGGACAATTCCAAATCCTAAGTGTTTACAATAAGATTAATCATGAGATTGTTTTAGAGAGTCGAGCAACGATAAGCGAAGAAGATGAGATGAGCTTGCAATCGCAGACACATTCCAATAACGAGTTATTAGGTTCGGAGGGAGAACCAGAATCTGCGATTGGGAGGGAGAAGTAATATAATCTCATCGTTTCAACTAAAGAGAAAGTTCTACAAGTTTTAACTGACAAAACACATGAAACACAATCTGAGCAACAAGAAAAATTGGGATTGCAGTCATATCAGTAGAGAGGTAATTTAGATCGATAACTTGGAATCACTCCAAAACTTAGAACGTGAAGTATGTATCATATCGACAATGGAAAAATTACATTTTAAAGAGACAGAATGAGAGCTGAGAAACAACAAGTTGACACACACTGACACGATGGAACTTATTAAACCACCATCTCATCCAGGTCAGTAAAGATTCATTAATGTCTACATAGAAGACTATTGGAGACTTGCTAAAGCATATTCATTAAAACAGAGATTGAGTTGGCTGAAGCATTAAAGAAATTCTTAATATCAACAAGAAACTTGTTGGAGAAAAATGAGAAGGTATATTATATCAGGTCAGATCAAGGTACAGATTTACCGAAAGGAAATTCCCAGAAGTACTGAGTAGAGAAAATATAGAGAACGAGAGAGCGGAGAGGTTTAACTCGACGATCCAAAAGAAGGTTCGTACATACATTTTTGATTCCAGACTACCTAAGAGTATGTGGGAGATTGGTATTGATGCATCTATAGATGTGTACAACAGAACACACAAGTCTATCAGATATCAAACACCGTTGACAAAGTTTGCACCAAATGCAAAATGCCACTTTGATCAAATTGAGAGATTTTGGATGTATTGGAAGTATTTGTAAGTATTATTATGTATTGCGATGTTCGCATACATTAAGATTCCAAAACCCAGCTTGAAATTTGGATAATGTGCCCTGAAAGCTGTCCTAGTGGGTTATACCGCTACAGGATACTTGACGTGGCATTCAAGCTCGAGCTACATGTGAGATTTAACAAGAAACTTGCCTACAAAGATGTTTACAGAAATAAACAACTTGATGACACTAAAGAAAAATTACAGACCCAGGAAAATATAATCGACTGGGATTGGATGAAAAACTCGAAAGAGCCAAAATAAGGGAACTGCCGATCAAAAAGCCAATACCCTGCTACACTTAAAGAAAATCGTAAAGGACGTAAGCTATGCAAGGTTTCTTAATTACTCAGAGAATAATATTTTAGAAATTGGGCTGAACGACCTCGGTCGATTGCCTTTGGATAATTAATTATCAATAAAGATCAGCTATTAATATTATTATTTTAGGTAAATATGAGAAAACCGATAGAGAAGAAGATATGAGGTTTTGCCTTATTTCTTCATTAAATCGAGAACCGATTAAATTCGAGGAAGCTATAAATTCTAGAGAAGGCCACTTATGGAAGAAAGCTATAAAAGAAGAAATTGATTCCATGATACAAAATAAGGTTTGGATATTGGTAGATAAAGAGTATCTTCAAATATCTGGAAATTGGGCAAACATTATAGACTCGAAATGGTATTCGAGAGAAAATTAGAGGCAAATGGTCTTATACGATACAAAGTAAGATTAGTCATACTAAGCTTTAAGGTCAAAAATATCTATGACATTAGACTTCCAGTAATTAGAGCTACATTTGCTATAATAAATAAGTATGATTTACATGCTTGTCAATCAGAAGTAAAAACCTGCCTTTTTAAATGGCACTATAGAGGAGATCTATATGAAGATCCTTGATGGAGTAGATATTGACAATGAGATCAAACGATCTTATGTATATAAACTCCAGAAAGCCCTATATGGACTGAAGATAAGTCCAAAGAGATGTAATAAGAGATTCACTGAAGAGATCCAGAAACTTGGTTCAGAGAATGATATACATGGACTTGTTTATATACATGGAGGAGAAATGATATAAATATAAAGAGAAACCGAGAAGAGAGGTATATAAATAAATCAATCAAATTATACCATGAATATATTAGATAGATTAAATATGAATGACTGCAATGCTCAAAATACTCCTATGGCAACCAGACAGATTGAAAATAGGATTAAGAGAAATCAATCGGAGAATCTACAAGATGACTCAGATAAACTAAAGATGAAAAGAGTTCCTTATAGAGATGAAAAGAGTTCCTTATAGAGATGAAAAGAGTTCCTTATAGAGAAGCTATTGGTAGCTTAATGTATCCATCAAATGGTAGACACTACGTTTGCTGTTAACTATTTAACGAGAAAACAAATGAAGCCGACCGAAGCTGATTGGAACTGTGTAAAGAGAATTGTCAGGTATATGAAAGGTACTGTGAATTTAAGTCTTAAATTCACCGCTCAAACTGAATACTAAGAGGCATTTACCGATGCAACATTTAGAGACCATACCGACTTGTCATCAACTGAAAGGTATGTTATTAGATTGTTTGAAGATGTAATAGCTTGGAGGAGCCATAATCAAACCTATGTCACATTGTCCACTTGTAGAGCCGAATACCTAGCCATGAATAATGCCTATCAAGAATTAATAACTCTTGACAAGGTACTTAGATTTGTGATAGGAAAACTGATGTTTCCTATAACAGTCTGGTGTGATAACAAATCCGCTGGAGACTGCACCAAGAGAGATGGTGATCACAAACTAAAGGTATTTGATGATCGTTTAGATGACGACCTACTACATAGAGAGAAATCTGGACTTAGAAGACATATGGCTGAAACACATGGTGATTTCATAAAACAATGTGTTGAAGTGAAGAGAATCACAGTGAGATGGATTCCAACCAAGGAGAATGTGGATGACTTAATGATAAAACCTTTACCATCAGACGGTCATAAGGGATTAACTCAAAAACTAATGATTTAATACTAACTCATTGAATTTTTGTTTTCAGAGTATTTCTAGGGACTAGAGTATAAACTAATTGAGTTCTGTTTATAGATTAGACTTGGAGTGGAGAATGCTGGTTGTAGTTCGATGATGAAGGGAGGGAGTGTTAGAATATTACTTCATCCGAACAGATTACGAGAGAGACAACCAACCCTACACTTGATAGTGTTATTGCATGTCGTGCGGTGGCGCTACGAGTCTGCGCGTGGCGAGGCCATCGAAGGCCATCGAGAGAGAAAACAAGAATGAACCTTCGATGGTCGAGAGCGAACGTCAGGCATAAGACTTTAGAGTGACAGTCTCTTCCACCCGGCAGTCTGTCAAGCCCCTTCAGTTTGTGCCTTGTAAACTGTACTTGTTTTTGAGATAGAGTTTAGACTTACTAGAGTTAGTTGTCTTGAGAATAAACGATTAATATCAACATCTGTGTATTAGTGAATACTCTGTATTTATATAACCCAAATATATATAATCCAATAAATATAGCTGAAGAATGATTTTAACGTTTACGTTAAAAACATCCTCGGAACATTTTAAAGGGGGGCCATGAGAAATATTTTTATTGGAAATTTTGGTAGTGAATTATTTTGTTCATGAAGTTTAGCCCATCGTAGTGGAAAAAAGATGTACCGAGCTACTGCTGCACATTACACCAATAAATTGTTTATTTTACAGTGAGTTCAAACAGGTATCACACAAAGAATTCAAAGAAAAAAGATATGGCTGTTTTTATCCAAATGGGTACGTTTCTGACAAAATCAAGTTTGTCAATTCTGTTAAGAAATCTTCGATATTGCATTTCTTAGTGAAGAATGGCAATTGTTTACGTGCGAAAATATTACTCGCATAATTATTCACCTGTACCAACCGTAAGGACAAAACTATTGAAAGGGGCAAAAATTCATTATTTTCAAAAAAAAAAATATCTCGAAAACGGTAAGACTTTTATAATGGGAATTTTGTCATAGCAGGTGGGTTATCCTTTGATCTACATTCGGTTTGACGTGGTCTTTACGGGACACTCTGAATGGTGGTCATTTCAGTTGCATATTTATACCGAATACATAAATTATAATTATCTTTTATATGGTATAAATCTGCAAATGAAATGGGCGCTTTCTATTTGACCTTCGCTATTCTTTATGAATTTATTTCTAACACATTAAAACAGGGTTTTCCAATAAAAGGTTTCTTTTTGAAGAGCCCACTATCTGGGCTGCTGTTGCTTTTGAAGCAGTTATCTTTTGACGTTTGATGAGTTAAAACTACGACATTACTTGAAATGTCGCTCTAACAACGTTTAAATTGTTAAAAATTCAGTACAAAAATGGTGGAAGTTTTGCAAAACTAAAGCACATTTGAGTCGTCGTGAAGCAGCTTCTCAGCCGGCAATAAAAAAACTGAACTGAAAACCGGGTTTTGATCGAAAAATCATTTTCAGTGATGAGACCTATTTTCACCTGGGAGGCTACGTTAATAAGCAGAATTGTAAATTTAACAATGATTGTTGAAAAGCCTCTTCATTCTCAATGTGTCACTGTTTGGTCCGAGTTTTGGATTGGATTGGATTGGCGGTGTAATTGTACAGGGTGGGCAAATTTCGATGTTTTAGCACTACAACTTTTGAACCAGATAAGATAGACAAAATCTGATACCCACTTCTCGGTCTCTCTTTCTGAGAAACTAACAAGGGTAGTATTCATTTTTGGCCACCTTCTTTTGTTTTCGAGTTATAAGCGAAAATTGGAAAAATGGCGATATCGAAAAACATTTATATCTCCGCTAATACTGATGATAGAGCTCTGAAATCAAAACATTATACAGGCACTTTTTAAAGTAGAGTCCAGTGGCGTGCTTGTCTATTCAAAAGGGTATTTAATTACGAAGCTATGACCCAAAGTTATGTTTTTTTTAATGGGAACACTAGATATCCGAGCTATTTTTTGAAAGCTTATTTTTTTCTGATTTCAAAAATATATAACATCGTATAGTTTTTATTAATATATATAATAGAAAATGGTCAAAAACCTTTTTTTATCTAAGAGTCCCAATATTTCTAGGGTTTCAAACCTTTCTCTTTACAATGGAATAAATATCCATAGTTGTCTCTTAAAATTTACTCTTTTTTTTAACGAAATGAAACCTCTTATTGGAAAACCCTTTATTACCAAAAAACTGTCGAGTACTTGAGAGATTATCAAGTACGTTGTACCGTCTATGAACACTGGAATTATTTTTTTCTGTAATACTCACTTTGTTGGTATATTTTCCTACAGAATGTTGCATTTTTCGATTTTGGACACTCTTTGTAGTGTGCAGAGTTAGTATCATTGCTATTTAGTGTGAGACACTCAGGATTATCGAAGGAATTGCACTGAAAACATTTCAATGCGTATACTGTAAAAGGCAAATATTAATTACATCAGATATAAAAAAGAAACGTCTTTCCAGCAGTCTTGAACTCCATGATATTTAAAGGAAAACACCCCGTATATGAGAACTAGATAGGTGTCATTCTAAAGGGTGTTTTTTTTCGAGGTATATAACTTTAAGTTGGCATTACTGTTCAAGATGGCGACCGATTTAACAGCTGTCAAGTGATTCATTCTCAGTTTGGTTTGGCAATTCATCATGAATAGACTCACGCCTGAACAACGCTTGTAAATAGTGTAATTTTATTTCGAAAATAATGGTTCTGTGCGGAATACGTATCGCGCACTACGTCCATTTTATCGTCGACAAAATCGTCCATCAGAGCAGTTAATTCGATTAAACATGGAACGTTTTCGCACCACGTTTACTCTTATTGATAACTCGCATCCCCAGGCACGCCGTACGGTGCCTACAGAAGAAGCTATTGCTGCTGTAGAGCGTAGCATTGAGGAAGACCCGAATGAGTCTATCCGCCATCGAGCACAGGAATTGGATCTGTGTCCATCACATATTTTGCGGAAGGATCTTCGTTTGCGTGCTTACAAAATCCAACTTGTGCGAGAATTGAAGCCAAACGATCATCAAGTAAGGCGTAGATTCGTCGAATGATTCCAAAATGAGGGTGTTTTTTTCTACAGCTATAGAACTTTAAATTGCAATAAAACAACGATGGATTATTAGATTGACATGAATTTTATTTATCCGCAAGATAATCTTGTGGCATTACATTTTAAATATGATTTCTGGCATATGACCGCCACGGCTGGCTCGGATGTAGTCCAATCTGGACGTCCAATGTTCGATGACTTTTTCCAACATTTTTGGCCGTATATCGGCATAATATACGGCGAATGTTGTCTTCCAAATGGGTTTGTGGCTTATCCGCATAGACCAATGACTTTACATAGCCCCATAGAAAGTAGTCTAGCGGTGTTAAATCACAAGATCTTGGAGGCCAATTCACAGGTCCAAAACGAGAAATTAGGCGGTCACCAAACGTGTCTTTCAATAATCGATTGTGGCACGAGCTGTGTGACATGTTGCTCCGTCTTGTTGGAACCACAGCTCCTGGACATCATGGTTGTTCAATTCAGGAATGAAAAGTTAGTAATCATGGCTCTATACCGATCACCATTGACTGTAACGTTCTGGCCATCATCGTTTTTGAAGAAGTACGGACCAATGATTCCACCAGCCCATAAAGCGCACCAAACAGTCAGTTTTTCTGGATGTAACGGTGTTTCGACATACACTTGAAGATTAGCTTCACTCCAAATGCGGCAGTTTTGTTTGTTGACGTAGCCATTCAACCAGAAGTGCGCTTCATCGCTAATGGACATAGTGCGCGATACGTATTGCGCACAGAACCATTATTTTCGAAATAAAATTGCACTATTTACAAACGTTGTTCAGGCGTGAGTCTATTCATGATGAATTGCCAAACCAAACTGAGAATAAATCATTGACAACTGTTAAATCGGTCGCCATCTTGAACATTAATGTCAACTTAAAGTTATATACCTCGAAAAAAAACATCCTTTACTCTACAGCAAAAATAAGTATTGAAAATTTAATCTCTGTAAAAATTTGAAACTATTTATTTCAATTTATGGAATGGTGGCCCTGTGGCATGGTCAGCAAAATCACCAAAACTCCTCTTGATTATCTTCTGTGTGGTTATTTGAACGAGTTATGCCATTTAAAACTTCGCGGAAGCAGTTGTGACACAGGAGAGAAGAAGCTTGCGAAGATGTGAGAGGCAATCTCGACATTAGATTAGATTAGATTAAAAGAGCAATAAATAATCTCTTCCTGAGTGCTAGTAAATATGTAGAAATTGATGGACTTCATTTCCAGAATTTATTTTCATAGTCCCCTTTCAATACTTTTTTATGGACTGAAATAAATACCTAAGTTAAAATTGTCTCTAAAAATTAATTGTTGATACTTATGTTTGCTCTAAAGTGGAAAGAGTCACAGTCATTTTGTTTTGAATGTAATTAAAAAAAAATAACAGTTTGATCATGCATATGTCCTAATTTCAAATAATTGACATCATGTCCCATTTATAAATCCAAATTTTTATTTATCTCTTTTCGTCTGAGTTCCACTTGGAAACAAAATATCTATTCTTTGATATTATTCATTGAAATATCTAGGAGTTCGTAACTATTGGTTTTTCATGTCAGTAGATATTCTTACCTGCTGTCAGAAAATAAAATGATAATAAAACGAAAATTTGAATTGACGTAGAAAGTTTCATGTCGACCTGAAAATTAAAATAATATATTAATCAAGTTGTGTAAAATTTGGTTCGAAGTTGCTTATAGCCTCAGCAATACTTATAGAAGATGTTTCTCACTTGATTCGAAATACAGATAGATTCAAAAGTTTTGCATCACCGTTGCTTCCGAACGATTATTTTTCATAAAAAAAAACGAGTTAAAAAATTCCTGATATTTTTAAAGTTGAATTAGTTAAAAATCTCTCGAAAACGGAACATCTTATGGGAAAATGCTTAGGTAACAGGTAAAAAAGGTTTTGAGGGGGAAGTTTACTTATAGGGATTCATCAAGCCAAGTAGCTTGATTTTTTAACCAACTACTTGACTTGAAAATCAAGCTCGTGAAAAATCACCTACTTGAACTTGGCTTGACTTAATTTGAGATATTTATTGTTTGACATGATATCAAGCTACTTAATATTACTTGAAGTCAATACGCAAGACTCACAAGTTAAAAAAATATTTCCGCAAGGTCCTGCGCGCTTAGACAAAATCAGGGGGTTCCCCGCGATCCGATTCTTAATCTAAATTTAGAAGGCTTTTCGATCCATAAGATAAGTATTTTTTATTTCATAGGTCAGATTCAATTTCGAAAAGTTACTTGTATCTAGTACCTTGAACACTCATGTTCAAAGAATTTTGTATTGGATTATTTTAACTTGTATATCTTTACCGGCAATACCATACTTTTGGGAATATTTTTTGGGGTAGAGAATTTTCATGGAAATGAGTAATTTCTGAAAAAAAAACACAAATCGGTAAAATCTTTTACGTAACAAGTCCGGAAAATAGGGTTTTTTTGGACGAATAGACAAAATTCCAGGACGAGCGTAAGCGAGTTCTGGAAGTCTGTGAGTCCAAAAAAACCATTTTTGGGCGTGTTGCGTACAATATTTTTTCGGCAACCATGTAAAATAACACTATCGCTGCTGCTTTCCGTATTTTATTGCGATTGCGATAAAAAAACATGCAACTTTTTGACGACTAATTTCATATGAACTGTCAGCCGCTATCTCGGTTGCTATGGATTCTATGATTCTTTTCCGGCCTAGTCCGGGAAGTACGTACTTTCCGGACTAGGCCGGGAAATGCTACTTTCTCAGAGAAAAAGCGTCCGGGAAGTGAGCACTTCCCGGACGGTTGCCGAAAAATTACTATTCTGATCAAACAGAAAAGCTTATGTATCCACTTATGTGATCGTTAGTTGCTCGTTTTAAACTATAGTTGAATAGTTATTTATAATACAAGTGCAGAAGGCATTGATATTCTTCCACGAATTCAAAATTCGAAAACGAGCCACGAAGTGGCGAGTTTTGGAATGAACGAGTGGTAGAATGAGCCTTCTGTACGAGTATTATACATTATTTTCTCTAATTCATTGCATTTTCATTGAAATTAATGAAATATTTCCATAAATATATTTTAGTGATTTTTGCATTGAAAAATAATGGTTGGCAGAACTGATTTCTTTAAGGCAAATTGATGAATTGACAGATAAAGCCGTGGCGGAAAGTTCGGAGTACCAACATAGAATAATAAAATATAACCATGAAAACTGTGCGTTTCTGATATATTCTCGCACAATTTTGTTCTACAAGATGTGAAAGAATGAACGGAATAACCACAGAATTAAAGAAAATAATTAAGTATATAATGAATAAACATTATATTATATTATTATTATTATTCAAACAAATTCATACGGCAGATAGGTACAGAGGTAAAGAATGAAAGCTCAAAATAATACAGTTTGACATCGATCTCTTCAGTTCATTCAAGAAATCTCCTGCAAATCCAGCAACTGAAAATGGCGTTATGAAATAGACAAATTCCTTCTGAACCACGTGCTGACAATTCTGAAGACATTTTAGAATGGTGGAAGAGGCATGAAAAGTAGCTGGATAGAATTCAAGTACTTGATAAATAAATACTTGAATTGACATTGAAAAACTACTACTTGACTTGAACTTGATTTCAAGTCAAGTAGCTTGAAAATCAAGTCAAGGCGTGAATCTATATCTACTTATGTCAGAAACTCTCCCTTGTGAGAGTTATGGGGGTTCACCAGATTCCCAATATGCTGCTCAGGAATATTAAGACATTCCTCCTGGGTGGATTTTGAACAAGATCCTTTAAACTTCGGAACGGATTCCTGCGAGCTGCTATTGACTTGCCAAGCATGTTCTATGGGATGCATGTATGGAGATAGAGATTGTGTCTTTAAGTTCTGACAGAAACAGAAATCCCATCAAATTTGTATGAAAAAACCAAAAGGTCGCAAAGCGATAGCTTCAGGCGTTCTGGAGTTATGGCCGAAAGAAGACACAATTTAGTTTTTCAGTGCATCAGTTGAAGAATATCTTTTTTCGGCCATAACTCCAGAACGCCTGAAGCTATCGCTTTGCGACCTTTTGGTTTTTTCATTCAATTTTTGATGGGATTTCTGTTTCTGTCAGAACTTAAAGACACAATTTGGTTTTTCGCAGTAAATCAGTTGAAGAATATCTTCTTTCGGCCATAACTTCAGACCGCCTGAAACTATCGCTTTGCGGCCTTCATGTTTTTTCATGCAAATTTGATGGACAGTCTGTTTCTGTTAAAAAAATCCTATCATTACATTTGAAATTTCGGAGTAAAATGAACAAAACAATGAACTTCTGACTTAGCGCCCCCTATCGAAAACAGCAAAAACAAATTTATCATGAGTATACTTTGTCCTCAATCAACAAGATATTATCTTTCAGACGAGATCTAATTTGCTCAAAAATGTTGAGCCAAACTGAAGTTACAGGCATTTCAATCAGTCAGATTTCTCCCTTTCACCTACCCTTATTTGATGTCGTAAAATCGAAAATGACAATTCAAAAAGATAGAGAATTTTACAAGTATTACAGTGATGATATTTTTTCTTCAACTCCATGTGAAAAATTTTCGAGTAAATTTCATTTTTCTACTCGACGATAGCTATTACGCCCCTTAGCGGTAGAGGTATGAACTTCAAAACAATTTCCAGTGTGTTTTCTTGTAGACTTTGGTGGTAAACATTTTTACCGCAAGTCTCTATGATGAGTGGATCCTGAGATATAGCCGCTTACCTCTCTTATTTGCCCACCCTGTTCAGTAACCAACATATTGAATTTATTCTAGTATTTGGCTTTTCCACACTGTATAACTTCCAACGCATAAAACAAAAAGTATACTTACATAAAATTTTCATTACGGGAGGATGTACCTTTTTGAATCATTTTGGTGATTAATACCCACTTTCATCTAAAATTTTGCCAGTTCACCAAGAGTTATAAGCGGCAACACGAGAATTTTCGAGTAAAATCATTTACCTACTCTCGTTATCTACTGAATATGGACATGTTATGAGGTCATTCTAGTGGGTACATAAAATATCTTTACGATTTGTTGAGAAGACAAATATAGGTTTATTGGACATTTTGTGCGAAATAACATTGTACTGATTGTACAGTGCATCCCATTTTGGGTGAGACAGCCAGGTTTCTCGCTTGTTATTTAAGATAGAGCCTTGCGGTTTTCACGTTCCTGTCCTACTTTTTCGTGAAACTCAAGTTGGTCTAATCAGATTTTGCATAACTGTTTCCGTTCAAAAGGTACAGGGTCATTTTGGAAATTGATACTTTTCGGACCCCTCCTTTATCTCCGAAGTTATTAGGAATAATGCTGAGGTGAAAACTACGTCTGAATCAGAATTTTGCGTAGAATCCAGTGGCGTACTCAATTATTTTTTTCGGGGTATGGTTTTGAAGATTCAACACAAACCTATATTTTTTTCAATGGAACACCCTATATATCATTACCTCGTTGTATCCGTTATTTTTTTCCCTTCAAAATGATATATGATACTCTATAGGTAGGATGGTCAGAAATGTTGAAAAAACACTAAAACATCAAATAATAATTAGTGTTTTTTAACATTTCTGACCATTCTACCTATATAGTATCATACATCATTTTTAAGGGAAAAAAATAACGAATTCAACGAAGTAATGATATATAGGGTGTTCCATTAGAAAAAATATAGGTTTGTGTTGAATCTTGTAACGAAGTGAAATTCGTTACTAGAATCACCCGGTATAATTTAGCCCAGGTCAAGAATTCAATAATTATTTTACTAGAATCACCTAGTATAATTCACCCAAGGTTTAGAATTCAATAATTATTTTATTAGAATCACCCAGTATAATTTGCCCCAGGTTTAGAATTCCATCATTATTCTACCAGTCATATGAGTAGGTGAAAATAAAATTTTAATTGAGAGCAGTGAAGGTATTTTTCGTCCAATTCAGAAATTTTCATTTGGAATAATTTCTGATTTATTTATTTCATGAAAATATAACGATGCAATTTAAAATATCAGCCTATGTATAAAAACTTTCGAGCGACAACGCGATAGACGTTATCTCTTCAATATGTTCTTTTTTACATGTTGTCGTTCGTTTTTCATAGGTACACCGCCGATTTCGAGACTCGAAATTTTCCCCTTCCAACCGAGATTACAAGTGAAGTATTTCGGAAAAGGAGGATTATTCTTGTCGGTGTCTTCGAAGTAGAAAGATATTTTTCCAATGATTCTTGCCGGTGTCTTCGAAGTATCAAGATATTTTCCGATTTACTCCTGTCGGCGTCTTCGAGCTATATATTTTCATAATTATTGAGCGGATTTTCTTGAGTAACAATTTAGAGTTTAATTTTTAGTTTGCAATTTTTCTTTTGAACGTTGGACGTTTTAGTGCCGTATTTTATATTCGTGAATTTGACACTTAGCCCGTACACGAAAAGAATTTGAGTTCGTGTAGTGAAGTGGGAAATTCTTAGGATTGGTAAGAACCGTTTTATTCCTGTCTGTATTATCGGTGACTTTCCTGTGTTCCATCGATACTTTCCGAGTGTGATTTATTTGTAATTTATTTTATTTCTAAGATCTTGTTGTTATTATGTTTAGGGAACAATGGCAAGTTAATTTATCCTAGTGGTAACACTGATCATATTCTATGATTGTATCAATGACATGTATTGCGCAGCCGCATATAGTCTTGTCTTGTCTATGAGTAGTACGTCATAAGTTGAATAAAAAAAAAACTTGGAAGCCGTTGTTCTCCTGTTCTGTTTAAGAATAAAACTTATATTATAAAAGTGTTAAAACAGTTATTCGATCCACTAAACCCACGTTTAAAAACAGGTTATGTGCCCAGTCGTGCAACTGGAATAAAAACAATTTAACGATACGTTTTTCGAGTGTGTGAAAAGTAAAATCGAAAAAACCACGTGTGGTGTAAAATGGCAGATAACACGACCACGACGACATTAAAATTAAATGGTGATAATTGGCCCATATGGAAGTTTCAAACCAGTATTATATTAAAAGGACGAGGTCTTTTCGAGATCGCGGATGGTTCAAGAATAAAACCCAGTTCAGGAGATGAACTTAACAAATGGCTCAAGGACGACGCAAAAACTCAAGAATTGTTGGTTACACGTATGGAAGAAGGTCCTCTAACTCACTTACTGTCATGTGAATCTGCGAAAGAAATGTGGACCAAATTAAAAACGGTATATGATAAAGAATCAGTTGTAAGTGTGCATTTGCTACAACAAAGGTTTTTCATGCTCGACTTTGATTCCTCTGTGAATACATTTATATCCAAAATTGAGGAAATAAAAACCAAATTAAAGACTGCAGGTGAAGTTCTGTCAGATAAAATGATAATTACTAAAATCTTGATGACCTTGCCAGAACATTTTAAACACTTCAGATCAGCATGGGAGTCAGTTCCAGATAAAAATCAAACATTGGAAGAGTTAACCTCTAGATTATTGCTTGAAGAAGAAAGATGCAAGACAGTAGAGTCGACAACAGCACTAGTAAGCAAAACGAGTTCTCAGAATAATCCAACCAAAAAATGCTACATCTGTGCAAAAGCTGGTCACATAGCAAAGAACTGTTACTTTCGAACTAAGAACTCTAAGAATGATAAGGCTGATAAAACAAATAAATTTTGCAGTTACTGCCGAAAACAAGGACATCTAGTTCAGACTTGTTGGATCAAGAAGAAAAAGGAAGAACCGTCGAATAAGAATCCTGTCAAAGAAGAAGTGGAACACAACGCTTTTATGGTATATTCAGATGGTGTAAAATCAGGTGATTGGTACCTTGACTCGGGAGCCACTGAACATATGACATGGGATAGAAGCTTGTTCGAGAAAATGTTCGAGGATCGAACCCCTAGGATGGTGCAAGTTGGAAATGGGCAAACATTGGAGGTAAGAGGATATGGAAATATTAAAATGTGGTCCTATAATGGAAGAAAATTCATTGAAACGTCATTATCGAATGTTTTGTATATACCTGACCTAAAATTTAATTTATTCTCGGCTGGATGTGCTCTTGATAAGGGATATTTCATGTCATCTGATAATTCATCATGTAAGTTTTTTGATAAATATGGAAATATTAGAGCCCAGGCACTAAGACAGAATAAATTATATAAAATGCAGTTCAAGAAGGAAATGTATGAAAACAAAATAGAAAATGAATTAACTAATAATATTTCTGAATGTATGACAGTTAAAAATATAGAAAATTTAGAGACTTGGCATCACAGATTAGCACATCAAAATATTAAGTACATCAAAGATTTCCTTAAAAAAATGAATGTTGAGTATATAAACAATGAATTTATTTGTGAATACTGTTTATCGGGCAAACAACATAAATTAAAATTTCAACATAGTGAATCACGAGCTACTGTACCTTTAGAGCTAGTTCATGCAGATGTGTGTGGTCCTATGGAAACACCTTCGTTAGGAGGAGCTCGATATTTTTTATTATTTAAAGATGACTACACCTCATATAGACATGTTTATTTCCTAAAGCAGAAATCTGAAGTAGCAAAAGCAATTGAAAATTATATATCTATGGCAGAAAGGCAAACTGGTGCAAAGATGAAAGTTTTGAGGACAGACAATGGTTTAGAATTTGTGAACAAACAGGTAACGGAATGTCTGCAAAGCAGAGGTATATGCCACCAACGCACAGTGGTATATACTCCCCAACAAAATGGAAGGGCGGAACGAGAAAACCGAACATTGGTTGAAGCAGCCAGGACAATGTTACATAGCAATAAAAATTTGACAAAAATGTTTTGGGCAGAAGCAATAAATACCGCTACATATGTTCTGAATCGCTCTGGTCCAAGCATTGTTCAGTTTAAAACTCCTTTTGAATTATGGAATCAAAAGGAATATAAGATGGAAAATTTTAATATTTTTGGAAGTAGAGTTTCAGTACTAGTACCTAAGGAAAATAGATTGAAGTGGGACACAAAAAATGAACAAGGATACTTCCTTGGTTATGGAGAAGACACAAAGGGATTTAGAGTGTATTTACCTGATAAAAACAAGGTTGTCATACAGAGGGATGTAATATTCCTACCAGAAAAAGTTCAAGAAACAAAAGGTAAAATAACTGAATTCTGTAATATTGAAGAAAATCAAGACTTGGAGTTAGAAGATACCCAAATTGATAATATTGTACACGATGAAGAGACAATTACCGATGAAGAAGAGTTGGATCCAGAAATCAGTGAAGAAATAGTGAATGGAAGATATAACCTGAGAAGAAACTTAAGAGGAAACCCAAGGTTTGAAGATTTTGAAATGGATTTGGATAGTTTGTTGTTGACAGTTACAGAAGATGACGAACCAACATGCTATGAAGATGCTATGAAAAGCGTTGAGGCTGAGCAATGGAGGAAGGCAATGGAGGAGGAAGTAAAATCGTTGCAAGAAAATGAATCGTTTGAAGTAGTGTGTGATAGTGATGTTAAAAGGCCTGTCATAGAGTGCAAATGGGTGTATAAGAGGAAGAAAGACGAGTTCGGTAGTGTCACGAAATTCAAAGCAAGACTTGTTGCAAAAGGTTTTCAACAGACAATTCCATTAAACGGCGATATTTATAGTCCAGTAGCGAAATTAACTTCTGTAAGAATTTTCTTAGCTATATGCAATAATTTAAATTTCAGGATACATCAACTTGATGTATGTAGTGCTTTTTTAAATGGAGAAATAGATGATGATGTATATATTTTATTACCTAAAGGTTTTAATACTGACACAGGAAAATTTGCAAAGCTAAGGAAGTCCTTATATGGATTACGATCCTCACCAAAAAATTGGTATAAAAAATTTAATGATTTAATGATGACATTGAACTTTGTAAGATCTCAAAATGAATACTGTATTTACTACAAAATTTCAGGCTGTTCAAAGATTTTTGTATTGATCTATGTTGATGATCTATTAATTGCCGGATCAGATGAAAAAGAGGTTGATGATCTAAAAGTTACTTTGAATCAACACTTTAAAATGAAAGACTTAGGAGGTATCAGTTATTTTTTGGGTATGCACATCACACAAAATGTATTGAAAAATGAAATCATAATCAACCAAACTTTATATCTAAAGAAAATGTTGAAAATTTTTAAAATGGAAAACTGTAAACCTTGTAATACCCCTATGGAACCAAATTTTAGACATGATGATCTTAAACGCAAAAATTCTGAAAGTATAGAAATTGAAGAAAGATGTAGAGCAGCAATAGGTTCTATAATGTATGCCATGTTATGCTCTCGCCCAGATCTATGTATAAGCATAAGTATCCTAAGTAGATATCAATCAACTGCAAGTTCACAACTTTGGCAATCGATTAAACGAGTTTTAAGATATGTTCAAAAAACACAAAATTTAAGTTTAGTTTTTAGAAAAACTGATTTTCAGAATGAAATTGAAGGATATGCTGATGCAGATTGGGCTGGGGATAGAACAGACAGGAAATCTACGTCTGGTTATGTATTTAAAGTTTTTGGGTGCACAGTCAGTTGGTGCTCTAGAAAACAATCATCCGTAGCTCTGTCTTCAACAGAAGCGGAATATATAGCTTTAAGCTTAGCCATAAGTGAAGCTTGTTGGCTTAAGAGTTTAATTAGTGATTTAAAAATTTGTGATAGTTTAAATGTCATGATTTATGAAGATAATCAATCGGCTATCAAAGTGTGTAGGAACCCAGAGTTCCACAAGAGACTCAAACATATTGATATTCGTTATCATTTCATTCGAGACAAAATAAATGATAAAACAGTTTCACTAAAGTATATTCCAACCAAACTGCAACTCGCAGATTTGTTCACGAAACCGCTGTCTCTAAGTTCATTCAATAATTTTACAATCAACTGCAATGTATTTTAAGAAATTTTTTTGGGTAACTTACCATTGAGGGGGAGTGTTGTTATTATGTTTAGGGAACAATGGCAAGTTAATTTATCCTAGTGGTAACACTGATCATATTCTATGATTGTATCAATGACATGTATTGCGCAGCCGCATATAGTCTTGTCTTGTCTATGAGTAGTACGTCATAAGTTGAATAAAAAAAAAACTTGGAAGCCGTTGTTCTCCTGTTCTGTTTAAGAATAAAACTTATATTATAAAAGTGTTAAAACAGTTATTCGATCCACTAAACCCACGTTTAAAAACAGATCTTTCTTTCTCAAGTGGAGTTTGTCTGTTCGGTTCCTCTTATTTGCAAACTAACTCTTATTTGGAACTACCAGGCAAAACTCCTTATCTTGGGGAGAGGGGTCGTTTATTTCCGATCTTCGGATCACTGCGGCCTTTAAGGTTAATTATCCTGTCCGGTCCGACTCGAGTCGTTAATTGGTGGATGCGCCGAGGTATACCGTAAGTGAAATTTGTTTCTTTGATCTTTCTTTCTCAAGTGGAGTTTGTCTGTTCGGTTCCTTATTGCGAGCAACTCTTATTTGGAACTACCAGGCAAAGCTCCTTATCTTGAGGAGAGGGGTCGCTAATTTCCGATCTCTGGATCACCGTGGTCTTTTGGGCTAATTACCCTGTCCGGTCTGACTCGAGTCGTTAATTGGTGGATGCGCCGAGGTATACCGTAAGTGAAATTTGTTTCTTTGATCTTTCTTTCTCAAGTGGAGTTTGTCTGTTCGGTTCCTTATTGCGAGCAACTCTTATTTGGAACTACCAGGCAAAGCTCCTCATCTTGAGGAGAGGGGTCGCTAATTTCCGATCTCTGGATCACCGTGGTCTTTTGGGCTAATTACCCTGTCCGGTCTGACTCGAGTCGTGAATTGGTGGATGCGCCGGAGTGAACCCTGAGCGAAATTTATTTCTTAGATCTTTCTTTCTCAAGTGGAGTTTGTCTGTCCGGTTCCTTATTGCGAGCAACTCTTATTTGGAACTACCAGGCAGAACTCCTTATCTTGAGGAGAGGGGTCGCTAATTTCCGATCTCCGGATCACCGCGGTGTTTTGGGCTAATTACCTTGTCCGATCTGACTCGAGTCGTGAATTGGTGGATGCGCCAAAGTATACCCTGAACGAAATTCATTTCTCAGATCTTTCTTTCTCAAGTGGAGTTTGTCTGTCCGGTTCCTTATTGCGAGCAACTCTTATTTGGAACTACCAGGCAGAACTCCTTATCTTGAGGAGAGGGGTCGCTAATTTCCGATCTCCGGATCACCGCGGTGTTTTGGGCTAATTACCCTGTCCGATCTGACTCGAGTCGTGAATTGGTGGATGCGCCAAAGTATACCCTGAACGAAATTCATTTCTCAGATCTTTCTTTCTCAAGTGGAGTTTGTCTGTCCGGTTCCTTATTGCGAGCAACTCTTATTTGGAACTACCAGGCAGAACTCCTTATCTTGAGGAGAGGGGTCGCTAATTTCCGATCTCCGGATCACCGCGGTGTTTTGGGCTAATTACCCTGTCCGATCTGACTCGAGTCGTGAATTGGTGGATGCGCCAAAGTATACCCTGAACGAAATTCATTTCTCAGATCTTTCTTTCTCAAGTGGAGTTTGTCTGTCCGGTTCCTTATTGCGAGCAACTCTTATTTGGAACTACCAGGCAGAACTCCTTATCTTGAGGAGAGGGGTCGCTAATTTCCGATCTCCGGATCACGGCAGTGTTTTGGGCTAATTACCCTGTCCGGTCTGACTCGAGTCTAGAATTGGTGGATGCGCCAAAGTATACCCTGAACGAAATTCATTTCTTAGATCTTTCTTTCTCAGGTGGAGTTTGTCTGTTCGGTTCCTTATTGCGAGCAACTCTTATTTGGAACTACCAGACAGAACTCCTTATCTTGAGGAGAGGGGTTGCTAATTTCCGATCTCCGGATCACAGCAGTGTTTTGGGCTAATTACCCTGTCCGGTCTGACTCGAGTCGTGAATTGGTGGATGCGCCACAGTATACCCTGAACGAAATTTATTTCTTAGATCTTTCTTTCTCGAGTGGAGTTTGTCTGTCCGGTTCCTTATTGCGAGCAACTCTTATTTGGAACTACCAGGCAGAACTCCTTATCTTGAGGAGAGGGGTCGCTAATTTCCGATCTCCGGATCACGGCAGTGTTTTGGGCTAATTACCCTGTCCGGTCTGACTCGAGTCGTGAATTGGTGGATGCGCCGAAGTATACCCTGAGTGAAATTTATTTCTTAGATCTTTCTTTCTCAAGTGGAGTTTGTCTGTCCGGTTCCTTATTGCGAGCAACTCTTATTTGGAACTACCAGGCATAACTCCTTATCTTGGGGAGAGGAGTCGCTTAATTCCGATCTCCGGATCACAGCAGCCTTTTTGGCGAATTACCCTGTCCTGTCTGACTCGAGTCTGGAATTGGTGGATGCGCCAGAGTATACCCCGAACGAAATTTATTTCTTAGATTTATTTTGGTGGGTGCGCCGACAAATACCCTGATTGAAATCTGTTTCTAAGACCCAACTTTCTCAGGTGGAATCTGTGTGTCGGGTCCCTTATTGCGAGCAACTCTTATTTGGGACCACCAGACAGAATTCCTTATCTTGTGGAGCGGGGTCGCTTATTTCCGATTCACGGATCACCGTGGTCATTTCGGTGAGTCACCCTGCCCAGTCCAACCTGAGATTTATTTTGGTGGATGCGCCGACAAATACCCTGATTGAAATCTGTTTCTAAGACCCAACTTTCTCAAGTGGAATCCGTGTGTCGGGTCCCTTATTGCGAGCAACTCTTATTTGGGACCACCAGGCGGAATTCCTTATCTTGTGGAGAGGGGTCGCGTATTTCCGATTCACTGATCACCGTGGTCATTTCGGTGAGTCACCCTGCCCAGTCTGACTTAATATCAATTTTTGGTGGATGCGCCGATGCAAGACCTGATTCGAAGATATTGTTCAGGCTTGCTGTTTCTAATAAAGAGGTATCGAACCGGACCGTACGGAACACAGGATAGGTAGTCACATCTGACTTATTAGACTGCATTTCACACGCCAATCTGCATGCTTTCCACGCTTGTCCGCACTTAACCGTTTTTATCATCGCTCAATTTGCTTGCTCACTGCTTACTCATTTCTGCTGCTTGATATACGCCCCCTGCTCACCTCGCTTAGTTCTCGTTCCGTACCGTGTTGCATTGTAAATATTGGCTTTTGGTGTTTAGTAGCCTTTTGCATTATTGTATATATAGGATAGTATTGTATATAATTTGGTGTTGTACATAAGGGAACGGATATTGTTAAATATAGTGTGTTTCGTCAGGGTGTCTTTTATTTATCTCATAGACATTTACTGCCGTTTAGCGAAATAAATCACCACTGGTCAATCGCTCTTACCTTAGATTGAATCGAACCCTTCTCCAACTGTTTAAAAGCTACCCAGGGTCGATAATAGTGAGCGACGTAAGGAATTGCGACCTTATAAAACCTATCGCAATTGGCGCCCGAGGTAATATAGGAGAGAAATAGTAAACAATCATCAATCCGAACAAAGTCGCCGTCACAATCTTCAAAACCATACCCCGAAAAAAATAATTGAGTACGCCACTGAATTCTACGCAAAATTCTGATTCAGACGTAGTTTTCACCTCAGCATTATTTCTAATAACTTCGGAGATAAAGGAGGGGTCCGAAAAGTATCAATTTCCAAAATGACCCTGTATCTCTTGAACGGAAACAGTTATGCAAAATCTGATTAGACCAACATGAGTTTCACGAAAAAGTAGGACAGGAACGTGGAAATCGCAAGGCTCTATCTTAAATAACAAGTGAGAAACCTGGCAGTCTCACCCAAAATGGGATGCACTGTACAGTGCATCCCATTTTGAAACAGGGTGCCCCGCGGAAAAAACGACAAACGGATACCATGAATGAAGTTCATCATGGAGGACTCGTATCAAAAGATTTCAATAGCCTGAGTGCCTTCGATATACAGATCATGAATTGAAAAATTTCAAATTTCTGAGTTTTGTCACCATTTACTAAATCGCCTTCCTTCAATATTTCGGGAATTGAATGAATCAGATCTTGATAAGGAAAATTTCAGATTTCATCTATTTTTGAAAATATTGGATCAGACTGTACAGGGTGGGCAAATGTCGATGTTTTAGCACTACAACTTTCAAACCAGTGGATATAAACAAAATCTGATATCCCATTCTCGGTCTCTTTTTCTGAGAAACTAATAAGAGTAGTATTCATTTTTGGCCACCTTCTTTTGTTTTCGAGTTATAAGCGAAAATTGGAAAAATGGCGATATCGAAAAACATTTATATCTCCGCTAATACTGATGATAGAGCTCTGAAATTGTAACATCTCACAGGCACTTTTTTACGTAGAATCCAGTGGCGTGCTCGTATTTTCAAAAGGGTTTTTAATTACGAAGCTATGACTCAAAGTTATGTTTTTTCAAATGGGAACACTAGATTTTTGTGCTATTTTCTGAAAGCTTAATTTTTCCTGATTTCAAAAATATATAGCATCGTATGATTCGTATCAAAATAAATAACAGAAAATGGTCAAAAACCTTTTTTCACTTAAGAGTCTCAATATTTCTATGGTTTCAACTGTTGATGAGCCTTTCTATAACAAGAGCAGTGTCCTTCCGTCAATCTGATTATTTCTATGCTTTTCACTTATTTCTACAAGATTCGAATCTATATTTATTTTATACAAATAGTTTCGAAAAGATAAACGAACTTGGAAAAAGTTTCCTAGGTAGCTTGATTACAGTTTCAAATATTCATCTATTGAAATATCGAGAAGAGGTGTCGACTGTGCATTGTGCAATTGTTGTCATTATTAGGTTAAATATTATTTCTTGTTTGTCCTTTCGTAATTAAAATGTTGAGTTCAATCATAATGCATTGTTTCATATGCTGTTTAAAATGGATTGGTACTTGTGCGTATTGATTCTGGAGACCTATGTAAATAATCTCCTGATACATGCATCTCAATACAACTCTTTCGATTGAAAAATTCGATCTTGTGGTTTCTCCGTTATTTCCAAATCAATTTTTAGATAAAAAATTTATAAAACATATCTAGATTCGAATTTTGTACAAATAAGTGAAAAGCATAAAAATAATCAGATTGACGGAAGGACACTGCTCTTGTTATAGAGCAGTTATAGAAAGCTCAATTTTTCTGTGTTCATCAACAGTTGAAACCATAGAAATATTGGGACTCTTAGGTGAAAAGAGGTTTTTGGCCATTTTCTATTATTTATGTTGATCCGAATCATACGATGTTATATATTTTTGAAATCAGGAAAAATCAAGCTTTCAGAAAATGACATAAAAATCTAGTGTTCCCATTTGAAAAAACATAACTTTGGGTCATAGCTTTGCAATTAGAAACCCTTTTGAAAAGACGAGCACGTCACTGGATTCCACGTAAAAAAGTGCCTGTATAATGTTTTAATTTCAGAGCTCTATCATCAGTATTAGCGGAGATATAAATGTTTTTCGATATCGCCATTTTTCCAATTTTCGCTTATAACTCGAAAACAAAAAAAGGTAGCCAAAAATGAATACTACCCTTGTTAGTTTCTCAGAAAAAGAGATCGAGAAGTGGGTATCAGATTTTGTCTATCTCCTCTGGTTCAAAAGTTGTAGTGCTAAAACATCGAAATTTGCCCACCCTGTACAGTCTGATCCAATATTTTCAAAAATACATGAAATCTGAAATTTTCCTTGTCAAGATCTGATTTATTCAATTTCCGAAATATTGAAGGAAGGCGATTTAGTAAATGGTGACAAAATTTCGAAATTTGAAATTTTTCGATTCATAATCTGTATATCCCAAACGAAGGCACTCAGGCTATTGAAATCTCTTGATACGAGTCCTCCATGACGAACTTCATTCATGGTATCCGTTTGTCGTATTTTCCGCGGGACACCCTGTTTCAACCCTGTGTAGGTATTTCAAAAACTGCTCATAGCAAAGCCAATACTGTTTGACATTATAATATTGTACTCGAACTAAGAGTAATTACAAAAAAATTGGAAAATTCCACGGACGACTTTTTTATTTACAGGGTGAATTATGAACTAAACGAATTTCATTTTGAATGATGTTTGACTCACCCCGTATCTAACGATGATTTTCATTAAAAACCAGTATAAAATGATTACCTTTTAAGTAGACAATATTTGTCGCGCAAAAGTGTTTCATTCAAGATATTTTTCCAAGATAAATACTAGTTTGAAGAAATGCCATTTTCCAACTTCGACAACCTATATTTTGAAAACTAGTCATATGATTGAGTTGGGTCCTTAATTTTTTTGTTCAGGAGGCCATATTCTACAACATACGAAAATGTCCAAAAAATTAACAATTTTCCATTAGTCTGCTGCCTAGTCCTTTGGTGTAATATTTTGGGTGGATGGCGTAATATGCAGAATCACAGATAATTCAAGCATAATAAAAAAATAGAAAATCTTAAAGCAGGAGCTTTTAAAGAATGGTTCCTTCTTGCGCCCTTGTAGACCACATATACCTACTTAAAGTTCAGTGTTCTCCAAGAGCGCAATGAAAATGAACTAAGTTAGTGATGTTGATAATACTATATTTGACACGATAGAATTAAAATATAGAGCAAAACTGATAAATCAGTGAAAAAATTTTGAAAATCCATCAATAAATGACTGAGAAATAGATTATTTAAATTAACGTATTTTAGCGCGGAACGTCTTTGGTCTCCGACTCGTCTGTGACGTCACGCCACTTGCCTGTGATCGCTACACCATAAATTACGTTTAAATACTTAGCCGCGTCAAGGCTCTCGCGCCGTTTGTAGTTGTACAGTGTAGTTTTAACTCGAGTTTTGTTTTTATGTCACCATAATGGAAGAAGGCTTCGTGAAAGGACAAAGTTATTTTTACTCAATAACTTATTTCAAACCAACTTACACCTTAGTATTTTTATTATCAGAAATAGACATCTAGTAGGTACTGATAGGTACTTACATCAAAATGATCTTCACACACATATGAAGTAGTTTTAGGTCCAATTAAGTCACGCCTCATTAATTTGCACCACTTCTTCCTTTGATTCATGTCATTTGGTACATGAAAAAACAATTTATTGGGGTTTTCAATTGTCGTGCTTGCACACTTAGGCACACTACAATATTTGTAGTAACGTGTAACGAAAAAAACACGACACGAACAACACAAGTGATTGCACTACACTAATGAATTCGTAAGCACTCTGCGAATACCAGTCGCCTCGTGTAAGTGGCGTGACGTCACACACTAGACTATGAAATTATTCTTCCAAGCGCAACTTCAAAGTCTCATAACTTTTTCATTTCTAGAGATATTTCAATGATTCTTCCACATTTTTGTTTCATTTTACTTAAATTTTTAGAATTAATCCTTAACAAAAAAATGAAAACTAGTCCAGCGCAGGATTGACGAGCACTCGAGAGTTCCTGACTTGACCTCAGAGCCCTCCTAATTTTTTTAATGATGACGGAAGATGTGTTACAGATACAGATTGACCTACCGAAACATTTAGCACTCTGCTAGTTGCCACAAAACGTGATTATAATAATTCGAATGAAATTTAGTTTCAACAGGAAGAAAAAACACACAATACATCCGGCGCAGCAATGTCTGAGATGATGAATTATCAGCCGAAATGGTGATAATGGACCGCGTAGGAGGTGAGATTTGACAACGTTGGACTATTGGTGATTTTATTTCTATGATGATTTTGATTTTTTCAAATTCGATTTTATGCGTCTGATTCTTTATGCATACCGGGATAATGTGAGTATTTGCACTACACGAAATTAAAGTATTTTGGAAAAATTTTCAAGATGAAATATCTCAAGGGTTTTCCAGATTTTCTAAAATTAAAAATGGCATATACCTATAAAAATATAGACCTTTTTTATATTTACTCCAATAAAATATGGTTTGTCCAATATTTACTTTTAAAAACTTGTCGATAAAGCAAGTCCGGACTAAGAAAATAATATTTTCCTACAACTGCTATGAAAAGTAGCGTATTCTTCATAGCTTACTCAATTTCAAAACCATGTATTGCTCATACCATAGTATAAGGAAAGGATAGTAAGCTAGTGTAGTGCTTTTTTCGATTTTGTTGATGTTGAACGCCATCTAGTTGTACTCACGTTTAACTCGAATTTTACTGTCAAAAATTGATCCGTAAAGTGGAGCCCTCTGAAAAAATTAGTGTTATTTTGAAGAACTAAAATATTTGAAATGGAGTGGTCAGAAGATTTCTATATTTTGAAATTTTTCTGCTCTGTAATAAGCATTTACGCCAGTGGCGTGTATTTGTGATAAACAAGTACAATGCTACAAGTTATCATGAAATCACTAATCGTTCAGTCGTCATGAAATGATATCTCTAGATTTTTTCATGATTCAGTGCCATCTATTATTGAGTTACTTCTCCACTTTACGTAGTTACGAAATCCAACTACAGTAGCGACCCCTGGTGACTATTTCCTTGCCGTCAAACGGCGGTTGGCTTACTATCCTTTCCTTATACTATGCTCATACTGTGGGAAATATTATTTCTCACGGCACTTGGCCCACACCTCGTTTGGTAAACCAATGATGCTGGATGCTTTGGTGCTCTGGTTACCAGAGTTCTGTAAGGTAGCGCTTCTTCAGAATTGTTCGAATTCCCGCTATCTGTCTGGTACCGTTTAAAAATGAAATAATGTTGGAGATACTAAAAACTTTCACAATAAATTAAAATTCGGTTCATAAGGAATTTTTGATGAAATGAATGGAATATCATGACAGTTGAAAATTTTTCAGCTAATAAACATAGATAGAGGGAGCATATTAAATTTTGTCCCCAACATGAACTATCAAATTTGACATAAGGAGCGTGGAAACGAAAACATATCAGTGAATTCGCGAGTTTCTCCACAAAGAACGCACTTCTCTTGTTCCATAGTGAATCAACGTTTAATATTAACTCAAAATATATTGAGATAAATACCTAAATATATCAGAAATTCAGAAAACTTCAAACGCGCCAAACGACGTGAAACAACCGATTACACTAGGAGGGCAAAAGTTGCCAAACCTTGGATTTCAGCAGATAGATACAGAAAATAATAAATATTCTGCTTATTATAAATTCAACAATTAGGAAGAATATCGGATTCCAAATATTCAAATATTTTTCATCCAATATAATATATGTATATTCAAAATGATATAGTAAAATTGTGGATTTGAAAATATATCACAATCCGACAACGTAATCTAACCATGTTGGGAACAGGTAAAAATTGCGTATATTTACTGTATCTATGTTTATTACTCTATGGTTCATTTAAATTCGTGGTCAAGACTCAAGAGTGCTGTGGAAAAATTCGAGTTGATTTTCTGTGATTACAAGTAGCCATATTATTAACATTTGTTTATACTTCCAAGTTGGGAAGTATAATATGCTACAATCTAGACACTACTTGTTATTACAGAAAATAAACTCTAATTTCTCCACAGCATTTTTGACCACGAATTTAAATGAACACATGATATAAGTATATAGAATATATAGTATATAGATATATATAGAAACACTAGGATTTCTATGCATCTTAATAACAATTCATGAAATGTCTTTATTCATGGAAACATCGAATTTTAATTTTTTTCTGTGGTATTCCACAGACTATTCCACGCAGTTAGAAATTGCAATTTTTCCTCATTTAAAGTTCTTCCTCGTTAACTCTCAAATAATTCATTGAAATATATCTAGATTCGAATTTTGTAGAAATGAGTGAAAAGCATAGAAGTTATCAGATTGCCAGAAGGACACTGCTCTTGTTTAGAAGGTCAATTTTTTTGTACTCATCAACAGTTGAAACCATAGAAATATTGGGACGGTAAAAAAAAGGTTTTTGACCATTTTCTGTTATTTATTTTGATGCAAACCCTACGATGTTATATATTTTTGAAATCAGGAGAAATTAAGCTTTCAAAAAATGGCACAGAAATCTATTGATACCATTTAAAAAAAAACATAACTTTAGATCATAGCTTCGTAATTAAAAACCCTTTTGAAAAGACGAGCACGCCACTGGATTCTAAATAAAAAAGTGCCTGTATAATGTTACAATTTCAGAGCTCTATCATCAGTATTAGCGGAGATATAAATGTTTTTCGATATCGCCATTTTTCCAATTTTCGCTTATAACTCGAAAACAAAAGAAGTGGCCAAAAATGAAAACTACCCTTGTTAGTTTCTCAGAAAAAGAGAACGAGAATGGGGTATCAGATTTTGTCTATCTCCTCTGGTTTAAAAGTTGTAGTGCTAAAACATCGAAATTTGCCCACCCTGTACATGATCTTCTGATAAACACCCGCTACACATTATTAGTCCAAATCGCAAACAGTCTTATCATACTACGTATTTGCAAAATCGACAATGAAGTTGTTTTCAAATACTTTTTCTGCCAAAATATTCAAAAAATGTGATTCCTTGTCGCCACCATTTTTTTTCATAGGAATCCCATCAACTCATGAACTAATGAATTGTTGGGTTTTTACCCGAGGTATGGCATATTTATGAAATTGTCATAAAAAATTCTATCTTTCTAATGATGCAATAATTTACTGGGTGTGACATTTGAACTATGAAAGTAGTAGTCTGTTTCCGGTATAACCGGAAGTTGTAGGGATCTGAAAATAGTTTTGGACGAAAGATCATTGTCTCAAACCCCAACATCCAGATTTTTAGCAAAAGATTATGATTAGTTTTCCATAAATATCTAAAAGGCCATCGCGGTGAGTGTATGTTAAATTATCTGTAAAATATATAGCGCAAATTGAATATTTGTATATTGAACTTAAAAGAAACAATCAAATTGAAATAAAAAATCAACTACTAACTTTACAAATCATAATTTCAAATTAATACACCAACTGATTCTCTCTATCATTGATATGAATTCCGGATATTCAATAATAGTTCAAGATATTCGATTCAAGGTTGATTTCTGTATTATACATAGGAATTAATGGGAAATTACCCGAATAATAAGATTAATACAAATTTGAAAATAATCTCACCTCTTCCTTATTCTGAAACTAGTCGCGTGTCACTACAAAAGTGCAAATACTATACATTTGAAGAACCAACAATTCGATTAATAAAAATGGAACAACAGCATATCTTGAGGTTACAGTTCAAGTCGGAATTATAAATATTCATTGAAGATATTGATGTACTCGTATTTCACAAAGTTCATGTTTATGATAATAAAAACATTTCAATAAGGTGTCAATAAATTGTTATTTTATTTTGGTATCTTTGAAATATACCGTCCCCCAAAATATTCCACGGGGTTTACTAAAGATTGCACTACCCTCATGTGTATCGGATAGAAACATTTCTAGAATATTAAATTGTCAATTGAATCTTGTACTTTTGTTACTCTTACATCGTTAAAAAAAGGTGCATTGTTTTATATTGTTATTTCAATTTTGAGCTGCGGCCATAAATAAGTCCAGTCGAATGAAGAAATCTCATAATAATGAAATATCTGTCGATTTTTTCGAGTTGAATCAGTCAAAAATCTCGAAAAGGAAACATTTTATGGGAAAATGTTTCGAATAAAAGATAAATGGTTTTGAGGGGGAATGCCACTTATACCAGAACCTCTTCCATTTAGTTCCTCCTTGTAGGGGGTACATCTGCAATTTCAAATGAGAGCCCCTATTTTTTTTTCAGATTCGTATTCTACGGAGAAAAATACAAAAATTTCGTATAAACAATTTTTCATATCAAAGATGGCTCTGCATTCGAGTTCGAATTTTCCGTCTGAACAATCTTACCGTACCCGTTTCATTGATCATTCATCAAGTGTCCTTTATGCACCATTCCTAAGAACTGAGACTAAACCTAAGAACTAAGAATTGAACGCTAACAAATCAATGAAGGCGTTTATGCACTAAGAACTAACACTAGCACTAGAAATGGTGGATTTATGCACCATTCCTAATAACTAAGAACTAAACCTAAGAATTCAGTAGCGTTTATGCACTCTCTTGTTAGTTCTTAGTTAAGAACATAAAATGATAGAAACTGGTACTCGTTGATATTGAAATTCTATGCAGCGCACGCGCACTTCTATATTTTACATGAGCCCTTAGTTTTTAGTTAAAAGTTGGCCTGCTAGTGTTAGTTCTTAGGAAACGTGCATAAACGCCCTCATTGATTTGTTAGCGTTCAATCCTTAGGTCTAAGTTCTTAGGTTTAGTCTTAGTTCTAAGGACTGGTGCATAAACCCACCAAAAGTTGACCAAATTTTAACTAAGAACTAAGGGCTCAGGTAAAATATAGAAGTGCGCGTGCGCCGCATAGAATTTCAATATTAACGAGTACCAGTTTCTATCATTTTATGTTCTGTTATTCGTGTTTATCGATGAAAAGTATTAGGTGTATTTGAAAAAATTAAATTCAATTTCTTCACAACCAATATCCATGTCAAACATCAAGGTATAGAACTAATAGAAAGTAGTTCGAGCACGTGTGCATTCCATAACTAAGAACTAACAAGAGAGTGCATAAACGCCACTGAATTCTTAGGTTTAGTTCTTTGTTCGTAGTTCTTAGTCCTTAGTTCTTAGGAATGGACCATAAACCCACCATAAGTCACTTCAAGCTTACAGCAGTGAACTGGTTTACAGTTTATTAAGTCTGTATTCAAGTTCATCTTCGAGCGACCAACTTCAAAGCTTTGATGGCATGCATTTCTGCAATCATTAACGGTTAAATTTTCATATTTTGGTGTTCAGTGAGTTATAATAATAATAATTATTATAGTTATATTTATCCTTTAAACCACATATTTACAATTAAATACATTTGGCATGAAATATGTCACCAGAAAAAAATAATAAAATAAGAGTTCTGTTCCAGAGTTCTAGTTTTTGTTGTAAACATGTTTGAACATTGTGATTACTGGCCTAAAATGTCGAAATAGAAAGTAGTCTATCCAATTGCTTGTTGTCTTGTTGTTTGGAAAATGGATGATTATTCATAAATTACAATGAACTCATCTTCTATTACTTTGCTATTATTTGGAGTTGCTTCTAATTAACGAGAATTTTCAATTAAACTGAGAAAAAAACTATTTCCATTGTTCATCGTATTCTTATCTTGAATAAATATCGGAAACAACCCCGAATTATTTCTATTAACAATTATCTTCCCTATACAAGAAAATGAATATTATAGAGGGCGCACCCTACCCTTGATCCAAGAATAGGTGAAGTATCTGTGATTCAAGTTTACCGGCAGACTCCCTAAAATCACTAGAGATAGAAAATCGAATAACAAGAAACCACCCGGAAGACCACCAAAACGCTGGACATAAAGCTGAAGCCACAGAACACTAATGTAGCATAGATATTAGGTCTTTGGCGCAGACCTAATATCAATAGTTCTGGTCCATCGGTTGAGTTATTATAGAGAGAGAGAGAAGAAAAACTTTATTGAAACAATGTTTCAAAGGGCTAGCGACCTAGGTCTTCCTGCCCATATACAAAGTCTTATTTTACAAAGTATAAAAATGTAAATTAAAAAAAAAAAAAAAAGAATTTAGTTTTTGAGGTGAGTGAATTCATTGTATGTATATTAAAAGAGAGTGTGTTGCGTTCTTCATCTTTGGTTCAGCAAGTGTTCGAATAGAGGTAGTTCAGGTAGTTTTCTTTTGGAGACCTGCAGGGGGGACATCTGATGTACAAGTGGCTCAATTATATTTAGGTTGTGTTGTTGTTTAATAAATTTCTTATTCAGTCTATGTATCCTGTCGGCTATTGGTTCTATTTGGGTTTTTTGATATAAGTACTGGTTGGACGGATTTTGGAGTGGATTGTTGGGATGTCTCAACTTGGTTATTTTCCGTAGACTGTTTCGTTCCGCCACCTCAATAATTCTCATGGTAGTTTTGTTGCATGAACCTAGAATCTGATGGCCATATTCAAGAAGAGGTCTGCAGATCATTTTGTAGATGTTTGACGCTGTTTTTGTATCTATGCCTTGATCTTTATAAGTGAGTGACCTGAAGTGACTGGCTCTCGTGATAGTGTTTTGTTTGGTGGAGTTGATGTGCATCTTAAAGTTGAGTTTACTATCAATTATCATGCCGAGGTATCTACAGTTTGTTACAGGCTTCAATGTAGTATTTTCCAGAGTAATTGTGGGCGAGTTATGGTGGATCTTGTGATAAAATAGAATAAATTTTGTCTTCTTGGGGTTTGTTTTTATTCTCCACTTGTTCATCCATTGGGTCATCTTCTCCTTGATCTCTTCCAGTCTTTTCATCGTGTCCGATATAGTTTTACCGTGCGCAATTAGGGTGGTATCATCGGCAAACTGTAAAATATATGAACTCATCCTGGTCGCGCGTTCTGTGTCGTTGATATCTGAGCAATATAAATTATACAGGTATGGTGACAGTGGAGAGCCTTGCGGAAGTCCTTGCTTTGGGGAGAATTCGTTGGACAATGCGTTTTTTATTTTAACTTGTATAGACCTATTGCTAAGGAAGTCGTTTATTATTCTCAGCATATATACTGGGCATCCAAGCTTATGGAGTTTGTATATGAGTCCTGAGTGCCAAGTGCTGTCGAAAGCTTTTTGTATGTCCATAAATATTGCCGCAGAATGATGACCCTGTTTTCTCTTGCTCTGAACATTTTGAGTAAGTATGATCAATGGGTGGATAGTCGATGTTTTCTGTTTGAAACCAAATTGGAAATTGGGAATCTTGTGGCTTAGTATTTTCATCATCCTAGATTTGATTATTTTCTCAAGGTTCTTTCCAATTACTGGGAGTAGGGTTATTGGTCTGTAGTTTTCGAGCCTCCTGGTGTCTGCCTTTGATTTAGAGATTGTGATTAATAGTCCCCTTTTCCAAATTTTGTGAAAACAAGACTCCTGAATACAATAGTTGTAGATTCGGATTATTTCAAGATGTATTGATAGATCTAGCCTTTTTAGGATGCTTCTGGGAATATTGTCATATTCTGGAGCAGTGTTTTTACCATGATTTAGGGCTTCGAAGTATTCATTTTGATCTATAGGTGTGATATCATCATCAATTCTTAGGGTAGGAAAAATATTTTTGTACCAATCCTCAATTTGTTCCCTGTGGTTGACCTCGAATGTCGGATCTTCACATACTTCAAAAATTTTCTGGAAGTAGGTTGAGAAGGCATCGGCGATTTCCTGATCTTTGGTAACTGGTTTTCCATTAACTTCAATTGGTTCCGTGATTTTGTGCGAGTTATACTTTGAAAGTTTTTTAATTGATCTCCAGTAAGTTCTTCCCTTCTGGTATTCAATTTCCTTACATGCCTCCAAATATTTATGAGATCGATAGTTGCCTATGAGTTTATGGATATCTTTATTTAGGGCATTAAATTTTCTTTTCAGGTTGGGGTCGCTATTTTCGCGAATTTCTCTATATAATTGTTTTTTGATCTTTATAAGCCTCAAAATATATGGTGGAATTTTCTGGTTGTGATATCCGACTGTGATTTTTGGAGTTTGTGCTAGGATTGTGTCTGACAGTTGTTCTGTGAACCATGAAATATAATCTGGAGTTATAGGTGTTTCTGGTTTTATCATTCCGCGCATTTTTTCATTTACCTTCTTGATTTTACAAGCTGAGAAGTTATATTTTGTTTCCATGGGGTATGTCATTGGATGTGCAGATCGAACCGGAGGAGATAAATGATTATTACACATTAGGAAAGAAAGACAATAGCCCAATTAAGATAGAATTTATCTCTTATCAGAGTAAGAAAGTAATTTTTGAAAGAATTAAAAAACTTAAGGGTACAGGAGTGGCTATTGCGAATGATCTAACTCTGAGGCAACGACAGGACCTACAGAAGCTAAAGACCTTTTTACGAGAGGCTAGAACAAAATATACAGAGAGATCATTTTTAAAAAGCAATAAACTAATAATTGGGGAAGAAGCATACACTTTGGAGGAATTAGAGAGATTCGGACTCGAACGAAACAAAACTAGGAGTGCTCCAAATACACCGAGTATAAATTCGGAAAGTGATTATGTGAGAGAGGAGATTCCGACAACTTCAATGTCAAAAGAAGTACCAAGAGAAATAACAGCAAAAGAAGAAATAAATGAAGCTAGGAAATTCCACAATACCCCTCGATTACCCACACATAAAAAAGGATTTTTCAACAAAAATAGTTCTAAACCAGAAAAGATTGTGGGGATGACTCTTAGACACAAGTCCACATCAGAGAGGAAAAACTAGCCAGACCAAAACAGTAAGTAAATATTACAAAATAAAACAAATAATAATTATAAAAAAAAATAAATAAATAAAAAAAAAAAATCAAATAAAAAAATTGGGCAAAAAAAAAAAAATAAATAAATTAATAACAAGAAACTGAAATAAAAAACATTGAAATAAGAAAAAAATGAAAAAAAAATGATTTAATTGTTGTACTTTTTGTTGTTTCTTTTTTTTTTGGGACGACTAATTGAATTTTGAAATTCGGATGAATTTGTGATATCAAAATGGACCCTTTTATAAGACAATATCGAAATGACGACTATAATACTATCGTCGTCGAGAAAGTTGATGAAGTCAATAAATTGAACATTAATGAAATGTTTAATATACTACAGATGAATATAAGAAGTATTCAAATGAATTTTGAAGAGTTTCAAGTATATCTAGAAGGGATAACTATATCATTCGATATCATCATACTGACGGAAACATTTGTGGTAGATGACATAAATTTATTTAAATTAAATGGATACCGGCATGTCTATAATGAAGGTAGATACAATAGAAATGATGGTACAATCGTTTATGTGAGGGAAAATATAAATTTTGAACATGAGAACATACAACTGGGGGAAATAACAGCTATAGATTTGAATATTCAGAACAACAATGAAAGAATTAGATTAACTGCAATATACAAGTCACCCAAATATGTAATCACTGATTTCAATGAAAAATTAGCGCTTTACTTAGAAGACAAAAAACATTGTAAAAAACACATTATCACAGGAGATATAAATATTGATTTATTGGAGAATGAACATAGAGTAGAAGAGTACAAAAATATATTGAACTTCTTTGGCTTCACATCGTATATAAATAAATATACACGACCTGAAAGTGAATCGTGTCTTGATCATTTTTTTGTAAAGGGTTTTCAACAGGAAGAATCGGACATCAAAGGTATTGTTCTTCATAATTTGATAACGGATCATTATCCAATATTGTTGAGTGTAGATCTGAAAATAAAAAGGAAAAATATTATATTAAAGAACGAAAAAAAATACACAAATTACCTTAAATTGAAGAATGCACTAAGTCGGGAAGATTGGCAGAATTTATATGAAATTGAAGATGTCAATGATGGAACTGAATACTTCTTGAATATATTGAAAAACTTAATAGAGACGAATACAACCAAAATTCGTATAAAAAATAAAGAGAAGATTAAAAAAGAATGGATTACGCCGAAAATATTAAAAACAATAAATGAAAAACAAAATATGTATGCCAAACTCAAAAAGAATCCTAATAATGAAGAACTTAAAATAAAATATTCGGAAATGAAAAAACAATTACGTAAAACAATATTGAGAGCTAAGCAAGAATATTTCGAGAAATGTGTCGAGGATAACCAGAACGAAACTGTAGCCTTGTGGAGGTACGTGCAAAATTCCTCGAAAAAGGAAACACAAATTACATGCATAAGGACAAGAGAAAATAGGGTAGTTGAAGATGAACAAGAAATAAGCGATATATTTAATGACTATTTTAGCGGTATTGGAGAGAGATACGCCAATGAAATAACGGAACCAGCAGAATTCAAAGAAGAAAAAATTCATTTACAAGAATCTTTTTTTTTATTTCCCACAGATTCAGAAGAAATAGAAAAAGTTATAAGTAGCCTCAAATCCAGAAAATCTACTGGACATGATGGAATTCGCTCGGAAGTTTTGAAAGAAGTGAGACTTGAGATATCAGAACCTATCGCCTATTTGGTTAACAATTGTTTTGAAAAAGCGTGTTTTCCTGACATTTTGAAAATAGGGATAATAAAACCATTACACAAAGGCGGAGATAAAACACAAGTTAACAATTACAGACCAGTTACTCTTATATCCAATGTAGCTAAAATATTTGAAAAGTTAATTAAAGTTCGAATGGTTGCTTTTATGAATAAGTACAGTATACTTTCCAACGGTCAATTTGGGTTTCGCCAGGGCATTTCAACAGAAGATGCTATAAAATTAGTGACTGAAAAATTATATGAAAACATAGATAAAAATACTCCAAATCTAGCTGTTGTGATAGATCTGGCGAAGGCTTTCGATACGGTTGACCATCAAAAATTATTAGAAAAACTCTCAAATCATGGCTTTAGAGGAAAAATAAACACCTTATTCCGCAGTTTTCTTTCAGGCAGAAAACAGATTACAAAAATAAATGGGAAATTTAGTAGAACAAAGATACCTAAATATGGGGTTCCGCAAGGAACAGTACTCGGGCCTCTCTTTTTCCTGATTTATCTGAATGATATATTTCAACAAAAATCTGCTGGAGAAATTATAAGTTTTGCCGACGATATGATTGTAATGTACGAAGATACATCTTGGGAAAATCTGAAACAGAAAGCAATAATAGATTTGAGGATGCTAAAGAAATGGTTCGAACAAAGTAAACTCACCTTAAACCAACAGAAGACCCAATATCTAACCTTTTCATCTAATAAAGTTGGACTTCCAAATTTGGGCACCCTTCGAGTCGACGATAGGTTGGAAATAGTGAATACAAATGCAACGAAATATCTTGGTGTTTATATAGACCAACATTTGAAGTGGGATCAACATATGCATTATTTGACTAGAAAGCTTAGAGGAATTGCATACAGATTCAGATTAATACGAAAAGATATCCAATCCACAAGACATCTCCAAATACTTTATGACGCCCTAGTACAATCACAACTCTCATATGGGATCATAGGATGGGGAGGTGTCTTGGATTGTCATAAAAGAAGCATAGATGTCTTGCAAAAACATATTTTAAAAATAATGTATGGAAAGAAGTTCACATTCCCTAGTAGACAGATATACGAATTATCAAAAGCATTGGATATAAGGCAAATCTATGCCAATAAAATTATAGTAAATATCAAACAGAAGAAGATAAAATTAGTCATCAAAGAACACAACTACCTGACCAGAACAAGAAACGTCAACTATAAAAGACAGAGGGCAGAAAAAAGAATAGGACAGAGAAGTTGCACATACCTAGCTTCTAGATTGTACCCAAACGTGCCTACGGAAATAAGAGAACTAAGGAACATAAAGAAATTCAAGAAGGAAATAAAGAACTGGTTGACTTCAGAAGATAGATCCATGATACATAGAATAATAAATTCAACATAAAGAATAACTATAATAATATGATAATGAAAAAAAAAAAAAAATTAAATATGAATTAAGAAAAATGAAAATATCCCGATTGTGACAGATATTCCCGAACGTGACTGTGATCCCGATGAAGACGAAATATATAAAACGGCGTGACGAGGAGAGGAAGCTGGGACAGAACAAGATTTTTATTTTAGTATTTTATAAATTTGTTTTAGTTAGAGTGAAATTTATTTTAAACAACTGTAAACAGCTATTATAAATAACTCACAGTTTTTCCTAGAGTTTAAACAATCAATGTAATATTTGAATAAACTCTATTCTATTCTATTCTATTCTATTCTATTCATAGGGCTACATTCCAGGTCCAGGGAGAATTCTACTGCCAGGTGGTCGGAACCCAAGTCTGGAGTTAATTCAATGTTTTTTATATTATTTAAAATATTCTTGGTGCAAATAATCCTATCTGGAGTACTGTCTGGGTTATTTTCCATTAAAAAGGTAGGTGGAATTCTTATTTCAACAAAGTCAGAGTTTTTGGTAAAGTTATTCAGTTGCTTTTTCTTCCGGTTAGTCATGTTTAAATCTCCTATTATTATTGAGTACTTGAATTGGGATGCCTTCACCAATAGATTTTCTTCAATGTAGGTACTTGAGTGATGCATGTATACCAGAAATATATGTATTTTTTCATTTTTAAAAGATATTGTAAAGTGTAACACTTCATTCCTTGGATTATTGAGATGTGGTGGGTTTGATTTTCCTATTGAGACCTCTCTCCTGGCCTGGACCATGCTCCCTCCTCTTGTATTTTCATTTAAAATGTTGCCGTGTCTGATTATCATATCCCAGTTCCTATATTTCACACTTTGGTTTTCTTTTGTTTTTGTTTCAACCATCATCAAGCATTGGACGCCATTCTTCTCCACATAGTGCCTAACTAATTCTTTTTTATTGTTTAGGCTGTTGATATTGGCATACAAACATTTAATCATGTACTTGTCTTTCTAATTGTACCCCCTCCGAAGGTTCTGTATCCACTGTTTTAGTTTCTAGTTCTAGATCAAACATTAAGATTTAGAGCCGGTTACCTATGAATGTGGGGATGGTGCTTATTTGATAAAGATCAATAAATCGTTTTTGTAATTTCAGTATTAATTGCTGCCTATCTGTGTTTTTGGGTTTATTGAGCTTATTGATGAATGTTTCTATAATATGGTCATGTACTGTGAAGTTTGTGTGGATTCTGCTGTTTTTGGTCTTCTTTATATCAATTTCTGCACTCTTCTTATTTATTGATCGTATTTAGTTATTATATTTATACCACAGAACACTAAATATAGGCGAATCAACATACTACGCCACCTGACAATCAGAGTAACTAGAAATGTTGACAGGGTTTACCTCAGAGGTAGTCAGTCCTTTCCATTCCTTTGAGGTTCTTACATTCTGCTTTGTTTTTGTGTGATATTCTACAAATATTTATATATTTTTTGAATCATTTTAATAGTTATGGGTCGTTCGAATCGCTATTGTTCAGTTCCTCAGTGTTCTTCCTGGGAAAAAAGTTCAAATATCAAGTTCCATGCTTTCCCTCAAACTGGTAATAAATATCGTGTTTGGGTGGAAGGGAAATTGGGGAGTAAAGTGCTGATGGATCGGCAAAAAGCTTGGCAACTGAAATTCAAAATCGATAACCCAGTGACAAGAAATATGAATGTATGTTCCCTGCATTTTATCGATGATGATTATTTTTATCGAGGTAAGCACTGATAGCACATGAAATTTTAGATCATATTTATGGGGATAATAATAATAATAGTAATTGTTTACAGATTCCAGTTCTACACAGAAAAAATGTTTGATAAAGACTGCTGTGCCTTCCAGAAATCTTCCTTTTGGATCTACTACCACAAAGGAAGAACCTGAATGTTCTAGTGGTACATCTGAAAGATTGAAAGAAATATCAACAAAGAAAAACTTGTTGCTGAAGAATGCTCTTGTGAAGAAATCGAACCTGCTCTACAATCTACTTTCCAAGATGAAATCGAAGCTGCACAAGGTCTATTACAGCTTCTTCAGGGTCAGCCTGATTATAATGGGCCTAAAACTTTCAAGGATTTCGAAGTGCAAGTGAATAATCCTAAAGTATCTTCTTTGTGTGACCTGATAACAACAGATAGTGCTCCAAACAGTTTTACTGGTCTCAATAATATGAAACTATTACATACAATAGTAGAAGCAGTACAATCTAATAATAATAATAATTTTATTCATCTCTTGTGACATAACAAAATATGTATGAGACAAGTCAAGGTTATACAAAATCAAAAACTATTTCTAATCTATCCAACCAGGAAGCTATTATCCATCAAATATTCCTTAATACTATAATAACATTTACTCATCAATTCACATTTGACAATTTTTTTTAATTCTTTCTTTCCCAATAATTTAACAACTGATGGCACATGATTATATGAGATTATTGCCTGATAAGTAGGAGATGTTTCAAATTTGGCAGTTGAGTGAGAAGGAATACACAAAGTAGTCGAATTTCTTGTAGAATAACCATGAAAATCAGATAACTTAATCATAACGTGTTCATTTTCCTTAACATAAAGTAAACATTTATACATATATATACAAACAGCTGAGTGTGAAGATTTCATGTTGTCTGAAAATAGGCCTACATGAATCACGAGAATCTAAGTTAAAAATAAGACGTATAATTCTTTTTTGTGCAATAAATACTCCATTTGACTCCACTGAATTACCCCAAAGTAAGACATTATAACATAAAAAACTATACACCAAACTGTAGTAAATACTTATTACAGAATGAAGAGGAAGGGAGTCCTTCACTCTGCTGATCGCATAAAATGAGTTTCCTAATTTCTTGCAGACCGCCTCAACCTGTCGATCCCATCTGAGTGAGCAATCCAAGTGAATGCCCAAAAATTTGACTGAATCACCAGATATTATCTGCTCACCAAAACATTCAACCTTTAGTCGTTCCCCACTAGTGTTTCTAATACGAAAATATAGACATTCCGATTTCTCAATATTGAGTATCAGTGCATTAGCGCAACACCAACACTCAAACCTACAAATTAGCTCATTGCACAACGTCCTGAGCTCCCCAGGACTGTGCGCTGAGACCGCCATTGATGTGTCATCAGCAAACATGACCAATTTTACCTCCAGATCTCGACCGATATGATCCGGTAAATCATTTATAAAAAGAATAAATAATAGCGGTCCCAGAACAGAGCCCTGCGGAACCCCCAGTAACATTTTATTTTTGTAAGATGTAAAGTGTCCAATTCTTACAGATAAAGTACGCTCAACAATAAAACTTGTGATCCACTCCAAGAACACACCGCGAAAACCCACGTTATAGAGCTTACTCTCCAAGAACTCTGGAGACAGGACATCAAAAGCACGAGTCAGGTCAAAAAAGAGACCTGCAACAAAATGACCCTCATCTGATTTTTTATAAACGAAGTCTATAAATGAAAAGGCCGCTGTTTCAGTTGATCTACATTTACGGAAACCATGTTGGCAGTTTGTTATAATCTTGAAACGTGTTAGAAACGACATCATTCTAGTGTATATGATCCTCTCGAAAACCTTGGAAAATACGCTCAGGATTGAAATAGGACGATAATTTGCAATATTGCAAGGATCGCTTTTTTTAAATATTAAATCTATTTACAGTGATCAAAGATCATATCGTTTATCAATCAAGCAGTGTATTGTTTTAGTTTTAATAAAATTGAAATGTGATCTTTCATAATATGTGACATTATCTGTTTTATTTGGCGTTTCACAAGAATTGTGCCAAAGATACATTGTCTTCAAATCTAAGGTACCTTTACACAATATTGGAAAAATTCCTCAGAAATATGGACATGTACTCTGAAATTCTATATATTTTTTTTAAGGCACACTGATGTTACTTCTCTATCACATTTTAATTATTTTAGAATAGTCGTATAATATGCCAAATATATCTTCAAAATAAATACATTTCATAAGTGAAATATTTCCAATTGAATTCTCATTATTTTTTATGATTCATTAGTCAAGCAATAATATAATTCGATAAATAGGTATCAATATGAGTAGTTTCAAGTAACCTAGTTATATAAATTTATTTTTAGAAACATTTTATGTAAATTGAGTTATCTCTTAATAAATAAATAAAAATAGATATGGGACTTTCTGAAGTATTCCTAAAAATATTCAATACATTAGCATTTGTAATATTTTGTTGGGACTGTATAATTGAAGGGTAACGTGAAATGATCAATTCGGATAAGTAAAAAACCTTTCAACTAAAGTTTATTAGTTATGCAAATAACATGTAACATTTTTATTATGTGACCAGCATTCAAAACTTCTTCACCTTCAATTACACTGCTAGAAGTGTTTGTGCCTTTAAGATACCCCAAGTATTCTACTAAACTCAGTCTTGCCATTTTGACCTAAAAAAGGTACTTTTAGAATCCTGTAGTATAATAATGTTGATTGAACCGTTCACATATTATATGCACACGATTGTTACTCGTCATTTTTCGAAGTCTTCCATCCTTGCATAACTTTCAATATCACTAGACTGAACTAAAACAAATGATGATACCTACCGCCTTTAACTAAAATGAAAATATTATATACACAGTAACACACTTGTTCACTATAGAAGTCTGAAAAGTTTTTATATTTATTGTAAAATTAAATTTTAATAACGCAAATACACACACAACTAATACAACAAAACACTCCAATGTCAACATTTATAGTTCTACGTCTGCTCACCTTGGCGCTGCATTCTTATTTTCAATACAGTGACTATATATTTAGTATTCTGTGCTACCTATCATAGATAAACTTAAGATTAGTTTGTCTACGATGCTACCTATTGGCTGAAACGTCAGTTTCATGTGTAGGGTGTTCTAGAGTCCCAGCTTTTGTTTTATTTATATATATTTGAACATTGTAATTATTGACCTGAAATGTCTAAATCAAAAGTGTTGTGTTGCGTTTCTGGATGCAATAGTAGTGCCAACAGGGACGTCGTCTCATTCCATCACTTTCCTAAGAATAACAGTTTTAACATAGAAATAATTAGTAAAAACGGTACTGTCGAGAATGTGGATGTAAGAAAAATTTGGGAGAAAAATTTGAGGTTCGGAAAGAAAATAACAAATGCCTCGCGAGTTTGTTCAAAGCATTTTGACGAGTCTGATTTTTATACACAAAGTGAGTTGTTAAATTATCATTCTATTTCCTTGTAGCAATAATGTTTTTCGATCTTCAGGTGAGGATATAAGACACGCAGATTTGTGTTTGAGACCAAGAAAAACTACTGTGAGACGCCGAAAGCTAAAAAGAAATGCTGTCCCAACAAAAAACCTTCCTACGATTACTCATGAGAACTCCAAAAAAGAAGGAAGACGTAATAATAGAAGTGTACAACCAATTGTAATGATAAAGTGATCCTATCAAATCAAAATAATTTTAATATTCTCAAATTTTTCAGGTGAAATCTGACTGTGAAGTAATGACACAAAATCAAGATGAGAATGAAGGCCATGCTAAGGTAAGGTATTGAGATATTCTAGTTGAATCAAAATGACAATATTATAATTTCAGGTAACGATTCACACACCCAATGAATTGTTGGCTGCTGAAGCTCTATGTGTTATCCTCCCTAAAGCCTAATGAGGATGCAATTATGGTGAACAAAGATTTTCCAATTGATGACATTTGTTTCGAAAATGGAGTACAACTGATTCCTTCACTATGTTTGAGAAACAGAAAACTTTCTTCAGAAAGTGGATGTATTTATGGCCAGAGCAAGGGTCTATATTGAAAGTGTGAACCAGAGGATGAAAATTCACAAGATTTTAAGAAATGTTCTTTTGAGATAATGAATATATGAATGAAAAAATGTCTACAAAGTTTGTAATTCATTTTCTCTTGAACCCTTATGTTGGTTTCAGCAATTTTTTTTTTAATTGCAGCTTGATTTCACTGGAACATTACTGTTCAGATGCCGTCCTTAGTAACTTCGTTTTCTGTTATATGCAGGTGTGTATGAGAAATAAGCTTCTGCTTAAAAAAAACCCTGTGAAGTAAATCGTTGACAGACAGTAGATGTTGCCTCATCTATTCTGATCATTTCCTCTTTTCAGCAACTGTTATATCTAATTTTGAGAGAATTACAGCAATTCATTCAAATGGTTTCAATACACTGAAAAAAATTTATTCATTGTATTACAGAATGTCAATCACAACATGATTACATTCATACAATGTACTTTTTTTCATCGATATAATGAATATTCACTCCTTAACATATACCCCTATTCATTAATATTATGATTTTCTGTTCATCAATATCACATTTTGAAATTGATGCTGAAGGTTCGTTGTTACGAAAATATTCATTGGTTAGAAAAACTTTTTTCATTAGATGTCATACTGGAACTGCTTCGGATTCTTTCAATGAAGAACAGTAAATTATTGATACACAAAGTCTGATACTGAACTAATCATTGTAATAGTGAACATTTCATTGGTTTAATGGAAGTTGTTCTTGGATTCAATGAAAACAATTCATCAATATAATGAACGACTTCTAATTTTATTAATTTTTCTGTTTATCAGTTTAAAAATGATATCTGAATCATTAAATAGAATCAACTTTTTCATGGAATTTATGTAGTGATAAAAATTCTATTGGCTTCAAGCTATACAAATTTTTAATAACAATATTAATTTCGCTCAATATCAATTCCTAATATCCCTCATTAGTCTCTTGAATTAATTCAAATTATTAGCGTATGTTTCCCATCCAAGGCTCCCAAACAATTGGGAAACTTTGATTTCTTTTCAAATATAGTGGATATTTCATACCATTTTTCTTTCGTTGGTTCAATCATAACAATGGGTCTCAGTTTTTTTCAAATAGTTTCACACACATGTGGTATTATAGTAGCCGCAGTAGATTTGCCAATTCTAAAATCGTAGCTTAATGCTCCAAGTGAACATCCTGTGGCCAAATATCTGAAAAAAACATAAAACCTCAATAGAAATATTTGAAAATATTCCAAGCTGGTCAACTATTCTCAAATTATGTCTCTTTTAGTGTCATCTCTGCAAAAGAAATGGAAGAGTTTAAGAGATAGTTATATGAGAGAGGTAAAAAAAATGAAGAATGTTAAGTCTGGATCCGGAGCTTCGAAAAATTCTTCATATATTCATTATAATAGATTATGTTTCCTACAGGTTTCTATAGCCAATAAAGATACAGAAAGCAGTTTCGATACAGATAATGTACCCGGTTTGTCAGAAGTTACTGACGTAGAAGCAAGTTCTGCCTATCTACTCCACGAAAAAGGCAAAAAATTAGTGCGGCGGACGAAAGATTTGCAAGCATTTTAGAACAAAGTTTGGCATGTAAAAATTCATCTGAACGTAAAGAAGATGATGATGAAGACAAGCTATTTTGTTTGTCACTCGTTAAAGAGATTGAAAAAATGAAAATCGACGGCTTCATACCAAAATTGATATTTATAAATCATCGAAACCTGTAACCACATCGAAGAAATTACTTGCCACATGAGCAGCATAGTCATACTTCCGTCGGAGACAGATATCAAGAATATAGATCACAGCAATCTAGTGTATCAAATGATTTAGCCCATTATTATACCACATCAATGGGATCTTCATCGCCTGCACAAACTAATGCCAGCAATGAATCGGAGATTTCTTATGAGTAACGAAATGTTTTTTTTTTCTTTAAATTTCAATTTTAAATTTGAATTCAAGTATTGATTTATAAATAAGTTAGTGTTTTAATAAAAAACTCACCTTAGTGTAATTATGAGTTTTTCTTCAGGTGAAATACAATATCGCGTTTTTATCTGCTACGAGTTCATCGTTTATGAGAGCCAGTAAATCATCAAATGACTTGATGGACATTCTAAAGTAGTTGAAAAATTTGCCTCAACTTGGGATACAAAATTATGTACTGGCTTTCAGTCAGCCTGTATGAAAAAATTGGGTGGACCCAATATCTACGTCTTCTGTCTGTCGTTGCTGCCGTCGGTATAAAATCACCGTTAAAACTGTTTCTACTTCCATCTTTGACAATTGTAGAATTCAAACTGATTACGGTTAGTTCTTTGTCGGATTTCTTCATTCCTTTTTTTGTCTCTAAGACTGACATTGAGCATAGTTCTTTCCATCGCTCTCTGCATCACCCTCAGCTGGTTTGCGGTTTTCTTAGTTATTGCCATAGTTTCCAGGCCATATGTCGCTACCGGTAATATGCAGGCATCGAAAACTTTCCTTTTAAGGTTTATTGGGATGTCGTTATTCCTGAATATATATTTCATCTTTCCAAAAGCCATCCAAGTTAGCCTGATTCTTCTTTTTATCTCTGCTGTTTGATTTTCTTTGCCCATTCTTATTGAGTGTCCTAAATATATATATTCTTCTACATTTTCAAGTTGTTTGCCGTCAATGTTTATGTGTTCTGTGGTGTTGTTGATAAGTTTAGTCTTCGAAACATTAATTTTCAAACCGAATTTTTTCAGAGCATCATTAAGTTGTTTTAACATCTCGCTCAATTCCTGCATGTTGCTACTTATTAGGACGATGTCATCGGCAAAACGAAGATGATTTAAGTAGGATCAGTTTTAATTGATGAATAATAGAAACTATTCGATCTATAATTACCTATCAAAATTTAAAAAAGTTTAATTTTCACCTAAATCTGATACTGAATCCAGATTCAAACCAAAATGTAGAATTCAAACTGAATACGGGCCGTTACGGCAACGAGCGTTCAGCGCTTGGCAAGCGCGTTCCATGTGAACGGTATCCAATTGACCAAGGATAAGCTAAAACGGACCAAATATTTGGACCCGAAGCTCATGAGTTACGGGTACTCCCAAAGATCCTAAATGAAATGTAACTGTCATGCGCGAGAATGTCGAGAATTCCCTTCAAATACGATTTTGACGTTGATGTTATTTTGTTCCAAACAACAACAAAATTTACATTTTCTGTTGTTTCCCATTTTAATTGCGGAGTGGAATGAAACAGTATACAGGGTGTTTCCTAAACATGCGGCAAAAATTCAGGGGTTTGTTCCTTGGACTATTCTAAGGATATTTTGTCCTTTGATGATTTTTGAAAAACCTATTTGTTTCGAAGATACAGGGCGAACAACATTTTTCATATTTTTAAAATTAATAATAGTTTAAATAAAAATGCGTACCGCACTGTGTTTACTAAGTAGGTACAATTTATTTTTAAATTTGTTTAACAACATTCCAATTACTAAAAACGGCCAGTTTTTTGACTAAAAATTGCTAATACATCACAAAACGAATTCAAATGAAAACCGTGTTTAATCTGTATTCCTTTACCATCTGCACTTATCAATTTTTAGTCAAAAAACTGGCCGTTTTTAGTAATTGGAATGTTGTTAAACAAATTTAAAAATAAATTGTACCTACTTAGTAAACACAGTGCGGTACGCATTTTTATTTAAACTATTATTAATTTTAAAAATATGAAAAATGTTGTTCGCCCTGTATCTTCGAAACCAAGAGGTTTTTCAAAAATCATCCAAGGACAAAACATGCTTAAAATAGTCCAAGGAACAACCCCCTGAATTTTTGCCGCATGTTTAGGAAACACCCTGTATATGTAGAATTTTCCAAAATTCGTCTTTAATTGAGCTTTCTTTGTAGATGAAATTTGGTATTATTATATCAACAGCTACAAAAATATACAAAATCTTCTGCAGACCAATTTTTGAATATAAACACACTATACAGAACTGATTGAACTGAACTAGTGCCAATAAGGGAAAGACTGCAAAAATTTCCAAGGAAACTTTTCTAAAGGCTACACAACATAGAACTAAAGTGACCATTGATGCGAATATGATAGAAGTTGTTTATTATTATTATATTTATTTGTAGGTTGATCAATTAATGTGATTTGATAATATGAAAGAGAAGTTTGTATGATGAGATTGAATTGAAAGTGCCCTTTTGTTACTATGAATAAGTATTCAAATTAAAGCTTCTTATAATTATTTTATGTGAATTCAGAAATTTATTGTTTGTAATAATGGATTGAACTTTAAGAAATTACATTAAAATATCTAGAAATGGATTTTTAAAAGTACTACTAGCTTGTTTCATATCAAGATTAGTTTGACATTTCACCTTGATAATAATTTCAAACTTTAAATCAATGTGTTATGCGAAGGATCAGGGCAAGAAAAAGATTATTTCAGATTGTAGCATCCCTTATACTATTATATATAGATCATTCAGAAACCACTCATGAATCTCAAAAAAGATTTCTCTTGGGGTTTCAATACAGAAGGGTAATATCATTCAGTGATTATGGTTAAGTAAACACTCGGACAATAATAAGTATATGATTGATAAAAAAATTGGAGGACCAATTTTGTCACTTGTATCATAATAAATATGAATTAAATATTTCTTTTTTTTTTAATAAGAAATCCAAATTGTTAATTTTTAGGTTTTCTTGCACTCTATAATAATATACTGAATAGTTTAACGATATTACTGGGCAGACGCTCCATTACTAAAAATGCTAATGAGGTAATTTTATTTTCAGATTAGGATATAATGCATATAATGGAAATATAATAAAATCTGTATCAAATTCTTTACAGCATAGAGAATTTTGGCTGTTCAATACAGTTGAGAATACACTTTCATTGAGTTATGGGAAATGAAATCATATAATCAATACAGGAAGTAGTTTATTGTAAGAAAACTTACAGTTGTTCAAAATTATATATAATTATATTATATAAATTATAATTAATTTCATTGATTTATGTAAAGGATGTATGTCATATTTTATTTTGATATTGACTGGTTCTTCTATCCACATTTGAACATTGTACGTCTCTTATATGTGTAACATGCTGGTTCAGTTAGAATTTATTACCTCGATTTTTTTGTCAATCTCATTTCAATGTTCTAAATTATTTGCTATGAAGTTCTGGTAGTCTCTGCTAAAAATGAAAAAAGAATATGAATTTAGAGAAAAGTCATTTTCATAGAAGATGCATACTATTCATTTTTTTCTTGGGAAATAGATTTGCTTCTCAATTTTCACTTCTTAGACGTTAATTCTTCTTGGCATTGACCCTATGTTTGGAAAATTTTCCATTGATAGTTGCAAATAATCTCCTCTTTCCTTCTGCATTGAGAGTCTTCAATTGTTTTACACATTTCAGCAAATCCTAAAACAGTTGAAATAATGAATTATACAAAAACTTGAATTGAGCTTGCTTTAACTTACATTTTCTGTGTCATTGCTTATAGATGTGAAATTTTGTGAACTAGAAATGGTTTCATCTATAAAATGTCCCACATCTTCATTATAGTTAACTTGTTGATGGCTCATTAATTTCTAAATTGTTGCCGTCATCTTAAACAGAATTTATTCTTTGTCCGAACATAGTAACAGCATGCAAATGCTTGCACAATATAACTTTGATGCTATTAGTGGAACACTCACATTTATATTTGTGCAAGCATATTTAACAATGACTACAATATCCTAAACCACAATCTGGATCACATGATGATATAAATTGTGTATTATAATATTTATCATCATATACCTCTATTGAGTCTTTCATTGTTTCTGCTTTTTTATGAGATTCTACAGAAATTTTTTGTTGATAGTTGTTAGAGTTAGGTCTTTCATTTCTCATAATTTTCATCCACATCTTCTCATCAACTATTTCTTCCAACAAATCTGATAGCTTGTCAACTCTAAAACAATGAATACTCGTAAATTGATAATTGCAAGAATAGAATTATGTATAATACCTTATTTTCTTTTCCTTCTATTTTATTAGATTTCGGATATTTATTCAAGCTCTCTATCGCCATATTTATATGAATACCTGCTCATATTCTTTTACAATAGGCCACATCATTATTCTCTGTTGGTTTTGAAAGTAATGACTTAAAAATATCCATGATTAGTTTCGTTAGAAACAATCTGCCAAATTCTGCTCACTTTTTCAGATAATTTAGGAATTTGGGTAAAATTTGTTCTTCCTCATTAACCAATATATTTGTTTGAATTAAGCAATAAAAATTGCTCTTCAACACTTTTTCACTTGAAAAATTCGAATATACCCAAATAGAGACAAATGTATTGTCACTGTGTCTATTAATGACAGTTGACAAGTGTCAAGTAATGATTTTAGTTGCAGATTCTCGGGAACTCGAGGATGTACGACACAGCCGATTCACGAAGAAACCCGAATCATCGATCGGGTCCTAATATTTGGTCCGTTTTAGCTTATCCTCAAATAGACCATATTCACCGTCGCCATATTGTTGTGCGACAATACCAACTACCCAGTGTTCCCAACGAAGAAATATTGAGTTTACTAGAAAAATTCCACAATATAAAGTTTATAAGTGAAGTTTATGTGTACCTTTTCTGGCTGCTACGCCAGATAGGCTTGTTTGGGACAATATTTCCCAAAAATTTCACCTTTTGTAAATAAAAACATTAGTGAAAGGTGGTTTTATGAACAAATTAACTGCGGCCGAGTGTATAAATGAAGGCTTCGCTCCATTTTTGGAAGTAGTCAGTGGAAGAATAATCTCTATGGCTGATAGTATTTTTGATATTAGCGGTATTTTTCTAGTAAACTCAAAATTTCTTTGTTGGGAACACTGGGTAGTTGGTATTGTCGCAAAACAATATGGCGACGGTGAATATGGTCAATTATCCAGCGCTCATTCAAACGCGCGTAGAGCGCTAGTCATGTGAACGTGCTACTAGGATTAGTTCTTTGTTCGTAGTTTTTATATATATTTAGTATTCTGTGGTTTTTAGTTCCTAGGAATTTTATTTCTGTCTTATTATGATAATAATAATTAATAATAATAATTATTAACTAACTCCAGTCCAGCTTGGAGTTAGTTAATGTGTGGTGCTCGCGCAATGGACTCATTTTAAATATACAAAAGTGTTTTAAGCTGACTTTCACGAGAAGCTTACGTCCTCTCACCTTCAATTATTCTATTGGTAATTGTCTTATCGCTAGTGGAGATCGGTTTCGCGATTTGGGGGTGTTATTTGATTCGACGTTCAGCTTTGTTCCTCACATCGAGGAGCTTTGTTCTTCGGCTAGTCGATCTTTAGGCTTTGTGTTCCGGTGTTCCAGGGAGTTCCCTGATGTTTCAGTCCTCAGAATTCTCTATTTTTCTCTTGTCGTCAGCAAGTTAGAGTACGCCAACTTGGTTTGGTTTCCGATATACAGTTCCCACCTAACAATACTTGAACGCATTCATAGAAAATTCTTGAAGTGTGCTGAATATAGAAAGACCGGCAGGTATCCTGAACGTGGTGCGGATTTGTCGGAGATCATGCGGGAGATGCGAGTTTCAACGTTACAGGAGAGACAGAAGCAACAGTGCGCTAAATTTGCGCAAAAGCTTGTCACTGGAAGAATTGATTCACCTCATCTACTGTCCAGGGTTGACATTCGTGTACCAAGAATTGAAGCGAGGACCACATCAACTTTTCGACTCCCTAAACCTCGGACTAACATACTTGAGCAGGCTCCGGTCTATCGATTGTGCAGGGCTGCTGATGAACTTAAGTTTAATTTGTTTTTTTAGTTCGGGGCGGTTATTGTTTATTGTTGTATCATTGAATGTGTAATTTTGTTTGGATAATTGTTCATATTATTCATTGCCAATATGTTACCCTGTTATTGGGAAATTTCCTGTTGGGTAAAATAAACTTTTATTATTATTATTATATGGCTCTTCCATTCACTAAGCTACACTATTTAAATTTATCAACCAGTTTTTTCTGTTTTCTTCACCAGTTTAGACACCACAGTTAAAATGATCCATAAGAGTTATTTGATAAGAATTTTGCAAGCAGGTTGGTATCCAGTGTCCATCAGTAATGCAACAATTTTTGAAGAGCCTTTGGTGAAAAGGAATATGCATATTTTAATGATATTCAATAGGATCTTTCATGGGCGACTCTTAAATGAAAAGATATCTCTTCATTGTATTGACCATATTCACCGTCGCCATATTGTTTTGCGACAATACCAACTACCCAGTGTTCCCAACGGAGAAATTTTGAGTTTACTAGAAAAATACCGCTAATATCAAAAATACTATCAGCCATAGAGACTATTCTTCCACTGACTATTTCCAAAAATGAAGCGAAGCCTTCATTTATACACTCGGCCACAATTAATTTGTTCAGAAAACCACCTTTCACTAATGTTTTTATTTCCAAAAGGTGAAATTTTTGCAAAATATTGTCCCAAACAAGCCTATCTGACGTAGCAGCCAGAAAAGGTGCACATAAACTTCACTTAGAAACTTTATATTGTGGAATTTTTCTAGTAAACTCAATATTTCTTCGTTGGGAACACTGGGTAGTTGGTATTGTCGCATAACAATATGGCGACGGTGAATATGGTCAATTTCCTTGAAATGAGATAACATTTCACTATATTTTTACGTTATATACTCTGAATTTCAATTTATGAAATCATGACTGTATGCGTCCCTTCGTAATAATCGTAATTTCGAAAATTCAGGATCTTTCGGATACAAAAATGATGAAAATAATTTAAACTGGTTATTTCTATGATGAACCATAGCAATTTTTAGTGATATTTTTGTAACCAGAAATAAAGCCGCGACTAGACGTTCATAGCCTACTTCGATGTCAATAATTCCTGAATGGACTGTATATTATTTGAAACAAAAACTTGTTTGTGAACAATGCTTGGACTGTTTGAAAAGTGATGAACACGGTTTATTTACGTATTCCTTCGTGAGAGTTTACTTAATCCGACCCTGATCTTTCCCCCACTCTAGTAATAGAATTAGCCCTGCCTAGTGGACACATTTCTTCTAGCACGATAACTGCTCATAGCGTCTCCTTCTATTCTATCTCGATGTCTTAAACATATCTTACATAGAATATTAGAATTTGCTTCATCTTCTTCTTCCTTCAGCTTCTCCTTCAAAGGGGAAGGGAAAGCAGACTGAAGAAGAATATTCTAATATTCTATGTAAGATGTGTTTTGGACCTCTTAATTCTATGTAAAGGTATTTCTAACCACAGATTACGGATAACCACAGATTACGGATATCCGTAATCTGTGTTTCTAACCTAAGTTTATATCGAAATCGAATATACACTGTTATCTGTGTATCGAATTATAGAAGCTTTCGCTTTGAAGTGGGTTCATATTTATATGAACAATAAATTGTTATCTGGAAAATGTCTGTTGTAATAGAAACTACTCTTGGGGATATAACTGTAGACTTATTTCTAAAGCAAAGACCAAGAGCCTGTCAAAATTTTCTAAAGCTTTGCAAGATCAAGTATTACAATTGGAATTTATTTCACACTGTCAGTAAAGGATTTATCGCACAAACTGGTGATCCTACAGGAAGTCGAAATGGAGGGGAATCAATATATGGGGTACTCGATGGTCCTCTTAAAAGATTTTTCGGTGCTGAAACAAATCCACGTATAAAACATACTGTGAAAGGACTGATTTCATTTGTGGGTAATGAAGAGAACATGATTGGTTCACAATTCTTTCTTACCCTAGGTAATGATCTCACATATTTGGATGAGAAACACTGTGTTTTTGGGGAAGTAGTTGAAGGATTGGATGTATTGGAAGTTATAGATGAAGCAATTTGTGACTCTGAAGATAGACCATATCAAGATATCCGTATAACTCACACTGTCATTTTGGATGACCCCTTCCCGGATTTAGAAAAAATGTTTATTCCTTCTCGATCACCATCTCCTTCGGCTGAAAGATTACAAGGAGGTAAGAAAAATAAATTAATTTTATTGAAGGCTTTATCAATTTCTATTTTAATTGCTTATGATGGTAAAATTACTTCTTTTCTAGGACGAATTGCCCCAGACGAGGAAGTGGATGAAATAGCTGGGAAAACAGCAGATGAAATAAATGAAATGATAGCTGAAAGAGAAGCGAAAGCTAGAGCTACCATCCTTGAAATGGTTGGAGATCTTCCAGAAGCAGATATGGCTCCGCCTGAAAATGTTTTATTTGTGTGCAAACTAAATCCAGTTACCTCGGATGATGATCTTGAAATTATATTCAGTCGATTTGGTAAAATCAAGTCATGTGAGGTTATTAGGGATCATAAAACAGGAGATTCTTTACAATACGCTTTTATTGAGTTTGAGGATAAGAAGTCCTGTGAAGATGCTTACTTTAAAATGGATAATGTCCTCATAGATGATAGGAGAATTCATGTAGACTTCAGTCAGTCTGTCTCTAAAGTGAAATGGATGGGAAAAGGAAGAGGTGTTAAACATTTTCCTGAAGGTGGGTCTTTAAAACAGTTGAAATATTCCCAAGAAAACAATAATAAAAATCATGTACAGTCTAGAAAACATTCTTGGCATGAACAGAATAACATGTCAAGATATGATGATAATCAAAGGTATCATAGAGAAAGCAGGAAAAAAAGGAAAAGTAGATCTCAATCCCGAGAGCATGAACAGAAGAACATGTCAAGATATGTTGATAATCAAAGGTATCATAAAGAAAGCAGGAAAAAAAGGAAAAGTAGATCTCAATCCCGAGAGCATGAACAGAATAACATGTCAAGATATGATGATAATCAAAGGTATCATAGAGAAAGCAGGAAAAAAAGGAAAAGTAGATCTCAATCCCCAGAATATAAGAAATCAAAAGATAGGTATGAAATGAAAAAATTTGGAAGTAGGAAACCAAGATCACCTTCTTCCAAAAACAAGAATATTAAAAGAAATCAAACTAAGGAGAGCAGATCATCTTGTAGAAGGAGTAGATCTAGAAGTGTTAATCGCTCAACAAAACATAAAAAAACATCCAGAAGTAGTCCAGAAAGTAGAAGCAGATCACTAACTCCTAAGTATAAGAAGAGTAGAAGGAGCAGTTCAGACAGTAGTAGCAGATCTTTTTCTCCTGAGAACAGAAAAATAAAGAAAAGAAAGAGCAGGTCGATATCACCTAGAGATAGAAAAAAATCTAAAAGAAGATCATCTTCATCAGAGGATGAAGTGCGAAGGTACAGTAAAAAGCACATAAAAAAAGCTGAAAAGAGTAGATCGGAAAAAATAAAATATAAGACATAAAGATTACATTACTTCCTTATTGTAAATAGCTCATTTTATTTAATTTGATATTGTTATAATTTTTAGAGAACAATAAATAAGCAAAGTTTTAAATATTTGCACAATTTCTTCACTACCTTGTTTCTTGTCTCTACTCTTCTCAGGTGGAATCTGTTTTGATATTTGTTGATTCCTTGATTAAAAGTTATATCTGCTCATTTCCCAATGTTTTTCATATATGAAAATTGCATTATTGATATAATAAAAAGCTTTGTCAAATAGTACACAGAGATATAAATAAAATTTGTAAGAGTAATAGTGAAGCCAGCAAATTTACAGTTACACTTTTTCTTTCTCCAGTATTACAACCGGCTGTTCCACACAAACATATCGATTGATAAGAATCACGATCACTGTAAACTTCACATTTGTCCTTGAATTTGTGAAAGTAATTGCAGCTTCTTATGACTGCTTCTCTCTTCTTTTTTGTGAAGTACACTGAAATAAAATAAAAAGAGTTTTATTTTTAGAAGAATGTCGACTGGAATGTGTAACTCACGCCATTGATTGATTTTAGAACAAAAAGGTATTGGTTTCATGCCAGAATAGTTGAATTTTGCAGGCGGACATTCCATTAAAAACTTATCTATAAGTCGATCCTCCGAGAGGCATCTTCGATGTGTTTCAGAGTTACACTGGTAACATTGTAATGCCATTCCTATAAATTAGAGAATATTTCTATACATTTTCTTATCCTTCAAATGAATACTCACCAACTATGGAAAAATGAATCAAAATTACAAAGAGAAAAAAGGATATCATCCCTTGTTGGTGTATTTACATAAGAACACATTTTCTTCTATACATAAAATTCGAAACACCAAAAAAAAACTGACAAGAATATGGCAGAAAAAATCAAAGGGCACAGAATATTTGGATTTTCAGTCATAATCTTAAATATTCGCTGAAATCATAGAAAAAAAGATCTAATTTCACACAGGAAAACTCTTTGAAATTGTATTCTGTTCAGAACTCTTGGAAATTACATGAAAATCATTTTCTATATCAAATTCGCTCGTATTTATGAATTCTTAGATAAACATATATTTAATCAATTATAATAAAATTAGTGTAGGAAAAAAATTTCTGAATATTATTTGTAGATCGATATAACAAAATAGATGCAATTCATGGAACAAATTAATCAGCTGTTAGATCCAATGCTGGATAAAAAATGATTTTGTGTATTAATTTTTTCAGAATTCACAATAAAAATTTCATTTTTTGAGCACTCGTTTCCCAAACAGATTCTGGAATACGCGATGTTTCATTTCTTCTTGTTGTATTCATGTTGGTAGATCCGTTTCTTCAGGTATTGTGATGTTTGACCGATTTAAAGTAAAGGAATGTTTGTACCTCGAATCCCTCTATACAAGTGTTCCTAAATTGAAGGTACAAAGGAAAATAAGGGATTCCTTGTATAATTTTAAGAAAATAAAGACCTATAAACATGTGCCGCAAACAATTTGTTTTTGAGGTACAGGGTGTTTCTTGTAGTCCTACTTTTTTTTGTTATATATATAACGGGTGTTTTTTTTTCGAGGTATATAACTTTAAGTTAGCATTACTGTTCAAGATGGCGACCGATTTAACAGCTGTCAAGTGATTTATTCTCAGTTTGGTTTGGCAATTCATCATGAATAGACTCACACCTGAACAACGCTTGCAAATAGTGCAAATGGGCCCAAAATGAGATTGCCGTTGTTCCCGATTTTCGTAAGCGAATTTTGTTTTGCGATGAAGCGCACTTCTGGTTGAATGGCTACGTCAACAAACAAAACTGCCGCATTTGGAGTGAAGCTAATCCTCAAGTGTATGTCGAAACACCGTTACATCCAGAAAAACTGACTGTTTGGTGCGCTTTATGGGCTGGTGGAATCATTGGTCCGTACTTCTTCAAAAACGATGATGGCCAGAACGTTACAGTTAATGGTGATGGGTATAGAGCCATGATTACTAACTTTTTCGTTACTGAATTGAACAACCATGATGTCCAGGAGCTGTGGTTCCAACAAGACGGCGCAACATGTCACACAGCTCGTGCCACAATCGATTTATTGAAAGACACGTTTGGTGATCGCCTAATTTCACGTTTTGGACCTGTGAATTGGCCTCCAAGTTCTTGTGATTTAACACCGCTAGACTACTTTCTGTGGGGCTATGTAAAGTCATTGGTCTATGCGGATAAGCCACAAACCTTTGACCATTTGGAAGACAACATTCGACGTTGTTATTGCCGATATACGGCCACAAATGTTGGAAAAAGTCATCGGAAATTGGACGTCCAGATTGGACTACATCCGAGCCAGCCGTGGCGGTCATATGCCAGAAATCATATTTGAAATGTAATGCCACAAGATTATCTTGCGGATAAATAAAATTCATGTCAATCGAATAATCCATCGTTGTTTTATTGCAATTTAAAGTTCTATAGCTTCAGAAAAAACACCCTTTATATAGAATCAAGAAATTCTGAATCAGAATTGAGATATATTACTCATTTTTACAGCAAATCTCACTGCTATGAGAAAAATCTAGTTCTTCAATGTAGAATAACTGGAATTTAGGTGGACAAGGCACCTTAATCTTCCTTTTGAATATTTAACGCAATTGAATAATTGCTTGCATCCGTTTCAGTAATTCATATTAATGTTGGTTTAGTCATATTTATCAAAACTTCATGAATGATACGCATAATTCAATTTAAAATACCAGATCTACCCACGTGATTGAAGATGAGTTTAATGTTATGCAAGATATTAATAGAATGTAGCTAGTATTTTCAAATAATGAGATAATAAGTTTTTCAATAAGATGTTCAATTTTCATATGGAAAAAAAAAATTTATTTTGAGAGAATTTAATGGATGTTTATTTTATTGTGAAGCGGAACGTATGTCATTAACGATGGAAAAAAATTAAAGCCGAATGGTCGCCACGATCACAGCACCATATCATTTTTATGAAAATTTCCACGACCAATTCACACATTTGCTGCTGTATGTCCTCGATAACTTCTCAAATTCCTTCTTTAAGGTTTTAAATCAGTCATACTCAATTTTTTTTTACCTTGGGCCGCATAATTACTACTGTTCATTCTTGCGGGCCGCAGTAATTTACCTACTTGTAAAACTAGCTTTAGCCCGCGCGGTTTTCGTTTATCGCGCATAATCAAAACCCTTTTTTTTATGTCGGTTACAAAGTAGCCTAAGTCCTTTCCTAAGTTCTACTTTTACTGCGTTCGGTATACGCCCACCGGTGCGGAGCGTGCGTTGTAAGGTGTAAACGGTTGATAGGTCACGTGACCACGGTGCAATAGGTGCGTTCTTGATTTGCCGAACGATGACGGAGCTGATATCGAAGAATTTTTGAATGTTTTTTGTGAAAAGAACAAGAGCAATTTCGTCGATTGAAATTATTGGAGACGGCCAGACTAGATCTAATTTGTCTCCTCGTGATATCAGGATATATTCCACATAATGTGTTCATCTTGAAAGAGTTGAAAGGAGATAAACCTGAGGATATTGTAGATGAACCACTTAATGAAAAAGTTGGAAATTTTGTAGACATCGAAAATATGTATCGTCAATGAAGGAACCAATTAGAAGAGTAAAAGGAATTTTATAATCTATTCTTTGAACATGGATGAAACATTTCTTCGCTGAGATACAATAATGTACTTCGTAAAATAAGCCTTTATTTTAATAATAATATTTGTTTCCTAAATGTCTTTAACATTATACAAACATAAGAAAAAACTCTAAATATATAAAGAGATTTTGCATAATAAGCTTATAATTCATGAATATTGTATTTGTTTCCTAAATGCCTTCAACATATACAAACATAAGAAAAAACTCTAAATATATAAAGAGATTTTGCATAATAAGCTTATAATTCATGAATATTGTATGCCCAAAATTCTCAGATTCGTGCATGATGTTCAAAGACAACCAATGCATGCACCTATTTTCAAACCAATCCTTAATTTCTAATTTTTAGGTTCAAAGCTTAATACGATCTACCGGATTTCAAAAGAAAATTAATATAATCAAAAAAGGCTTCAATTGTAATATTTGTAATGCCCGGTTTAGTCTCCTCTATAAAAATAAATTTATTTCCTATTGTGAAACCTCCAATTTTCATTTGTATTGTCCTGAATATAAAATTTATTTGTGTTCACTATATCCTCTTGAAATAAAAAATTCCTATCCCACAGAATTTGGCGTTCTTCATTTCTTCATTTTGATGTTAATATTATTGTAATCTATGGTCCACGGTCCACAGTTCGCACCCTTTTCTCCGTCTACCTAGGCGGTGCGAAAGGTTAAGCACCGGTTGACATTTACCGAACGTAGAAAAGTGCAGACGGTGCGAAAGGTGTGATTTGCCGAACGCTTAGGGAGCTTACGGTGGGAATGGTGCGAACGGTGTGACATATAGCGAACACAGTACATAGTTCCTGTCGGTGTACCGAATTTTATCAAAATCGATTCAGTGGTTTATGCGTCAAAGCGTAACAGACAGGCAGATTACGTTTTTTCGCATTTGTAATATTAGTAGGGAAGTGAGAAAATGAATATATTCAGGGTGTGGGTGTTAGGGAAACGCTCCTGCAAATGAGAACAGGGGATACTATTGACGATTTTAAGAAAATTGGACTAATGTTTCTTATCGCAATTTTTTATTTTGGTAGGTACCATAATTTCTAAACCCTTTTATTAGCATAATTCACTCAATAATGCTAATAAGACGTTTTAAAAATTATGGTACTGGCCAGAAAAAAATTAAATAATAATATGACAATTTAACTATATGTATAATCAACTAAAAAACGCACCCAAGAATACATAGAAACGAAAACTACAAGAGCAAAAAATGAGAGATAAGGCATTCTCGCTAAGAAGATTAGGTATAGGTAGTATCATAGTATTTATAAAGAATCCATTGTTTATATTATGGTAATAGTGTTCTGTGTGTACGTGATAAGGGAGAAAACAAAGGTAAATGAGTAAATATTGATACCGTTATTTTTGCGTAATTTCGAAACTTTATTTGTGATACTACTGTGAAAATTGTAATTTGGAAGACAACATTCGCCGTGTTATTGCCGATATACGGCCACAAAAAAAGTCATCGAAAATTGGACGTCCAGATTGGACTCCATCTGAGCCAGCCGTGGCGGTCATATGCCAGAAATCATATTTAAAATGTAATGCCACAAGATTATCTTGCGGATAAATGAAATTCATGTCAATCGAATAATCCATCGTTGTTTTATTGCAATTTAAAGTTCTATAGCTCTAAAAGAAACACCGGTTATATTTTGTTTATATTGCAAGTTTATATTTGTATTTTATATTATACTTTTATAATACTTTACTGTGTGATTTTCGCATTTGTTTTTATATGACATGTCCTATCTACTAGAGGAGGATCAATAAATATTATTACCTATTGATTTCTCTTGAAATGTTGTTTAATATTTGATGAAACTTCTTATTGAAAAACTTTTTATATTTCATACAAATAAAATATGAGTAATTAATAAATTTCCGAAGTGAAAGCGAATAAGAAACGACAAAATTCCAATTCACGGATCTAAGAAAAGTGGTTTTGATAAATAACAGTAGGTTAAAATGCCCCATTAAAAAAAAACAGAATCTCAGAAACAGAAAATTCTGAACAATCTCGCAACGATTTCCTTCAACAGCAACTGATCCCGACAAAGATTTCATAATCTCGATCACGAGACATTCTATAACAACGAATGGTTTTAATACAGCCATAATGTATTATATCCTTCTTCCATCATGGCTCAATTTTGCAATTAAGAACTATCGCAGCGCCCCTTATCCAAATTCCGAATCATCTCCCATCATCTGAACTGCTCTCTTTCATCTGCGCAAAATCCCCTATCCAATCGCTCAGATCCCTCTTGCTCTGACCTGCAGCAGTAGAATTTCACGGTCCAAAATTCAACTCGTATTTTAGGACTTTGTTTCGATCTAAGATCATTTTCGCGAAATGAAATCTTTGCAACAATATATCGGTGTGTTTGTCACTTTGTTGATGTGCTTTGAACAAAGTGAGTATATATATATATTTTTTTTTTTAATTTTCGCAGCTGATTCGTTGTTTGAGCGGCATTGGTATGGTAAATGATGATAGGGGTCTTTCAGAAATTTCGTTTCTTTATTTAATTTTTTTGTCATCCGAAATTTGTTGAATTGGCTGAATTAACTTATTGGGTGCGCACCGCTTTCCGTTCCCTACTTTGGATCAATAACATTTTCCATTTCCATCAAGGGGTGAATGGGAAAGGGTGCCCATGAGATATTATACCGGAAATCAGGACAGAACTGTGTCAAATCGATATCGCTCCCTTTCTTTTAATGGAAGCGCAAAAATGTTAATTACATAACAAGATTTGTTTTTTTTATTTAAAATTTTTTAAGTCTTATCAACCACTCTGGTTATTAGAGACCACTTTAAGTATAATATATTTATATACATCAAATAATTTTCCATTAAGTCTATATCACACATATAACGTAAACTGTCAACATAACAAGAATTATTCTCTTATTTTTCCTGAACGAATTTGATTGATTAATTTCTTGGTAAGAAGTCTACACCAAGGTTCAACATCAATAGAATTAGGAAATATTTAAAACTGCGACAGAACTGACAAAAAATCTTTATTTTCCATAAATTTTAAAGGGTGATTTTTTTAGAGCTATAGAACTTTAAATTGCAATAAAACAACGATGGATTATTCGATTGACATGAATTTCATTTATCCGCAAGAAAATCTCGTGGCATTACATTTTAAATATGATTTCTGGCATATGACCGCCACGGCTGGCTCGGATGTAGTCCAATCTGGACGTCCAATTTTCGATGACTTTTTCCAACATTTGTGGCCGTATATCGGCAATAACACGGCGAATATTGTCTTCCAAATGGTCAATTGTTTGTGGCTTAGCTGCATAGACCAATGACTTTACTTAGCCCCGCAGAAAGTAGTCTAGCGGTGTTAAATGACAAGATCTTGGAGGCCAATTCACATGTCCAAAACATGAAATTAGGCGGTCACCAAACGTGTCTTTCAATAAATCGATGATGGCACGAGCTGTGTGACATGTTGCGCCGTCTTGTTGGAAACACAGCTCCTGGACACCATGGTTGTTCAATTCAGGAATGAAAAAGTTAGTAATCATGGCTTTATACCGATCACCGTTGACTGTAACGTTCTGGCCATCATCGTTTTTGAAGAAAAACGGACCAATGATTCCACCAGCCCATAAAGCGCACCAAACAGTCAGTTTTTCTGGATATAACGGTATTTCGACATACACTTGAGGATTAGCTTCACTCCAAATGTGGCAGTTCTGTTTGTTGACGCAGCCATTCAACCAGAAGTGCGCTTCATCGCTAAACAAAATAAAATGGACGTAGTGCGCGATACGTATTCCGCACAGAACCATTATTTTCGAAATAAAATTGCACTATTTGCAAGCGTTGTTCAGGCGTGAGTCTATTCATGATGAATTGCCAAACCAAAGTGAGAATAAATCACTTGACAGCTGTTAAATCGGTCGCCAGCTTGAACAGTAATGCCAACTTAAGGTTATATACCTCGAAAAAAAAACACCCGTTACAAGATGTAGCTGAATTGGAGGTACAAAAGCAAATGAAAGATTCCTTGGATAATTTTAAGAAAAAACAGTCGTATAAACATGGGCCCGCAAATGCTTTGTTTTCGAGATACAGAGTGTTTATTGTAGTCCTACTTTTTGTGATGTTGGTCGAATCTTTATTAACCTTTGCTACAGATTGAGTACATAAGTATCAAAACTTACAATTAGGTTTTTCATCACAGCTTACTAACCGGATCTTCATATTAATATAATTTGGATTTTCCTGAGGGTAACTGGAGAATTGTTTGAAAGTTTTTCTCGAAATCGGTAGTAAATACGACAAAACTACATGATACCAAAAAGTGTAGTACTGGATCAAAGCTTCTTTTTGCATTCTTCTAAACTACCAGTGGCTCGCAAAAAGAAGTCTGCAGAAAAAAAACCGGGCACTGTTCCAGAAGAAAATATCACTTTTCAATCAATCTTTTTTGATGACTTGATTTTCTGTTTTGTTTTCAGGTATCGCACTCAAATGTTATGAATGCAACAGTGCCACAGATAAAAGATGCATAGGCGATGAAAACAACAAATTATCAGATGACTTGAAGATTACTTGCTTAGAAAAATCTCCCCACGGAGATCATCCATATGTTTTGTGCAGAAAAATCAAGCAAGTTATAGATTTCGAAGTGAATGGCTGTAAGTATATTTTCTCCTAAGTAAGGACATTTCGTAACAATGACAAAACACATATATTATTGTTTTAAATGTGACTTAGGGAATAATTTTACAGTTGAAGAGTGGATAGATATAGTTCTAATACGATTTTCAAGATGAACATTTCGAAAAACATATTTGATATTATTGGACGTCTGAATTATTCAGTTTTTATGGTCTCTATTGATATTCGTGAATCAACTATTCATTAAAACAATGCATATACTTTTCACTTTTCGTAAAGAATAACTTCACAACTTGAAATTAACCTTTTTTCTTTTTTACACACTTTCTTGCATCTATACAGCTGAAAACTATCTTATGTATTCTAACCTAACTTTGATCAATGATCTTGAGAACACAGAACCTTTTCTTAAAAGGTGATTGTCTTTCAACTGTCTGTCTTCAAAAAATACCCAGAATATTTCGTTTCTCGAAATTGTGAATTATACAATAAGCTTAGGTAGTTGTGAATATAACGCCATCGAATTATTAGTCGATTTGTGTCGATTTGCATCATAAAGTTTTTCTCGACTAAACATGTCATTTTACGAGCCAAATTCTTGTCATTTGCGGGGGGTTTTAATTTTCTGCTTTAATATGAAGGAATCTGCGGCTGATGCTCAAATACCTATGAAGAGGCCGCTATTAGTGAAACGATGTGCCGATAGTGGTTTCAATGCTTCAAGAACATTGATTTTGACGTCGAAGACCAGCATGGCGGTGGAAGAGAGAACGTTGTCGAAGATGCAGAATTGGAGGCATTACTTGATATAGACTCGTGTCAAACGCAACAAGAATTGGCAGGATCATTAGGATCGACGCAACAAGCCATTTCAAAACGCCAGAAAGTCATGGGAATTATGAGACGAAAAATTGGTTCATTACGATAACCCCAAGCGCGGAAAAATCATGGGAATATCCTGGCCATGCTTCCACGTCGACGGCCCAACCGAATATTCACGGTTTCAAGGTCATGCTCAGTATTTGGTGGGACCAGCTCGGCGCAGTGTATTATGAATTGTTAAAACCGACTGAAATAATCATAGGCGATCGTTATCGAACGCAATTAATGCGTTTGAGCCGAGCATTGAAAGATAATACAACGGGAGACATGATAAAGTGGTTTTACAGCATGACAATGCTCGACCCCCCCAAGTTGCGAAAGTGTTCAAGACATACTTGGAAACGTTGAAATGGGAAGTCCTACCCCACCCGCCATATTCTCCAGACGTTGCTCCCTCTGACTATCACTTGTTTCGTTCGATGGCACACGGCCTGGCTGACCGCCACATCCAGTCTTATGAAGAAGTGAAAAATTGTATCGATTCGTGGATCGCTTCAAAAGATGTCCAGTTTTTTCAACACGAGATTCGTACTCAGTCCGAAATATGGGAGAAAGAAGTGGCCAATATGGACAATACTTTGAATCATAAATTGTAACGTTACAATTGCCCATGAGACTCTAAAGACTAATTTCTAGGGGTGGTTTGGCTTATTTGGCAACAAAACTCCTAACAAGGTTTTTACAAATTTAATAAAATTAAAGTATACAATGATCGATCCTTTTCACTTTAAACAAATAATGAAATAAAAACTCAACTTAAATCGGTTTTAAATAAGTTACTCTGCTATTAGGATGGAACCTCTTCTGTAAATTATTTTCAGCCTTCTGAACACCATATCTTATCAGGAAGCTATAGTTCTCCAATCCCCATTCAACGAAGTTGAAATAAACCTGAGAAGGAGTTTTGTTGAAATTGTTTGGCACAAAAAGAATCCTATCAAACCTGAAATACGTTTCGACAAGATGGATGACTAAAAAAAACCGACTGTTTCAAATTAAATTAATTCGTTCTGGTGAGATTATTACTTGTTGAATACAAATATTCATGTCAACACTTACCGAGAATCCCGATCCATTTCTTGCTAATAAATTAGACTCAAAATCTCAAATTGAATCAATAATGACTGAAATCTAAATCTTAGATACGTATCCTTGCTGAAGTCTTGACAACTATTGAAAATCTCTCAGAAGATTCTCTCTAGATCCAAGCATCCGCGCTCCGACTGATGGTACACGATCAACTGGCAAATTACCGCGTCTTCGAAAATTCCAGTAGCGTAACATGGACCGAAGCTTGCAAAATCATTGCAAAATATATAAAAAATTTTCACAATAAAGCCTCGAATTTCGAAAAAAAACGGCGGAAGCGAAGTTTTACACCTTTGTAGTACCAAGTACATAATTTCCTCCAGTAAACTCCTCAAATGTGAAAAAATCTAAAGTTTAACATTTAAATGTTTTCTCTAAAACTAAAAAGATTATGTATTCGATTTCAGTGAAACCAGACAGCCGAATCATAAGGACGTGCGGATGGGATACGTCGACCCACCAGAACAAATGCTACCACAGGTCAGGTTTCGGTGGAAGACAAGAAGTCTGCGCATGCGAAGGAGATGGATGTAACGGAGCTTCGGCAATGTACACGTCCGCCACATTGATTGGATCACTCCTCATGTTCCTCAGAATATATCTGTAAAACATTGTTTACGGTTGAAAAAATGAACTATCATCAAACACAAAGTTTTTGCATTCACATCTAAAAAAAAAATTCGATTACTATCAAACTAAGAATAAGATTTCATCTGGATCTATGAGATTTTCTAACAGTTATTCAAGACTAAGATAAGGTGTCGAGATCTTGTTTCGATTTACTAATTTCAATCATATTTAGATTGTCGCAATGCTCGTTTTCAAGACAATACTTACATATAAAGAGTTGTAGGCCATTTTGGGAATTTGCACATCAAAGAATAAGAACTTGGAGCATAGAAAAGCATGATGAAGTAATGTTTTTGAAAATGTTAGTTTGCTGTGTTAGGTGGTGAGCGTGGTAGAAACTTTAATAGTGAAAACGAGCTTTCATTCACATTGTTGATAAATACAAGAAAAATTACAACAATATTAACCTTATTTTGGTAGAATTCAAATAGGATAAGCTGATATAATATTTTCTGCTGAGTTGTGGGTATCTAAAAATCACGATTATGATTATTTAGTATTAGTTATTAAAATTTTGCTTCCAACCACGTCAACACACTCTGAGAGAAAAAGAGTCTTCCTGAACTTCCAAAATAAAGCCTTCGGAAGAACATTAATTAATAATTTAATTTGAAAAAATATTTACAGAGAATGAATGTTCATTTAGCTCAAAATGGCTCAAGCAAGCTGGATATAAAAATCCTAGTGATGAAAGGCTCAATGCATTTGCTTTAAATTGAGTAGATATTATTTAAACGGCAATAATTCTATCTGGGTTTTAAACATATCACTATGTACTGCCATAGTTTCAGGATAGTGCTTCTTGAATTGAGAACAAATCATCGTACGAGTAGAACAATAAGTTAAAATGTTTTAAAATATAGTATAACTGTTTATTTGAGTTTCGTTTCATTTGAGCACCTTCCCCAATTTATAGGCTATTAAATATTAATGGATAAGAAGGTTGAAGGCAATATACTCCAGAGAATTATGTATAGGGTGGGCAAATTTCGATGTTTTAGCACTACAATTTTAAACCAGAGGAGATAGACAAAATCTGATACCCACTTCTCGATCTCTTTTTCTGAGAAACTACCAAGGGTAGTATTCATTTTTGCCCACCTTCTTTTGTTTTGGGGTTGTCCATTAATCACGTGAGGCTTGAAAGGGGGGGGGGAGGGGTTTGATAAAAATCACGAAAATATCACAAGGGGGAGGGGGGGGTGTAGTAAGATATCACGTGTATTTATTTTTTCTTCAAACGCGCGATTTTTAAACAAATATTAAGCGGCACGGCGCGGCGTGTAGTGACCTTGACTACATTAAATATATTCATGTACTAGTACAATACATGTTTTTTCTATGATTACACTTTTCGTTTATTATTATTGTTATGGCAATCAAAAAAAACTTGCAACCTGGTGTAGACATTTTTATTATGGTCCCTAATTTCAGAAGAAAGATTATAGTTTATACCTGTATTTAAATTGAGTTAATATTCAGAAAATTTTAAGATTCGTTGTAGGTACTAAAAATACACGTGATGTTGAGAAGGGGGAGGGGGGGTGGTCTTAAACCTCACTACGTATTACCAATGGGGGAGGGGGGTTTAAAAAATGCTAAAAAAAGATCACGTGATTAATGGACAACCCCTTTCGAGTTATAAGCGAAAATTGGAAAAATGGCGATATCGAAAAACATTTATATCTCCGCTAAAACTGATGATAGAACTCAGAAATTAAAACATTAAACAGGCACTTTTTTACGTAGAATCCAGTGGCGTGCCTGTCTTTTCAAAAAGGTTTTTGATTACGAAGCTACAACCCAAAGTTATGTTTTTTCAAATGGGAACACTAGATTTCTGTGCCATTTTTTGAAAGCTAAATTTTTCCTGATTTCAAAAATATATAACATCGTATGGTTTGTATTGATATGAATAATAGTCGCCACGGTATAACTGCAAACCTTTTACCATTTTTGTAGTGAATTTAAATGCGTTGTTGAATAGTGTATCGTTTCATTTTTAATAATGACGTAGTTCTTGTCAAATGACAGCTGTGGGCTACCTATTCAAAATAAAACCTCTTGTTGTAAAACACTTTTTTTTGCAGACGTTTTCCTTTCGAATGTAATGTTTACGGACGGGCAGAATTGAATTTCACCATTCATCATTAGCAATTCGAACATTATCTCGCAAAATAATTTCCGGATCAAAAGTCGAAAAATAAAGACTTCGTGATGAAAATATATACCTATAACACTTTGTTTGGGGAACGAGCGTTTTATTTTTTGCATAAAAACGGATCCCCATACAAAAAAAGTCATCAGAAATTTTTTTGTCACAAAAGAACGAGTAATTCCAAAAATAATTTTTGGCTATAAATATCTGAGTGGCTATGGAAAAAAAGAGAGCATTACCTGTATGCGCGTCAATGATGAACATAAAATTCTCAATTGCATGTCAATAAATGCCCAATAACTACATCTTGCAACACACCGGTTTCAGAGCACTAAAAATAAATAAATAGTGAATTTTTGAGAAAAACTGTAACACTCCGTTTGTCTCGAAATACGAAGCTGCTACAAAAATGATATAGCGAACTGCCATTGTTTTTATTTTATACATAATCATTTTCTGGATTTATCGCACTCATTCACCAGAGCTTATTAAAGAAGCAGTCTGGAAATAAAGATATATCATTAGGTACCTACCTACCTCTTATGTAGGACGACAAGAAAGATCTTATATTCGCTAGTTCATATCTAGAAGGATTAACATTTATTATTTCACTTCTGATAATTCGTTTCTAAATATCCTATATTCATACTCATCAAATAAACAACCGTCATGGAGGAAGATTCGTAGAGCCATAGAAGATCAGCATCTAATGTCATAGAGGATAGCGGTCTTGCGGGAAGCATAGATAATTGAATTTGAATTGTTCTGTCAAGAGAGATTGTAATCAGACGTTGTTTCGTTGTTACATTAATATAAGCTCAAAATTTCGTTGGAATGTTCCTAAACCTCTTAGTTATGTAACATTATCAATTACGAATCGGTGAGTAGACATCTTGTATCCTTATTTATCAAATAAAATGAATCTGTAATTTCTGTCATAACCAACTTCTAAGTGAAAATCTATCGGATCTTTGCGTGATTACGGAACGTCTGAATGTTTTTAATCATTCATTTCTACTGTGATGGTCCCGGGGCTTTGTAGTGAATTTAACGATATACTTGATCGATTGTTTGAACAATTCAAGTTAATTTAAAATAATACTTTTTGGTTTTTATATCATCGTTGAACACTTCTTTTAATCTCATTATATCAACGTCATATTCAAAATAGGAAATTTGTCTATTAAGATTAATTTTTAATCAATAATTCATTATTCAAAAGTGAGAAAATTTCGCTTTCACTAGGAATCCGCAATTTTGAAATCATCTTGATATTAATTTCGTTTGTTACGTTGAAGCTGCCAAAAAAATATGTTTTTATCATATGATTTTTTTTGGTTGATCTAACCTCTATCAGCTTCAATGAATATATATCACAGGAAAAAAACAAAATCGTCTTGTTTGAATATAACGAAACCATACGTTTCCTGAGTAACACAATTCTTTTTTAAGTCAAAAATGCCAAAATGATATTAAGAGTTTCCTAATTCCTAAGAGAATATGTTTTTAAATTGACTACTTTGTGAGTAGAACGTTATTTATATTATCCATTTTTGAGTGCTTCGATAGATTAATACGAAAAAGTCTTAACATTTCAAATTATTTTGTCTCCTCATGCACAAGATTCTGGCAGTCATATTACCTATATTCATTTTGTTCAACATAGAATCTTTTTTGTATTTAAAAAAATTAAAAATCGAAATACTTACTCGGGTATAATTATTAAGGAATCTCCTTGTACCTAATAGTCTCATGACATATCATGTAATTCATACATACAATGAAAATAAGTAATAGAATAGATCTTTATTGAAAAAAGCTACATAATATCAAAATGCCAAATAAACTTGCGATACTATATACCTATGTACATACATATTTTAAAATTCTTGCAGGTTGTGAGGTTCCAATCTTAATAACATTTCATATATTTGGAATTAAATAATCTCTTGAATTTTGAGATGCATGAAACAATTACTTAAGTGAATATCCTTATAATTGAATGAGGAACAATTTTATTGAGAAAAAAATTAAAATTATGATCAATGATTATTCGAAAAGATTTAAATACAAACAGAAATTACCAATTTTCAATTCTTTCGAAGCATAACTTTAATCACTTCTATTCGGTACATGTCAGATTCATAATATGTTAAAGTTAATTTTTGTATTATTATACAGAGTGTTCCACCATTGACGCGACGCTCTTATATAGATGGTGTGTAAAAAAAGTGTTAATGATCACACATATGTTTGTTTTTATGGAATAGGTACACTGTTTTTTCATTGGATTTTCAGATTGCATGGATTGAATGAATCCAAGTTCTTCCGCAGTTTCATATGCTCAAAACTCACCTATATTTCGATTTTTCATAAATTGGAGAGTTTTTGGTAAAACCTAACATCTTTGAAATGAAAAAATTTATTGGAATGAGATTTTGAAAGTGAATACCTACCTGCATTTAATTATTTTCATTATAACTAATAAAAAAATTAAATACAAGGTGTGCCATTTTATTATCGAAAACTTCTCTACCAGGTGCGAAAATAAAATATAGGGTGTGCTTCATTTTGAAAAAAGAAAATCTTCGAATATTTATAATTTTTTTTTTGTAACAAGTTTTTCTTATTTCTTCCAATAAATGAAGGGAGGGTGGATTATTGGGGACATAACCACTCCATTGATTAGAAGAAATAAGAAATAACACCTATGGGGTGTGCCATTTCGAATGAGCCCAATATTAACGTTTAAATAAGTCACCAATGAATCGTTTGATTTTCACCACCCAATAGATCAATGATTATCAAAAATCAATACTTACCTCCATTCTTCTAGTATTCACTTTACAAACCCATTCAAATGATTTTTTCAGAAAGACCCCCAATTTATGAAAAAATCCATAATAACATAATACACCCTGTGTATTTCCAAACAATTCGAGAATGAAGCTCTAGAAGAGTCAAACGATACTGTGTTGAAAAAAAAATCGACAATTTCAGAGCTAGCATAGCTTCGCGTCATAGAGGAACACCCTGTAGATATAGCAGCTATTGTGTCTCCCCATATTTTTCCATTATTTCAAAGTGTTTCATGATCGATGTTTTTCAAAAATTGTCCAAATATATGTTCATTTTTCTTTCCAATTTCCAAAATCTCTCTGTTAATAAAACAAACAAGATTTCCATTTTCTACGTTTCTACTATCATCAATAAGACAACCTGAGAAATACATTTTGTAACAGTGCATTTTCGTTTTCAAGTCAGATGGTGAAATTAAAATAAGTTCAGAACTGCGTGGTTACACAATACCTACAGGGTGTACCTAAATTGGATGTACAAGGAAAAATGAGAGATTCCTTGCATAGTTTCAGGATACAGGGTATATCTTGTAGTCCTTTGTTGCTATGAGTATACCAGTTTATTGAATATTTATTAATACTCCATACAGATTAGGCGAATACGAGTAAGTATCAAAAATTATAATTAACAGTTTATTAATGATTTGGATTTTTCCGAAGATTATTAGAGGAGAGTTTGAATTTTTTCTCAAAATCTGTAAAAGATACCACAAAACTACAAAAATCAAAAAGTGTGTAGTGGAACAAAGTTTATTTTCACATTTCTCTAATCTACCAGTGGTTCACCAGAATAATGTTCAGGAGAAAAGAAGCGGACTCTGTTCCAGAAAAAATATCGCCCTGTAGATTTGCATTCAAAATTAGCATATCATATGATGAAAACATTCAATCGGGTTATCTATGCCAAATTTAAGTTGAATATCTTGTGAAGGGAAGGTGCTATGAGAAGAATCTTGAAAGATTTGGACTTTAACACCCTGTATCTTGAAAACATAGCGTTTGCGGGAGCAACTTTTTCCTCTGAAAATGATCCGAGCAATCTGTCATTTTCGTTTGCACCTCCAATTGTATAACTTGTTTTAATCATTATCAATTACCAATACACATGGGAACAGCTGTTTTGGTGTCGAGGTTTATTGAGCTGATACTATATCAATTTGAAGTCCTGAATTTAAATAACGTATTTATTTTTACCTAGGACCTCGAATTTTTGTGTTATATAATTTTAGAGAAATATAAGTTACATTATTTTAACTCGAATCCGTAAGTGTAGTAAACAAAAGTAGGTACGAAATTTTTCATTTGTTATAATGGGTGTTTTTTAGAGCTATAGAACTTTAAATTGCAATAAAACAACGATGGATTATTCGATTGACATGAATTTTATTTATCCGCAAGATAATCTTGTGGCATTACATTTTAAATATGATTTCTGGCATATGACCGCCACGGCTGTTTCGGATGTAGTTCAATCTGGACGTCCAATTTTCGATGACTTTTTCCAACATTTGTGGCCGTATATCGGCAATAACACAGCGAATGTTGTCTTCCAAATGGCCAAGGGTTTGTGGCTTATCCGCATAGACCAATGACTTTACGTAGCCCCACAGAAAGTAGTCTAGCGGTGTTAATTCACAAGATCTTGGAGGCCAATTCACAAGTCCAAAATGTGAAATTAGGTGGTCACCAAACGTGTCTTTCAATAAATTGATTGTGGCACGAACTGTGTGACATGTTGCGCCGTCTTGTTGGAATCACAGCTCCTGGACATCATGGTTGTTCAATCCAGGAATGAAAAAGTTAGTAATCATGGCTCTATACCGATCACCATAGACTGTAACGTTCTGGCATCATCGTTTTTGAAGAAGTACGGACCAATGATTCCACCAGCCCATAAAGCGCACCAAACAATCAGTTTTTCTAGATGTAACGGTGTTTCGACATATACTTGAGGATTAGCTTCACTCCAAATGCGACAGTTTTGTTTGTTGACGTAGCCATTCAACCAGAAGTCCGCTTCATCGCTAATGGACGTAGTGCGCGATACGTATTCCGCACAGAACCATTATTTTCGAAAAAAATTTGCACTATTTGCAAGCGTTGTTCAGGCGTGAGTCTATTCATGATGAATTGCCAAACCTAACTGAGAATAAATCACTTGACAGCTGTTAAATCGGTCGCCATCTCGAACAGTAATGCCAACTTAAAGTTATATACCTCGAAAAAAACACCCTATATTTCCCTTCTTTTCTTGGTAAATCTGACCATTCCGACTGTACATTCCAGTTTTCAAGAAACAACCCACACATTTCTTCGAAGAGGAAAATCTCCCTTAAATGGACCAGAACAGGCCAGATAACAGTTCTCAACAGCAAAACGTGCACCTGCACATGCATCAAGTAGTCTGCGGCTGTCACGGCAACATCTACCCCACCCCCGCCTATTACCAACCGGTGAGCTTCCGCAGCCCCCCGCCCCCCATGGTGGCCTACAACCCCCAGCAGCTGGCCAGGCCCTACCTGCAGCACTACCAGTACACGCAGTTCAACCAGTACTCTCTGCCGGTGCCCCAGGTGGCCGGCGCGGCCGCGGCCACGATGTACTCCGCCAACAACCAGACCGACATCCTGTTCGGGTCCGCCGGCAGGGACAGGAGGGAGAGGCTGGAGGCCCAGGAGGAGGTGCTGGAGGCGGAGAAGCCGAGCGAGTCCTCCGGTTACGATTACGGCCACGTATCACCTCCGCCCACCAAGGATCTGCTGACGGTAGGTCTTTTAAAGTTTGTTGAGTATGCGTCACGTATTATTATTATTATTTGAACTGGGGTCGTTTTGGTTCGGTAAGCCTTCCGGGAACTGCGACCATGCAGATCTTTTGTTCACTACCCTACTCATTCATAGAAACCCAGGGAGGTCGTCAACGACGTTAATAAAATTGATAACCTCCTTAGGGGCCTTGGCCGTTACCTCTCTGGTATCCAGAACCGGCTTACCCATGTGAATGGTTCTTAGGCCAGCCAGCTCCGGACACTTGCATAACAAGTGTTCGGCTGTTTCTGCTTCCGATCCACAGAGCCTGCAAATCTCGTCTATTGACTTTCACATATGGTACAAATGTTGTTTCTACCGACAGTGCCCCGTTAGCAGTTCCACCATCACCCGAAGCTCGGCTCGCGACAGCTTCAGGAACTTTTTGGCGTAGGTAGGTGAAATCTTCACGAATTTCTTTGCCTGAACAAGTCTAGGAGTGTTAGTCCAGTGGATCGTCCTGCTGTTCAACTCCCATAGTTGGACCGCAGCTTTGTATTGGTCTTTTCCTATCCCACAGAAAGGCTCAGGTCCAGCAGGTGTTAACCTTGATGCACTTTTTGCAAGTTCATCAGCTCTTTCATTTCCATCAACCCCACAGTGCCCTGGTACCCATAGTAGAGTCACCTTATTTCCTCTGGCCAGTTGCTTTATGGTGTTACGGCACTCCCAAGTCAGCAATGACCCCTGACAATACGATTCTAGGGATCTCAGCGTGGTTTGGCTGTCCGTGGTGATGTAGATTTGCGCCCCCTTGAGGTTCATTTTGAGACACTCGTGAGCGCATACATAAACAGCCATTATCTCGGTCTGTAGAATCGAGGGCTCACTTCCCAGGGCTTTAGAGATCCTCAGTTTAGGTCCGTCCATATATCCCAATGCCTGTTGCCCTTCCCTGTTTTTGATCCATCTGTGAACCATATGGATGACTTTTTGTCCAGAAGATTTACGAGACTAATTATTGCACTAGGACGATGATTTATAACCGTTTCAAAATCGTAGGTGGTTGTCATAACATCCGATGGTTTTGCGAGGAGGTTTGAATCTAATTGATTCAGTATCCTCATATGTCCAACCCAGTTTCCAGGAAGGAGCTTTCCATTAGGGGAAATTCTTATTGCTTCGAGCAGGCTACATTTCCTCACATGTAGGTGTAAGGGAGGCAAGTCTAGTATGACCTCCAGCGCTGCCGTGGGAGCTGTGCGCATAGCTCCTGTGACACCAATACACGCCAGTCTTTGCAGTTTTCTGCAACCTGATGCGTGATCTCTATCATATTCGATTTCAGGGCAACGTGGACGACAACATGTCCGACAACTTCGTCAAATTCCTGGAACGCAGCTGCATAACGGCCGAACAGATAGCGCACAGGAACAGGAACCGGCCCTGCTTCCGGAACATCCAGAACCTGTGCGTGCGCACCAGGTCGGAGATCCTGAAGCCCTGCACGACGGTGTCGAACATCCATTCGCAGGGGATACCGTGGGCCACCAAGGACTTCATCTACGCCTTCGTCAGGCTGACCAACTGCTGGCACATACTCAGGGGCTACTGGGAGAACAGGGACGGACCGGCCATCGGGAAGATAACGAGGGAGCTGACGCCGGAGTTCCGAGAGTGCTACGTCAGATGGGAGAAGGAGACGATGGAACTGGCGGCCCAGCTGACCAAGGTCTTCTACAACCTGGACACGAACATCAACAGTCCGTTGCACACCGGCAGCATTCACTCGGCCAACAACCTGGTACCGCCGCAGGTGAGACGACAACGATAGATTACATTTGGAATATAGATCAATTTTTATTTGATTCGTGAACCTTCGCCTCTAATTTCATTTCTCCTATTTTCTGCTGTTGTCTGATCAGGAGGCTTTCCTCCCTACTTCATGTCACTTTTTTCTTCTATCTAGTTCTTTGAAAGAGGTAATTCCTCTTATCGGTCGATCTTACTTTAATTTGTATTATCTTTCTTAATTTCTTATTCTCGTGCTCTTTCAGCGTCTCTATTGTCCTCTTTCTATGCTTATTGACTATTTCTTCAATAGTTTCAATTTTCAGTTCTTCTCTGATTTGTTGGTTAGTTATATACCATGGGGCGCCAACCGCTGTTCTTATTACTGAATTTAGTGTACTTTGCAACTGGTCATTATTGTTGTCATTCGTATTGTACCAGGTAACTCCTGCATATGTAATGCTTGGTATTAGCACTATTTTTATTATCTTCAGCTTGTTTTCTGAAGAAAGTTTACTTCTAGGGTTGAGCAATGGGTACAATCTGCCGTGCAATTGCCTTGTCTTTTTTCTGTTTTCTTCTATCTGTTTGTTAAAATTCATTCTTTCATCCAGTATTACTCCCAGATATTTTGCTTCTTTTTTCCATTCTATCGTCTGGTTATCTATTTCGATGTTTCCTGCTCTTTCTTTCTTTACTGTTGTTCCTCCGAAGTAGATTGCAACTGTTTTCGATGTGTTCACTTTGAATCTCAATTTCTTGAAGTATTCCATCAGTGTATCTAGGTTTATCTGTAGCTGCCTAGTGATTGTTTTCCGCATTCTACTGTGATAGTATATGGCAGTGTCATCTGCAAACTGGGCTATCTTGCATCTATTCATTTTCGGTATGTCTGCCATATATATGTTAAACAGCAGCGGTCCTATCACCGATCCTTGGGGAACTCCGGCTTCTATTTCTCTAATCGTTGACCTGGTACTGTCGATATTCACCCTGAATTTTCTATTTGCCAGGTACGATTGTATCAATCTCGTAAGTTTGATTGGAAATTTCATCAACTTCATTTTGTAGATCAGTCCCTGATGCCACATTTTATCAAATGCCTTTTCTATATCCATGAAAATGGCACCGGTATCTGTTGAGAGGTACATTTGCTCCTTAATATTTTCCGTTATTCTTACCAGTTGATGAATCTGTCAGATACAAAATCTGTCAGATACGAAATCTGTCAGTCTTCTGTGCATTAATTTCTCTACCACTTTACTGATTGCCGATAATAGGCTTATGGGCCTATAATTCGTTGGATCTTTTTTGTTCTTTCCTTTCTTCCAAATTAATATTGTATCCGCCGTTTTCCATTTGTTTGGATAATATCCTGTTTTCAGTATGAATCTGGCTATTTCAACGATTTCATCTCGAGCGTCTTTTGGTAAGTTTTTAATTGCTTGATTGAGTATTCCGTCTATTCCGAGTGCTTTTCTATTTTTTGAAGTTTTGATAACTTCTTCAATTTCTTCTTTAGTCTCTTCTGTTGAATCTTCTTCCATTTCATGCCATTATAAAGGGTGATTCACCGGGATGGCCTATTAGACGTTTATGGAAAACTAATCATAATTCTGAGCTGAAAATTTGCATATTGGGGTTTTAGACAATGATCTTTTTCCCTAAATATGATCAGATCTCTACAACTTCCGGTTATACCGGAAATGATTTTTTTATGAACACCCTGTACATGGATCCTGCTGAATGCTCTCATGCAATAATAGCGTAGTTGTAACTTGTCAAATGTTAGAAGATTACTATTCAAAAGTGTCGAGACAATGTACTATTCAAAATTAATATTTTATGAGAAAGCCCTCTAGAACGATCGCTCGGAAATGAAACAGTAAATTTTCGATCCGCTCGAAAATGAGATAGTAAAACTCAGAAACCCTATCCTGATCTCCAATTTCAATGGGCTTCGTCGAATCCTAAAAGCGCACCCACCCAACAAATTTGATATTCATGGAAAATTGCAACCTGTAGCGTGTCGATAACCAATATACCGAAAGATCGAAATCGGAAAATCTACGGTAATTCGGAAATCGTGTTCCCATTTCCCAACAAATTCGATTGATTTCCGGATATTCCAGTTCCGAATATACGCGTCGATTTTTGTACCAATCTTGAGAAAATGCAAGCAGATACTAAATCGTTACTTTTCTTGTCTGAGCGAACGTTCGTGTGTAATTGGTTTATCTTATCTAATTTACCCCCCTTGAAAGCGGAAATTTGAAACGGGTTCCTTTTCCAGATATTTTATGACTATATCGCTTTGTATTCAAATTACATCGAGGGGCAAATGAATCCTATTAGATGGTAGATGACCTCCATTATAGCATCTTTCTTTGACTCATCTAATTATATTGGAATTGAAACCTTTTAATTAATAACCAACCCCTTGAACTAGCTATTACTTTGTGTTTTCATCTGATCATTGGAGCATTTCGTCTGCGTGAAATTCACCATAATTCGATGATTTTCCTTTGCTTTGAGAATGAATCTGTTCATTTTCGATAAAGCTAACGAAATTTGTAACTACACAATTAGGAATAAATTATCATGAAATTTGAAAGTTTTAGAAAATTTATCGACCAGATTTTAGGAAATTTATCATTAGTGATGACTTTGTAACTAAAGGGTGTTTTTTTTAAAGCTATAGAACTTTAAATTGCAATAAAACAAGGATGGATTATTCGATTGACATGAATTTTATTTATCCGCAAGATAATCTTGTGGCATTACATTTTAAATATGATTTCTGGCATATGACCGCCACGGCTGGCTCGGATGTAGTCCAATCTGGACGTCCAATTTTCGATGACTTTTTCCAACATTTGTGGCCGTATATCGGCAATAACACGGCGAATGTTGTCTTCCAAATGGTCAAGGGTTTGTGGCTTATCCGCATAGACCAATGACTTTACATAGCCCCACAGAAAGTAGTCAGCGGTGTTAAATCACAAAATCTTGGAGGCCAATTCACAGATCCAAAACGTGAAATAAGGCGGTCACCAAACGTGTCTTTCAATAAATCGATTGTGGCACGAGCTGTGTTACATGTTGCGCCGTCTTGTTGGAACCACAGCTCCTGGAGATCATGATTGTTCAATTCAGGAATGAAAAAGTTAATAATCATGGCTCTATACCGATCACCATTGACTGTAACGTTCTGGCCATCATCGTTTTTGAAGAAGTACGGACCAATGATTCCACCAGTCCATGAAGCGCACCAAACGGTGTTTTTCTCGATGTAACGGTGTTTCGACATACACTTGAGGATTAGCTTCACTCCAAATGCGGCAGTTTTGTTTGTTGACGTAGCCATTCAACCAGAAGTGCGCTTCATCGCTAAACAAAATAAAATGGACGTAGTACGCGATACGTATTCCGCACAGAACCATTATTTTCGAAATAAAATTGCACTATTTGCAAGCGTTGTTCAGGCGTGAGTCTATTCATGATGAATTGCCAAACTAAACTGAGAATAAATCACTCGACAGATGTTAAATCGGTCGCCATCTTGAACAGTAATGCCAACTTAAAGTTATATACCTCGAAAAAAACACCCGTTTTTTACAGTTCATGAAACGTGGCATAATTTCAAATTCCATAACAAATTTCATATTGAATATTGAAAAAACTAACTTGATAACCTTTGTGAAACATAAAGGTGCAATATCTCCAGATAAACCTGATGAAGAACGCGGAGTTCTCCAAAACGACCTGCGTAGAGACAGTGACCTCGACGGCGGCACCAGTCCAGACCTCGGTGGTCTCGTCGAAGAGCACCAGAGGCGTCCTTCATCTGCCATCGACGACGGAGACAATGGACCAAGGCAATCAGACCTGTTCCGGAGACTTCTTCTCCAAATCGCCGGAGAACACCGAGTGTCTGATGATCGACAACGAGGAGGAGGAGGACATGTCCAAGGTCTACATGAAACCGGGCAGCTACAACGTTCCGAAGAGGACGGTGGCCAACAACACGGAGACCACGCTGATGAACGGAAGCCCCAGGACCATCGAGTTCTTGGAGACCGCACAGAACGTGAACAAGGTGATGGAGGCAGCTTCTGATCGCTATTGGTCCAGCAACCACAACAAGAAGGTCATCGCGAAGCCGGTGAAGGAAGACGTGGAGGTGAGGCCTAGTTTATATCTCTTATAGCCGAGCCTACTGGATGTAGAGAAATGTTTGCAAGGTGACCTTTTCAGTTGCATTGGGAATGTGACGATTTCCTACAAAATGTCATCATCATTGATATAGTGCCTATTGAGTTCTGTTTGTTATCAGGCTTATTATGTTGGAAAATAATTAGTTATTTGTTGGCCTATAAAATGGATATTGCAGTTTCTTTGTCAGTTAGTATATTCCTCTGACCAAGTTTGTATCGACGCTGGAACAAACCTGAACTGAAATTTTTTATTACCATTTCATCGAAATCTCCACGCATCCAAGCTTCTCTGAGAGCAATCTGGGAGGCTGTTTCGACTGGACCTAGAATATTTAAGTAACAAAAATTATTTACATGGAAAGAAGATTTTTTTCTTCAAATGAAATAATTTACTCCTTGCTATATTTTATCTGTTTTATCAAAAAAATAAAGAAAATGGAAATTTAAACGGCTCCTTCTGGGTGTTGCAGTTTCTTTGTCAGTAAGTATTTCTTGTAAAGTAAAGATCCTTGAACTTAACCTTGGGACATTCCTGCTTCTACTTGTATATTAGTAGATACTGCGTCTTCTATTTTGACGTAGAAATTCTTGTGTCTCAGGTAGTTTCTTATTATTTTGCAGGTTTTGAAAGTATAGCCTACCATCCTCATATTGTATGCTAGTCTCTCGTGCCAAACTCGTTGGAAGGCTCTGTCAACGTCTAAAAGCACTAACCTCGTGGCTTGACTATAAATTCTGCAGCTCTCCATCTTTTTGGATAGTGTTCTTCTATCATATATTGGCTATAATGGTTCTATTCCTTTTCTGGGCAACTTTTGCAACATAAAATTTGTGTTTTTGTCCTTACCTTGAGCCTTTCTGGTTTTCAATTTCTTGATGAATTCGTTGGTCTCTGTTGGGTTTGGGATGATAATCTCCGTTGGATCCAACAACAATTCTTCATTTTCTTCTACTTCTTCCAAGACTCTATTTTCTTTGTCTCCTCTGTAGTTCATTCTGGCTTATCTTCCTTTTGTATCAGTCAGATCCCCGGCTTTTTCAAGGTTTCAATATTTCATCTCACGTGGTTTTGTGTAGTTTTATGATTCTCGTTGCGGATGTCTTCATTTTTTTTTTATCTCGTAATGTGAGGCCTAGGATGTTTCTGAACACTTTCATTTCGGTAGTTCGCAGTGCATTCTTCATCACCTTGGTATCGGCTCTCGTTTCTATTGCGTACGTCATCATTGGTCTCACAATAGTTTTATATATTCTGGATTTCGAATCTTTCCGCATGTGTTTGTTGTTCCATACAATGTCTCCAAGAGCACCCGATATCCTTGCCGACTTGTTTGTTTGGTCTTTAATTTCTCTGGTTCTGTCCTGATTAGCTGTTATTTGCACGCCCAAGTAAGCAACCGACATCACCTGTTCAATTGGTCGATCCTCCAACACAAGTTTACATCTTATTGGTTCTTTTGAAGCCACGAGTAATTTCGTTTTCGCAGTCGATATTTCCATGTTTAATGTTTTGGCTTTTATGTAAAATTTAAATAGAAGCCGTTGTAAATCGTCCTCGCTCTCAGCTACAATTACTGTATCATCGGCATAACAAATTATCTTGATCTCACCGGTTGTCAGCCTGTAACCTCTTGTTGTCTTCTTCAGTTCCTCCGGCTTTCTTTATTCATCTTCTTTCTTCTTATCAACAGGCTCTCCAGTTCAACGTCCAGAAATGGCTGATCAGCAGCCGTTTCTCCGACTACGACAACGCCTCGACCGGTTCCTCTTCGCCGCCCAACATCGGCGCCTACTACATCGACACGCCCCCGATCACCTACGGGGAGGTGAACCACCAGCAGGACTCGGAGATGCCCTCGCAGAAGCCCGGCACCTACACCCTGCTCCAGAGGGAGAAGACCTCGATGCTGTCCACGCCGAAGGGTTGCCTGAACGGCAGGAGCGACCTCGGCGTTGGGTTCCGCAAGAGGAACGACCTGAAGAAGTCGTTCAAGTCGACCTACGAGGACCAGCTGGGCGGCTTGACGGAGATCGCGATCGATCTCCTGGAGAAAACCATCGTCGAGTTGAAGACCACGGAATTTGCGGATTACATATCGCAGGTTAAAACGGTAAGCTGTCATATTTTGTCCTTTGACTAGTAAAAAATACACCATTGCTTGAAATGAAACAATACACTCTTCAACAACGTTTGGGGTATCACGTTTTCGTGGCAATATTAAAACACTGATGGACGACAGATGAGAGCTTTATTGTGATAAAGCACTTGGAAACATCCTTGAACACCTCGTAACTTACTTCACTGAACTCTCTTGTTCCTAGTTTTATACACCGTGAATTTCTTCTTCCTTTTCTTATTCTCTAAGTTGTATGCCTGCGCAATAGAAACATTGGGCTTGCACACACTAATTAGGAAAGGGGAAAGATATTCTCTTGTATCTTCTGAGAACCCTATAAATGAGAAAGTTGTATCCACAAGTACCACCAAAGTCCATTGTTACACAGATGCAGATACATTTATACTAAGTATTGTGACGACAATTTCGGCTAGAGACAGACATTATGTCCAATTGCTTTTTGTTGTTACAAACGCATTGAAATTGTTAAAATTCGCTATAAAAATGGTGGAAATTTTGCAGTCGCTCAATAATAACTGATAATATATCTGCCGCATCTCGTAGTGATGACTAAAACCTAGGCTTATCAATTCCTCGTCCAAATTGGGATTTAGGCATACCACAACACAAACGACATTACACCGTATTTGTAGGGATTCATGGCTTGGCTTGATATTCAAGCTACTTTTTCAATGTCAAGTCAAGTATTTATTCATTGAGTACTTGATTTAAAAGTGGAAAACTACTGCTTAACTTGAACTTGAGTTGATTTCAAGTCAAGCTCAAGCTACTTGAGGTTGAGCCTGAGTCAAGTAGCTTGAATATCAAGCCAAGCCGTGAATTCCTACGTATTTGCATGAAAACTTTTTTCATCTAACGGGTGTTTTTTTTTCGAGGTATATAACTTTAAGTTGGCATTACTGTTCAAGATGGCGACCGATTTAACAGCTGTCAAGTGATTTATTCTCAGTTTGGTTTGGCAATTCATCATGAATAGACTCACGCCTGAACAACGCTTGCAAATAGTGCAATTTTATTTCGAAAATAATGGTTCTGTGCGGAATACGTATCGCGCACTACGTCCATTTTATTTTGTTCAGCGATGAAGCGCACTTCTGGTTGAATAGCTACGTCAACAAACAAAACTGCCGCATTTGGAGTGAAGCTAATCCTCAAGTGTATGTCGAAACACCGTTACATCCAGAAAAACTGACTGTTTGGTGCGCTTTATGGGCTGGTGGAATCATTGGTCCGTTTACTTCTTCAAAAACGATGATGGCCAGAACGTTACAGTCAATGGTGATCGGTATAGAGCCATGATTACTAACTTTTTCAATCCTGAATTGAACAACCATGATGTCCAGGAGCTGTGGTTCCAACAAGACGGCGCAACATGTCACACAGCTCGTGCCACAATCGATTTATTGAAAGACACGTTTGGTGACCGCCTAATTTCACGTTTTGGACCTGTGAATTGGCCTCCAAGATCTTGTGATTTAACACCGCTAGACTCCTTTCTGTGGGGCTATGTAAAGTCATTGGTCTATGCGGATAAGCCACAAACCCTTGACCATTTGGAAGACAACATTCGCCGTGTTATTGCCGATATACGGCCACAAATGTTGGAAAAAGTAATCGAAAATTGGACGTCCAGATTGGACTACATCCGAGCCAGCCGTGGCGGTCATATGCCAGAAATCATATTTAAAATGTAATGCCACAAGATTATCTTGCGGATAAATAAAATTCATGTCAATCGAATAATCCATCGTTGTTTTATTGCAATTTAAAGTTCTATAGCTCTAAAAAAAACCACCCTTTAGAATAAAAAATAGACGTGTTTCAGGATTATTTCTTAAAATGGTCTGTTTAGCTTAAAATGAATTGGTTCCTTACTTTACGGACACAATGTACAGTTGTAACACTATAATATAATTGTATAACTTATATTTAATTCAATTCATCAGGAAGACCACTTGCCAGCTTCGAACCTCGATTGGATCCTGAACAAATTGAAGACGAATCAATACAAGTTTGTCAACGAAGTCGTAAGAGATCTCTATTATGTGGTGAATTTTACATCGATATATTATGGGGTGAGTATGCAATGTCATTTCATTGCTAAGATGAGTACACTTATGGAGCTTAAGATTCTTGGCTACGAAATAATGGGATACACTTACTTTCGAAATAAAAGTTTCCGTTCAATAATGCTAAAGTTCATATAAACATTGGTCCTTAAATTCGCCCCTATATAGCTTCGCAAAGTGAAGGAATCAGACGATAGTTTTACGTCTACAACGTTATGATCCAAACAGATAAAAATATCTCATTTATCATGCAGCTCAATTATTTCCAGGCTATCAGAATATTCCACCGAAATTCTTAGGAATAAATCACCCATAACTTTGTCACTTTATTGTTTTCCCGATTTATGTCTTTCCGCCTAATGAATTTTGCAATTGGATGAGAGGAATTATTTTGTTTTTTCGAGTTGTTTTCGGAAAACATGAACTTTCCTACAATCGGGTCATATTATTAGATATCTATTTACATGAGTTGATAAAGAAGTTGCGGCGACATTGATATACACTGCGCAAAAAAATTAACGCACATTCTGAAAATCTCAATTTTAATGAAAGTTAACTCTACATTGACTTTATAACTTATTTTTTATGTTCCCTCGGGAAGGTTTTGAACGAAACAAAATACATTAAATGGAAGAAAAATTCAGGATTTCACCGAATCTTATGTGAAAGAAGAGAAATAAACAATTTTCGAAATACTGGAATGCTGATAAGTTATTTAATACTTGGTATTTCCAGCCCTTGCGTTAATTACAGCTCGGCAACGACGGTTCATACTCAAAATGAGTCATCTTAAAATGTTCTGATCCAATCCTTCCCAGATTTCTCCGAGTTGGATTCCTAAGTCATTAAGAGTAGCTGGATGATTTTCTGAACTTCTGAGCCTTCTATTGAGGTTGTCCCAAACCTGCTCAATCGGATTGAGATCTGGACTTCTTGCTAGCCATTCCATTCGAGAGACTTCGACCTCTTCAAGGTACTCCTGAACGATGCGCGCACGATGGGGTCTGGCATTATCGTCCATAAAAATGAAATTTTCACCAATGTATGGGGCAAATGGCACTACATGCTCTTCAAGAATGTTCCTTATATACCTATCAGCATTCATAGCTCCATTATCAACGACCACTAGGTATGTGCGAGCAGTCAAAGATATTCCACCCCATACCATAATCGATCCTCCCCCGAAACCGGTAGTATTCAGGAAATTGCACTGAGCATATCTTTCATGTGGGCGTCTGTATTTTTTTTTTTTTTTTTTTTTTTTTTTTTATACGCATCTCTCGGGAAAAGACTGAGCTTATAACGCCCTTTCAAGCGCCCCGAGATGAATTTAGAATAAATCGGTTTGTGCGTGTCTTAAACTGCTGCAAGTTGTAACCCAGGGGGAATACATCTTGAGGTAGGGTATTCCATAGCCTTGCAGTTCGGTAAAGAAAAGCCTTCTGATACACCGATGTCCTAGCTGTAGAAAGATGCACGACAAACTGGTGACTATTATCGGCTAGCTTTGTTCGTCGATCAAATTGAGCCCCTGGAGGAATCATGGAGGCAATGGCAGCAGAACACCTTCCGTGGTAGTATCTGTAAAAAAGGCATAAGTCTCCAACCTTCCTACGGTGATCGAGACTATGAAGGTTGGCAGTTAACGTTGGATCGTCTATTAGGCGCACTGCTCTTTTTTGAATGGAATCAAGTAGGAGTAACGAGTGCTTAGGAGCTGAACCCCAAGCATGAGAGCAATATTCCATAGCTGGACGCACTTGAGCTTTATAAAGTAATAAAAGCTGCATTGGAGTGAACAATTTCCTCGCACGAAATAGATAGCTAAGCTTCTGTGCAGCTGACTTGGCAACTGAGCAGACGTGCTCATGCCAGGTTGTATACAAGGGAACGTCGATCACAATGGTAGAGGCAGAATCTAGACTCATCTGTGAAGAGAACTCTTTCCCAATCAGCCTCTTCCCAATGGATATGCTCTCTCGCAAAATCCAAACGCGCCCTTCGATGGGCTGGGGTAAGAGCTGGACCTCTTGCCGCGACACGAGGCCTTAAATCTTATTCTCTGAGGCGATTTCTTATTGTCTGAGTGCTAATTTGCACCCCATGAATGTGCTCAAGCTGATTTTGAAGGAGGCGAGCGGTTGTAAACCGTTGTCTCAACGAAGAAACTTCCAAGTAACGTTCTTGAATGGCAGTTGTTACCTGTGGTCTACCCTGTCCTGGTCTTCGGTCATTCATACCTGTCTCCCTGAATCGCTGCAACATTCTGGACACACTTGTATGGGAAACTCCAAACCTTTCTGCAATTCTTGTGAATGTCCACCCTTCTTCTCGCAAAACTACCGTTTGGGCACATTCCTCTTGGGTCAAATTGCGTGTTTCGCGTTGCATAGCGATCGAGTGTAGAAAATCAAACGAAAGAAAAACTATTGATCACTAGAATAGATCGAGAACAACTGATTTTAGAATGGAGCCAATACATTCAAAATTTAATAATCTCATCTTTTTTATTCCTGCTGGGAAAAAACATCTGTATTGAAGAAAAACGTTGAAAGTGGATAACATATGCATGCATAAGAGCCCGTTCACATGACGAGCGGTTTACGCGCGGTTTGAAACCGCGCGTTTACAAGTACATGAATTTTCTTCGAAGCGTACACATGCCTCCGCGCGTTTTTATGGACCGCGCGTAGAGCGCGGTTCTAGAGCTTGCCCGTAGTAACCGCGCGTTGGCGCGCGGTTTGAGATCATAGGTTTCTAATGTAACCGTTCAGATGACCGCGCGGGCACGAGCTGATAGATGCCAGAGACGTATTTACGTATTTTCCTTCGATCCGTTCGGTCAGAAATATTTCAAAATGGAACCGGACGCTCCTAAATTATTCATAGATGAAATTGAGAATTTTCCTGTAATATGCGACATGACAAGTAGTGTATATTCAGATAAAAACTCAAGGAGACGGGCTTGGGAAGAACTCGTCATCATATCCTGTGAAGGAGATGCTAATGAAGAAAAAAAATGTATTATGTGATCACATAAAAATGATAATAGCTCTTCATTTAGAAATCATGAGATACACGTAAAACAAATACAAATGAAGAGAAATAGTATCAAAATAACATTCACCTACCACTTAACAGCAGAAATCTACTATACTAAGTATATGGTTCTAATTATAATTATTCAACAATAAATTAAATATTATATTCTTAAATGGTTTATAATTATTTATTTCTTTGATTTCATTAGGCAGTCTATTGAAAAACTTTAAACAACTGTATTCTAGCTGCTATTTGTGTTGAATTTAATTTACTTTTTTTTTCTGTCGAGCCACGTGTCCTGCCCACTGCCACTTCAATTCTGCAACACGCGCTATAATATCTACGACTCTAGTTCTTTGTCGGATTTCTTCATTCCTTTTTCTGTCTCTGAGACTGACATTGAGCATAGTTCTTTCCATCGCTCTCTGCATCACCCTCAGCTGGTTTGCGGTCTTCTTAGTTATAGCCATAGTTTCCAGGCCATATGTCGCTACCGGTAATTTGCAGGCATCGAAAACTTTCCTTTTAAGGTTTATGGGATGCCGTTATTCCTGAATATATATTTCATCTTTCCAAAAGTCATCCAAGTTAGCCTGATTCTTCTTTTTATCTCTGCTGTTTGATTTTCTTTGCCGATTCTTATTGAGTGTCTTAAATATTATATATTCTTCTACATTTTCAAGTTGTGTGCCGTCAATGTTTATGTGTTCTGTGGTGTTGTTGATAAGTTTGGTCTTCGAAACATTAATTTTCAAACCGACTTTATTCAGAGCATCAATAAGTTGTTTTAACATCTCGCTCAATTCCTGCATGTTGCTACTTATTAGGACGATGTCATCGGCAAAACGAAGATGATTTAAGTAGGATCAGTTTCAATTGATGAATAATAGAAACTATTCGATCTATAATTACCTATGAAAACTTAAAAACGTTTAATTCTCACCTAAATCTGATACTCAATCCAGATTCAAATCAAAATGTAGAATTCAAACTGAATACGGGCCGTTACGGCAACGCGCGGTCACCGCTTGGCAACCGCGTTCCATGTGGACGGTATCCAATTATCCACCGCTCATTCAACCGCGCGTAAACCGCTCGTCATGTGAACGTGCTCTAATTCTGATAAAAATAATTATCATTGAGAACACCTTCAGTTGTAGAATAAATTTGAGATTTCCATAATGTGCGTTAATTTTTTTGCGCAGTGTATTTTCATTCGTTCAGATAAAGTTTCAGAATTATTGACAGAAAACTTATTTATGGTCCTTCTCTCGGAAGTTATGAACATATTAATATCAGAACTAACATCAATTATCCATTTGTATATTAAAAACTAGGGCTGATAGGAAAAATCTGGTGACGTTTCGGAAATCATCATATTAAAATCGTTTGAAATCAATTGTTGGATTTCGGCACCATTTTTTTTATCGATTTGTTGAACTTTGTTATCTATAAATAACCATTTCAATACGTTCAATTGAGTTCAAAAAATCACAGATGGTTTTCTACAAAATCCTAATCACCCTGTGAATTATTCCTGCAAATGTCATCAGAAAACTTGTTGTTGCTATACAGGTGTCCCAAAAAGACCACGTCAAACGAAAATGGAATGTTCCTAGATCAGAATGTGCTCTACCTGATGTGAAAAAATCGTTTATACGAAAGTCTCACAGTTTTCGAGATATTTGATGTTTTATATTATACTTTCTCTCATGCCAATCATGCCATAGGTACAATTGAATACTTTTCGAATCATTTTTTTTCCATGAACATTGTTGAATGATTGCTTCAATTTATGCATGAAAAATAGCACGAAATATTATACATGGATTCTGAAAAAAAAAATGTTTGAAATTTACGTTTTGGCGGAAGTGTTTTTTGTACCTAATTTGATCTAAGGTGGTGTAAAAAAGAGCACTGGATCTTTTCTTCATATTGAGTTGAAAAGTTGCCTATTCTGTGAGGATTTCGAAAAGGTAAAATACAGGTGATAACGTAGAGATAGAATAGAAAGGAGACAACATCACGTGACTGAAAGCGGTACCACTTCGCCATTTTGGATGTAACGGGTGTTTTTTTTTGAGGTATATAACTTTAAGTTGGCATTACTGTTCAAGATGGCGACCGATTTAACAGATTTATTCTCAGTTTGGTTTGGCAATTCATCATGAATAGACTCATGCCTGAACAACGCTTGCAAATAGTGAAATTTTATTTAGAAAATAATGGTTCTGTGCGGAATACGTATCGCGCACTACGTCCATTTTATTTTGTTTAGCGATGAAGCGCTCTTCTGATTGAATGGCTACGTCAACAAACAAAACTGCCGCATTTGGAGTGAAGCTAATCCTCAAGTGTATGTCGAAACATCGTTACATCCAGAAAAACTGACTGTTTGGTGCGCTTTATGGGCAGGTGGAATCATTGGTCCGTACTTCTTCAAAAACGATGATGGCCAGAACGTTACAGTCAATGGTGATCGGTACAGAGCCATGATTCCTAACTTTTTCATTCCTGAATTGAACAACCATGATGTCCAGGAGCTGTGGTTTCAACAAGACGGCGCAACATGTCACACAGCTCGTGCCACAATCGATTTATTGAAAGACACGTTTGGTGACCGCCTAATTTCACGTTTTGGACCTGCGAATTGGCCTCCAAGATCTTGTGATTTAACACCGCTAGACTACTTTCTATGGGGCTATGTAAAGTCATTGGTCTATGCGGATAAGCCACAAACCCTTGATCATTTGGAAGACAACATTCGCCGTGTTATTGCTGATATACGGCCACAAATGTTGGAAAAAGTCATCGAAAATCGGACGTCCAGATTGGACTACATCCGAGCCAGCCGTGGCGGTCATATGTCAGAAATCATATTTAAAATGTAATGCCACAAGAGTATCTTGCGAATAAATAACATTTATGTCAATCGAATGATCCATCGTTGTTTAATTGCAATTTAAAGTTCTATAACTCTAAAAAAAACACCTTTTACATTCCGTTTTCGTTTGACATGGACTTTTTGGGACACCCTGTATAAATGACTTCGTAAAGAGCTTATGAGGTTATTCTCTACCACTTGCGATCAAGGTTCCGCTGGGCAATCCCGTAAATCGACTAGCCATAAACTGACGAACAATTCGACTCTGCTCCAGAATTTCCTCGATCTCGACTCGAAAATAGACGCCTTCGTCCAGAGGATCCAATCCATGCTCGAGGCCCGATTCAATCACTTCGACTTCTCGACTATCAACGGCCTGAAAGACGAGCTGGTCGGTCCGTTGAAATTGAAGATCACGAAACTGGACGGCGACGGCGATCACATGACCTAAGCTGGCTCGAATGTTGTTTGTGTCAAGAGCACATTGAAACTTTTGAACTCTTTTCTCCGAGAAACAATTGACAAATCAGCCACAGTTCTATCAGAAAAATGTTTGTTTTATATGACGAATACTCATCAGTTTCCTTTACTACAAATTAAAAAAAAAATTTAAACATTTTCTGTCACAATAATGGTCGCATGTTTTATATTTCTATTTTATAATATATATGGATCAATTGACTTTTATTAATCGAAAACGTTGACATGTGTTATATAGAGTGAAATAATCCAGAAAAAACAGTTGATTTATCGAGTAACTCATTTGATTTCAGTAAATTTGAATGAATCAGCTGAACTAGTTGAATAGCTCAAATTAATTTGTCTGCAGAAAAATAAAAAAATTACCTCATTCAGTTTTTACCTTTATTACAGTTCTTAAAAAAAAATGTTTGTTTGTTTGGTTTTAGGTTGTATTGTATTGTTTAGAAGACTAGCCAAATATTTGTGTAACCCCTATCGTTAATGTTAATCTCTGTAAATTTACATTGAAAAAAGAAAAAAATCGTATGGTTCCAAAGTGTTAAAGTTTAAATAATATTCCTCAATAAAGAGTTTGCAAATGTCACCATTGATTTATCTTCGAAAAATCCGACACATTTCCTGGGTAAGTATTTCGTTATTTCCAACCTTTATAATCTAATGGATGATTCTATATGAAATTTTTGACAAACATTACGAATTTTAAACAAAACCTAGTACTATGTATTTTCCCTGTTTTCAAAACAATACCTCTGCACTTTCTAACAAACTTATTTTAAGTTTGATACCCAAAGAAATCCAATTCTAAAATCAAAGATATTATTCCCTAAGAATAGCTACAAACCGAGCCATGTAAGCAGCGAAGCAGTAATATTCCAAGGTAATGATAATAACAATATTTTGCACTGAAGTCAGGAAGGAAAAAGAATATTTCCGAAGGATGAGTTTTTTGTGCCATTCGTTATAAGTTAAGTAGATTTACTATAAATGTCTTTCGATCTAGTATCAAGATAAAATGCTGCAACCAGTTAAAAAATTTCTTGAGGTGTAAAAATAAGTCTTTTTTTTTGCAAATTTGATTGGTTTTCGAAATGGTCTATAGACCATTTCTCACCAATTGTTTCTTTATTTGTACTTCCAGTTTTCTAGAAAATAGAAAAATTTTCCTCGCAAAATAAAAACTATATAATATTTTCGCATATTTTCTGAATACTCAATCGATTCTGAATCAGAATATATAAATATAATGGTAGTTATATATTTATTTCGAGCAATTCCAGTCAAAATCAACCTGAGAAAATTCAGAATTTATATTCGGATAATACAGGGCGTTCCAAATTAAGTCGGCACCATTGCCAACTCAGTTATTATTGATGCTACGATGTCAGTTAAATGGGCAAACTATAGTTGCATTTTTAGTGTTCTTCTCGATGCCGAAAACAACAACAAAAATTGACATTCGCGTTGTCATAATATTTCATAAAATGATATTTTTTTTCAATGGAACACCCTATATTTTTTCATGCATTTCGATTCGTAATGACATTCTCAACAACAAAACTCATATCACCCTTCTTCCTAAAGTGGAAAATGAGCGACTTATTTCGAAATATTTATTTCTTACACTAGTACAAAAAATTTATTTGTTTTGGAATAAACCTCATGATTGTCCAAACAACCATTTTTTGTACTTATATGAATGACAATATTTTATTACTAATAGCAAAATAAGACTGTAAAAAGAAAGAAGTGCGCTGGGATATGAAGGTTTATTTTTTCTTACCAAACCTAAAATGAATTCAATTTTTTGTACAGATGTGAAATTGTTGGTTTTTTGTTAATGAATATCCCTATGTCATCATCGAAATTTTTCTAATAGAGAAGATTGGCTAGAGACGGCTCTGACAACGATGTTGTCATTTCCAGAAAAAGTTACTCAAACTTCATATAGATATTGAACCAATATTCATTATTTGCCAGATATGTATTATTATTACATATTATATTATATTATTATTACACTTTATTCATTTTATTTTATTTATATTCGAGAATTTTTTTTCTCTTTTGATGTTTATCGTTGAAATCACTGGTGAATAAGAAGTTATTGTTTTATTTTTTTTTAATTTGACCCTGTAATTTCATTATGTACCTATGATCGAAACCAAATCGAAGTATTCATTCCCTTTCAAATGCATTGAATTTATACAACATCGATATACAGGGTGGCCACTTTTTCAATGGGATTGTATTGGTAACTTTTAAACCATAAGAGTTAGAAGGTCGGTCAAATGGAGAAAAAGTTGCATGCATAGAAGCATTATCGAGCAGTTCAAACAAATCGAGATTATCAGGGCCGGATTTCGAGATATCATAAGAAAAGTAAATTATGTCATTTTGATTTTTCTTTTTTTCCCACTTTATTTCAAATATTATCAAAAAATGTCACAGGAATTTTTTATTCGACAGTAAATTATCCTCAATTTGACGTAATCAGATTTCGTATTCAACGTTTCGTACTCTCTGGGCCACCCTCAACCTCATTTTTTTCAATAAGGACCTGCATATTTTATAACATTTTTCGAAATAACTTTCAACGCTGAATTCAACGATATATCATACTATGTCATTCAAAGTTGATTTTCAGGTGATTTTGACCCTTATCCAAATTTAATGGTGTTTATGTAAGAAAAAACAAGTCTATTAACGATATCAATGTTCTGACCCAAATTTAATCGAACCCAGAAAAAAAATCGAGGACTGTGGCCAGTGAATGGAATTTTTAAAAAACTGCTTGTAATAAAATAGTCAAGAGACGCGAATACAATGATTTTAAATTTGAATACCAAGCCTTGCAAAAATTATATCGTAATAATCTCAAAATAAAGTTCGATTCTGTAATTTGTTTCAATGATTCAAATGACAAATACAACAATAGTGATACCTCGCGAGAAAATTGAGAATGTTTTGGAAGGTATTCAAGGAGACCAAACAAGCAAATGTATAAGAAGTATGGGTTCCAGAACCGTAAAGTGCATTTTACAAAATGGTGGACTTTTCGAACACTTACTTCATTAATTTTCATTTACTTTCGAATAATCATTTGATTTTTCTTTCATTAAATGATACTTTCGTTTAATTATTATGAATTGAAATTTTCAAATGATTATTATAAAAGAAGAACCAAGAAACCAGTATACTGGTTTCTTGCTTTGATTCTAATATGTTCCATTTAGTTCAAGATGGGTGAGTTGATTTTCTTATCGAAATTTATTGCATATTGCATGTTGTTAATTAACTAAATGAAGGTAATACAGATCCGACCCGAAGAAAATTGGATAAGGGTCAAAATCACCTGAAAATCTACTTTGAATGACATAGTATGATATATCGTTGAATTCAGCGTTAAAAGTTATTTCGAAAAATGTCATAAAATATGCAGGTCCGTATTGAAAAAAATGAGGTTGAGGGTGGCCCAGAAAGTACGAAACGTTGGATACGAAATCTGGTTACGTCAAATTGAGGATAATTTACTGTCGAATAAAAAGTTCCTGTAACATTTTTTGATAATATTTGAAATGAAGTGGGAAAAAAAGAAAAATCAAAATGACATAATTTACTTTTCTTATGATATCTCGAAATCCGGCCCTGATAATCTCGATTTGTTTGAACTGCTTGATAATGCTTCTATGCATGCAACTTTTTCTCCATTTGACCGACCTTCTAACTCTTATGGTTTAAAAGTTACCAATACAATCCCATTGAAAAAGTGGCCACCCTGTATAAATTGTACCTATATCTATTATTGAAAATAAAAAAATATTATGCGAAACAACATTTGCAGTAAAAAGCTTGTTGCGTTTCATATAATCCAAAATACATTCTTCATTATTGTCAAACTGAAAATACATAACAGAAATATTAAAAATTAAAAATTCATCTGTGATAATATTCAAATGCACTTAAAATTGTATTTCGATAAAACAACAAAATTTTCAATCCACACCATCTTCGTTTCTGGAATTTTTTTCACTCGTTGCAGATTTGGGATCTCCTTCTTTGTTCATCTCGTCTTCAGTCATCTGATTCTCTTCATCTAATTTTCGCTGCTCAGCTTCCCACAAATACACATCTTTTTTAAGGATGTAACAAAGGAAAGTACTCGCAAGTATTCCGACGAGAAGGAATATGAGCAGAATACTGAATCCTACAATGAATGTCACTGTGTGATTTGCATTCGGATCGTGCTTGTTAAGGTTCCTCAATGGTTCCTGTGTTGTGTTTGTTATGTCCATAGCTCATTTCATTATCCCTGGAAAAAAAAAATTACTGATGGTTGAATGGGAATTATATATATATATTCTTTTGAGAAAGAGCAAATACAAAATATTAATTTCAAACAATCAAGCATATGTGTCGATGAATCTCAGTATTAGCAGAGGAAATGTAACGGGGCATCATACATTTCAACGTATGATACAAGAGAACAGATAAAAACCTCAGCAAAAACTCTGTCTCCCCGTATCGGTGTAGTGACTGGTTTGTGTAAACGTTTACAGAATAAGCTGACATAATTTATATTGAAGGACTTCCTCTTCAACCAAAACAAAATTTCCTTTATCCTCTCTTTTCGGTTGACGACTCTATAATTTCCAATTGGATCCTAAAACAAAAAGAAAAGAAGCAGAAAGGAGTACTAAATATTAGTTTTCATTATATCGATTTGAAGTTAACTACCCATTCGAAAAAAGAATCTGAAACTGAATGGATAGCTTGGAAACCATCATGAAATTTATAAATCGGACAATCATTCACCAAGTGGTCAATGGTCTCTTCTACACCACACTCACATAGTGGGCTATCAATAGAACACCATTTGAAGAGGGTACTATTACAACGACCATGACCAGTTCTAAGTCTATTCAAAATACACCAAATTTTCCTAGGAAGATTGAAACCTAGAACTTTCTCTGAGGGATCAACAATAAGACTTTTGTTGAAAACGTTAGAAGAAGTCCATCCCGAACGCCAAATTTCCTTGTCGCTTTCATTGAATTCAAGGAAGGTGTTAGTCCATAAAGGTTTGCGTGATTTCAATCTAGCAGTTCTAGAATCTGGGAAATAGGATAAAATAGGAAATGAGTTCGGATAGAAATGAAATTTATCCCAAGATTTCTTGACTGCAACCTGTCTACGAATATGAGGTGGAACTATATGTGATAGCACCGGTAACCAAACTAAAGGAGTAGATCTAATAGTCCCACTAATAATTCTCATAGAAACATTAAGCTGTGCATCAATTTTATGAACATGAGCACTATTAAACCAAACAGAACAACAGTATTCAGCAGAATTGATAAGGATAAACGAAGAAAACACTGACGTGAAGTCATTCATGAGCCAATTGCGCTCTTGGAGGCCACAGAACTATTTAAAGGTATGTATGTGGTATTGAAGGTTGCAATTGGCGCATAACTTCATGCCAACGCCGAGGCCAACGCTTTCCTGATTTTTTTCAAATGAATATTATATGGTTCAGTTAACGCTATAAACACGAAAATTTTGTATGGAGCTTGATACTGCAGTTATTCTACTTGGTTATCCAAGTCATGATCCAGATTTCATAGCCCTGTTTCAGAGATATATAACGGGTGTTTTTTTTCGAGGTATATAACTTTAAGTTGGCATTACTGTTCAAGATGGCGACCGATTTAACAGCTGTCAAGTGATTTATTCTCAGTTTGGTTTGGCAATTCATCATGAATAGACTCACGCCTGAACAACGCTTGCAAATAGTGCAATTTTATTTCGAAAATAATGGTTCTGTGCGGAATACGTATCGCGCACTACGTCCATTTTATTTTGTTTAGCGATGAAGCGCACTTCTGGTTGAATGGCTAAGTCAACAAACAAAACTGCCGGATTTGGAGTGAAGCTAATCCTCAAGTGTATGTCGAAACACCGTTACATCGAGAAAAACTCTGTTTGGTGCGCTTTATGGACTGGTGGAATCATTAGTCCGTACTTCTTCAAAAACGATGATGGCCAGAACGTTACAGTCAATGGTGATCGGTATAGAGCCGTGATTACTAACTTTTTCATTCCTGAATTGAACAACCATGATGTCTAGTAGCTGTGGTTCTAACAAGACGGCGCAACATGTCACACAGCTCGTGCCACAATCGATTTATTGAAAGACACATTTGGTGACCGCCTAATTTCACGTTTTGGACCTGTGAATTGGCCTCCAAGATCTTGTGATTTAACACCGCTAGACTACTTACTGGGGGGCTATATAAAGTCATTATTCTATGCGGAAAAACCACAAACCCTTGACCATTTGGAAGACAACATTCGCCGTGTTATTGCCGATATACGGCCACAAATGTTGGAAAAAGTGATCGAAAATTGGACGTCCAGATTGGACTACATCCGAGCCAGCCGTGGCGGTCATAAGCCAGAAATCATATTTAAAATGTAATGCCACAAGATTATCTTGCGAATAAATAAAATTCATGTCAATCGAATGATCCGTCGTTGTTTTATTGCAATTTAAAGTTCTATAGCTCTAAAAAAAACACCCATTATTAGACCGGTGAATTTCCACCTAGAAATCGCTAGATACTAAATATATATCAAGTGAGAATATTTTTTTTATTCTTTGGCAAATCCGTTCATTCTACTATAACTACCTTGTAGAACAAAATAGTGCGAGAATATGTCAGATGCACACAAATTTCATAGTTATATTTTATTTTATACAGGGTGGCCATTTGAAAACGAAACAGACGAGATTACAGACGAAATAAAGTTTTTCGATAGAAATGCTCGGACAGGTCGATTTCTGTTTCGAGGGGGACAACTTAAGATGTAGGTTACGGACGCATAGCGCTTCAACCCTTGCTGCTACAATCCCCACCCCAATTTTTGAATAGGGAAGATGGGGTGAGTGATACCTCATTTGAAAGGTATTTTTATACTGATTTCAGCACAGTAATTGTTTTTTCATTTTATGCATTAGTTCTCGAAATATTCTTAACTAAGTATTTGAAAATGAAGTGGTGTTTTCATGGCACTTGTAGTGTTTTGTGAAAAAATTTAAATTGAGGTATCACTCACCCCTTCTTCCCTATTCAAAAATTGGGGGTGGGGATTGTAGCAGCAAGGGTTGAAGCGCTATGCGTCCGTAACCTACATCTTAAGTTGTCCCCCTCGAAACAGAAATCGACCTGTCCGAGCATTTCTATCGAAAAACTTTATTTCGTCTGTAATCTCGTCTGTTTCGTTTTCAAATGGCCACCCTGTATACTTAGTTCATGAAACATTTGGGGATAAAGGCATTAGCTTGGCCTTCGTCATTCTATAATGACATTTCGAGTTCAGTTAATTTTCCAAATGAATTTCATGAAGCAATAGTAATTGCTATTTTGAAGTCTGGTAAAATTGTCAGGCAGGTTTTAGAAAAATAGAAATCGTTCTGATCAGGTTCTTAGTTTAACTACTCTCAATGAATCAGGTTTCTATAATAAGTTGAAAACAGGAGCTGTCTTCGTGAATTTATTTGCAGCTTTCGATACAATGTGGAAGGATGGTTTGATTGAAAAACTACATAATCATTTGATGATTCGTTTGATTGAAAACATTTAATTTGACAAGAGACTTCGTGTTTTTATTGTTGACAAAAGTATCTAGTAGTTTCAAAACGTTGAATAATGGACTTCCGTATGAATCGGTTTTGTCTCCCATACTTCTCAATTTATACTCGTGTGACATCCCTGTTACCTTATCTGAGAAATTCATTTATGCCGATGATATTGCTCTTTTGTTTCGTCCTATGAAAATGGACTAGTTTAGTGATGTTGATAATACTATATTTGACCCGATAGCATTAAAATATAGAGCAAAACTGATAAATCAGTGAAAAATTTTTGAAAATCCATCAATAAATGACTGAGAAATAGATTATTTAAATTTACGTATTTTAGCGCGGAACGTCTTTGGTCTGTGACGTCACGGCTCTTGCCTGTGATCGCTACACCATAAATTACGTTTAAATACTTAGCCGCGCCAAGGCTCTCGCGCCGTTTGTAGTTGTACAGTGTAGTTTTAAATCGAGTTTTGTTTTTATGTCACCATAATGGAAGAAGGCTTCGTGAAGAACAAAGTGACAATTTACCTAAAATAGATAGTGATGGAGCTTTTTTCTTCAAATCCATCTTATGTCAGTGCAGAAATGAAAGGAGTTAAACTTTTCAAGTAAGTATCTACTTTTGAGTTTGCTTCATCATGGTTCAACTCATAACGATGATTTATTTAAAAAACGTTTCATAAAGAGTTTGTAGTTGAGTACTGGTTGTTGAAGTCTATCAATGGCAAAACATATTTATGTGAGGAGTAAAAAGTAAAAAGAGAAAAAAGTAATTTATATGTATGTATATAGTAAGTTATTTCAGCCATCGTGTACCGAACAAAACACGACACGAACGGCACAAGTGATTGTACACCAATGAATTCGTAAGCACTCTGCGAATACCAGTCGTCTAGTGTGTGACGTCACGACACTTACAAGTACTATGAAATTATTCTTCCAAGCGCAACTTCAAAGTCCCATAACTTTTTCATTTCTAGAGATATTTCAATGATTCTTCCCAATTTTTGTTTAATTTTACTTAAATTTTTAGAATTGATCCATAACAAAAAAATGAAAACTAGTCCATTCTGTCTTGAATCATAATTATACTGCCAAATATTTTGGAGTTAAACTTGATTCTTCTTTGAATTTTCAATTCTGAACTGGTCGAAGAATACCAATGCTTTCTGCCTTTGTGTTTTAAATAATCCAACTATAGATAATAAAAAAACAAAAAAAAATAAATCGGAATAAAAAAAAAGAAAAACCTTAACTAATCGCCTCAGCCGCTTTTCTTTAACTTAGTCACCAGTGTTGACCAGTCTCTGTTGTTTCCTGCGACGTTGCTCTATTCACTATTCATTTCTTCCCAGTCTTTTGCGTTATGTAGAACGAAATCTCACACTAAAGTCTCGAATCATCAACAACTATTGACAAATATCTGTTACTGCCAGTTTTGCCCCTGTTCAATTAATATTCCAAGTTCCCCCTGAGAGAAGATACTCATTGGGGATAGACACGAAGAGACAACCTTTGCATCGAACACCCGCATAGCTGCATAAACCCTCATGATCGTGATTTGAATTAATTTTTCCTTTGAAAATCTTTATAGGACATCTCAATATCGAACACGAACTGTTTCATGGAAATTGCAAATTTGTTCGCATATCCGCCAAGGACAGATTACTCTCTGCGGTATTACAAAAACTTCTAAATTTACGTCAATTGTCGCAACGGAAATCAGAGCACGCTCTAGAGACCAGCAAACCGATATTTTGCCGCGGCAGCGAATATTGGAAGGCGGCATTTTTAATTTTCTTCAAAAAATGCGAATTCCTAGTAGTCCGGGAGCCAGGTGCAAATTTGGTTGATTATTTCCTCTCGAGAGATACTTGGTGAGATGCATCAGATAATAGTAATAAAAAGCCTTGTGAACGCCAGCTACGACTCGGTTGGGGGGGAGAGCGGCGGCAGCCCCCCAAACACGAAAAAAAAATAAATTCAGTCATTTCCTCCCAACTGAACATTTGTCAAATTGTAGCTAAGCCAATATCTAGACGAAAAAATACAATCAGCTGGCTATAGCATGGTGGATTATACGTCAGCTGGTACCTCAAACATGAAGAAAAAATTATATTTTCAATGACAGCTCTGACAGCGACTCTGATACTGAATCAGAGAGTGGAAGTAACTAAATATTATTGTGCAACATGTGGAGAAAGTCCTTTTCTCGCGAGTGTGGCACTCTCTGATTCATTATCAGAGTCTCTGTCAGAGATGTCATGAAAAAAATTTTTTTTCATGTTTGAGGCACCAGCTGACGTATAATCCACCATGCTATAGCCAGCTGATTGTATTTTTTCGTTTAGATATTGAGTTAGCTACAATTTGACAAATTTTCTGTTGGGAGGAAATGACTGAATTTATTTTTTTTTTCTTCGTGTTTGGGGGGCTGCCACCGCTCTCCCCCCCAGCAGAGCCGCAGCTGACGTTCACGAGGCTTTTTATTACTACTACCTGATGCATTCTACTAATTACCATTTGAGAGGAACTTGGTCATGTATATCTGTTACTGGTTGCCGGACTATAGAAGAATGTATTAATCAATGTTTTCTTATTAGGTGTACAACTTTGCTTTCACCGTTTTGCAGATGGCTGTAGCGGTAAGTGGTTGTCGAAATAAATAGATCGTAGATGTCATACAATAAGCTTAGGTATTTGTAAACATAACGAAATATTAGTCGATTTGTGTCAGCATCATAAAGTTATTCTCGATTAAACATGTGAGCTTACGAGCCAAATTCTCGTCATTTGCGGGAGGTTTAAATTTTCTGCTTTAATATGAAGAAATCTGCGGCTGAGGCCCATCGAATACTCTTAAATACATATGGTGAGGCCACTTTTAGTTTCAACGCTTCAAGAACGGTCAATTTGACTTTGAGAGAACCAGAGAGAAGGTTTTTGAAGATGCAGAATTGGAGGAATTACTTGATTAAGACTCGTGTCAAACGCAACAAGAATTGGCAGGATCTTTGGAAGTGACGCAACAAGCCATTTTAAAATGCCTGAAAGTCGTGGGAACGATACAGAAACAAGGAAATTGGGTGCCGTACGAGTTCAAGCCGAAAGATGTTGAACGGAGTTTGTTTGCTTGTGAACAGCTGCTTTCAAGGCAAAGACGGAAGGGATTTATGCATTGCATTGTGACTGGAGACGAATGTTGTCTTCCACATGATCAAGGGTTTGTGCCTTATCCGCATAGACCAATGACTTTACATAGCCCCACAGAAACTAGTCTAGCGGTGTTAAATCACAAGATCTTGGAGGCCAATTCACAGGTCCAAAACGTGAAATTAGGCGGTCACCAAACGTGTCTTTCAATAAATCGATTGTGGCACGAGTTGTGTGACATGTTGCGCCGTCTTGTTGGAACCACAGCTCCTGGACATCATGATTGTTCAAATCAGGAATGAAAAAGTAAGTAATCATGGCTCTATACCGATCACCATTGACTGTAACGTTCTGGCCATCATCGTTTTTGAAGATGTACGGACCAATGATTCCACCAGCCCATAAAGCGCACCAAACAGTCAGTTTTTCTGGATGTAACGGTGTTTCGACATACACTTGAGGATTAGCTTTACTCCAAATGCGGCAGTTTTGTTTGTTGACGTAGCCATTCAACCAGAAGTGCGCTTCATCGCTAAACAAAATAAAATGGACGTAGTGCACGATACGTATTCCGCACAGAACAATTATTTTCAAAATAAAATTGCACTATTTGCAAGCGTTGTTCAAACGTGAGTCTATTCATGATGAATTGCCAAACCAAACTGAGAATAAATCACTTGACAGCTGTAAAATCGGTCGCCATCTTGAACAGTAATGCCAACTTAAAGTTATATACCTCGAAAAAAACACCCGTCATATGAGTATTGAAGTATTGAATAATTTCTTTTAATTCCAACGAATTCCACAGATGGTTTTTTTTCTAAGCAGATTAATCTGATACTTGAATTCAATTCATATAGTTTATTCATTAGAGAACATTTATTGTTATTGTATTTCATTCCACGTGTTCTAAATCATCTTATTCTATTTAAATTTGAATCCATAAAAAATAACTACACTTAATATATTTTACCTTTCCTGAAAAACTTTTTATAACAAAGTGTGGAGTTTCCCACACTAAATCTCACCAAATTCACCAATCACCCCTTCCTTTTTTGCTCAGTAAAAAACCCCAAACCAGCAAGGGCGCCGATTTGTATTTTTCATTTTTGCCGGGTTGGCAGGAACGTTAGAGCGAGAAATTATCAGTATTCTTCATAATGTGAAAGCACAAGAGCTGAGTGGTTATAAAAGAAGTAAATGACATGAAAAAGTCATAATAGGCCCATAGGTTTGTAGATACGCCGAGGGAATTCTCTAACGATAATTTTTCCGAGTAGCAAGCGCAAGCAATTTTATCCATTTCCTCCATTTAATTCCATTTCCCCCACTGTCTTATATAAATTGAGTTTGGTTTTCTCCATGGGGAGAAAGTGAAAAGAAGACGTACCGTCTCGTCAATTTTACAGCTAACGGGTGTTTTTTTTCGAGGTATATAACTTTAAGTTGGCATTACTGTTCAAGATGTCGACCGATATGATAGCTGTCAAGTGATCTCTTCTCAGTTTGGTTTGGCAATTCATGATGAATAGACTCACGCCTGAACAACGCTTGCAAATAGTGCAATTTTATTTCGAAAATAATGGTTCTGTGCGGAATACGTATCGCGCACTACGTCCATTTTATTTTGTATAGCGATGAAGGGCACTTCTGCTTGAATGGCTCCGTCAACAAGCTGCCGCATTTGGAGTGAAGCTAATCCTCAAGTGTATGTCGAAACACCGTTACATCCAGAAAAACTGACTGTTTGGTGCGCTTTATGGGCTGGTGGAATCATTGGTCCGTACTTCTTCAAAAACGATGATGGCCAGAACGTTACAGTCAATGATGATCGGTATAGAGCCATGATTACTAACTTTTTCATTCAGGGCCCCCGCAAGGGACATCAACGCCCGCGTGCGGAACATATTTTGGCGCCCCTTAAAGGGGGGAGGTGGAGAAAAGCACTGCTTGATAATCGAAATTTTTTTTGTTTTGTTAAGAATTTAGTGTAGAATGGTTGAAAATCTATCAGCAACCTTCATTGCCTTAAGAACTTTATGGTGTTAGTTGTAACATAATACATTTTTAATGTGTTTCAAAACTTAAGCTGTATTCTTCTATAAATTATTCATAAAGGCATAAACATTTAATTAGGATCAATGCAGAAATTTAATGGATGTTTTTCTAGATTTGGCTGTTGCAATTTTTTTTATATAATCAATCAATTTTATCGAGTATCTCTTGCTCTATATCTAAGATTGCCAATCCAGAAAATCTTTCTTTTGACATGGTAGACTTCAAAAAGTTTTCAATTATTTTTAATTTAGTGAATGATCTCTTACCAGAAGCAACAGACACAGGTAAAGTGAGAAGGATTCTTGAGGCAATACTAAGATTCGGTAGAGAAGAAGTAAGATTATTTTCGAAAATATATTGTAGAATTTCAAGAGGATTTTCGCTTCAGATAATGAAAACAATCTTAGGGCTTTTATCTCGTTGAATAAATCATGTTCTTTCACGTCAGCCTTTTTTTTCCTGATCAGTTAGCTTTTGTTGAAGAGCATGACAGCATTTTAATAGATATTTATCATTTAATTTAAGAATATCACAAACAAACAAACAACAAACAAAACAAACAAACAAACAAAAAACGTTATCGTAAACCTACTATTTAAGGAACTTAGTGTTTGATCAATTATTTTCAAAAAAAAATTTATTTTAAAAGCGATTTTTTGATCTTGAGGTGCCTCATCCGTCTGTTCATAATCGAACAATTTTGGTTTATACTTTCGTCTTACAGTATATAATAGAGAAAAACCTTGATCTATCTCAAGAGCAGCCGCTAGTTTTCCAGCTTCCGCAAGTTTTTACTCGAGAACATTATCATCCCTATAATTTTTGAAATGATCAACTAAATTCTTCAAATAGTTTTGGCACACTTTAATGTCAATCGCTACACTTTGCATCATTTTGCTTACAATATTAATCTGGAATGAAACATCATAAGAAATTATTATACTTCAAATAAATTTAAAAGAATGAATATTTAATAAAAGAGAAATGTCTTTGTCTAGTTTCCATGTTAAAAGTATCATTTTCTGCTATTTCTAAGAGGCTATAACATATTTGAATAAAATAAAACTTTAGCATCAATTCTACTTGACCATCTAGTATCACTTAGGGGTTTTAGATGTAACTGAGGATCATGCTTTTTTATAACATTCCAATCTTCTTGTGGATGAAGAGAAATATATATAAAGTTCTTGTACAATATCAAAAGAGTCCACTGTTTCATTTGAAACCTTAGCAGCATCATTTTCAGTTAAATTTAAGCTGTGTGCAGCACATGGCGCAAAAAATGCCCTAGGATTAGCATCGAGTATGCGTTTTTGTAAACCAATATCTGGCTATTTCATGCCGATTGCGACGTTCGGAAACTTGTATAAATTGCGAAAAAGAAGTTTGGAAAAAAAAATTGTTGAAAAAATTTGAAAGAATCTTTTTCGAAAACCTTTGGTCTCTCGGTTCTTCATGCGGTCTATAAGAGGTTTTGGCGCCCTTTTAGAGTGGCGCCCGCGTGCGGTGCACGCGTTGCACGCGCGGTTGCGGGGGCCCTGTTTTCATTCCTGAATTGAACAACCATGATGTCCAGGAGCTGTGGTTCCAACAAGACGGCGCAACATGTCACACAGCTCGTGCCACAATCGATTTATTGAAAGACACATTTGGTGACCGCCTAATTTCACGTTTTGGACCTGTGAATTGGCCTCCAAGATCTTGTGATTTAACATGGATAAGCCACAAACCCTTGACCATTTGGAAGACAACATTCGCCGTTTTATTGCCGATATACGGCCACAAATGTTGGAAAAATTGGACGTCTAGATTGGACTACATCCGAGCCAGCGTAGGCGGTCATATGCCAGAAATCAAATTTAAAATGTAATGCCACAAGATTATCTTGCGGATAAATAAAATTCATGTCAATCGAATAATCTATCGTTGTTTTATTGCAATTTAAAGTTCTATAGTTTAAAAAAAACACCCTTTACCTGCAGAAAATCCAAATCTCCCACAGTATTTTCTAGAGGGGTTTTCCCATGAGGGATTTCAATTTGATATTAAACAAACGTGAATATTTCAAAAGAAATCAATGGATATTTATTTCATTGTAAAGAGGAATGTATGCCATTAATGATGGAAAACGATATCAACAAAATGGCCACCACGGTTAAGGTTGCAGCCCAAATCCTTGTAATGAAATTTTTCAAGACCAATGCGCACATTTGCGGCTTTATGTCTTCGATAACTTCACGAATTCCTTCATTACGATTTTCAATCGATTGTCGGGCATTGACATAGGCCTTGTATTTCATGTGGTCCCAAAGAAAAGAGTCTGAAAGTATTAAATCAAAAGATCCCGTTGGCCAATATTCAATTTTCTTGGGGGAGTAATCGAAAAAAAAAATTTGTCGAATATCGGGAAAATAAGCATCAAAACTAATATTTCATTCATCACAGCTTATTACCGGGATTTTATGATAATTTGAATTTTCCAGAGGATTTCTTGAAAATTGTTTGGAATTTTTTCTCGAAATTGTTAGCAGATATGACCAAACTACAAAAAACCAATAAGTTTAGTGTTAAATATGTTTTCACGTTTTTCTCTACTACCAGTGATCCACCAAAAGAAATTTTGAAGAAAAAAAGTGGGCACTGCTTCGAAAAATATATCACCCGGTAGATTTGCAATCGAAATTGACATATCACATGAGGTGAACTCTAAATTGGAATAACTGCCAAGTTTCAGTCGAATATCTTGTGTTTTGGAGATGTTATGAAAAAAATATTTAAAAAAAATTAAACTCAAAGAGCATGAACCACGAAAACAAATCGTTTGTTTATAGGACTTTTTTCTTTAATTATCCGGGAATATCTCATTTTCGTGTTTAAGTACCTCTAATTTAGGAATTTAGATTTCCTGCCAAATAAAAGTGATTTTGGGGCTTCGTGAATATCTCTCACACCCCACCCTGTAAAAAATGTTACAGATTTATTTTAGAAATTGTTCAATTATTTGGGGGTTAGATTGAACAATACGCTCAATGTAGTGTGCTGGATTTGGCCTTTCAATTATTTTTATATTCTTAATAGTTTTGTTATTATGTTTCATGATATTAAGTGAATAAAGACCTTTATTATTCTTATTATTATTATTTTCGAAATTGGGGAGTACCTACCGTACTGCAAACTAGGTATGAAAATATTGCATCCCGTTACTACGAAAAAAAACATCTTTTTTGTAGATTCATAACTTATTGAAAATCCCTGACGTTACAATAATAGATTTGAAGAGAAAATAGTTTGTGGACGTTTCATAGACAGATTTGTAATATTTCTTATCCTATCTAACGCCTTGAAATTATGATGGTCGAAAAATATTTTTCAGAACGGAGCAACTTGTTTTAGAATATACTATTTCAGAACGGAACATTTCGAATGAAACTTGAAATAAAAATTCATCTTATTCCGAATTAAATTTGAACAAACGATGAATAGTTTAAATGGTTAATTTTTGTAGCTCAGTATATTATTGAAGAAGGTATATCCGCCTACTGTTGATATTCGAATCCAGTTTTTTCAATATTAAATGTGTTCGTACGATAATAAAATTACGAAGGAACGCTCAGAATATCAGAAGTAATTGTCATTAACACATCAAGATGCCTAACACTCAGTTTACGATTGGCGTAACCCTTTTAGGATTTGGATTGTTTCTATTTATTAGATATTTGGTAGTTACATTGTCAAAACTCGAGGATGAGCATCAGGATGAATTTCCAAGAGAGGAATAAATAAGTGACAAGAAATAAAAGGATAGCGATGATAACCAGTAGCAGGAATATTTCATTCTTCAATTCCACACTGAATTAGAATGGAAATATGGAAAATATCCAAACCATATAAGTGAACTATGCTACTGGAACTTACTGAGTACGTGGCTGCTGTATTATAGTTTTTATTCAAAGTTTGTCTAATGTAAAGTTTTATGTTTTGCTCGATATGAATATGAAATATTGTCGTAATGTTGACAACATACGAACTATATCCATTTCATTCTTGAATGTATGAAATAAATCATTTGATCTGTAATTTTGTTCTACCTGATATTGAAATCCTTCATTTCCTAACAAGATAATATTTGTTATATTCATCCTTAAATTTTATTATAGTTTAACTTTTTTCATCGAAATAAAACCTCGAATCAATCTTCAAAGATTGAAAACTTAATAAAAAAACTAATTTATTAAAACCAATTCTAAAAATAAATTTCCTCCATGAAAAAACTCTTAGAATAGATGGCTAACATTCGCATATCAATAAAATTTTCATAACATTCAGATTTTTTCTTCTTGTAAATATACATATAGGCCGTAAAATATTGAGAGATTTGGAAGGAGAATACCATCAAACTGTTATAGACAATGTCCACTCTCATTTGAACGAAACTTTATTATGGAATGATAAATATGTAATATAAAATATTTTCATCATTTCATATAGAATGAAACCTTCTACCATAATTGGAACTATACCTTTGTTTTCGGGAAAAAATTATCAAAGAAATTAAAAAGAACAAAAACATATTGATAAATATTACATACCTACTTACAAAAATTAATAGGTCTGTCGTAAAAAGAATTGTAGTGTTGGAGCAATAGATATTCTCAATTTCAAAATGTTACATTCTTATGCTTTCAATTTTGTTGTCTCAATTTCATTAGAAAAAATACATTGAAATAGTCCACTTCATTCACTTACACTTTCGAACAATCAAAACTAGAACTTTGAAAACAAGTAATTATTATGGTCTTATGAAATAGTCTTATCGAATACCATTCGGGTATTTAGTTCTTCCTGTGAAAAAAATTGAAAAAAACAATGCAAAGCAATATTTTTTCAACAAAAAGCATTCGTGCAGGTGCAATAATCAACGAAATTGAAGTGGTAAATAAATATTTCTATTCCTTAAAGAAATGTTATTTTAAGGCATAAAAAAGCATACATAGCGTTGAATTTATGAGAAAGACAAAAACTACCAACATTTTAGAGCTGGACCTGGATTTTTATAATTCTGAATATGTTGGAATCAAAAACTGAATATTGCTTTGCCCTTTCTTATTCTATGAAGTATTCCGTTCCATTGATTTGTTTTTGTTTAATTAAAAAAAGTGAAGAAGGTTTTGTCTGATTTGACATAAAGTATTTTTGTACTCGTGCAATCGTTCTGTATTATAAAAGAATAAAGGTTTACAATAACTTTGAAAACAAGTCATTATTATGGTCTTTTGAAATAGTCTTATCAAAAACCATTCGGGCATTTAGTTTTTCCTGTGAAAAAAATTGAAAAAAACAATGCAAAGTAATATTTTTTCAACAAAAATCATTCGTGCAGGTCCAACAATCAACAAAATTGAAGTGCTAAATATATATTATTATTCCTTAAAAAACATTTTAGAGCTGGACCTGAATTTTTATAATTCTGAATATGTTGGAATCAAAAACTGAATATTGCATTCCTTAGATCAACCTTTTCTTATTCTATGAAGTATTCCCCTCCATTGATTTGTTTTTGTTTAATAAAAAAAAGTGAAGAAGGTTTTGTCAGATTTGACATTAAGTATTTTTGTACTCGTGCAATCGTTCTGTATTACAAAAGAATAAAGGTTTATTAAGTCCACTCTATTATAATTTTCAAGAACCAGCTATATTTTCATCAGAATATGTGTGTTTGGTTCCTAAAAGTTCAATATTCCTGAAAATTTTAATTGAGTCACGATAATCGTTCAAAAGTTATGACGGACCAAAGTTTTCACTGAAAACTGAAAATGTTTTTTTTTTAATTCATTAATAGAAGATTTCACTTTTATAATGCTCATTATGCCTGAATAGATCATATACGTGGTAAGAATATAAACAGTTCCTCGTCACTCACTCTGTGTAGGAATATACCTATCCTTACTTTTATGTGTGTTTTACAGAATTATGTTTAAAATCTCACACTGCAAGCACGGTCCCAGGGGGGTGGGCTAAGGGTTTATGACCCCCAAAATGGAACCACCTAACAGTTGATATGCGGTTCAAGCAGATCATTAGCATAGCAACCGAGAAAACGGCTGACAGTTCATATGAAATTGTTGTCAACAATTTGCATGTTTTTTTATCGCAATCGCAATGAAATATGGAAAGCAGCAGTTGTAGTGTTATTCTATACGGTTACCGAAAAAATATTGTACGCAACACGCCCGAAAATTATTTTTTTGGACTCACAGACTTCCAGGATTCGCTTACGCTCGTCCTGGAATTTTGTCTATTCGTCCAAAAAAAACCCTATTTTCCGGACTTGTTACGTAAATTACTATTACGTAACAATTTCGGAAAATAGGGTTTTTTTGGACGAATAGACAAAATTCCAGGACGAGCGTAAGCGAGTCCTGGAAGTCTGTGAGTCCAAAAAAAACCATTTTCGGGCGTGTTGCGTACAATATTTTTTCGGCTACCATGTAAAATAACACTATCGCTGCTGCTTTTCATATTTTATTGCGATTGCGATAAAAAAACATACAAATTTTTGACAACTAATTTCATATGAACTGTCAGCCGTTATCTCGGTTTCTATGGATTCTATGATTCTTTTCCGGCCTAGTCCGGGAAGTACGTACTTTCCGGACTAGGCCGGGAAATGCTACTTTCTCAGAGAAAAAGCATCCGGGAAGTGAGCACTTCCCGGACGGTTGCCGAAAAAATACTATTCTCTAATTCTGTGGTTATTCCGTTCATTCTTCCACATCTTGTAGAACAAAATCGTGCGAGAATATATCAGAAACGCACAGTTTTCATGGTTATATTTTATTATTCTATGTTGGCACTCCGAACTTTCCGCTACGGCTTTATCTGCCAATTCATCAATTTGCCTTAAAGAAATCAGTTCTGCCAACCAACATTTTTCAATGCAAAAATCACTAAATTATATTTATGGAAATATTTCATTAATTTCAATGAAAATGCAATGAATTAGAGAAAATACTGTATAATACTCGTACAGAAGGCTCATTCTACCACTCGTTCATTCCAAAACTCGCCACTTCGTGGCTCGTTTTTGAATTTTGAACTCGTGGAAGAATATCAATGCCTTCTGCACTTGTATTATAAATAACTATTCTCTATTTCTGTATCGTAATGAGTTAATTACAGTTCTAAAAACAGTGCTGTAATGAACTCATTACAGCATCGTTTTTAGATATATTTTTCGTTTTGGGGTTGTCTATGTTGACTTTCAATCCTATCAAATTTCAACAAACGTCAATAATTGTCAATATAATATAATTTCGGAATATATAGAGAAATGATTTGCTACATTTTCGCAAATTCTCATGATTCTGGTAGAGTTAAATCGATTTCGTCAGACATAATTCACGAATTTAATGTGTAATTGTAAATTATGTCTAAATTCGAAACATATGATTCATATTCAAATTCCGTTTTCTGTCAATTTTCGTAACAGTCACACCAACTGCCAAGATACAATACAAAAGTCACTAGGATATATAATCTGAATTTTTCATTGAATTTCGACCAGATTTCGCAAAACTTGACTGAAATAGAGAAAATATCGTCTAATACTCGTTGCAGAAGGCAATTCCAACACTCATTTCGCATTCGTGTTGGAATAGGAGCCCATTCTGCAACTTGTTTTAGAATATACTATTTCAGAACGGAACATTTCGAATGAAACTTGAAATAAAAATTCATCTCATTCCGAATTAAATTTGAACAAACGATGAATAGTTTAAATGGTTAATTTTTGTAGCTCAGTATATTATTGAAGAAGGTATATCCGCCTACTGTTGATATTCGAATCCAGTTTTTTCAATATTAAATGTGTTCGTACGATAATAAAATTACGAAGGAACGCTCAGAATATCAGAAGTAATTGTCGTTAAACACATCAAGATGCCGGACTTAACGACAACGATTGTGATAGTCGTTGTAGCATTAGGAATGATTGTTTTTTTAAAATATTTGTGTGATAGAATTGCAGGACGCAATGAAGAACAAGAACAGGAAGAATTTCCCCAAGAGAGACAAGACAAGACAAGACATGACAAGGAATAAAAATAAAAGGAAAGCGATGATAACCAGTAGCAGGAATATTTCATTCTTCAATTCCACACTGAATTAGAATGGAAATATGGAAAATATCCAAACCATATAAGTGAACTATGCTTCTGGAACTTCATGAGTACGTGGCTGCTGTATTATAGTTTTTATTCAAAGTTTGTCTAATGTAAAGTTTTATGTTTTAATCAATATGAAATATATGAAATATTGTCGTAATGTTGACAACATACGAAATATCCATTTCATTCTTGAATGTATGAAATAAATCATTTGATCTGTAATTTTGTTCTTCAACCTGATATAAAATCCTTCATTTCCTAGCAAGAAAATATTTATTATATTTATCCTTAAATTTTATTATAGTTTAACTTTTTTCATCGAAATAAAACCTCGAATCAATCTTCAAAGATTGAAAACCTAATAAAAAAACTAATTTATCAAAACCAATTCTAAAAATAAATTTCCTCCATGAAAAAACTCTTAGAATATATGGCTAACAATCGCATATCAATAAAATTTTCATAACATTCAGAATTTTTCTACTTGTAAATATACATATAGGCCGTAAAATATTGAGAGATTTGGAAGGAGAATACCATAAAACTATTATAGACAATGTCCACTCTCATTTGAATGTATGAAATAAATCTTGTATTATAAAAATCCTTCATTTCCTAGCAAATTTTATTATAGTTTAACTTTTTTTTTCGAAATAAAACCTCGGGTCTGATCTTCGAAGATTAAAAATTTCATAAAAAAAACTAATTCATCAAAACTTATTCCAAAAATAAATTTCCTCCATGAAAAAACTACATGGCTAACATGCGCATATCGATAAAATTTTCATAACATTTAGAATTTTTTTCTTGTAAATATATAGGTACAATTCAAAGTGAAACCATTTTCTGTCTTTCATCATGACTCAAATCTAGGGTATCTCTTAAATTCTTATGAATCGAATAATATCTACTGTTTCGTTATAAGAAACATTCCTAATGGATAATGGATTTCGAAAAATCTTTCGAATGAAGTAAGATTAAGTAATAGGTACCCAACGTTGTACAAGAGATCTGAAACATATAAAATCGATTAAAAACAGATCACTAAGAAAACGAAATGATAAAATTTCAGAGAAAATCTTGGACATTTAAGGCCCATAATATAATAACTGAAATTTCATAATTAGTGTTTCACAAAGAAAACGTATAAAATCGAAGGAAAAATAAGTGCTTGGTGTTTTTTCTGAATTACCAATTTTTCAAATATAAATTGTGATATCCAAAACAGAATTTCCCGAATATGGTTCAGAACCTTCAACCTTCAACATATTTGTGAATTCACAAACGAAAATTCAGAAATGAATGGTGAATTTACAAGAATTGTTAAGATTTCAGAACTTATATTTTACTTTTTTAGAAAGTTAATAAAACAAAGAATTGATATATGTAATTTGTTCCATAGAAGTAATACAGAAGTGATAAAAAAAAAATTGTGTGTCTACCAATTATTTCTAACTTGAGCTCAAAATGCTTCGAAGTTGATTGAAAAATGAACAACTGATTCAGTGACATCACCCATGAGAATATTGAACATTTAAATCATGGAAAAACGAATCTTCTCTAATAGAAATCTTTCTTCAAATTTTGTCAATTAATTTTTCATTTTCATCACTCAAACTTGTTTATTTTAGGCAAAAACATTCAAAACAAACCGATTCAAGATGAAATCACGAGTCGGTAGAGACAAGTGATTTTATCTATCGATTTGTTTTCATATTTTTGTCGAAGAAACAAGTTTTCGTGGAAAAGAAAAATTATCGATAAAATTTGAAGCACTCATGGTAATGATAATAATATCACACATTTATTTTCAGAATTGTTATAAAAACAAAGAGAAAATAGGACAACAATTCACAATTCAAAAGAAAGGAGAAAAAAACGAAAAATTCTAAATATACTCCACCATGCAGTATTCCTTGAACTCTGTTATACAGGGTGAATCACCGGGATGGCCTATTAGACGTTTATGGAAAACTAATCATAATTTTGAGCTGAAAATTTGCATATTGAGGTTTGAGACAATGATCTTTCTCCCTAAAATATTTTCAGATCTCTACAACTTCCGGTTATACCGGAAACAGACTACTACTTCCTTTCAAAACTACCTCCTTTTCAAAATGCACACCCATTATATTATTGCATCATTAGATAGCTTTTTTAATGGCAATTTTGGCAATATGCCCTAACTTGGGTAAAAATTCAACGGTTCATGAGTTATTGGGATTCTTATGAAAAAAAAAGGTGGCGATGAGCACTCACATTTTTTTGAATATTTCAGCATAAAAAGCTTTTTTCGAAAAAATTTTTTTCTTTTTCGATTCCGCAAGTACGTAGTATCATAAGATTGGTTTCGGCTTGGACCAAAAATGTACAGGGTGTTTATAAGAGGATCATGAACTTGGACAACTCAAATTCATCAAAACTCAAGATTTTCAAATTAGAACCTATATTTTTTATTATTTCAGTCGATTCTACGCACAAAAATAGTGGGGGTTATTTAAGCAAACCCTATACCTAAAATGAATACTTCAAGAGTTATCGGGGAAGAACTTCAAATGAGGAAAAACCGCTATTTATATAACTGTGTGGAGTAGTCTGCGATTTCCGAAAAACACAGAAAGAAACTTTGAGTTTGGTTTGGGAGTCTATCTCAACTGTTCTATTATGTTTTATTATCCCATTTGATACCTCTATGGCCTATGCCAAAGCTCCAAAATCGATTTATGACCTTGAAGAGGGAATTCGTGAAGTTATCGAAGACATACAGCCAGAAATGTGCTAATTGGTAATGGAAAATTTCATGAATAGGAAATTGTGCTGCAACCGTATTAGTGGTGGCCATTTGGCTGATATCATTTTCCATCATTAATGGCATACCATCTTTTTGCAATGAAATTATCAACGATTTATTTTCCTTGAAATAGATACTTTTTTTAACGAAACCTCTTATTAGGAAAACCTTCAGTTTCTGAGATCACTTTCATTTAAGAACTATGAAACGTAAAATCATGGCATCAAAAACGTGAAATGATTTTGATATCTGTAGGTTCGAACAGTGAACTAAAGTCTGGACCTCAAGAAGATTTCATCAAATTAATTTGAATTCTTTCTAAGAAGTCATGTTTTCATGTTATGTGCCATGAACAAGAAGACTTGAAGTTCCCTCAAATTTCCAACGATATTGAAGGAGACAAATAACAAACTCAAACAAAAATAATAATCCCCAGCCAAGCTTAATACGAAGTTTCATAATCCCCGGGATATTGCTCAGGGAGAACATGCCTTAGATTAAAATCGAGATGCTGAACGAGGAACAAATTGAAATGGATCACGAAATCTTTCATGGATGTATGTTCAATTGACATATCAACATATCTCATGAACCAATGAAGAAGTTCATTGAAATATTGTTTCATTTTCAGAGCTAGCGTATGTCTCAAAAGTTTTGACATAAATGTCTTTAAATAATTTAAAAAAGAAAACATATAGAGCAAGAGCTCACGAACACCAGACCTTCGTCATTTCAAAAAAGCTGAAAGTTTTTGCATGTTCCCTACACAAGTAAGTAAGTTTCTCTATTTCAGTATCGTAATGAGTTCATTGCAGTTCTAAAAACAGTGCTGTAATGAACTCATTACAGCATCGTTTTTAGATATATTTTTCGTTTTGGGGTTGTCTATGCTGACTTTCAATCCTATCAAATTTCAACAAACGTCAATAATTGTCAATATAATATAATTTCGGAATATATAGAGAAATGATTTGCTACATTTTCGCAAATTCTCATGATTCTGGTAGAGTTAAATCGATTTCGTCAGACATAATTCACGAATTTAATGCGTAATTGTAAATTATTTCAAAATTCGAAACGTACGATTCATATTCAAATTCCGTAATCTGTCAATTTTCGTAACAGTCACACCAACTGCCAAAATACAATACAAAAGTCACTATAGGATATATAATCTGAATTTTTCATTGAATTTCGACAATATTTCGCAAAATTTGACTGAAATAGAGAAAATATCGTCTAATACTCCTTGCAGAAGGCAATTCCAACACTCATGCGTTCCAAAACTCGCTCCTTCGTCGGTCGTTTTCGAATTTCGCATTCGTGTTGGAATAGGAGCCCATTCTGCAACTTGTTTTAGAATATACTATTCTCTATTTCAGTATCGTGATGAGTTCATTACAGTTCTAAAAACAGTGCTGTAATGAACTCATTACAGCATTGTTTTCAGTTATATTTTTCGTTTTGTGGTTGTCTACCCAGACTTCCAATCCTATAGGAATGCAACACAGGTCAATTGACAATGTAATATAATTTGTATTCAGTGAAATGATTTGCGACATTATTCGCAATTTCTCTTAATTCTGTTGTTGTTGAATCGATTTCGTCAGACATAATACACGAATTTAATGCGTAATCATAAATTATTTCAAAATTCGAAACGTAAGATTCAATTTCAAATTCCGTAATCTTTCAATTCTCGTAGCAGTCACATCAACTGCCAAGATACAATACAAATATTACTGGGATGTTTTATCTGAATTTTTTTATTGAATTTCGACAATATTTTATAGAACTTGACTGAAATAAAGAAAATATCGTCTAATACTTGTTGCAGAAGGCAATTCCAACACTCATGCATGCGTTTCGATTTCGTGTTGGAATAGGAGCCCATTCTGCAACTTGTTTTAGAATATACTATTCGATATTCTTCTTAAATTTTCTATGTTTATAGACATGCAATGAACATAAAAATTTGCAGCAGACTAGAAATTGTCATTCATCTCCAAATCTCAAAAGATTTCTCTTAATTTTTTCTTAGTCATTGCGAACTGTCTCAAACCAAACCCCTGCTGGTCTGATACAGCAGGGATTTCATTAGACCCAGGAAGGGGCAGTTATTGGCCATCAGGGACAGGGAAGATTATATTTATATCAGGAAGGAAGGATAGGTATTAGACTCATAAAAATCCTATAAGATGTAAGGAATATTAGTAAATAAGAGAAAAAACAAGATGAACCTTCATTAAATCTTCTTGGTGTCTTAGGAAATATTAGGAAAAATATCAATAAGAAATTTTATGAATTATGATGCGTTCTACAGGGTGTTTCACGAATAACTATATCGGGTGTCCCAAATTCGTTGTGAAGTGAGATAGAAAATAATGAATGGCACCTTTTCGGGCTCGAGTTTAGAGAAAATCAATTTGATGACAACCGCGACCTCATAAGTTCAACTGTTTTCAAGCTATAAGGAAAAAATTGGAAAATGGCATGAAATGTAAAGTTCTCATAACTTCTTTATTACTGGTGTTATAAACCTGAAACAAAAACATTCTACAGGCAGAAGAATCCATTAGTGTCATGGTCTGTTTTTATTGCAATTAGTTTTGGAATTATAATACAATAAATAAACTCTTTTCAATGTAAACCATAAAAAAAATTATAACAAATAAAACCGCCTTGATATTTCTCTTTTCAGAAATATACAACATTATATGAATATGAATTTCTTGTCAAACTATAAAAATCATCAAAAGTTTCAGTTTCACACGACAAATCAACCAAGTGCCTATCTGTTATAATTTGTGAATTTCAAATAATTAAAATGATGACACCATTATTTTGCATTTTTCACAAGAATGCTTTAGAATGAATTTGACATTTAAGTAAGTAGTTTTGTCTTTTGTTCGAAAGTTATTAGACTTCCCTCTAGGGGAGGAATATTAACTTAGTGGAAAATATACTGAATGCCTTGAAGGTATTTGAAAACATGATTCCCAGTTCAGGAAGGACATACAGAACATTTAAATTTTGTTCCGCTGCACTTATATACTTTTGTAGGAAACATTATCATAATATTTTATTAAATAGTAGAACGAAAATAGAAAAAAATTAATATCATGAAACTTATGTGATGATTTCGTGAATAAAATGTTTTTATACCAAAATTCATTAAAACGTTACGAATGCTTTATGTTTTCATATTACATTCATTTTATTTAGGTACACCGGCAAAATTAGGAGAACAAACTAAATCTCAGCGAAATTTGTAGTTCAATTTCTCTTGAACCCTTTGGTCGATTTTAGCAATATTTTTTTAATTGTAGCTCGATATTCATATTTCAAAGACAAATCAGGCACGTCAGAGGTCTACAAAGTACTGTGTACAGCAGACGAATCAACACCTTTACAACTGCACAAGGGGCAATTGTCATACAACCACCAGACAATCCAAGAAAAACTGCAAAGATGGAGAGAAAAGCCCCTACATGGACGACATTTCAACGAGGCGAACCAGGATCATGTCGACATTGAAGCGTCGAACTATTGGCTCACATCGGGTGCGATGTATCCAGAAACGGAAGGATTTCTTTTAGCCATCCGAGATCAAGTGATCTCAACTAGAAATTACTGAAAGCATATCATAAAGGATCGAACTATTACTGACGATCCATGCCGTTATGGGTTTCCAACGAATGAGACAATCCAACATATCACGGGAGGATGTCAAATGTTTGCAGGAAATGAATATAAAGAGAGACACGATGCAGTAGGAAAGATAATACACCAAGAAATGGCAACTAAATTAACACTAATTCATTCTGAAAAAGTGCCATACTACAAGTACCGAGCGGAAACCATCCTGGAAAACGAACGCTATAAGCTGTACTGGGATCGTACAGTTTTGACTGATAAAACAGTACCTCACAACAGGCCAGATATATTGTTAGTTGATAAACATCAAAAGTCAGCAATACTCATCGACGTAGCAATACCTAATAACAACAACATGCGTCAAAAAGAGGTCGAAAAAATTTAAAAATATAGGGACCTTGAATTTCAGATAAAGCGCCAGTGGGGAACGATATCAACGAGTACTATTCCAATTATCTTCTCAACAACAGGAATAGTACCCAAAAATCTCAAGAGAAATATTAAGCAACTAGGACTTAGTGAGTATATATGTAATATAATGCAAAAAGCTGTTCTTTTAGGTACTGCAAGGACGGTGAGAAAATTCCTAGGAAGCGATGAAGGACAGGTCCAAGGATCTCGTGTAAGAGGACCAGAAGTTCGACAAGAACCAGGGGGTCCACAAGAACCGGACACGACCGAGCTTTACCCTTCTGATATTTTAAATATCTCCTCTAAGAGGGGAGTGAGAAGCCGAAGACGAGGAGAAATCCTACGCGTATAGGCAAAAGTCGGGGAAGGTCTTTATTCAGAAATCTCAAGGGGAAGTTCACCCATAGGTGTTCTACCAGTTAACCCTTGTTGCAAAATTAATATCAAGTGCAAAATATATCAGAAATGCAGAAATAAAAAACACACATATTTGCATATACTCATGCACGAACATAATGGAGCATAGAGAGAAAAAAAATATAATATTCTACTTTCTCGGAGACAATCAGACAATATGATTTTGAATTAAGGTATCAAAATTTAGAAGCGGCAAAAGTTGACTAGCTCACATGCGGCAAATCTGTAAACTCGCCACAGTGTGGAGAAAAGTCGAAATTATCAACGCTTAATCGTATAAATAATTAAGTTTATAAATAAATTAATTAAAATATTAAACTAATAAAAACTTACGACAAATACGAATGGAGAACAGCCAATCAGATTAAACATTCAACTGGTGTTTCTCGACGGTGAGAGCACCCGCACATCTATGAAAGTATGAAACAAGTGCAGGCAACGGTGTTTTAACAGCGATTGGGGTAGTAGTGAAAATTACGGAATACATGGGTGCGCAACGCGTCAACGTAGAGGGAACGTTGACAGAGCGAAAAATTTCCTTCAATTCCTGTGAAGTGGGAAATGTAACTGGATCGAATTCACATATATATAACCACATCAAAGCCTTAACCTCGTTTGTCGTTTGCTTTGAACATCTGCAATTATGTACTTCATAATGTTCAATTAGTCGGTTGAACGAAAACACTGCAAATTTTACACTTTGGGCCATTATTTCTTCTTGAAAAGGCATAATATCTCGGCACGTGACGAAAAATCAATTTTGAAATATTACAAATTTAAAAAAATTTATATCTCCGAAACTACGCTAAAGGGTTTTCAAATAAGAGGTTTCATTTTGAATATCCAACTCTCTGGAATTCTGACACTTTTGAAGCTGTAACCTTTTGACATTTGACAAGTGAAAACCAAAAATTAGTAGGAATGCACGCTTTAAAAATGCATTGAAATTGTTAAAATTCACTACAGCAATGGTGAAAATTTTGCAGTGGCAGTTCGCAAAACTAAAGACCGAATAGCACGCCACTGGTGTTGCCTCAAAATCGAAAATATCTTCATAAAATGGCCCTTATGGACTAGGGTAGGCATGCAAAATTTTGTTGGAATCCAAGTTTTTTTATGGAAGCTATTGCATAAAAATGATTTTTTCTACATTCATCCAAAAAGCAAAACTTTATTGAACTATATGTAGTGGAAAAAGAAGTTCTTTATTGCACTAGTGCAATCAATTTTTTATTGCACTCATCTGTCATTCTAATTCTACTTCAACGTGCTGTCAACAAACAAATATTTCAGACTGAAGAAAATAACGATGGACAGTTACCAAGTACTAGTATATACGTTTACAGCAGTAACAAATCAAGAAGGGGATTTAAAAAGTACTTCACTACGAAATATTCATATTGAAAATTGCACCAAATGTTCATTCACTTTCAACATTGAGGGTAAAAATAAAGTTTGAGTTAAATTGTTCGTAACGTACCTATTAGTTCCTGTTTCAATGCAAATCGATATTAATAATAAAGTATTCAAGTTGCGCTTTTCATTTCACTACACCTAGTGCCACACCTCAATAAATCATTTTTTGCTTTTTGCATGAACGTAGAAAAAATATTGTATGCAACTCGTGCAATAAACAAATTTATGCACATCAATAAATCATTTTTTGCTTTTTGCATGAACGTAGAAAAAATATTGTATGCAACTCGTGCAATAAACAATTTTATGCACCTCAATAAATCATTTTTTGCTTTTTGCATGAACGTAGGAAAAATATTGTATGCAACTAGTGCAAAAATTGTTTATTGCACTCGACGTGTTGTCCAACTCGGCCTAACGGCCTCGTCGGACAATTTCACGTCGAGTGCAATAAACATTCACTTTTTGCACTTGTTGCATAAATAACTATTTTCTTGAGAACTTCAACACCCTGTATCTCTCTTAGGGAACGAGATAGAGGTATATAATATACATTTTTCCGAATCAGGACGAGGAAAATATCCCATTAAATTTTTAACGATTAAAACTGATACACCCTGTAGATATTCCAGATGCAAAGATCTTCAAGATTAGTAAATTTGATAAAAAAAAAATCATTAGTGAAATTTGTTTAAATCAACAAAAATTATTCAATTCGTTCTTCAAGTAATCCAGATTTCCCAGAAAAAGTAGTTTTAGGCTCCTAGCTCAGTTTCCATTTTAGAAAAAGGTTGAAAATTTGTTCTTTTTTTTTTGTTTAAGATTATCATATTTCTTAAGAAGGGTCAGTTGGAAGTGATGAAATGGAATCGTTTTCTTATATTTTGCACTCCATTCTGAGAAAACAACATTCTGATTAGAGAATTGAAAAGAAAATAATCCAGAACCCCAAGTGGCAATAAAATTCGGCAACGTGAAGCGACAGGCCTGAAGAGTGCATGTGTTTTTTAAGTGTCAATAACTCGTAAACAGCACTATGAGGATAAGGGGATCACGCCACATCTGGATATTTATGAGTACCTATTATTTATAATGCGGCGCTTTTAATGGTTTTTTATGTTAATTAAATTTGTCGGTATTCCTTCCTGTTGTTGCTAACTTTATTAAATTTCATTTGGTATATGTGAATTGCTACACATATAATTTTTGTTGATCAAGCTTGAAATGCCGCCCTCGAATTGTTCCGCCCTATGCGACCGCCTACCCCTTATAGCGACGGCCCTGAAGTAAGTGTTGTGAAGAATCGATCCTGGTTCTCAAGAAAAACTGAGAATATTGCTGCTGTAGAGTACGAGGTGTTGAAGAAAACCCAGGTTTGTCGATTCCTCGTTGATCTTACACATCTAACACAAGAACCCAAGCCGGTCTATCACCAGCAACGTCGTAAATTCGCTGATTGAGTTCTTGACAGGGCTCCCGCAAGGGACATCAACGCTCGCGTGCGGAACCTCCTTAAAAAAGGGAGGTGGAGAAGAGCACTGCTGGATAATCGAAAAAAATTTTTTAAGTTTTGTTGAGAATTTATTGTAGAATGGTTGAAAATCTATCAGCAACCTTCATTGCCTTAAGAACTTTATGGTGTTAGTTGTAACATAATCATTTCAAATGTGTTTCAAAACTTAAGCTGTATTCTTCTATAAATTATTTATAAAGGCATAAACATTGAATTAGGATCAATCCAGAAATTGAATGGATATTTTTCTAGATTTGGCTGCTGCAAATTCTTTTATATTATCAATCAATTTTATCGAGTATCTCTTGCTCTAGCTATATCTAAGATTGCCAATCCAGAAAATCTTTCTTATGGCATGGTAGACTTCAAATAGTTTTTAATTATTTTTAATTTAGTGAATGATCTCTCACCAGAAGCAACAGACACATGTAAAGTGAGAAGGATTCTTAAGGCAATACTAAGATTCGGTAGAGAAGAAGTTAGATTATTTTCAAAAATATATTGTAGAGGATTTTCTCTTCAGACAATGAAAACAATCTTAGGGCTTTTATCTCGTTGAATAAATCATTTTCTTTCACGTCAGCCTCTTTTTTTCCTGATCAGTTAGCTTTTGTTGAAGAGCATGACAGCATTTTAATAGATATTTGTCATTTCATTCAAGAATATCACAAATAAAACAAAAAACGTTATCGTAATCAGATATCATATCAAACCTACTATTAAAGGAAATTAGTGTTTGATAAATTATTTTCAAAAAGAAATTTATTTTAAAAGCGATTTATGGATCTTGAAGTGCCTCATCCTTCTGTTCATAATCGAACAATTTTGGTTTATACTTTCGTCTTACAGTTTATAATGGAGAAAAACCTTGATCTATCTCCAGAGCAGCCGCTAGTTTTCCAGCTTCCGCAAGTTTTTCCTCGAGAACATTATCATTCCTACAATTTTTGAAATTATCAACTAAATTCTTCGAATAGTTTTGGCACACTTCAATGTCAAGCGCTACACTTTGCATCATTTTGCTTACAATATTAATCTGGAATGAAACATCATAAGAAATTATTATACTTCAAATAAATTTAAAAGAATGAATATTTAATAAAAGAGAACTTGCTTTATGTCTTGTTTCTATGTTAAAAGTAACAAAAGCCTATTTTTATATATGTATTTGAATAAAATGAAACTTTAGCATCAATTCTACTCGACCATCTAGTACCTATCACTTAGGGGTTTTAGATGTAACTGAGGATCATGCTTTTTTATAACATTCCAATTTTTTTGTGGATGAAGAGAAATATATATATAAAGTTCTTGTACAATATCGAAAGAGTCCACTGTTTCATTTGAAACCTTAGCAGCATCATTTTCAGTTTAATTTAAGCTGTGTGCAGCACATGGCGCAAAAAATGCCCTAGGATTAGCATCGAGTATGCGTTTTTGTAAACCAATATCTGGCTATTTCATACCGATTGCGACGTTCGGAAACTTGTATAAATTGCAAGAAAGAAGTTTAAAAAAAAATTGTTGAAAAAATTTGAAAAACTCTTTTTTGAAAAGCTCTGGTCCATCGGTTCTTCATGCGGTCTATAAAAGGTTTTGGCGCCCTTTTAGAGTGGCGCCCGCGTGCGGTGCACGCGTTGCACGCGCGGTTACGAGGGCCCTGGTTCTTGAAATACATCAAAATGATTCGGATTTTCATAAAAAAAAATCATCTTCAGTGATGAGACTCATTTCCACTTTCCACAGTTGGGACTCTGAAAATCCATTATTGATTATTGAAAAGCCTCTACATTCTCAACATGTCACTTGGTGTGGTTTTTGAGCTGGTGGTGTGATTGGACCTTACTCATTCAAAAATCAGGTTGGTGCAACTATTGTGAATGGATTGCGCTACCGGGCTATAATTGATGATTTTTATGGCCAGAATTGGAAGATATTGATGTGGACGACGTTTATTTTCAACAAAACGGCGCAACGTTCCACATGAGCAGTGAAACAATCGCAATTTAGGAAGAAAAGTTTCCTCTTCTTCTTTCTTCTTCTCCAGTCTGTCATATTATTTTTCGAAGAGGTTATCACAATTGTACAGGATATTAAATTTTGAAAAAAAAATCAGTTTTTTATTTATAACTCTATAGTGTTCTTACATGCATTATTTGAATTTTTAGGTAATTAAGTCTAGATAATGTCATGTTTCGAATTAGGTAATTTTCTCCCGCTAAAATTATTCAGTGACGTAGATAAAGGGGTGTGATGTTCCTTTTCCTATTGAATATCTACGCCACTGTTTTTTTTTTGAGAAAATTATTCTCTACACTGCTGCAATTAAGTATTTCGAGTTTCAATTCATTTTGTGTATATTGTATGAATGTAATCAAGTCATATATATATAGGGTGTCCCATCTAAAATGTAAATTGTTATATGATTAACTCAATATAAATTGAAAAAAAATGCATGAAATAGTGAGAAGTTTTGAGTTCAGACAAAGTTTTCTGCATTTTGAGACTCTCAAATCTGAAGCACAACCTAGAAACCGTCGCAAACTCAGATATGTACCTTTTATTCAGGACCCCCAAAAGAAGTTGAAACGATTTCCAGCTCTTGAGCAATTTTTATGGGCTAAAGCACTAATTCGCCTATTACGATAATAGGTATCTATAAATTTTCAGAGCTTTCCTGTTAGTTTAATCTATGAGAATGTCAATGAATAGGAAAATATTACTTAGAGTGTAGTAAAGAAATAAAAATTAATTATAGATTTTCAATAAGTGCAATATCTTAATTTAGTATAGTCCATTCGATTCTTCAAAACAAATCAACTATGCATTTCTGAAAAAATTATCCTTTCTTTGATGGATAATACAGAATAAAGATTGAAATCTTAAAATTTCACACATTTAAAGGACTGGAAATAATCTTGAAAAATAAATCTATTATTCTCACTAGAAAATTAATGATGTAGAAAAAAAATAACACTATCATTCTTGTTTTCTTTTATTAATATATCCTCTAATTCATACTAGCCAGCATACAATCTTCATTTATACAGGTGTGGAGACTAGATTCGTAAAAAAATATCGATATCACACTTTGATCACATTTCATCAATCCTTAAAAATATATTTTCGAATTTAATTTAATTTAAAATTACAAAAAAAGCAAAGTAAATTCGAACAAAACTTGACCAATTTCAATTGCTGCCATTCAAATTCAATTTTAAACAACCACTCAAATGAACAATTGATGCATTGAAAAAGTATAATTGGGAATATTGTCACACATTGAAAACCAATTTATGAATTCCAGAAAAAAAAATTCAGTTGACAATCTCAAAGCAAATCATTTCACTATGATTTTGAGATCTTCTGCCAGAAATTTAGTTTTTCTGATAATTCTCACACAATTTAAAAGACTTCACAAAATCATCAATTTTTTCTTCTTTCTCCTTATTATTCACCAAAGAAAAAAGGTGGTTTACCCATAGCTATTCCACATCTAAACTAGTCTGCAAATGGAAGGAACCACACAACATTTTTGCTGATCGGACTTTTTCAGCAGCATAAAGTAGATCTCCCATTGCTATGGGTCTTAGAGTATCGTAAAATACCTCATCTCCTTTTTTTGTTTTCTCAAGATTCAAGAAGTCCTTCACACGATACACAGCCGCTGAACGACACATTTCCATCAGATCTGAACATGAGAATCCATCTGTTTGTACAGCAAGTTGATGAAAATCTATATTTTCTTCTTTTGGTTCTTTACTGAGAATTAGTTTGAGGACTTGTTCACGCTGAGGTGTACGAGGTAAGCCAATATTGAATGCAGCAGGCATCCTTCTCAAAATGGCTCTGTCTAGATCACGTGGCCTATTAGTAGCACCCATAATTATAATCGAGCTCTTGGGATCTGTAATGAGACCATCCCACCACGACATGAATTGTGCTTTCATCATAGCTGTTGCTTCATGATCATTTGTGCTTCTATCACGAAGAAAGGAGTCAATCTCATCAATGAAGATGATGCAAGGTTGTATCTTGTCCGCTAAAGTGAATAGAGCAGCTGCTAGTTTCTGACTTTCACCGTACCATTTATCTGTCAAACAAGACACATCTAGATTGATAAAATTCATTCCAGCCTCTTTGGCAGTGGCTTTTGCTATCAACGTTTTTCCACATCCTGGAGGACCATACAGTAGAATACCTGAATGAGACAAAAATTTGTATTGAAAAACGGCACTCGTTAATGAGATGAATTTACTTTTCACTGAGCAATAAAATATTAAAAGCAACTCATTAGTTCAATTGAAAATAAAAACCTTTAGGTGGCAAGGACAATATTGAATGTTCAAATAAATCTCTACGCATTATTGGAAGAATTATTTCTTCTCTTAGTTCAGTGATTACATCATCAAGACCAGCAATATCTTTCCATGTTATGGATATATCATCTGGATGAATAAGTTGGGCTGCAATCATCAATTCATATTCATTGAGTTTATCGATGGCCACTGATTTACCATTTTTTGCAATTCTGCAAAGAGAAAATTAAAAATTTATATATCTTGAAATTAAATTAATTCACCTCTTCAAACGTTTCTCTGCAATCTCTTTAGCATTTTGTTTGTTCTTTGCTGTAGGATCTAAATGTTTCATCAACCATTTTACACCGAGAAATGAGACTGCTGATACTAATGATAACCTAAGTATTATACCGAAAATTTCAACTTTACGGGAAGATAGATCCATTATAAAGCTTAAATATAATGAATGATAATGACAATCTAAAAGTCAGATTCTATAGCTTATGATGCCACTTCAAGGGAGATTGAAACGGAAAGAAAGATCGGGAATGACGCGAATAAAATTGCATAAATCCTTGGTTGTTTGTCGGTCAGTACCGCCCCGCGATTCGCGGTCGCGGACGCGATCCGTTACTGTGACATATGTGTATATGTTAATTTTGATTTGCAACCATAGAACAATAAGAGTTATTTCAAAAATTAAATGTAACACTGAAAAAATAATCGAAAAATAAACAAATACTTTATTTATAAATTAACAATTTTCTTGTTTGACCAACTAAACAGAGCTGGGAACCCACTACGATCAATTTATCAAAAAGAGCATATTAACGGCATAAATTGAAGAAATTGAATTATTTCAATAATTCAAATGTGGAAATGCAAAATATTCCGAATTAATTTTTCTAACCTGTGAAATTTGAAATTCAAATTGAATAAGAAGAGAGCACAGAATCCGACAATATATACCTATCATTAGTTTGAATGTTATTTCATATAAATTTTCAATAAGCGTTCCCAGAGTTTTCTAAAAATTCTAAGTAATAAGATGCTAAAACTAAGTTAATGTTGTTCAGGACCAGATTATTACTTGCAAAGTCATAATCAAAAATTTTATACTGTGGTTAGGTTGATTTTTCTAACAAAATAGTTTGACATTACGTTTTCAACCTTCATATCAGAAAATTACAAACTAATAAAATTTGTAAATTTAACACCAAATTCACTCATAAGAATAGATTTTCAGCAACAAAAACGCCAAAAAAGTTAACCTAACTAGTTTTATACTTGAGGCATGTGGTATCAAATGGAAAATAGCATTTTCGGTTATGTTCATATGATTGTGTATATAGGAATTATTGAACTAAATTTTTGTTTGTGTTGAATAATAGTGTTGTGAGATTGTTTTATCCAACATATAAAATATATGAAGTAAGATACTAGAAGTAAATAACATTCCCATGAAAATATATTAGTGTTGCATCAATTTTTATGGGTCTTTGTTTCAGTAACTGCAGTTCAGATGGAACTTACGGTAAGCTTTTCATTTTATACATTTATGTATATATATTTCTTTATATGATTGAACGCAACGAATATTGAGTTACTAAACTAGGTATATACCTTTTTTAACATAAAAATCTCAGAATAAGTATTGAATCTTGATTCTCTTTTAATATACAGTTCTTCCAAATTGCTCCTACATACTGTAAAATAGTTTACTTCAATTCTATTATTCCATAAATATGTTACTGTTGCTAACTATTGTTTTATGGTGAATGATAACATTCATTGAGTACTGTTAAAAAATTTCAATATTTTTTAGATCGAAAATAATATTTTTATTCTTATTAGAAAAAGAAAGACATCAATCAAACTAGTTTCTATTTAGAGTACCCCATTAAATTATTTTTCTCTTTTTACAATATCATTCCTTGATACACATCTCTTTTTCTTGAATGCTTTGTGAAAAGGTCTTTTACCATTGGAGTTATAAATATGCAAAACAATTTTCTTTATGTTAAAAAAATTACTCATCTTACTGTAGTTTATTTGGATTTATAATGATGAGATTTTTCAATGTTTTATTGATCTTTTCGAAATTATTTAAAATTATATATTTACCTTTTTTAACATTATGGTTCAATGTATACCAATATATAGATATTTGATTTGTAGAAATTTTAATCTCATTGTATGCTCATTCTAATTGTTTCATAAAATTTTGGCATTGTTATGGTTAGAGTTTCAATAGAGGAAAATAGTTAGTATCTTAATTTGAGTTAAATTTTCCTTATGTGTGTGATTAAAACTATCAATAAATCATATTTTGTTACTTCTGATGTTGGATAGCATATATTCAAAGTCTCACTCTATAATTTTGGTAGTTAGACAAAATTATTTTATTTTTGATAACCCAGATGCCCATGTAAGCATTACAGAATAATTAGTGTTCTTGTTGTAATAAAGCCCAATGATGATGAAGAGTAACTCAAGTGTAATATAAAATTTGAATAGATGGCGAGAAAACTTTCTATTAGTTCAGTTTGAGTTAAGAAATTTAATTCAATTTTATTTTTAACATTATAATTTTTTTTATTCATTTTATCAGCAGTTGATTTTATTATTTGTAGATGCTGTTTCATAATTTAAATGAAAAAAATGCTTAAATATTTCTATACCTATGTCCCTTCAAAAATACAATCAACATGAATAAAAAAGGTTATACTTTTCATTGGAAATTTATCGTTTATTACACATCTCTGTCACGATCACAGTGAGATATTTAGATTAATCTTAACATCAACTCTTTTTTCCAGATGAGGAAAGCAAACTATGCCAGCCTCAATCATTAGTCAACTCTGTCTCTTTCACAAATATTTTGTCCTCATCTAAAAGAGAACAAATCGGTACTGTAAAGGCCAGTAACTTGCCTCCCTTAGTTAATAAGAGAATTAGAAGAAGCACAATGGCTGCCATGTTTCCATCAATGAACTACCTGAAGACAATAGTGAGCAAAAATAGGAACAGGCACAGAGAACAAGGATTTGATCTAGATTTGACTTGTATCCTTCATTATTTTTGCATTTATAACTTTTACTCATATTGCAATTTCAACATAATGAATAGATTATGTGATCGGGCATTATTTTCTTTATTTTTCTGAAAGCTATAAATTAAATAGTCATCATTTGTTATTGTCCAATCATGAATGACTCAAATACAATTGCAACTGCCTTAACAGGTTGAAATTATTGGGAAGGAAAATTGAAACTATTCCAATGAACTGTAATCAGTTGAATTTCCTGTCTTATCTTCCTCAGGTCTACGAGATTATTTCGATTTGAGAAGTTCATATCAATACAGGATGTTGTAATTAATGCAAAACAATTTTGAGGTGCCTAGAGATGAGTGTACACATTCACTGAATATATTACTAAACAATATTTTATTCAACATTCTTTTCTATTCAATAAGTTTTTTGGAGAATATCTAGAATACATTGATAAACCCAAAGTCTAAAAAATATTCATAAATCCAGTATTTTTGAATTATGTCTTATATCAGGTGTTTCACAAATAAGTGTACAGGCTTTCAGTGGATATGCAAGACATTCTGGGGATTCAGTATTCTAAAGTATATTTGTTCGGGAGATTCCGTCTGTTTTATGTATTTTATCGAAAATCTTCAATTGACACAACTCTCAAACGCTTTTATGGATTTCCATGAATATTTCAAGATATGATTCTAAGGAAATTGCCAATATTCACTTCTAGTGACTTGTTGATAGCGCAAATCCGGATTGAGGAAAATTTATTTTTTATGTTACATCTTGCGAAATCATTCTAAAAAACCCCATTAAATATATATATAATCGGTTTTTTTACCCTATGAAAAGCCTACTGGTAAAACTGCCACACTTCGTATCAATATTTTCTATGCTATTGAATATCGGGTACACAGGGTATACCCGTATATTTATAGAAAAATAATCATGATTTTGTGCTGAAAATTTCCATATTGGGGTTTGAGACAATGATCTTTTTCAGATCTCTTCATCATCCGAAAATACTACTCTCTTATTACAAATGGCACACCCAGTATATTACTGCATGAGATAGCTTATTTGATGAAAATTTCAGCAATATGCCATACCTTATGTATACACTCAACGGTTCATCAGTTAATGAGATTTTTATGGAAAAAATGGTTACGACGAGGCATCACATTTTTTTGAATATTTCTGAAAAATGAGGTTTTCTCTAAAAACCTTTTTCATTTTCGTCAATACGTAGTATTATAAGACTGCTTGCGGGGACCTAAAATATACAGGGTGTTTATGAGAAGATCCTGAACTTGAACAACTCAAATTCATCAAAACTCAAGATTTACAATTTTTAATTTTAATTTTTTCAGACAATTCTACTTATAAGAAGAGGGGGAGTTACTCAAGCTATGCCTAAAACGAAAACTTTAAGAGTTATAGAGAAAAAACTTGAACCAGGGAAAAATTCTCTATTTCTGAAGGGAGTAGTCTGTGACTTCCGAAAAACATAGAAAGAAACTGATATTCGATGTTTCTACAATTAAATTTTACATTTCATGAATTGTAATTAATTATTTGGTTATTTTATTGGTTTATGAATTCTCAACAATACCAACGAACAATTGTAATTCCCGAAATATCAATTTTTAGTTTCTTTCTATGTTTTCCGGATCTCACAGACTACTCCACTCCGTTAGAAATTGTGGTTTTTCCTTAGTTCAAGTTTTTTTCTGCATAACTCTTAAAGTTTTCATTTCAGATATAGCGTTTGCCTTTTTTGTTTTAACGTAGAATTGACTGAAATAATAAAAAATATAGGTTGTAATTTGAAAATCTTGAGTTTTGATGAATTTGAGTTGTCCAAGTTCATGGTCTTCTCATAAACACACTGTTGTTTTTGGGTCGAAACCGCAGTCTCATATTACTACATATTGGCAGAATCAAAAATGAAAAAGATTTTTCCGAAAAAAGCTTTTTCTATAAAAATATTCAAAATATTGTGAGTCTTTGTAGCAACCTCTTTTTTCATAAGAATCTCAAGAACCGTTGAGTTTATTCTCAAGTTATGGCATATTGCTCAAAATTTCATCAAATAAGCTATCTAATGGTCCAATAATATACTGGGTGTGCCTTCTGAAATAAGAAAGTAGTTAGTCTGTTTCTGGTATAACTGGAAGTTGTAGAGGTCTGCATATAAAGGGTGTTTTTTTTAGAGCTATAGAACTTTAAATTGCAATAAAACAACGATGGATTATTCGATTGATATGAATTTTATTTATCCGCAAGATAATCTTGTGGCATTCCATTTTAAATATGATTTCTGGCATATGATCGCCACGGCTGGCAAGATCTTTGAGGCCAATTCACAGGTCCAAAACGTGGAATTAGGCGGTCACCAAACGTGTCTTTCAATAAATCGATTGTGGCACAAACTGTGTGACATGTTCTGCCGTCTTGTTGGAACCACAGCTCCTGGACATTATGGTTGTTCAATTCAGGAATGAAAAAGTTAGTAATCATGGCTCTATAATGATCACCATTGACTGTAACGTTCTGGCCATCATCGTTTTTGAAGAAGTACGGACCAATGATTCCACCAGCCCATAAAGCGCACCAAACAGTCAGTTTTTCTGGATGTAACGGTGTTTTGACATACACTTGAGGATTAGCTTCTCTCCAAATGCGGCAGTTTTGTTTGTTGACGTAGCCATTCAACCAGAAGTGCGATTCATCGCTAAACAAAATAAAATGGACGTAGTACGTATTCCGCACAGAACCATTATTTTCGAAATAAAATTGCACTATTTGCAAGCGTTGTTCAGGCGTGAGTCTATTCATGATGAATTGCCAAACCAAACTGAGAATATATCACTTGACAGCTGTTAAATCGGCCGCCATCTTGAACAGTAATGCCAACTTAAAGTTATATACCTCGAAAAAAAACACCCGTTACATGACATATTTCGAACACTGTTTCAGACTCCTCATAATCTCCTGCATCTGCATTGAAAGCCTGTACAGTTATTCATGGAACAACCTGTAGACAATAAATATAGGTAATAATATTGGAGATGATTCCCATGCTTGGGAATTTGACAATTTTATTTAGTTGTTGCAAACATATTTATTCGAGTTACAATGTATTTCCTTGACTCTGAGCCAGATATAACTGACAGAATCATAGCAATGGCTTATCCTGCTGAACGAGTGCAATCAATATTCAGGAACCATCTCAATGACGTTTACGATTTTTTAGAGCTGAAACATAAAGACCACTACTATATATACAATTTATGTTCTGAAAGATCTTACGACAAGGCCAAATTTTGCAATAGAGTTAAGGTTTATCCGTTCGATGACCATAACCCGCCGAGTTTCGTTATAATAAAATCTTTCTGCGAGGATGTCCACCAGTGGCTGCAAGCGGATCCCAAAAATGTGATAGCAATCCATTGTAAGGCTGGTAAAGGAAGAACAGGTACAATGATTTGCTGTTACCTGTTACACTGTGGTTTGTACAGTAATGCAGAAGAAGCACTGAAATTTTACGGATTAATGCGAACTCAGGATGGTCAAGGTGTCACGATACCTAGTCAAATAAGGTATTTGATATATTTTTTTCTAATAAATATGCATAAAAAAATTCCAAAATATGTTTGAATGAAACATTTTTTTAAAGTTGTACAGGATGTTTCTAAATAGGAGGTACAAAGAAAAATGAGAGGTTTTTTGGATAATTTTGAGAGAAAAAAAGTCCTATAAACATGGGTTCCCGAACGTTTTGTTCTTGAGATAAAGGGTGTTTCTTGTAATCCTTCTTTATTGTGATAATAAACCGACTTTATTCAACAAATGTACAGTGCATCCCATTTTGGGTGAGACAGCCAGGTTTCTCGCTTGTTATTTGAGATAGAGCCTTGCGGTTTTCACGTTCCTGTCCTACTTTTTCGTGAAACTCAAGTTGGTCTAATCAGATTTTGCTTAACTGTTTCCGTTCAAGAGATACAGGGCGATTTTGGAAAATGATACTTTTCGGACACCTCCTTTATCTCCGAAGTTATTAGAAATAATGCTGAGGTGAAAACTACGTCTGAATCAGAATTATGCGTAGAATCCAGTGGCGTACTCAATTTTTTTTTTTCGGGGTATGGTTTTGAAGATTCAACACAAACCTATATTTTTTTTAATGGAACACCCTATATATCATTCCTTCGTTGAATTCGTTATTTTTTTCCTTCAAAATGATGTATGATACTATGTAGGTAGGATGTTCAGAAATTTTGAAAAAACACTAAAACATCAAAGAATGATGATTTTTTGTTAATGGACAATGGATTTCCCATATAAAAAAAGGATCAATAATTGTTAACAATAATTCCTAGCGATGACAGCTAGATCAGATTGGTTTTTTTCTCTCCAATGCCTACTTGATAAAACAATACTTCCAAATGCATAGTAGCCGTAATAACAACAAGGATGTTTGTATCATCAATGACTTACTACTTTCAAAAATCAAAAGTAATAATCCTCTTATTGAAACTTAGGAAATTCATGGCTCATTTACAAAAAATCATCATTATTTGATGTTTTAGTGTTTTTTTAACGTTTCTGAACATCCTACCTACATAGTATCATACATCATTTTGAAGGGAAAAAAATAACGAATTCAACGAAGTAATGATATATAGGGTGTTCCATTAAAAAAAATATAGGTTTGTGTTGAATCTTCAAAACCATACCCCGAAAAAAAAAATTGGTTACGCCACTGGATTCTACGCAGAATTCTTATTCAGATGTAGTTTTCACCTCAGCATTATTTCTAATAACTTCGGAGATAAAGAAGGGGTGCGAAAAGTATCAATTTCCAAAATCGCCCTGTATCTCTTGAACGGAAACAGTTAAGCAAAATCTGATTAGACCAACTTGAGTTTCACGAAAAAGTAGGACAGGAACGTGAAAACCGCAAGGCCCTATCTCAAATAACAAGCGAGAAACCTGGCTGTCTCACCCAAAATGGGATGCACTGTACAGGGTGGGCAAATAAGCGAGATAAGCGGCTATATCTCAGGATCCACTCACGGTAGAGACTCGCGGTAAAAAATTTTAACACTAAGGTGTACAAGAGAACACACTGGAAATTGTTTTGAAGTTTATACCTCTACTGCTAGGGGGCGTAATAGCTACCGTCGAGTAGAAAAATGAATTTTACTCGAAAATGTTTCATATGAAGTGGGACGAAAAAATATCATCACTGTAATACTTGGAAAATTTTCTATCTTTTTGAATTGTCACTTTCGATTTTTCGACATCAAATAAGGGTAGGTGAAAGGGAGAAATCTGACTGATTGAAACGCCTGTAACTTCAGTTTGGCTCAACATTTTTGAGCAAATTAGATTTCGTCTGAAAGATAATATCTTGTTGATTGAGGACAAAATATACTCATGATAAATTTGTTTTTGCTGCTTTCGATAGGGGGCGCTAAGTCAGAAGTTCATTGTTTTGTTCATTTTACTCCGAAATTTCAAATGTAATGGTAGGATTTTTTTTAGCAGAAACAGAAATCCCATCTAATTTGTATGGAAAAACCAAAAGGTCGCAAAGCGATTTCGGCCATAACTCCAGAACGCCTGAAGCTATCACTTTGCGACCTTTTGGTTTTTTTGTACAAATTTAATGGGATTTCTGTCAACACCTTAAGACACAATTTAGTTTTTCGCAGTGCATTAGTTGAAGAATATTTTCTTTCGGCCATAACTTCAGAACGCCTGAAACATCATTTTGAGACCTGCAGGTTTTTTCATGCAAATTTGATGGAATTTCTTATTCTGTTAAGAAAATCCTATCATTACATTTGAAATTTCGGAGTAAAATGAACAAAACAATGAACTTGTGACTTAGCGCCCCCTATCGAAAGCAGCAAAAACAAATTTATCATGAGTATATTTTGTCCTCAATCAACAAGACATTATCTTTCAGACGAGATCTAATTTGCTCAAAAATGTTGAGCCAAACTGAAGTAACAGGCATTCCAATCAGTCAGATTTCTCCCTTTCACCTACCCTTATTTGATGTCGTAAAATCGAAAGTGACAATTCAAAAAGACAGAGAATTTTCTAAGGATTATAGTGATGATATTTATTCTTCAACTTCATATGAAACATTTTCGAGTAAAATTCATTTTTCTACTCGACGGAAGCTATTACGCCCCCTAGCGGTAGAGGTATGAACTTCAAAATAATTTCCAGTGTGTTCTCTTGTACACTTTAGTGGTAAAAATTTTTACCACAAGTCTCTACAGTGAGTGGATCCTGTGATATAGCCGCTTACCTCGCTTATTTGCCCACCCTGTACATACATTTGCCCTGAAAAGGCGAAGATTACCAGTTTATCAAATCTTTATTACCATTAATTTTCGCAACAGATTAGGTAAATATGTACCAAAAACTTACAATTACAGTGAACTCTCGTTAACTGGAACCTTGTTAACTTGAAATCCTCGATAACTCGAATTATTTTCAATCCCCTTGAAAAATCCTGTCTAAGCCAAAACAATTTCCATGCATAACTGGAAGTGATTTTACTGATATATTTTACCATTTCTACCCTTATAAGTCGAAGACACATAAAAATTTACTCTTGAACTCGAAATCAGTAGTTAATTCCAAACCTCACAAGTCGAAATGTGTCGGTGAATCGAGCGAGTGTATTTGATGATACAATATTTGCATTGTGAGGTTTCATAGAGTTTAGTTTTGTTTATTTTTCAGTTTTGTAAATGCTGTAAGAAACACATTTTTTGTTCAATGTTTTTCATCCTGACTCCTAAGTCTCGGAGAGATCACTCAGAAGATTGTAATTTTTACGAAAAACTTATTCAGAGTTTTCACTCTCAATTGCTGAAACAAGCTCAAAAAATTTGAACAAAATGCCCCTGCGCATATAATTGCAATAATTTGTCAGGACTTGTTAGGTTCTACTATTTCTAACTATTTGAACACTTTTCTTACATTTCTTAAGAGATTGTATATTTTTTGTGTTTATAGGCACTGTCTAAACTCTCATCACTTTGTTATATTAATAATTGACGTAGGCCACTTTTTTTTCAACAAATTATATGGATCTAAAGGTTTAAACTAAAAATCATATCTTGAAAATCGTTCCAGATAATTTTCCAATTTTTTTTATTGATTTCCTGAAAACTTTTCAAGTTAAATTTATGGCTCACTCTTCAGGTGATCCATTTAAAAAATGTCAATAATTCAAATGGCATGCCCTGAAATTTTTGCCTTTGGATAGCCTAGTCTTCATTTTTTGTTGAGACATATTGTGCCTAAAATGAATAGTTTTCAAAATGCTTAGCATTTCATGCTTTTGCAGAGGGATAAAATTACTCAACATAAAATAACAGAAACATAGTTTGAATTCTCTTAAGGAGTTCTAAATGACTGTATATTTTCAGCTGAAAAAGTCTCATCAATATTTATCGCTCATATGATCGGCTCAAATGTCTGCAAACTGTTTTCAAATCGAAATGCTCCTCATTTCAATCATATTGAAATTATTAAAAAAAGTTCGCAGACATCGGAGCAGATTATGTGATCGATAAGTATTGATGAGACTTTTTCAGCTGAAAATGTGCAGTCATTTCGAACTCATCCTTAAGAGAATTCATACTATGTTCCCGATTTTTCATTTTGTCCAAATTAATGTTTCCAAATATTTTCATGATTTCTTTGATTTGCCTTATCTTTAATTGGTATTAATAGTAGGCAGAGCGCCCATGCTTGTAGGTCTTCTTTTTTTTAAATTATCGGAGGAATCTGTAATTTTCGTTAGTACCTCCAACTTAGGAACACCCTGTATTAAATGAGATTTGGATGACTCAATACATAGTTTGCTTCACATTGATCAATTCCCAGTAATTTACCTACTCAGTATTTTCCAATTAGATTGTCTTCTTAAGAATTTCAGTGGAGCCATCTATACCTATTTATATTTTTTTCTAGGTATGTGAAATATTATGCACAATTCCTTAAAGAGAAATTGACTTATATTCAGAGGTGTCTGTTCATAAAGAAAATCCATTTGAAGCCGGCACCCAAGTTTTCCGAACCTGTGTTGGTAACAGTAAAACAAAAGACAATATTAGAGACTCCTAGGAATACTAAAATAAGCTCTAAAGAAGCACGAGGTGACTGTAAAAAAAATGATGAACCCAGTGACGTTGGAGAATGTTCGAGGGTAAATAATATTTCTTTATTTCCACTGGTATATCTGTTTACTTAATAATTGTAATTAAAATAAAACGAATTAATTTCCACTATAGCTCTTGTTTTCTAAATGAAGAATTTCAAAGTTATTATTGAAGGTATGGTCCCATTCTTTTAAGTGATTCGCGTAGGTTGAAAACGAACTATCAGATGTATAACTCTTTTGGTGTTCCTTTATCCTTTTATTGAACGATCTTCCTGTTTGTCCAATATAAACCATAGGGCAATCATTGCAGGTTAACTTGTAGACACCGGATTTATTTTCTTTATCTGTTTTGTCTTTATTGTTTTTAATGAACATCTCTAACTTCAAAACAAGTAACAACTTAGAGATGTTCATTAAAAACAATAAAGACAAAACAGATAAAGAAAATAAATCCGGTGTCTACAAGTTAACCTGTAATGATTGCCCTATGGTTTATATTGGACAAACAGGAAGATCTTTCAATAAAAGGATAAAGGAACACCAAAAGAGTTATACATCTGATAGTTCGTTTTCAACCTACGCGAATCACTTAAAAGAATGGGACCATACCTTCAATAATAACTTTGAAATTCTTCATTTAGAAAACAAGAGCTTAAGACTAACACTCTTAGAATCCCTAGAAATAAACAGGTATAATACCCAAAATATTCTGTTGAATGAACAAACGGATGTAAACTTATCCCCTTTATTGAATTTCTTCCGATAGTTTGGAAATCCCAGGCGGTAAATTGTCTAATATAACTTTGTAATTTATGTTACCCTTTCGAATATTTTTGTGCCAATTTTGTTCCTATATAGGATTCCGAAAACCTTTGTACTCTTATCAGTTCAGAAATGTAGCCTGATGAAGCCACAGTGTGGCGAAACAATTGTTGCTAACAATTAAGTAATATAGTGGAAATTAATTCGTTTTATTTTATTTATAATGAATTTCCGCCAAGTAAGGACCGAATCCATTAAATAATAATTGTAATATAACATGAGAGCCCTGTAGGCAGTGAGTCATGCTCAGACAAGCCATAATGGGCCATCATTGGTTGTTGCCGAATTCATGTTCACATTGTGTCTCCTCACATAAATATTTTGACAGAAAGGCGACAGAATTATTTATTTATTTATTTATTTAATGTCAACAGACCAATGATTATATCAAAGATCCTTTTTACAAAATTATACAAAAAAAAAATTACAGTACAAACAAATTTGATAACACAAATACAGCAATATGAAATGAAAAACAGTTTCATGCAAATATAGGAACACACAAATTTAGCATCAGAAAAATGGATTTTCATTAGAAATAATGCTTAACAATCGACCTTAGCTCTTTTTAAACATTCTCAAATTATTAGTATGTAGCGCAGCTGTGGGAACAACAATTTTGTTCCACTTTCTCCCTAACCTAAAAATGGCTGAGCCATAAATATAATTTCTATGAGTTCCAAGCTCAATACGCTGTCTTGCACATCTATTATGAAGATTGAGGGTTTTCCAATGAGAGGTTTAATTTTGAAAAGCCTGCTATCTAAGCAGCTGTAATCTTTTGACATTTGACAACTAAAAACTACGTCATTACTAAAAATGGGACCATACACGATTCAACAACGCATTGAAATTGTTAAAATTCAATACAAAAATGGTGAAAATTTTGCAGTCGCAGTTCGCAAAACTGAAGCAAGAACAACTGAGAAAATTGCTTCTGTAATCCGTACTTTTGACGAAAACCCAAGTTTGTCGATCTTGGAAATTGGGAATTCCACAAACCACAGTATTTTGTAGAGTTGTAAAGTTCAGTTAACATGAGAACTCAAGAAGGTAGATCACCAGCTACGTCTTATCTTTGCTGATTAGTTCCTTGAAATGCATCAAAGTAGTCCGGATATTTCATAAAAAAAATCATAAAAAACTTTCCAATCTAAGAATTCCTTTACAGAATATGGTTCACAGCTTATAATCTGCTTGCAGACTTCCTTTTTGAAAGACCTAAAGTTACCAAGTTCTTTAATTCTTTCTGGTAGAGATTCAAAAAGTCTTATTGCCATATAGAACATATTTCTTTCTTCAAAATAAAGGGTGTTTTTTTTAGAGCTATAGAACTTTAAATTGCAATAAAACAACGATGGATCATTCGATTGACATGAATTTTATTTCTCCGCAAGATAATCTTGTGGCATTACATTTTAAATATGATTTCTGGCATATGACCGCCACGGCTGGCTCTGATGTAGTCCAATCTGGAAGTCCAATTTTCGATTACTTTTTCCAACATTTGTGGCCATATATCGGCAATAACACGGCGAATGTTGTCCTCCAAATGGTCAAGTGTTTGTGGCTTATCCGCATAGACCAATGACTTTACATAGCTCCACAGAAAGTAGTCTAGCGGTGTTAAATTACAAGATCTTGGAGGCCAATTCACAGGTCCAAAACGTGAAATTAGGCGGTCACTAAACGTGTCTTTCAATAAATCGATTGTGGCACGAGCTGTGTGACATGTTGCGCCGTTTTGTTGGAACCACAGCTCCTGGACATCATGGTTGTTCAATTCAGGAATGAAAAAGTTAGTAATCATGGCTCTATACCGATCACCATTGACTGTTACGTTCTGGCCATCATCGTTTTTGAAGAAGAACGGACTAATGATTCCACCAGCCCATAAAGCGCACCAAACAGTCAGTTTTTCTGGATGTAACGGTGTTTCGACATACACTTGAGGATTAGCTTCACTCCAAATGCGGCATTTTTGTTTGTTGACGTAGCCATTCAACCAGAAGTGCGCTTCATCGCTAAACAAAATAAAAATGGACGTAGTGCGCGATACGTATTCCGCACAGAACCATTATTTTCGAAATAGAATTGCACTATTTGCAAGCGTTGTTCAGGCGTGAGTCTATTCATGATGAATTGCCAAACCAAACTGAGAATAAATCACTTGACAGCTGTTAAATCGGTCGCCATCTTGAACAGCAATGCCAACTTAAAGTTATATACCTCAAAAAAAACACCCTATAGTTACTATACTTTAAGAAGAACGACTCTCTGAACCTCAGTCCATACATTGCTCTGATGCCCAACTTCTGAATCAAGAATACTGGTTCAGCCGACATGCTTTTACCCCGAAGGGAGATACATTAATTAATTTTACTCTGAAAACATGTAAAATAGACTGTTTTAAGCATGTTAAATTCCACCTTTTTCCTTATTGCCAGCAGAGAGTAAACCACAGAGCTAAGACAACTACACAGTTTGTCGCAATGAAATCTCTACTTGAGCTGGTGGTCCACCATAACACCCAACACCTTACATACGTTTATAACCTCGATATCTTGATCCCTAAAACTGAAATTCGTTGATCTTCTGATTCAACAAGACGGTGCTGCGTGTCACACAAGCAACGAAACAATCGCAATCAAAGATAAGGTCTGTGCCAATGGTCAACAATAGATTCAAGACATTCATTGATTTCTCTTAAAAATACTCTTTTTTTTAAATCAAAACTTCTTATTGGAAAAACCTTCAAAACCAAAAAAATCTAGGTCCATTTTTTAAGACAATTAAGTCGATTGTTGCCTTGGCCTCCCAGAATAAAAAAGCATTAAAATTCAAATAAAACATTAATTTTAAATAGCTGGATGATTAACCACTTATTGGCTCTTTTCAGACTGAGGACAATTACGAAGGAAAATACCACGAAATGACTTTAGGATTCAAAAGCCGCACTTTCAACTTTCGTCCAAGTGATCCAGAAGTTTTACTAGATTTTAAAGTTCTTTCATCGTTCAATGGTGATGTGAGAATCGAGTTATTCTACAGATCGCCGGTCTTCACGAAAAAGAAGAGATTCGCTAGAATTTGGTTTAATACGTTCTTCGCCGCATTGAACGGGATCACCAAGGAAGACAACAACAAGAGAATACTAACATTCAAGAAGCACGAATTGGATATTGTCGGAAAAAAGGATAAAAATAACAGGCAATTATCCGAAGATTTCGAAGTGAGTTCTATTTGTTAAAGTTCTTTATCTACTCCTATTGAATTATAAACTCATTATTCAACTGCTTTTGAGCAATTAATAGTATCTATTAACAAACAGCGTGATTTATAATAACTCACTATAATAAATCGGAAAATATGGATCTGTGCTTCTATACTTCTCTGCTTCTATTCGATTGGCCGAAAGGGAACATTCCATTATTGTTATTGAGGGGAGGAATGTCCGAGGGAATGTCACTTATGACGTTTTCAAATTAAGTTGATATCTAATTATTGTGAATGTTTTGCTGAAAACTATTAATTCAGATAGTGAAGATGAAATATTATAAAGGTATACATTTCCAAAAGACAAACAGCTAATGTTACCATACAGAATTAATTGCCCGAAAAAATATAAAGAAGTTTGAAAGAATTTTCAAGATTGGTGTAGCAGTAAGATCATTAAGTAATCGTTTACAGGGAATATTTTTTGGTATATTTTAATGCATCTTTGTAGGCAATTATTTAGGTTTTTCAATAAATTTCTATGTCTGTACTCTGTACTGGATTCGAGCTAGCCGAAGCTAGTTTGATTGTGATTGGTAGCACTAAGTTTCCATCTCTCTTGTACGGGATCGTGCACATTTTGTTTATTTACCGTTCCTTCTGTCTTTATTCTAAGTCTGTATTTTTTTCTTAGTATTTATTGATATAGTCGTAGATAAAGTATAGTATTCAACTTGCGGTAATGGTCATAACTCACTTGATGAATTACAGCACTCGCCTGCGGCTCGTGCTGCAAACTTCATCTGCGTGAGTTATGACCTACATTACCGCTCGTTGAATAATATACTATTATCTACTCTTATTGAATTATATATTCATTATTCAACTGCTTTTGAGCAATTAATAGTATCTATTAACAAACATCGTGAGTTATAATAACTCACTACTATAACTCACTATAATAAATCGGAACATATGGATCTGTGCTTCTATCCGATTGGCCGAAAGGGAACATTCCATTATTGTTATTGAGCGGAGGAATGTCCGAGGGAATGTCACTTTAATAATTTTGACGTTTTCAAATTTAGTTGATATCTAATTATTGTGAATGTTTTGCTGAAAACGATTAATTCAGATAGTGAAGATGAAATATTATATAGGTATGAATTTCCAAAAGACAAACAGCTGATGTTACCCGAAAAAAATATAAAGAAGTTTGTAGCAGTAAAGTCATTAAGTCGTCGTTTACAGGGAATGTTTTTTGTTATATTTTAATGCATCTTTATAGGCAACTATTAAGGTTTTTCAATATAGTTCTATGTCTGTACCTCAGAGGAAAGAAAAGATAGAGGTGCCCTTAGAAGTAAATAGCGTTGTATTGTAATCAATTGCAACAGCATGATGATAAAGTGAGATAGGACAACAACAAACCTGCAAAATTGACAACTAGAGGGGCGGTAAACATTTCAGTGGCGTAGTCAATGGTTCTCTTACTGCCTCTTATTAAGTTTTCGGTGCTGAAATGTTTGGAACAAACATATGCATATTTCGGCAAATTGTTCATTTGCAATATTAATACGTGGCACAATATTTTGCTAAATTCTCTATTTGAAGGAAACCTACAAATGTTAGCATTGAATTAAGTTTTCGATATCTCACAAATACTACGCCATAGACGAGATATATTTTACGCCTATGGACTCAAAACGTGAACTAACCTATGATAGGTTAGGTTTTCATTTCCGATGTTTTACACACTATACATGTTTTTCGAGTATTTACCATGATTAAAATTAACAATATGTAACTTAAAATTCACAAACTTGTATGAAATAACGCCGATTACAAACGTGAAATTAAAATGAACAGTTAACCCTTAACTCACCTCTAGTTGACACGTGCAATAACAACAACAGAACCGTGTTGCCAAATCCTCAGAATATTCGCAAAACATCTATGCCACAGAACGGAGAAAAGATTACTTCTTCCTCAGAATGGCAACGCAGTACATTATAAGTGTTTGTAAACAACAATGTTATAGCGATGTCAACAAATGCTATAAGGCACCTCTATCTTTTCTTTCCTCTGAGGTCTGTACTCTGTACTGGATTCGAGCTAGCCGAAGCTAGTTCGATTGTGATTGGTGACACTAAGTTTCCATCTCTCTTGTAGTCGGGATCGAGCACATATGTTCATTTCCCGTTCCTTCTGTCTATATTCTAAGTCTGTATTTTTTTCTTAGTATTTATTGATATAGCCGTAGATAAAGTATAGTATTCAACTTGCGGTAATGGTCATAACTCACTTGATGAATTACAGCACTCGCCTGCGGCTCGTGCTGCAAACTTCATCTGCGTGAGTTATGACCTACATTACCGCTCGTTGAATAATATACTATCCTTGTATGCTCAATAATTTTTTTTTTTTTTCAGTTGACAGTAGAAATAAAATTACCGTCTCACGACGAAGAGACCAGAGATTCGTTGGACGGTTCGATAAGAGACTCCCAAACTCCTCTATACGAAGATAGCTCCGGAGCGGAAGATGATTCTGATGATGATAATGATTGGGAATCCGGTAAGTCTCGATTACCTTTGTCAACGTATGAAGATTCGGAAGTACTTCTTAAAGATGAAAAATCAAAAAGCAATAGACAATCCAATTCATCAACAGAAGAGAAAATTTTTCCTAAAAGTAAAAAACAGATTGGTAGTCCTGTTAGTTCGAGTATATCGTTCATTAGTTCTAATGTTTCATGTAGCTCTTGTGAAAATTCCATAAAAAGTTTGAAGTCCAACCAGAAATCCTGTATTAGAAAGACCTTTAAGGAAGGGACTGATGAGATCGCGAAACATAGTCCTAGTATTACGTCGAGTAGTTCAGATGTAGCGAACAATATGTCTACGAAGACGGCTATATATGTTGGGAAAAAAAGAGAGCAAGCACAAAATATAAATTATTCTAGCTATTTAGAATTAAGTATACCCTCTAAGTCAAAAGTTATTCGTAGTAAATCAGCAACAAATGTTTTTAGCATCTCAGAGTCCCTTTCTGTCGTAAACATTGAAGGAATCAACAAATCAAGAAGTGGAACACTTATTGCGACTAGAGAAATTATTGATCTCCCATTGGCTGTATCGGATGTAGGTCCTAGTAGCTCAACTATAGATATTGCTAGCAGTACTGCAGATGCCAAAGTAACAAATATAAAAGGAAGTGCAGGCTTTTTTAAATCTTTCACAAAAAAGTTCTCTAATAGAAAATAAACAGGAAAAAAAAGCGAGGAATTTTGTGTGATACTTTTTTTATATGTGTTATCTGGATGGAGTACATTTCGGAAATAAATTTGAAACAAATCAAATACTCAGTTTATAAGATTTATTGATGTAAATCACTTTTGTCAAAATAGAAAAATATGTGATAAAACTCATGTTCCTTCTGCACAATTATTTTGTTAGAAGATTTCTCAGAAATTTTAAAGTAATTTATTTGTTTTTTTTTTTAGATTTATACACGTCAGTAGTTTTTCTAGCATATTTCATGATCTACAATTACTTCAAGTTCCTTTATCTTATGTTGTTTTGATTATTTGCTATTTTCCCAGGAATAGTTCCGAAAACAAAAAATCTTTCAATAAATTGAGAATTTTATCTGCGTGAAGAAGTGTACCTGCATTTAAAATATTTTTAAAACTAGAAATAAGTTGAGATGGAAAAAAAGACTAGGTGGAAAGTTCCACCCAATTGATTTCAATGAAATGAATAGACTGCCTTATATTGAGAAGAAGATTCTGAAAAGTATTATTTTATCAGAATCACTTATTTTTCATGTGCACAATGAAGTAATAGCTCCATAAACATGTATTTTTAGAAATGAAGTGTTCAAGTTAAACTTGTTATGAAATGTAATGATTGAGTACAAAATTTGTTAATGATTATTTTGGAATCTCTGTAATAAAGTTTCTATTCAGCAAGCAACTCATTTTTTTCCAAATTCCCCGTTGAGAATAAAGTTCAATTAGATTTATGCTGTCATAATAATACCAGAAGTCCTTTGTAATTAATTATCGATACACACAAAACATCGTATATTGAAAAATACTAAAATGTCTAACATTTTGTCAAGAAAATATGTACACCAACAAAATTAGAGAAACAGACAAAATCTCGACAAAAGTCGTAGTTCATTTTCTCTTGACCCTTTGACCTATTAAGCTATTATTCAAAACATCCTGTGAAATGAATCGTTGACAGGTGAGAATGTTTACTGACACTCGGATATAACCTTATCTTTTCTGACATCTCTTCTTTTTAGTAATTGCGATATCTTAATTTCGAGAGAAATTACAGAACTTTGTACACTTTCAAGATTTCAGTACACTGAAAAAATATTATTTATTGTATCAAAGAATGACAATTATCGAATTGATTTCATTGATAAAATGAACTTCTCATCAATATAATGAAATTTCATTCCTTAATTTATACTTTGTTGATTAATGTATACCTATATTCATGGATTTTATAAATCTCTGTTCATCAATATAACGATTCTGAAATTGATGTGGAGTGTTCATTGTTTCAATGAAATATTCATTGGGTAGAAGAACTTTGTTCATTAGATGTATAAAGTCGTACATTAACTACTTTGGACAACTTCAATAAAATTAAATTAATATTAAGTACAACCAATTGAATAATGAGCCGAACATTTTAATAATGAACATTTCACTTATTTTCTGGAAGTTCATTGATTAAATGAAAACAATTCATCAATATGATGAACGGCTTTTTATTGAATTAAAGTCTATTCATTGGTGGATGACGTAATTCATCAATACAATGATTGACTTCATGGAATTTATGTACAGGGTGGGGAAATAAGCGAGGTAAGCGGCTATATCTTAGGATCCACTCATCGTAGAGATTTGCGGTAAAAAATGTTACCACTAAAGTATACAAGAAAACACACTGGAAATTGTTTAGAAGTTCATACATCTACCGCTAGGGGGCGTAATTGCTATCGTGGAGTAGAAAAATGCATTTTACTCGAAAATGTTTTATATCAAGTTGAAAAACAAAATATCGTCACTGTCATCCTTGAAAAATTCTCCATCTTTTTGAATTCTCACTTTCGATTTTACGACATTAAATGAGGGTAGGTGAAAGGGAGAAATCTGACTGATTGAAATGCCTGTTACTTCAGTTTGGCTCAACATTTTTGAGCAAATTGGATCTCGTCTGAAAGATAATATCTTGTTGATTGAGGACAAAATATACTCATGAAAAATTTGTTTTTGCTGCTCTCGATATGGGGCGCTTAGTCAGCAGTTCATTGTTTTGTTCATTTTACTCCGAAATTTCAAATGTAATGATAGCATTTTCTTAACAGAAACAGAAGTTCCATCAAATTTGCATGAAAAAACCTGAGGGTCGCAAAGCGATAGTTTCAGGCGTTCTGAAGTTATGACCGAAAGAAGATATTCTTCAACTGATGCTCTGAAAAACCAAATTGTGTCTTTAGGTGCTGACAGAAACAGAAATCCCATCAAATTTGTATAAAAAAACCAAAAGGTCGCAAAGTGATAGCTTCAGGCGTTCTGGAGTTATGGCCGAAAAAATATATTCTTCAACTGATGCACTGAAAAACTAAATTGTGTCTTCTTTCGGCCATAACTCCAGAACGCCTGAAACTATCGCTTTGCGACCTGCAGGTTTTTCCATGCAAATTTGATGGAATTTCTTATTCTGTTAAGAAAATCCTATCATTACATTTGAAATTTCGGAGTAAAATGAACAAAACAATGAACTTCTGACTTAGCGCCCCCTATCGAGAGCAGCAAAAACAAATTTATCATGAGTATATTTTGTCCTCAATCAACAAGATATTATCTTTCAGATGAGATCTAATTTGCTCAAAAATTTTGAGCCAAACTGAACTTACAGGCATTTCAGTCAGAAAGATTTCTTCCTTTCACCTACCCTTATTTGATGTCGTAAAATCGAAAGTGACAATTCAAAAAGATAGAGAATTTTCCAAGGATTACAGTGATGATATTTTTTCGTCCCACTTCATATGAAACATTTTCGTGTAGAATTCATTTTTCTACTCTATGATAGCTATTACGCCCGATGGCGGTAGGATATGAACTTCAAAACAATTTCCAGTGTGTTTTCTTGTACAGGGTGGGCAAATTTCGATGTTTTAGCACTACAACTTTTGAACCAGAGGAGATAGACAAAATCTGATACCCACTTCTCGATCTCTTTTTCTGAGAAACTAACAAGGGTAGTATTCATTTTTGGCCACCTTCTTTTGTTTTCGAGTTATAAGCGAAAATTGGAAAAATGGCGATATCGAAAAACATTTATATCTCCGCTAATACTGATGATAGAGCTCTGAAATTAAAACATTATACAGGCACTTTTTTACGTAGAATCCAGTGGCGTGCTCGTATTTTCAAAAGGGTTTTTAATTACGAAGCTATGACCCAAAGTTATGTTTTTTTAAATGAGAACACTAGATTTTTGTGCCATTTTCTGAAAGCTTAATTTTTCCTGATTTCAAAAATATATAACATCGTATGATTCGTATCAAAATGAATAACAGAAAATGGTCAAAAACCTTTTTTTCCTTAAGAGTCTCAATATTTCTATGGTTTCAACTGTTGATGAGCCTTCCTATAACAAGAGCAGTGTCCTTCCGTCAATCTGATTATTTCTATGCTTTTCACTTATTTCTACAAAATTCGAATCTATATTTATTTTATACAAATAGTTTCGAAAAGATAAACGAACTTGGAAAAAGGTTCCTAGGTAGCTTGAACACAGTTTCAAATATTCATCTATTGAAATATCGAGAAGAGGTGTCGACTGTGCATTGTGCAATTGTTGTCATTATTAGGTAAAATATTATTTCTTGTTTGTCCCTTCGTAATTAAAATGTTGAGTTCAATCATATATGCATTGTTTCATATGCTGTTTAAAATGGATTGGTACTTGTGCGTATTGATTCTGGAGACCTATGTAAATAATCTCCTGATACATGCATCTCATTACAACTCTTTCGATTGAAAAATTCGATCTTGTGGTTTCTCCGTTATTTCCAAATCAATTTTTAGATAAAAAATTTATAAAACATATCTAGATTCGAATTTTGTAGAAATAAGTGAAAAGCATGGAAATAATCAGATTGACGGAAGGACACTGCTCTTGTTATAGAAAGCTCAATTTTTCTGTGTTCATCAACAGTTGAAACCATAGAAATATTGAGACTCTTAGATGAAAAGAGGTTTTTGGCCATTTTCTATTATTTATATTGATCCGAATCATACGATGTTATATATTTTTGAAATCAGGAAAAATTAAGCTTTCAGAAAATGGCACAAAAATCTAGTGTTCCCATTTAAAAAAACATAACTTTGGGTCATAGCTTCGTAATTAAAAACCCTTTTGAAAATACGAGCACGCCACTGGATTCTACGTAAAAAAGTGCCTGTATAATGTTTTAATTTCAGAGCTCTATCATCAGTATTAGCGGAGATATAACTGTTTTTCGATTTCGCCATTTTTTCAATTTTCGCTTATAACTCGAAAACAAAAGAAGGTGGCCAAAAACGAAAACTACCCCTTTCAGTTTCTCAGAAAAAGAGATCGAGAAGTGGGTATCAAATTTGTCTATCTCCTCTGGTTCAAAAGTTGTAGTGCTAAAACATCAAAATTTGCCCACCCTGTACACTTTAGTGGTAAAATTTTTTACCGCAAGTATCTACGATGAGTGGATCCTTACAGTGACTATATTATATTGGTAATAAAGTCACTGTATGGATCCTGAGATATAGCCGCTTACCTGGCTTATTTGCTCACCCTGTACACTTTTGGTTCAGTGTAACAATTTAAATTAACTTTGATAGCTTCACGATTCAACATATTAATTTCTTGTTCAACAATGATAAAAGTGATCGAAAAAGATGAGGCAACATTTGAGTGTTCATAAATATTCTCTATGTTTCACTCCACAGGGTGTTCTAAATTAGAGCTTACTTTTCACTCTTTTCTTTCACCCCCTTATATAAAAATAAAAGAAAGGAAGTGAGGAAGTCTTCTGAAAAGTCTTGTTCCCCAGGAGTCAAGCTATAATTGAAAGAATAATTGTTAAAATCGTCCAAAGGATTCAAGAGAAAATGAACTATCTACAAACTTTGTTGCGATTTTGTCTGTTCTCCTAATTTTTCCGGTGTGTTTATATTCTTCATATTTGAAATAAACCAAAACACTTTAATTGAAGTAGTAGTTCACAATCAAATTTACAAATGTATATCTTAAGGATGATAGGGATTGTCTATAAGTGCTTGCTTATGTAAACTTAGTATAACAGATTCTTTGTGATCGGTAACACTTATTCAAGAGTATCTCATGACCGATTTTGGATTTAACAACATTTTCGACCAAACCTGAATCAGTCTGATAAACTTGCTTATTAGTTTATCGTTCAAAAAGAAGATCCTCACTTCATGCAAATCATTTCTTCTGGGTGTTACAACCTTTCTATCACACGGTACAATATTGCACAAGTATTTAAATTCTAACAAATAAAAATTTCTAGCGAGCTTAAATGAACTCAATCAAGTTTATAATATGATATTGTAATAATTTTTGAAGGTATAGTAATTATTTCATAAATAAGCTTTTTTTTTATGTATTTATAGTTGGAATTGAAGTTCCATTTTTCAAAGAAACCTCATTAACAAGAGGAACGGTCAAAAAACATGTAATAATTCAAAACACTACATTATTTAGACTTCAATACCTAAAAAAACGATGAATGTAATATAGTAACTGACAAAGAAACTGCAACACCCAGAAGGAGTTGTTTAAATTTTAAATTTTTTTTTGTAAAACATAGTTTAGCAAGGAGTAAATGATGAAATTTAGAGAGAAAAAAACGAAGTGTTTATAATTTTTTTTTTTTTAATTTGTTATGTTATTAATGTGTTTGTCCACTGCGATTATCTATACACTCCCAACACGTCTTGGCATTGATGCAATAAGATGATCTATTTCTTCTTGAGGAATACTAACCCAAGCTACCTGTACTTCATGTCTCAGAGCCGCCAAATTCCTTGGGGGCTGGGGTAAATTTCCAAGCCACATGTTCTATGGGCGAAAGATCGGGGGATCTGAGCGGCCATGGCAAAAGATTCACATGGGTCGCTTCTAAAAAGTTTAAACTAACTCTGGCAACATGAGGTCGAGCATTATCTTGCTGAAATATTGGATTCTCGAGCCGGTTAAGGCAAGGGAGAACATATGGCTTCACTATTTCTTGAAGGTAACGCAGCGCTGTAATGTTACCTCGAATAAAGACTAAAGATGACCTACTTGCATGTGCAATAGCACCCCATACCATAACGCCCACTGTTCGGTACATGACGCTCGACATCAAACTGAGGTTCATGTCTTTCTCCCCATTCGGACAGTTACAGGAATCCCTTGTTCTCCTAACCACGCATCAGCCAAAAATCGAGTTGTCGCAAATCGGTCTCTAATGGCCATAAGTCTTAGACGTCGATCTTGAACTTTTTTTGGGCATTATCAAACCACGCTTGACAACATCTCATAACAGTAGTTGGATTTCTATTCGTACGGTTAACGATAACCAATAAGATAAGACCAATAATTCGACCTCTTTCAAATTCACTTAGCTGTCGAAAAATTTCGCGTACACGTGCTCTAGGCATTTTAACAACAACTAAACATAAACTTTGGATCTCTCCGAACAGCTGGTTCGTTGTAAAATTAAAAAAACTTGCAAAAAACAATTACAATATTTAAGTAACAAAAATTGTTTACATGAAAAAACCTTCACGATTTTTTTCTCGGAATTTAATCATTTATTCTTTGCTATACTATCTATGTTTCACCAAGAAAAATTTTAAATTTAAAGAGCTCCTTCTGGGTGTTGCAGTTTCTTTTTCAGTTAGTATGATATTAGAGATATAAGTAAAATCCTGTATTTTGTAAAGACAAATGCAGATTGACCACGTAAAATGTGTGAGTGGAACAGATATAATATAGGAATTGACCTTTATAAAGAAATAACTTCTTTGATTCCGAAAATTTATTGATTAATATAATAAGAAATATTGAGAGTGAACTCGAAGAAACAATAGAAAAAAAATTGTCCAGGAATAATAGCTCCACAATACAAAAAATAGGTAAGGCAAGGAGAAAGAGAAAAATGTAAGACTTGAAATTTCTGTGGAAAAAAGCTTACAAACTGAAGTGGAATTTGAATATAGCAGCTTATTTCAACTATACCTATCATACTGAATCATCAGCTGTATTACTATTGATCCTTTTAAATAGGAAAACAGTCATGATTTTTTGAGAGCTCGTTCATTCGTACGCCATACCTATATAAAGGGTTTGCCAGTAGGTTTCATTTTGATGTTAAAAATTCGAGTATATCAATGTTTATTTCATTGTAAAACGGAGGGTATGCCATTAACGATGAAAAAAGATATCAGCCAAATGGCCGCCACAACTACGGTTGCAGCACCATATCCTTTACATGACATTTTCCATTACCAATTCGCACATTTGCGGCTGTATATCCTCGATAAATTCACGAATTTCATCATTAAGATCATGAATCGATTGGCATAGACCTTATCTTTCACGTGACCCCAAAGAAAAAAGTCCAAATTTGTTAAATCACAAGATTCCGGTGGCAAATTGTGATCACCTTTCGGAGAAATAACAAGGACAGGAAAGTTTTCTTGCAAAATTGCTATTGTTTCGTTGCTTGTGCGGCACGTAGCGCCGTCTTGTTGAAAATAAACGTTGTCCTCATCAATATCTTTCCATTTCGGGCATTAATCATGGCCTCCCTCGAGGAATCGACAAACATAGGATTTCGTCAATGGTACGGGCTACAGTAGAAATATTCTCAGTTGTTCTTGAGCGAAACACACGGTTTCGATTCTTCACATAACTAACTTGTCCCAACAGTAAAAATTATTCCAATAGTTTCACTATAGCCGACAGAGAAGGTGCTTCACGACGACCCAAAAAAGTGCTTGAAATTGTTGAAATTCACTGGTAGTTTCAGAAAGCAAAACTCTCTGAAACTTCAAAATTTTCACCATTTTTGTAGTGAATTTCATTAATTTCAGTGTGTTTTGAATCGTGTGTATCGTTCCATTTTTAATAATGCCGTAGTTTTCACTTGTCAAATGTCAAAATATGACAGCTTACCAGATAGTGGGCTATTCAAAATGAAACCTGTTATTGGAGAACCTTTTATTTTCTGATATATGACACATCTGAAACTCTACTCAAATTTTTACCAGTAAACTATTTCACCGTACTTTGACAATACAAAGAACTAATAGTTTCAAATTATTTTCAAATTGTTGTATTTGACAATTTCAATTAGATACTTAGATGAAATATGAGTTCGAAACTATTGAAACCTAACTCTATAACTTATTCACATATTAAAACCACGTTAAAAAATAATGATTTCATAACGATATTTGTTGAAGATGAGTGGTGAAAAATTCCTATTTGAGCTTGTTATGAGCGATCGTTTGACAGAACGAGCGCTCAAAAAATAATCTTTGGTAATTAAATTCTAAAACTGAATTTAGTGATGACTGCAAAATTAACGTAGAAAAAGCAAATAACATTAATGAAAATTAAACTTTATCATGCGCCAAACAACTTGCTTGAGTTCATTTCAGCTCTGAGTAAACCTGCATGACACTAACCGCATAAGGTTTTAACAGATTTGGTGAAGCGATTACAAGATCCCGAAGGAGTTGGTTACAGAATGTTATCAGAATGCGAATTATCGCAACTATTGAGTAATGGTGATTACCAAGTGGGATAGATATGTGCCTGCTGCATGAATCTTTTCTAAGCATACAAGTATAAGTTTTGTAATATTTTGTACCTATCCATAAATATCCACACGTGTTGTGAAAAGAGCACTCCAGTGTGATAAGATGGCCATTTTAGACTATAAAGAAGATTTTCGTCTAATGAAACGGTCTCTCAATTTTGACCTTCAGTATTTATCCTCGAGTAGAGCATTGTAGAGTATCAACAGAGTTGAAAATTTCAGGGCTTTCTAAGCTATGTTCTAATCGATTTTTCACCTGAGCTTTCGAATATAACTGTAGTAAGCATCTTCATACACTGCGCAAAAAAATTAACGCACATTCTGAAAACCTCAATTTTAATGAAAGTTAACTCTACATTGACTTTATAACTTATTTTTTATGTTCTCTCGGGAAGGTTTTGAACGAAACAAGACACATTAAATGGAAGAAAAATTCAGGATTTCACCGAATCTTATGTGAAAGAAGAGAAATAAACAATTTTCAAAATACTGGAATGCTGATAAGTGATTTAATACTTGATATTTCCACCCCTAGCGTTAATTACAGCTCGGCAACGACGGTTAATACTCAAAATGAGTGATCTTAAAATGTTCTGATTTAATCCTTCCCAGATTTCTCTGAGTTGGATTCCTAAGTCATTAAGAGTAGCTGGATGATTTTCTGAACTTCTCAGCCTTCTATTGAGGTTGTCCCAAACCTGCTCAATCGGATTGAGATCTGGATTTCTTGCTGGCCATTCCATTCGAGAGACTTCAACCTCTTCAAGGTACTCCTGAACAATGCGCGCACGATGGGGTCTGGCATTATCGTCCATAAAAATGAAATTTTCACCAATGTATGGGGCAAATGGCACTACATGCTCTTCAAGAATGTTCCTTATATACCTATCAGCATTCATAGCTCCATTATCAACGACCACTAGGTCTGTGCGAGAAGTCAAAGATATTCCACCCCATACCATAATCGATCCTCCCCCGAAACCAGTAGTATTCAGGAAATTGCACTGAGCATATCTTTCATGTGGACGTCTGTATACAAGGGAACGTCGATCACAATGGTAGAGGCAGAATCTGTCTGAGTGCTAATTTGCACCCCATGAGTTCGCTCAAGCTGATTTTGAAGGAGGCGAGCGGTTGCAAACTGTTGTCTCAACGAAGAAACTCTCAAGTAACGTTCTTGAATGGCAGTTGTTACCCGTGGTCTACCCTGTCCTGGTCTTCGGACATTCATACCTGTCTCCCTGAATCGATGCAACATTCTGGACACTTGTATGGGAAACTCCAAACCTTTCTGCAATTCTTGTGTATGTCCACCCTTCTTCTCACAAAACTACCGCTTGGGCACATTCCTCTTGGGTCAAATTGCGTGTTTGGCGTTGCATAGCGATCGAGTGTAGAAAATCAAACGAAAGAAAAAGTATTGATCACTAGAATTGATCGAGAACAACTGATTTCAGAATGGAGCCAATACATTCAAAATCTGATAATCTCATCTTTTTTTATTCCTGCTGGGAAAAAAACATCTGTATTGAAGAAAAACGTTGAAAGTGGATAACATAAGCATGCATAATTCTGATAAAAATAATTATCATTGAGAACACCTTCAGTTGTAGAATAAATTTGAGGTTTCCATAATGTGCGTTAATTTTTTTGCGCAGTGTAAATGTTCAGATGCCGTTCTCATTTGCTTTCTTTTTTGTTGTGCAAGGTGTATATGAATAGTTGTGACAAAATTTAGGTGGTGATTCCTTGTCAAACAAATGTTCAGAAAAGATGAGGTAAAATCTGAGTGTTCACTGTTCATAAACATTATCTTCAGTCAATGATTCACTCCGCAGGGTGTTCTGAATAAAAGCTCACTTTCCGTTATTTTTGTTCACCATAATATATAACAAAAAACAAAGTAACTAAGGACGGCATCTGAACAGTTATGTTCCTGAGGAATCAAGGTACAATTCAAAAAAATAATTGCTAAAATGGCAATTCAAAAGGATTCAAGAGAAAATGAACTACAAACTTTCCCTAATTTTGGCGGTGTGTACCTATATATTGTACTTGAGCTAAACTATCTGGAAGTGATCGAGAACCAATAAATGCTATGTATGACCAACCTTTCAAGATGCTTACCGTAGTTGTAGGAGAATAATTGAAAAAGTAATTTGACCTCGGCTAAAAAACCCAGATATTATTTTAACTCTATTGATCAATCTTGCCATGAAAATCTTCAGCATTATATTGTAGAGTATTGTTCAGTGCCAATATTTGAACAATTCAATTTTTTATTTTTAATTGCACAAAAACTATGATGAATTCAGGTTTTATCCAAACAGTATTTTAATATTTCAATTTTATGACAAAAGATGATAATAATTATATATTTATCCTTTAACTATATGTGTAGAAGGATGTTCACTTTGAGCAATTTTATTCAATATATGAGAATCTTTTATCATTCTCTGATTTGAAAGACAGGTTACAAATGGGGGATGGGTGGTTGAAGAATTTCGTCAATGATATTTGATGAACGGATCACTTTTTTACTTTCTACATGTAAACTAGTAGAAAAATGGTAAACTATTATGTTAGTTTTAAAGTCTTCAAAAAACGTTCAACTTTGTACATCATGTAATAGCATGGTTTTCAATGAGAACTGTATTTCGCATAAATACAATTTTAGCGGATCATATTTCTTTGAATTAGATGTAAGTTTGGTTAATTATCATCATTTGATTCGAATAATTAACTCGCCTACATAAAATTTTCATTAATTTAGTTCTTCAACAAATTCAAACAACAAGGAAATTCATAACATAAATAATCAAATACATAACTGAAAGGGAAAGTAATTGCAACATAACAAAAAACAATTTACTCTCTGATGTAAGGTATATAAATCATTCTGAAACAAGTTATTTCATTTTGTCATCGATGACGTAGTATAATTACACAGCGACTGGTGATGATGAGACGTTAAATTTTTGTTACTTTTAACTAGTCGTTGAATGAATGGTTAATAATTGTAACGTTATTATCTACTCAACACCCATCCCTACTACATATGGAAGTAATTTCAAATCAATTTAACAATTTCTGGTTTTGTAAAAAGCTTTATTTTGAACTTCTTTGTCTTGAAACAAACCTTATGTTTTTATTGTTGATAAATTTAAGCATGCCATAGCTATTAGTATAACCGATATCCCTATAGTGTAGAATCTTAGCCTACTTTGGTTTCCATTGAAATAAAAATAATTACAGAATGTATCACTAAATAAAAGAACCAAATTTTTCAATTCATTCATGGCAAAAGTGATAATTTTACTGTAAATATTTTGAGCCTGTTATCTTATACTCTGACTTGGATTTTTTCCAATATTTGTATCCATAGGGGTATTAGAATGAGATACACGATTGTAGCATAGCTCTTTGATTTTGAAGATCTGAATAAATTATTATTCTTCATAAATTTACCTTTCTCGTTACTTAAAAACCAAAAGTTTGAACACGAACATAGGAAAACATCAACGATTAATTTATTTCAGGCGATTCGACATACCTATGAGGAATAGCAGACATTCATGACAACTGTGGAAATTAAATTTATTCTAATTCAAACAAACTAAACACTTGAGGGGTTTCTCAGAAATCTACGAGAATATTAATAAATAATCTGAGAATAAGATGCCACATCCTACCCATCTACAAAAATAAAGAATATATTAATTTTTTTTTTTTTCAAAAAACTCTTTGATTGCAAATTTAGTTGACACTGAACTGGTAAAAATACAAATTGGAAAAATCGATGGCATTTTTTTTACAGCCTTCTCAAAATCATTTTTTACTCCAACAAAAATTAATTAATATAAAGTAATAAATAAAATGAGTACTCAACTTTATTAATATTATTATTAATTACAACTTCATTAATAATTAGGTCAAGATCAACTTTCACAAAAAAAAATTCCATCCAGATTATTACGACTTGGAAATATTTAGTTCAGATAGTGATACAAGAAGAAAATAATGAAAATAAATTTGTATTTTGCATCCACATTTCTTCCATACTTGGATGGCATTTATCATCGTCCTCTACCACGACCTCTCTGAAAATTACCACGTCCTCTATTTCCTGAATTTCCTTTATTTTTAGCAGGTGGGCTTTTTGGCCTGAGCGCCTCAATTCTTTCTGTGCAACCAGTAGTTAGAGTTGTTGGTGTGAAGGAGGAACTGTATAATTCAACGTTGAAATTCGAATTGGTCAGATCAGGTCCAACGGTTATCCAACCAGGTCTTATGGTGCTGTCTCTGCCAAATAAATGGAGTCGTCTTCTACCTAAGGAGAATTGTTATTGAAAGGTAAATAGAAGTGGTGAAAACCTTAGGTCCAGTAATAAAGGGTGTTTTTTTTAGAGCTATAGAACTTTAAATTGCAATAAAACAACGATGGATTATTCGATTGACATGAATTTTATTTATCCGCAAGATAATCTTGTGGCATTACATTCTAAATATGATTTCTGGCATATGATCGCCACGGTTGGCTCGGATGTAGTCCAATCTGGACGTCCAATTTTCGATGACTTTTTCCAACATTTGTGGCCGTATATCGGCAATAACACGGTGAATGTTGTCTTCCAAATGGTCAAGGGTTTGTGGCTTATTCCGCATAGACCAATGACTTTACATAGCCCCCAGAAAGTAGTCTAGCGGTGTTAAATCACAAGATCTTGGAGGCCAATTTACAGGCCCAAAACGTGAAATTAGGCGGTCACCAAACGTGTCTTTCAATAAATCGATTGTGGCACGAGCTGTGTGACATGTTGTGCCGTCTTGTTGGAACCACAGCTCCTGGACATCATGGTTGTTCAATTCAGGAATGAAAAAGTTAGTAATCATGGCTCTATACCGATCACCATTGACTGTAACGTTCTGGCCATCATCGTTTTTGAAGAAGTACGGACCAATGATTCCACCAGCCCATAAAGCGCACCAAACAGTCAGTTTTTCTGGATGTAACAGTGTTTCGACATACACTTGAGGATTAGCTTCACTCCAAATGCGGCAGTTTTGTTTGTTGACGTAGCCATTCAACCAGAAGTGCGCTTCATCGCTATACAAAATAAAATGGACGTAGTGCGCGATACGTATTCCGCACAGAACCATTATTTTCGAAATAAAATTGCACTATTAGCAAGCGTTGTTCAGGCGTGAGTCTATTCATGATGAATTGCCAAACCAAACTGAGAATAAACCACTTGACAGCTGTTAAATCGGTCGCCATCTTGAACAGTAATGCCAACTTAAAGTTATATACCTCGAAAAAAAACACCCGTTACATTGCTATATAATTTTGTATCATCACTGAATTAATAATTCAAGAAAATTATTTATGTTGAAACCTTATGAGAGAGGTTAGAATAATTTTTTTGAATGGTACATTCTATTCAAATTTTTCATTATCGAAGTCTTGGGAACTTCTAACTTTGAGATGAAACGACATTATTCGAAAATGAATGAAAAGTACAGTATGTCCAAAGTCACTTGACTAGCACAGAAATATATTATATATTCAAAATTTGTCCTGTTTTCAAGTAATTTAGTAGGTGTCAGTCATTTATAATTCTGCCTGCATTTAACAACACATAAATCAAAGGAACAGATGTATTAGCATTTTCACACATTGGTCAAGTGAGTGGTTAGACTATACAGAGACATCAAATATTTGGTACACACATTAGTGTATGTTTTCATGTCCATTGCTTGATTGAAATTGGTTCTATATAAAAATTTAAATCACTTTCTAAAGATTTCACAACAAAAAAGGGCTTTACCCCTAAAAAAATATCTTCCTGTAGCTTGTTACAATCACTCAGCATATTTGGTGCTTTAAACCCTAAAACTCAACCTATATTCAAATTCTTAATATCTCAATAACTGATAGAGTTATAAAGAAAAAACTGAAAAAATCTTGAGACTTTAACGTTTGGTAACTGTAGTTTGGGGGCACATGTTTATGGAAAAAAAAGTCTTAATTTAACCTGAAAAATAGGCCCCTGAAATCTTAATAATGAATTTTGTAGAAACCCTGAAAAAGAAATGAATGGACTTGAAAAAAAATATGGAAAGGGAAATGATAAGTTAATGGAAAATTAATAATTAATCTTTTACTCAGTTTTTCGAAAATATTTGAACTGTGCTCAAGGTTGATATCGTTCATGAATGAATGTGAAATACTGAATCGCTATCAACATGCCTATTTATAATAATATATAATAATAATAATAAACTTTATTTTTCTGACCTTAAATCAGTACAGGTGTACTGGTACCAAGGCTTCAACTCATATAACATATCTAAATTAACAAATCACTTCTATCGAAAAAAAAACAAAAAAAGGTGAGATCTACACTAACCGGAATCTATCAATTCATCAAAGAAAAATTGAAGTCTGCAGATGACAAACTATTAGGTATGTTTTTTGATTGACCAAAAGAATATGACTACTTGGATAGAGGCTTCTTATTGAATAAAAATAATGGGAATATGTGGTGTTCAAGGAAATGACGGTGAGTAGTTTAGATCATATCTGTCTAATAGAACACAGTGTGTCAAAATAACGAATAGGGAAGGAGTCTTTGAAAAATCGGATAAATTTATAATTACACAGGGGTCTCTCAAGGAAGTATTGCGGGACCATTTCTGTTCTTAATTTGTATGATTTGTAGTATACTGGGTGATTTTTTCAAGTTGAATCACCCAAAAATCTAGAAAAAGAAAAATCTTACAGAAAAATGTTTTGAATGAAAGTTTAATGGTTTTGAGGGGGAAAACTACTTCTTTCATTTAATTCCCCCTTGTAGAGGATACTGGGATCAATTTTGAAGTTTAAATGGGAACCCCTATTTATTATTGGAGATTCGTGTTCTATGGCAAAAAATACAAAGAGTACAACTTTTCACAAATCATCACAGATGGGTCCTCAATCAAATTTGAATTTATCATCTAAACAACCTTAATGTATGCGTTCCATTAATCATTCACATCAAATTTTAATTGTAAATTGTCCAACTATTCGTTTAAACTTCAAACAATGGAAACGTTCTGCGCATAAAGATAAAAGCCTTGGCGGAGATTTCTACTAGATTCCAAATAATTTTATTTTGATTGATACATCGTTATCAATTAATGTGAAGTATTTTGAACCAACAAATTATGTCGCCATTTTAAAATGATCAAGGACAGTTGTATAGGGTGTCCCAAATTCGATGCTCACTGAAAGCATCTCGAGAATTATAAGACTCACAAAAAAAATTTTGAAGGAACCCCAAGCTCTTTTTCCGAAATAATGAGATATCAGAAAGCAGATCCTATTTATCTTGATTCGTTCTCAACTTACAAGGCGTTTTTGAAAAATGACTGTTTCAAATATTTCGCTATCAATTGGTTTCTGTTTGAGATATTCAAAAAATTCTTAAACTTTTTTTTTTAAGTAATTTTTATGGTTAATATGATAATGAAAATATAGAAATTAATTACTCTTTCAGAGATATAGAGCAAAGTTGGTGTTTCTTAAATGCTACACCCTTTTTTTTTTTCAACGTAGTTTTTTTGTCCGCATATTTGTCGAAAAGCAACCCATTATCGCTCCTTCAAAAATGTTATCCAATTCGAAGCACCAAGATTTTTAATTGATTCAACCTAAAAAAAAACCACCCGGAAAACATAATTGAAAATGGGAACATAACCATATTTCCGGACGATACAAATTTGGCTGTAGAAGCAGAAGATCAACAAAATCTTTCAATTGAAGCAACAAACATCCACACAAAGGCAAAAAATTTGTTTGAACGAAATAAGATTATTCTTAATGAGGATAAAACAAAAATGGTGGTTTTTAGTAAAAGTCGATGTAGAAAAAAAAAAAACTTGAATATATTAAATGGGACAAAAAGTACTTGAAAGTTAATTATTATACGAAGATTTTAGGCATTTTACTTGACAGCTTTCTTGACTGGAACACTGGAACAAACATAGATTTTGTTTCTGGTAAACTAAATAAGATTTGTTATGTAATTAGAATAACTGCAAAATACTTAAATGAATAAACATTAGGAAGGTTATACAGAGCCAATTTTGAATCTGTCATGCCATACAGAATGATAATTTGGGGAATGAGCACAACTTTGGGAAACATTTTTGGTATTCGAAAAAAAGATACTGAGAATCACATATAGGATGGATTTTGGACAGTCTTGCGAAGGACTTTTCAGAGAGAAGAGAATTTTTACAGTATATGGTAGAGTATATATGTAGAGTGTGAGATATTTCTACAAAGAAACAAGAGCAAATTTGGAAAAAACAAAAATTTAAACACCAGATACGAAACCAAATCCACTAACATACACTATGATTTAGTTTGACTAAACAAATCTGTCTTATACAGGGTTGAAGGTTCAAAGGAAAATGAGAGATTCCTTGGATAATTATAAGTAAAAAAGTCCTATGAAAATGAACCCGCAAACGCTTTGTTTTCCAGATACATGTTGTTTCTTGTAGTTCTACTTTTTTTGTGATGATTAACCAGTTTATGGAATCTTTATGAATCAGAGCTACACATTGGGTAAATAAGTAGCAAAACTTATTGTTAATTAATTCATCACAGCTTACTAACTGGATCTTTATAATAATTTGGAGTTTCCTGATTATTAGACAATTGTTTGAAATTTTTTTTTGCAAAATCGGTAGCAGATACGACAAAACTACAAGAAACCAAAAAGTGGATCAAAATTTTTTTTTACATTTTTCTGAACTACCAGTGACTCATAAAAAAAAAGTTCTGGAGGAAAGAAGCAGACACTGTTCCAGAAAAATAACACCCTGTAGATTTGCATTCAAAATTAGCATAATACATGATGAAAACTTCAAATTGGTATATCTATGCCAAATTTAAGTTAAATATCTTGGGAAAGGAAGGTGTTACGAGGTAAAAACTTGAAAAAAAAATCATACTTCAACACTCTGTATCCCGAAAACAAACTGTTTATATGACTTTTTTTCTTAAAATGTAATTTTCATTTGTACCTCAAATTTAGGAACAGCATATTCAATATGTTATGGAATACTCTTAAAACTGTTATTAGATTCAGAACAATCAGAACCGTTCAATGTGGATGACAAAATGTAATTTGCTTTCTGAAGAGTGCGAATGTTTTTTTATTTCTTTCATTGCTCTTTTTAGCTTTGTTTAATCATTTGAGGTTAATTTATAAATAAAGAAATATTATTATTTACCTAAACAGAAATGCTCGATTATGTGAAATATTTCTACTGGTTTTTCCAAAATCCCATATTCATTTTCTTCAGATATAATCAAATCAATATCCACGTTAGCATGTATAAAATCTCCATCTGTTGATCTCCTAACAGTCCCTTTTATTCCCATCAAACAATGTTCTTTCGTTCTCTGAAATACGGCCTTAGGTTCAATATTTTTCGAGTGTCCTGGATTTTTTATATTCGTTCTGATCCAACTAATATCTTCACACCTGAAAGAAGTTAGGTATTAAAAACACTGCAAAATTTAGATAACTGTTTATTATTTTCTCTGTATCGCAAAATATCTCAATCTGTACAAAAAGACCTTATAATCATAGACATAATAAATATGCTGTTTTTAAAAATTTGTATCTCCAAAACAATTAGAGCTAGGACTTCTCAATGTATTTAGTAGCAACTCTAATTTACAATTCAAGTATTGTACCTCTTGAAGTTTTCATGGAACATATTTTTTTGAATTCAACCCCTTGATTTTTAGCCTTTAAAATCCATGATTTGGGTTTTTGAACTGAGCTGATCAATGCATTATGAGATCGAATGTTGGAACAAAATTTAATATATGTAGCTGGTTTAGTTCCCGGAAAAGCTTTTGAAGATGGATCTGCTTTATACAATTTTGTGAATTCTACACATTTCAGAACGAAATCTCAATAAGATATTAATCATTAGGAAAATAATATCGACATAATATGATGTGAATTACTTCGAAATTAAAATTTCAAAAGTCATAAACATTCATCAAGGTGTTCATTAGTTTATTATTTATATTTGAACAAATTCTTCCCTGAAAATCAAAAATATTGACATTTGAATTATATATTGGACTTATAGTTGAAAACTTATTGTTACCTTCTAAATCCCCATTTTCTCAAACAAACTCTACCCATATCCAAGCCTTCAGAACTTCCACACCACAAAAAAACAAAACTTCTCTGGGCAGCAATTTCACCAATGTCGAGATTCATGATCTGATCCCATGTCCAAAATTGCATGTTAGTTGCACCCATTGATCTTTGATATTCTTCTAAGGGCGGTTCTATAAGAATCACATCAAATTTACTGTTCAAATTTTTCAAATCATACGTTGAAAGATCAGCCTTAAGATACATAGGCGGAGTTGCAGTTTGGGCAATCAATTCATCTTTGAGCTTAATTAGTTCACGTAATTTGGGATATTCTTCGAATCGATCAGCTAAACCTACATCTCTTATGAAATTTTGAGGTCTCTGTCCTGTATCGACAAAATGCTGGCAATAGTCATTATGTGGATTTGATGATTGAGTACCCTTAAATATTTTCAAGAATTATTATACGTTCCTTTTGCATGTATACTGAAATCTACCTTCAAAAATGTAGAAGAATCTCTATAAACTAATTCGTCGGGGGTATCCTTTTTGTAATCATATTTCACTTCTTCTTGGGAAGATGAAGCTCCAGGATTTTTTTTCTTAGTTGTACCAGTATCAGTTCCTAAAATTTCACGAAGTTCTTCTGCCCCTGAAACACCGAGCTAGGAAGAATTCTGTTTGAATGGTTTATTCTTTTATTGGAATAGGGTCAAATTAGTTCCACTTACAGTTTGTGCTAATAATTGTTTTCGTTTGCGCGATTTTTCACGTCTTTCTTTCAGAATATCTCCCATTGTTAACAAATAACAATTAGTTTCGTTTATTTCTAATTTCGTTTACTCATATATCGATGACAGTTGCAAATGTAAGGTTAGTTGTTTGAATGTACAGAATAGCATAAAACCTGTTTCGTGTCTTCTTTCCTTCCACTAAGTACATGATTTCTGTAAATCTAAATAGGATTTCACACTGCTTTGGTCTTTATTTGTATGAATTTTATAGTATTTGGATGGATTATTCCCAACTACGAACTATTGATTAGATTGAGATTTCATGTATAATAATATCAATAATATTACATAAGTGTTAATTTTTATTTTGTAGCTATTTTCAAGATACAAGGTGTTTTTTGTAGTCCTCCTTTTTTATGATTGTGATGCATATAAAAGTTTATCGAATCTTTATTCATCTTCTCTACAGATTGGGTAAATACATAAGTACCAAAACTTATTCATCACAGTTCACTGAACCTTATAATAATTTGAATTTTCCTGGGGATTACTGAAGAATTGTTTAAAAAAAAACAGATAAGAAACCATATGTAGTACTGGACCAAATTTTTTTTTACATTTTTCTAAAATACCAGTGGTTCACAAAAAAAGTTCTGATGGAAAGAAGCCGCCACTGTTCCAGAAAAAATATCACCCTGTAGATTTGTATTCAAAATTAGCATACCACATAATGAAAACTTTAAATTGGAATATCTATGCCAAATTTGAGTCGAATATCTTGTGAATGAAACACATTAAATAGAGCCGTATCTAGGTACTATTGCGCCTGTGGCAATATATTAGGCAGCGCCCCCCATTTTCTAAGATTTTTTTTCATCGATTATATTTTCTTATAGTATTTTTTTATATGTTTTCGTTGAAGTTTTGAAATAATACACAATATTATACAGGGTGTATATGAATGGCGCTGGAAAGGTAATTTTCAATTTGTGAAAAGTTTATAATTATTTCTTTTTGTCAAAATTATTTTATATTTGAGCTAATAAAAATCTCAATGAAAATATCGTTTTGACATGCGCCAATTGGAAATATTGGAGGCTGAAAATAATTCCAGCCTCCACAACTCAGGCGTATAATCTGTTGATATTTCCTTTTCTCAAAAACCGCGAATTTTAGCAGAAACCTTATTTGAGACCTTATTTCTTGAGAATGGATCAGTCTATCCAGAATTAATTTTTTTATTGTAAAATATGAATTAAGAAGAAGTTATTGCGAATAGAGTTTGAGGGGTGGTTTTTTCTACCCCTTGGAATCATAGAGGAGCACCACCAACAATTTTTTGGATGTCTTATCGCCCTCTTAAAATGTCAATTTTATTTCATTCTTGTGATTTTTTTGGTTTTCAAGAGAAAAATTAAAAACTTCTTTTCGGGCGCCGTCTTTAGGGATCTGTAACATAGCGGGAAGGGGCTGAAAAAAAGTTTAAAAGAAAGACCCCTTATTTTTTTTCGCGACCATTCATAAACACCATGTATAAATTTACTTATTTTTATTGGAAACATTAAAATACACATACACATATCAGGTGTGTGAATAAAACTTTCCCGTTTTTTTTCAAATTTTGAGCCTTTATTGTGAAAAAATGGTTACAAATGAATTATTGAAAGTATTGGCCATCGCTAGCTACAACTTTTCCCCATCTTTCTGGCAACATACGAATCCCGTTGCGAAAAAATTCGACCGGTTTGGCCTCTATCCAGTCATCCACCCATTTTTTGGCTTCCTCGTAGGAATGGAAGTGCTGGTCAGCCAGGCCATGCGTCATCGATCTGAAGAGATGGTAATCAGACGGAGCAATGTCTGGACTATACGGCGGGTGGGGTAGGACTTCCCATTTGAGCGTTTCTAAGTATGTTTTCACCGGCTGTGCAACATGTGGGCGAGCATTGTCATGTTGCAAAATAACTTTGTCGTGCCTGTCGGAGTATTGTGGCCGTTTTTCTAGCAGTGCGCGGCTCAAACGCATCAATTGTCGTCGATAGACCTCGCCTGTGATCCTTTCATTCGGTTTCAGAAGCTCATAGTAAACCACACCTAGCTGGTCCCACCATATACAGAGCATGAGCTTGGCGCCATGAATATTTGGCTTGGCCGTCGATGATGATGCATGGCCGGGTAGTCCCCATGATTTTCTTCGCTTCGGATTATCGTAACGGATCCACTTTTCATCGCCAGTCACGATACGATGCAGAAAACCCTTTCTTTTATGTCGCTGAAGCAGCTGTTCGCAAGTGAAAAAACGCCGTTCGACGTCTCTCAGCTTCAGTTCGTACGGCACCCAATTTCCTTGCTTTTGGATCATTCCCATGGCTTTCAAACGCTTGGAAATGGTTGTTCGGTCAACTCCCAATGCTTCAGCAAGTTCTTCTTGCGTTTGACACGAATCTTCATCAAGCAAAGTCGCCAATTCTTGATCTTCAAAGATTTGCGGCCGCCCGGAACGCTCCTTGTCTTCCACGTCGGAATCGCCACTTTTGAAGCGTCGAAACCATCCGCGAACACTTGAATCATCGACACAACCTTCTCCATAAGCTTCCTGAAGCAACCGATGCGCCTCGGCAGCAGATTTCTTCAAATTGAACCAATAAAGTGAAACTTCCCGCAAATGACGTCGACTCGGCTCAAATTTCGACATTTTCACGATTTCAAAAATTTATGATGCGAAAAAATTCAACTAATGTGTTAGTGTGGAATTGTTGACAGGTGAATAAGCTTTGATTATGACATATGTAACCATTAAATACTCGCACAGTATTGGTGGCGCCATCTCTTACAAAAAACGGGAAAGACTTATTCACACACCTGATACAATATATAAAAAACCGATTGTTATGAAATTGTGTGTATGCATGAAAACCGAGATCTTTTGAATTATTTCGCCTGCTGCTCCAATCTTTAATTTCTTTTTGTATTTTTGGCGCCCCTGCAGACCTTGCGCCCGTGGCAAGTGCCACCTTTGCCACGCTCTAGATACTGCTCTGACATTGAATTGTAAAACACAGCACAGACAATTTTTCGATGCGAATAACTCAGTTCAGTTCTTCGATAACTGCATTATTAAAATTTAACCCACCCATTCTGCCTTCTTCATACAATTTTATCAAAATTCTTATTATCCCTTGTTCAACAAATATTAGAACATACTTAAAATAAAGATAAAGAAGTTTTCGTAAGTAATTGCACAAGTGCATCAAAATTACCGACAATTTTGCATGACATCATGTTGTCATAAGAACTGCATGAGTTCATTTTCATTTTTGGAGAAAGAGCCCTCCACCTTCGGTGTCGGGCTCTTTCTCCAAAAATGAAAATGACCGAATGCAGTTTTTCAAAGAAAACACGCTGGAATACGAAATTATCCGGTCATTTTGATGCACGAGTGTAATTCGAGGGAATATTTCCCGAATAAACTGTTACATCTCTTGTCTAAGATGCATAGAATACCTGGTGTGTCTACTTATACCTGTAAAACTTTCAGACAAAACGGGAGATTTTTCGGATTTATACCTACTTGATTTCGAGGGATCGCGGGCTTTTCAGATGGCGCACACATCGTTTGAATTTGACATTTCTCTCAATTCTCGACACTTGTGAACCAAGGGCGTAGATTTTTTTTTTCTTGGGGTGGGATAATCGAAAAAAAAATTTTTGACGACAACTTTTATTCATATCTGTAATGTTAGAAAAAGAAGTTTCATAATGAAGTTTGAACCAAATTACTCGAAATAATTTTTGTTGTTACTAATTCGGTTGTTCCTACCTTGTTCTCAAATAAGAGTTACGAAGGAAATGAGAAATTACTTGGATAATTTTGAGAAAAAGAAGTTTCATGAATATGAGCCCACAAAGGCTTTGCTTTCAATATACAGGTTGTTTCTAGTGTGTCGTACAGTTTATCAAATATTTATTAATCTTCGCTACAGATTAGGTAAATAAATACCAAAACTTATAATTAATGCATTCATTAGAGCTTACTAGCTGGATCTTTATAATAATTCGGATTTTCCTGAGGATTACTAACGATTTCCTCGAAATCGATAGCAGATACGACAAAACTATAACAAACCAAAAAGTGTAGTACTGGACTAGAGTTTTTTTTCTACATTTTTCTAAACTAACAGCCATTCACCAAAATATAGTTTTGGAGGGAAGAAGCAGGCATCCTTCCAGAAAATATATCACCCTGTAGATTTGCATTCAAAATTAGCATATCACATGGTGAAAACTTTAAACTGGAATATCTATGGCCAATTCATATTAAATATCTTGTGAAGGGAAGGTTATACGAGAAAATAACTTGAACTTCAACACATGTATCTCAAAACTAAATGTTTGGGGACTCATGTTATAGGACTTTTTTTCTTGAAATGATCCGGAAATCTGTCATTTTCATTTATATCTCCAACTTAGGAGCACCGTGTAATTACCCCCAGAATCCCCCTATTTCTACGCTCTTGTCATGAACTTTGAGTATAGAACAATAATATTTTATATTCTATGGTCTGTCATTATATTCCATTCATTTGAGTAAAAATTCGATATGAACTGAATTGTAATTTATTGTGAATGTTTGCAGTGTCTAAAATCAGTATTTCCTTTTTAAACGGCACCAGGGCAGATGCGGGAATTCGAAAAATTTTAAAGAGCGCCACCTTACAGCACTCTGGTGAAGCAGACCACCAAAGCAACAGGTGGGTCTCTCAAAAAGTCTGAAACAATATCGAATCAGTAAACACACCAGGTATTCTATGCATCTTACTCTTGTCAAACTGATGTAGAATGGAATTTCCATAGATTCGAACTGTGTAAGATGCATAGAAACTATGCATCTATGAACAGAACAATTATCGCAGTGCTGTTTCGCTTCCTACGATGCAATTATCGTAAGTAATTGCACAAGTGCATCAAAATTACCGATAATTTTGCATGACAGCGTGTTGTCATAAAAACTGCATGAGTTCATTTTCATTTTTGGAGAAAGAGCCCGACACCGAAGGTGGAGGGCTCTTTCTCCAAAAATGAAAATGACCGAATGCAGTTTTTCAAAGAAAACACGCTGGAATGCGAAATTATCCGGTAATTTTGATGCACGAGTGTAATTCGAGGGAATATTTCCCGAATAAACTGTTACATTACTTGTCAAACTGATTTAGAATGGAATTGCCATAGATTCGAACTGTGTAAGATGCATAGAAACTATGCATCTATGAACAGAACAATTATCGCAGTGCAGTTTCGCTTCCTACAATGCAATTATCGCTGTAATTTTCGATAATTGTTCTCCAGATACATAGAATTTTTGACAGGAGGGAAATATTCGCTGTAATTTTCGATGATTGTTCTCCATATACATAGAATTTTTGACAGGAGGGAAATATTCTCACATACCGCAGCATGAGTCTATGACAATCTCGAAATGATGGTGCAAAAAAATGTTCATATGTACCTAATGAAAAGAAAAGAACATGTGGATCAAATACGAATTGAAAACCGCCAGTCGCGTTCAAATACAGATGGAGTCAACAATAAATAATTTCAATTGATCCATTTACAAGAAAGGAACGCGGTGAAAATTTTAAAACAAGGCTCCAAAGTGAATATATCTGAAATTTACAATAACAATAATTCACAATGGCGTGCAATTTGATGCAATCGAGGGCATCGGTCGATGTAAAAAATTCCGATACCCAATCTGAGGTTTCAGAAAGCGGGACTTGTACTTCTGGATGGAATTCAAACTGGGACTCTAGGGAAGAACTTCAGGATTTCGTCAATAAAATTGGACTGAACGACGTGTCGGACTTGTATCAGGACAGATTTAAAGTCGACAGAAAAAAATTGGAACAAATGCTAAGCGGTGAGTATACCTACAATTTTTGAGGGTTCAAGATGGCGACATTCCTGCTGCTATCGACAACCATTACTATTTATTTCACGATAGATTGGTGGTGTAGGATCAGAGAAACAGGAAAATGATACTCTGTTAGTTCGCCGAAGTTTCGGAAAAAATTATTTCCATCCTCAAGGCTCTACAAAATTTAAGGAAAACATCATTTGTAACATTGATGAAGTTGTTTACAAAAATAAAGGAAAGATGAGCATTACTAAAAGTTATTGACTAGAAAATATCACAGAAGGGATGGTCTGGTATAATTTAGATATACGAAGAAACATTAGATATATAATTCAAAACATTTTTAGCTAAAAATAAAAAGTAATATACACACATATAGGTACAAACAAAGTACTTACATGCTAGACAAATGTATCTTCCCAAAATCTGAAAATCAAAAAATAAGTACTTTGTGTGTACCTAATTGTGTGTATATTACTTTTTATTTTTATTTTTAACTAAAAATGTTTTGAATTATATAATGTTTCTTTGTATATCTAAATTATATCATACCATCTTTTCTGTGATATTTTCTAGTCAATAACTTTTAGTAATGCTCATCTTTCCTTTATTTTTGTAAACAACTTCATCAATGTTACAAATGATGTTTTCCGTAAATTTTGTAGAGCCCTGAGGATGGAAATAAATTTTTCCGAAACGTCGGCGAACTAACAGAGTATCATTTTCCTGTTTCTCTGATCCTACACCACTAATCTATCGTGAAGTAAAATATTTGGATCACCACTTCAGATCTTATTACTATTTATATTATGTATACAGTCTGTCCCGCGAACGAACAACAACATGAAAGATTGGGTAAAATAAAATAAAGAAATTTCCGCAGATATTTTAATGTTTACAATAATTGTTTCGCCAACATTTTGGCTTCTTTAGAATTTATATTTCGATAATCTACTCAAATTTCTTATGATTCTGACTATTCTATACTCAACGGCAAAAAATTAAGGGAACGGACAAGTAGTTCATCTTCTCCCAAACCCTTTGGCCGATTTAATCAATTTTTTTTTTTGAATTGTAGCTTGATTCCTCAGGAACGTAACTGTCCAAATGATGTCCTCAATCACTTTGTTTTTTGTAATATATAGAAGTAAACAAAAAAGAAAATCAAGGTTTTATTCAGAACATCCTGTGGAGTGATTTGTTGATAGACGATAATGTTTACGAACACTTAGATGTTGTCTCACATCTTTTGAACACTTCCTCTTTTTATTGATCATGATATCTTTATTTTGAAAGAAATTACAGCACTTTGAGCGGTTCCAGTACGTTGAAAAAAATCAGTCAATAGACAGAGTGGCCACTTTTTAAATGGGATTGTATTGGTAACTTTTATACCATGAGAGTTAGAAGGTCGGTCAAATGGAGAAAAAGTTGAATTCATAGAAGCATTGTCAAGCAGTTCAAACAAATCGAGATTATCAGGGCTGGTTATTGAGATATCCTAAGAAAAGTAAATTTTGTCATTTTGATTTTTCTTTTTTTCCCAATTTATTTCAAATATCATCAAAAAATGTTATTGAAATTTTTTATTCGACAGTAAATTATCCTCAATTTGACGTAATCAGATTTCATATCCAACGTTTCGTACTCTCTGGGCCACCCTCAACCTCATTTTTTTCAATACGGACCTGCATATTTTATGACATTTTTCGAAATAACTTCTAATGCTGAATTCAACGATATATCATACAATGTATTTCAAAGTTGATTTTTAGATGATTTTGACCCTTATCCAATTTTCTTTGGGTCGGATCTGTATTACATTTAGATAGTTTAATTAACAACATGCAATACATTTCGATAAGAAAATCAACTTACCCATCTTGAACTAAATGGAACATATCAGAAACAAAGCAAGAAACCAGTAATAATTGTTTACATATTTCAATTCATAATAATTTAACGAAAGTATCATTTAATGAAAGAAAAATCAAATGATTATTCGAAAGTAAATGAAAATTAATGAAGTAAGTGTTCGAAATGTCCACCATTTGATAAAATGCACTTCACGGTTCTGGAACCTATACTTCTTATACATTTGCTTGTTTCGTCTCCTTGATTACCTTCCAATACATTCTCAATCTTCACGCGAGGAATCACTATTGTTGGATTTGTCATTTGTTCCGTTGAAACAAATAACTGAATCGAACGTTATTTTGAGATCATTACGATATAATTTTTGTAAGGCTTGGTATTCAAATTTAAAATCATTTATTCGCGTCTCTTGACTTTTTTATTAACAGTACTTAGTTTTTGATAAATTCCATTCACTGGCCACAGTTCTCGATTTTTTTTCTAGGTTCAATTGAATTTGGTTCAGAACATTGATATTGTTGATAGACTTGTTTTTTCTTACATACACAATAGGTAGTATCTAAATTTGGATAACAGTCAAAATCACCTGAAAATCAACTTTGAATGACATTGTATGATATATCGTTGAATTCAGCGTTAAAAATCATTTCGAAAAGTGTCATGAAATATACAGATCCGTATTGAAAAAAATGAGGTTGAGGGTGGCCCAGAGAGTACGAAACGTTGGATACAAAATCTGATTACGTCAAATTGAGGATAATTTAATGTCGAATAAAAAGTTCCTGTAACATTTTTTGATAATATTTGAAATAAAGTGGGAAAAAAAGAAAAATCAAAATGACAAAATTTACTTTACTTATGATATCTCAATAACCGGCCCTAATAATCTCGATTTGTTTGGACTGCTTGACAATGCTTCTATGCATGCAACTTTTTCTCCATTTGACCGACCTTCTAACTCTTATGGTTTTAAAGTTACCATTACCATTAAAAAAGTGGCCACTCTGTTTACAGAGGGGTGTATCTGAATAACACAGAAAAAATGTGAGGGGTGATTCTGTGATGAAAATTAAGGTGGATATTTGGTATAAAATTTTTTGAATAACCTCCCCTCGGAAATATTACACCCCACCGAAGATTTACAGAAACATTGTTTTTCTTTTTTATTTTCCATATTTATAAGACACGAAACTTGGTGAATATTATTTGTCAATAAAACTACACATTTCGGAATTTTGTCAACCCTGAAGTATGCTTAGAAGGGGTTGAGGTAATCAACCCCTAAAATATTTTTATAACAATTTTTTTTTAGATGGAAATTTTCCTTTTTAAAAACATGGCTAAAAAACCTAATTTAGTTACTAACATTTTTTTTACAAATTTTTTCGAAGGGGATCTACGAGAAAAATAGGAATGTATTGCAAACTCATGTTAGATAGCATTTTATTGAACAGGAGCCAACCAAATCACTCCTTAGATTTTTTCTATGTTATTCAGATACACCTCTTATACCCTTATTCATTGATATTAATGATATTATGAATTCCTGTAGATCAATATTACGATTCTGAAATTGATGTTGAAGGTTCATTAGATGTATTACATTAACTAATTTAATGAACAGTAATACATCATTGATACCAAGTACAACCGATCAATAAATGAACCGAAATTTGTAATAATGAACATAACAATAATGAACAGTAATACATTATTGATACCAAGTACAACCGATCAATAAATGAACCGAAATTTGTAATAATGAACATTTCATTGGTTTAATGGAAGTTGTTCCTAGATTCAATAATAATAATTTATCATAAAGATGAATTTTTGAATGATTATGAATGTTTCTGTTCATCGGTTGAAGAATGATAACTGAAATTCATCAATACAATCAACCTTTTCATGGAATGGACTAGTTTTCATTTTTTTGTTAAGGCTTAATTCTGAAAATTTAAGTAAAATGAAACAAAAATGTGGAAGAATCATTGAAATATCTTTAAAAATGAAAAAGTTATGGGACTTTGAAGTTGCGCTTGGAAGAATAATTTCATAGTCTAGTGTGTGACGTCACGCCACTTACACGAGGCGACTGGTATTCGCAGAGTGCTTACAAATTTATTGGTGTACAATCACTTGTGCCGTTCGTGTCGTGTTTTGTTCGTTACACGATGGCTGAAATAAAAAAAAATCCTACAAATATTGTATTGTGCCTATGTGTGCAAGCACGACAATTAAAAACCCTAATAAATTGTTTTTTCATGTACCAAATGACATGAATCAAAGGAAGAAGTGGTGCACTTAGATAGAATTGAATCATACCGGATTTTATACGAGCAGTAAACATTACTTTTTTCTCTTTTTACTCCTCACATAAACATGTTTTGCCATTGATAATGGATAGACTTCAACAACCAGTAGTCAACTACAAACTGTTTATGAAACGTTTTTTAAATAAATCATCGTTATAATTTGAACCATGATGAAGCAAACTCAAAAGTAGATAGTTACTTGAAAAGTTTAACTCCTTTTATTTCAGCACTGACATAAGATGGATTTGAAGAAAAAAACTCCATCACTGCGAATAAATCTATTTTAGGCAAATTGTCACTTTGTCCTTTCACGAAGCCTTCTTCCATTATGGTGACAAAACTCGAGTTGAAACTACACTGCACAACTACAAACGGCGCGAGAGCCTTGGCGCGGCTAAGTATTTAAACGTAATTTATGGTGTAGCGATCACAGGCAAGTGGCGTGACGTCACAGACGAGTCGGAGAGCAAAGACGTTCAGCGCTAAAATACGTAAATTTGAATAATCTATTTCTCAGTCATTTATTGATGGATTTTCAAAATTTTTTCACTGATTTATCAGTTTTGCTCTATATTTTAATGACATTTTATCGTGTCATATATAGTATTATCAACATCACTAAACTAGTCCATTTATGATGTACACTTCAAAACATTAAAATATCGTTCAACAATATATTCAACCATATGAATTGCCGTTATTTATCTGAAAATTAAGATATTGAAATAAATAAAAATAGGAAATGTCCAGAAAAGATTAGGCAACGTCTGATTGGTCGTAAACAATCTTGTCTGTCAACGAATCACTCCACGAGGTCTTCTGAATAAAAGCTTACTTTTCATTCACCTCTTCCAATATACAGGGTGGTTCAAAATTCAGTATCAAGATTTCAGGAGTGTATTTTTCAGTCCAAAATGAGAATTTTTTCTCATAAAAAATTTGTCCGTAAACGCTTCGGTACCGAACTACAGAGCGTTAAAGTTTCAAGATTTTTTTTAAATTTTTTCTTCATAGCTCTTCCAGTTTTTGAAATAATAAGATCAAATTTGAAATATGGGTTACGTTTTAGGGTTTTATCCATCATGCTAAGTGATGACCTAAAATATTTAAAACACCGATTGTAGCATATTCAATGATTTCATGAAAAAAAAATGGAATCAAATCTTTGAAAGAACAATTAAATTTCATTTGTGCTTTATTCATGATCATTTGATGCAATGCAAAAAACTTTATCTTCATCTGAAAACCCTAATTTCAGCACATTCTAGATACTTTTGAGGTTTCAATAAGAAACTTTTGATATATTTAAGGGATAAATGACGAATGTATGTGAATTTTATATTCAATACTTAAATCCATGTGAACTAATAACAGTACTAGCTATTACGTGAAAGACACAGGTTGAAAATGAAATGCTAAAAGCATACTTCAAAAATTACATCAGATAGACGAAATCTGAGTGATTTTTCCCAAAAATTAACCTGGAACAGTTGAAAATACGCAAATCTTCTACTGTGTTATGTACGAATGTGTTGCGGTTTCGAAAATATGGTTTCTTTAAAACTTTAACTATAAAATTTTTTCAATGTGTTTCTAACGAACTTTCATTGAAAATTTTCAGGCGACAATGAAGCACTTATTCCAGCTGATGTATTTTTCGAGAAGGTTAGTATATCTTTTGTAAAGTTTTATTCTCGCTTACTGAATTCTTGTCATTTATTTTGATGAAATCATGCGAATATTAATACTTGTTTTGAATTTGATTCGCTCGCTTGATTTGATTTTTTTCAGGTAAAATACAGTTAGGCAACAATTATATCGGTTAAATTCATTTTCACTTCTATAAGGAAAAACAAACTCACTTAAATATTCAAATGATCGGTCTATAACTCTCGTAAATTTTTGGCTAGATTCAAATTTTGACAAAGATGTCTGCAAATGTATTAAATAATTTCAGTATGATTGAATTGATGTCCATTTCGAACTTCTTACAAGAATTCAGACTATTTTTCGATTTTTTCACGTGTGATCTCCATTTCATTTTGTCAAAATGAATGTGTCCAAATGTTTTGATGATTTCTTTGATTCGGCTTATTGATATATTGATACTAAAGGGCGCTTTTTTTAGAGCTATAGAACTTTGAATATGATTTCTGGCATATGACCGCCACGGCTGGCTCGGATGTAGTCCAATCTGGACGTCCAATTTTCGATGACTTTTTCCAACATTTGTGGCCATATATCGGCAATAACACGGCGAATGTTGTCTTCCAAATGGTCAAGGGTTTGTGGCTTATCCGCATAGACCAATGACTTTACATAGGCGTACAGAAAGTAGTCTAGCGGTGTTAAATCACAAGATCTTGGAGGCTAATTCACAGGTCCAAAACGTGAAATTAGGCGGTCACCAAACGTGTCTTTCAATAAATCGATTGTGGCACGAGCTGTGTGACATGTTGCGCCGTCTTGTTGAAACCACAGCTCCTGGACATCATGGCTGTTCAATTCAGGAATGAAAAAGTTAGAAATCATGGCTCTATACCGATCACCATTGACTGTAACGTTCTGGCCATCATCGTTTTTGAAGAAGTACGGACCAATGATTCCACCAGCCCATAAAGCGCACCAAACAGTCAGTTTTTCTGGATGTAACGTTGTTTCGACCTACACTTGAGGATTAGCTTCACTCCAAATGCGGCAGTTTTGTTTGTTGACGTAGCCATTCAACCAGAAGTGCGCTTCATCGCTAAACAAAATAAAATGGACGTAGTGCGCGATACGTATTCCGCACAGAACCATTATTTTCGAAATAAAATTGCACTATTTGCAAGCGTTGTTCAGGCGTGAGTCTATTCATGATGAATTGCCAAACCAAACTGAGAATAAATCACTTGACAGCTGTTAAATCGGTCACCATCTTGAACAGTAATGCCAACTTAAAGTTATATACCTCGAAAAAAAAAACACCAGTTACTAGCCCAAAATTTACAAGAGTTATCGACCAATCGAGCACTATTGACTCATCCTGTATATGTGTGCGTACGAATTTGAACAATTATTACTGATTTCAGTATGAGAAAACCATTTGAATAATGAACTTTTTTTTTATTTGTACGAAAATGTTATAGTCTCAGATAGTCCAAATAAAAATTATGATAGTTATGAGATTCAGTTTCGATTGTAATTTGGTCGAAGATCGTTATCAATTTTTGTTAAGATTTGTGGAGGCTGCTGGAATCAATCTGATCGAACATATTCGATGTTGTTCGTGTCCGGTGAACATGGTGGTTACTCCATTTTCTATTTGTACCAAAATCTTGATATTCAAACAGTAAAAAAACTGCAATGAAATTTTTCCAGAATATTTTAGGAGCTTACAAATATCTACTTGTATTTTGGAACAATGTAGAACAATATGATAAAGTACGACTCACTCATTGGTCTTTTTAGGTGATGGAGGATACAGACACTTTCATAAGATGGCCAAATAAGTTGAAGATAGGAGCGAAATCAAAGAAGGATCCCCATGTTAGGATAGCTGGACGTCCAGACGATGTTGCAGCTGCTAAAGAGAGAATAATGACAATTCTGGATACGAGGGTAAGCATTTCATTCATCTCCATCAATCTGGAATGATTTGGAAATAATTCTCATTTACAACTCAAAAAGTAAATTATCTTTCAAAGTTCGCATAAATTAAAAATTCGATAAAACATGGGCGTCAAGAGCTTTTGAACTTCTTTTTTCAGATGAAACCATAGAAATATTGAGACTCTTAGATGAAAAAAAGGTTTTTGACAATTTTCCATTATTTATATACGATGTTATATATTTTTGAAATCAGGAAAAATTAAGCTTTCAAAAAGTGTCACAGAAATCTAGTGTTCCCATTTGAGAAAACATATCTTTGGTTCACAGCTTCGTAATTAAAAATCCTGCTGAATAGACGAGCACGCCACTGGATTCTATGTAAAAAAGTGCCTGTAAGATGTTTTGATTAGAGCTCTATCATCAGTATTAGCGGAGATATAAATGTTTTTCTATATCGCCATTTTTCCAATTTTCACTCGAAAACAAAAGAAGGTTGCCGAAAATGAATACTACTCTTGTTAGTTTCTCAGAAAGAGAGAACGAGAATGGGGTATCAGATTTTGTCTATCTCCTCTGGTTCAAAAGTTGTGGTGCTAAAACATCGAAATTTAACCACCCTGTACATTTGACACTTCAGGCACAATTTTTTACCCAATAGCGAATGGTTGCCGTAACCATAACACCGTTTATCCAAAATTTGTCAAATGCCTTTCAATTTATACAAGGTGATTCACCGCGATGGCCTATTAGATATTTATGAGAACTAATCATTATTTTGTGCTACAAAATTGGCATCTTGGGGTTTGAGACTGTGATCTTCCTCTCTAAAATATTTTCAGACCTCTACAACTTCCGGTTATACTGGAAACAGGCTTCCACTTCCTTTTTTCAAATGGCACACCCAGCATATTATTGCATCATTAGATAGCTTTTTTGATCAAAACTCACATTTTTCCGTATATTTCTGCAGAGAAAATTTTTCGGAAACACCTTTTTCCTACAACTGCTATGAAAAGTAGCGTATTCTTCATAGCTCACTCAATTTCAAAACTATGTATTGCTTATACTGTGGGAAATATTATTTCTCACGGCACTTTGCCCACACCTCGCTTGGTAGTCCAATGAAATTGGGCTTTTGAGTCGTTTCTATGGAAACGCAATAAATTAGCACATACCGTCAACGAAGGTCATTTTGATTTGAATCAAGTCCATTACTTGAATTATTGAAATTTGTGCAGTTGTAGGAAAAGTATAGTGTGCAACATGTGGAGAAAGTCCTTTTCTCGCTCGTGTATTTGCGGCACGAGCCTGAAAGGCGAGTGCTGCAAACTTCCACACTCGCGAGAAAAGTTGGACTTTCCCCACTTGTTGCACAATATACTATTTCATTTTTGATTCTGCCAATACGTAGTATTGTAAGACTGTTTGCGGTTTGGACCAAAAATGTACAGGGTGTTTATGAGAAGATCCAGAACTTGCACAACTCAAATTCTTGAAAACTCAAGATTTTCGAATTAGAACCTATATTTTTTATTATTTCAGTCGATTCTACGTAAAAATTGAAAGGGGTTAATCATGCAAACCCTATACCTAAAATAAATACTTCAAAAGTTATCGAGGAAGAACCTTAAATGAGGAAAAACCCCAATTCCTTACTGTGTGAAGTAGTCTGTGACTTTCGGAAACTAAAATTGGATGTTTCGATAACTAAATTTTATATTTCATGAATTATAATTAATTTTCAATTGGGATCGTTGAGAAATCCATAAACCAATAAAATTTTTAATTACGAATAATTGATTCCAATTCTTGAAATGACGAATTTAGTTATCGAAACATCGAATTTTTTTTGGTGTTTCCACACACAGTTAGAAATTGCGTTTTTTCTCATTTGAAGTTCATCCTCGATAACTTTTAAAGTATTCATTTTAGGTATAGGGTTTGCTTGAACACCCCCCTCTATCTTTTTATGCGTAAAATTTACTGAAATAATAAAAATATAGGTAGGTTCTAATTTGAAAATCTTACGTTTTGATGAATTTACACTTGTCCAAGTTCATGATCTTCTGAATTGATAAACACTGCGAACAGATTTATAATAATAAGTATTTGCAGAATCTGAAATGATAAAGGTTTATTCGAAAAAAAAATTTCTGCAGAAATATTAAAAAAATGTTTGCCACTATTTTTTCGTAAGAATTCCATTAACTCATGAACTGTTGATTTTTAACACAAGGTATGACATATAGCTGAATTGTCACAAAAAATCTATCTAATGATGCAATAATATACTGGGTGTGCCATTTGCAATAAGGAAGTAGTAGTCTGTTTCCGGTACAACCGGAAGTTGTAGAGATCTGAAAATAGTAGTAGTAACAGTCCTTTATTGTTCATAAACAAACAAATGGCCATCGACTGAAAATATTTTATGGAGAAACATCATTGTCTCAAACCCCAACATGCAATTTTTCAGTACAAAATTATGATTAGTTTTATTCATAAACTTCTAATAGGCCATCGCGGTGAATCACCCTGTATATAAAACAGGATCAATGGATTTTATGTAAGTTCAAACGACTGCACCAAATTGGATAATTATTTTGTTGTTGTGTTGATTACTGTCTTGAGAAGGTTTATACAACAGAATATTTTTGAAAAACTCGTTCACTCCAACTAACAATCATAGTATAATTTTATACTTCAAGGGATGTATTTTGGGTTGCCTGATAGAACGTGCAGAGTCGGGGTGGGCAAGAGTATAATTTGACACTTCGTAGGATGTTTTTTGGGTTGCCTGACAGAATGTGCGAAGCCGCGGGCAGCTGGTATCTAGTAATGCATAATTATATTTATATATTCGTTGAAATTTTTCGATATTTCTGTAACTACACAAATTAGTTGCATAACAATATTATGTTTTGCCAAACTGGAAATCGTTTAGCTAGTTTTTGTTCAGAAACTTTCCTATTTCATCTTTACACTAATTGATTGTTTTATCTATACTCTTAATTTATTGTTTTATCTATACACTTAATTTATTATTTTATCTATACACTTAATTTGTTATTTTATCTCACCATACACCTAATTTATAATTTTATCTATATTCTAGATCGTTATGCATTTCACTTACTCAAACTGATTCTGCACAATACTCCCTATACAGGGTGATTCACCGGGATGGCCTATTAGACGTTTATGGGAAACTAATAATAATTTTGAGCTGAAAATTTGCATATCGGAGTTTGAAATAATGATCTTTCTCCCTAAAATATTTTCAAATCTCTACAGCTTCCGGTTATACCGGAAACAGAGTACTACTGCCTTATTTCAAATGGCATACCCAGTATATTATTGCATCATTAGATAGCTTTTTTGATGACAATTTCGGCAATATGCCATACCTTGGGTAAAAATTCAACGGTTCATGAGTTATTGGGATTCTTATGAAAAAAAAGGTGGCGATGAGGACTCACATTTTTTTGAATATTTCAGCAGAAAAAGCTGAACTGAAATTCGATATTTGGATAACTAAATTTTACATTTCATGAATTTTAATTAATTTTTCGTTGGGATTGTTGAGAAATCCATAAACCAATAGAATTTTCAATTACGAATAATTCATTACAATTCTTGATATGTCAAATTTAGTTATGAAAACATCGAATTTTAGTTTCTTTCTGTGTTTTTCGGAAATCGCAGACTACTCCACACAGTTATAAATAGCGGTTTTCCCTCATTTGAAGTTCTTCCTCGATAACTCTCAAAGTATTCATTTTAGGTATAGGGTTTGCTTAAGTAACCCCCACTATTTTTGTACGTAGTATCGACTGAAATAATAAAAAATATAGGTTCTAATTCGAAAATCTTGAGTTTTGATGAATTTGAGTTGTCCAAATTCATGATCCTGTTATGAACACCCTGTACATTTTTGGCCCAAACCGCAAACAGTCTTATAATACTATGTATTTGCGGAATCGAAAAAAAAAGCTCTTTCTGCGGTAATATTAAAAACAAGTGAGTCCTCATCGTCACAATTTTTTTCATATAAGAATCCCAATAACTTATGAACCGTTGAGTTTTTCCCAAGGTAGGGCATATTGCCGAAATTATCATCAAAAAAGCTATCTAATGATGCAATAATATACTGGGTGTACCATTTGAAATAAGGAAGTAGAAGTCTGTTTCCGGTACTACAGGAAGTTGTAGAGATCTGAAAATATTTTAGGCAGAAAGATCATTGTCTCAATATGCAAATTTTCAGCTCAAAATTATGATTAGTCTTCCATAAACGTCTAATAGGTCATCCCGGTGAATCACCCTGTATAATTCTGTTTTAGCGTTGTTTTGAGTTTTGTTAAATTTTGTACCAATTTATCTATCATTATAGTTATGACCTGTGTAATCAATTCTTGAAATTGTAAGAACACCAATAAATTCTCTCTCTCTCTTTCTATTCTGTCATGTTATTATTTGCCTGAAGCAAAGAATTCTTGGCGCCCTTACGTTGTTTTTAAGAATTAGAGATGAAAAATGTAAAGGCGACCAGCAAACTGGGCCGAAGTGCCGCCCCTCAAATATAGAGGCACCTGAAACGGTCACTTCACTGTCGAAAATTTTACTTAGTGCAGATAGTAGGTAAAGATATCGACCCAAAGTCCGAAATTCGTTAGGTAAATCGCCTTTCTTTCCATGCTTTCAAATAGGCTGTTTTCCAAGAAAAAGGCCAATATTGAAGTTTTATTATAGCGTTAGTAATATACATACATAATCTTCCTTATTTCCTTTCTAGGCAAGGGCTAGGAAGGTTTTTGAAAAGTTTGTTGTCAATTTCGTCTATTCTGGGAGATTTACGGTTCTTTAATGACTTAATGATATTTGTAATTTCGGAAGGATCCGACAGTTTTATTTCAGTTTCGGAATTTCTATCATAGTTGTAGATGAAATCTTCAACTTCTTGGATTATTTCCTGCTGCTCTATTGTATTGCTATTATGCCCGCCACTCACGAGGCGTTTTTTCGAACGTTTGGAAGTAGATTGAAATAAACATTCATTAATTTCTCTTGAAATATACTCGTTTTCTTTAATATCAAAATGACAGCTCTTTTTGGAAAACCCCTTCAGTATAACAACTGATATTTTAGCTAATTTCATTTCAAATTAGCTAATAACATTTATAGTTTCCGACATATTTTTTGATACGACTTTCGGCTTTTTCATTCGATACGTAAACAGAAAATTACAGGCTAGGACAATCAAATTGGTAATGAAAAAAATTATTTTGAGTAATTTGGTTCGAACTTTCAAATCTCATTTTCTTAAATTACAGATATGAGTACACGTTGCAAAAAAAAATTTTATTTGTTTCTCATTTGTAAACGTCAGTTTCCAAAAACACAATATTAATCAAGAAAGTTTATTTTATCAAGTCACTAACTTGTAAAACTGACAGTTAACTTGCAAAATTTTTACAAGTTAGTAGTGTTATTTACATTAGAAAATTTTGTTTTATCGTCATATATGTTGAAAATCATGGTACAATTGTTATTTCCAGAAACACAGATTTTGATGATGAAAGAGTTGATACTGATGATGATGAACCATCAGTTGTTAAATTTTTTGTTTGCCGCAATGTCACAATAACGTATTTTCCCATATCTTCTACATCATTCATGTTTAAGGAGAGAATTTCGTCACATCGACAACATCCAAAATATTGTTACAATTTTCGCCAGCAACCACTGGTCATCAGAAGCATGTGAAAGAAATTGTTCAGCCTCTTCTTTACTTAATACCTTGGCCTTTTTTGGCGTATAACGATAATTTTTTCGTTTCAGAAACGCTATTACCTTTTGAAATCTGCAAATGACAACTAAACGTCATATTTTTCAATAAATTTTTCAAGGAAAACAAACCTGCGAACAGGGGCATATTCTTTCATTTTCAAGCAGCTTTTCAGCATAGACCATTTTGCCCATAAAGTATTAGGGCTGAATCTAGCTGATAATTGATTCAAGAAGACCAACAAAACATCTTCAGTTACCCCAATCACACTATTTTTGTTTTGTCACTTTTTGAAGTCGTCGTATTCTCGCTCGTACCTTGAAGCTGATTTTGCTGGTAATAAACTTGAAGCTACACTACTGGCTGCCTCAATAATTTCTTTTGGTACATTCATTCTCGCTTTCGGCGAAACAAATGTAAAGAAAAATAAACAGACATGTTCATGGCAACGCTTCCATAGCTTACATATATGTCTATGATAGCTTACGACATTTGAAACAAATTATTGAGATTTTTTTGGAATTTATCTAACATTTTTACAAAAGAGAAACAAATAAAATATAAAACAATACACGCAAGGTAACGGGTTTTACTGGCTCAAGGAGGTAACTGACTCGCCTGCGGCTCGTCAATTATATCCTCCATTCGCCAGTAAAAACCCTCTTACCTTGCTAGTAATGTTATATACTATTTTCGATTAGATTTTCACATCGGTAAAAATACTGATTGACTAGGAACACTACTACATTTCATGGAAGAAAGATCTCTTCATAAAAAGAAACAAATTTTGGACATATGCCAGACAAAAACTGAAAGTAAATATCCAAATCCTCTAATTGGATTATTATTTTCAATAATAATCCTTTGGTATCGGTAACAATTTTTTATTACTAATTCGATTGTCCTAGCCTGTAATTTTCTGTTTACGTATCGAATGAAAAATCCGAAAGTCGTATCAAAAAATATGTCAGAAACTATAAATGTTATTAGCTAATTTGAAATGAAATTAGTTAAAATATTAGTTGTTATACTGAAGGGGTTTTCCAAAAAGAGCTGTCATTTTGATATTAAAGAAAACGAGTATATTTTAAGAGAAATTAATGAATGTTTATTTCAATGTAGAGGAAGATTTGTCAATAACGATGGAAAACGATATCGGCCCAATAGAAATTTACATCTACTCTTTTATTCTGTAATTTTCCTTTGGAATATTCTACTAGTTCCCCATGGGCTTTATTTTTGATATTCCTGTTTGCGTATGCTGAACTTTTTATTTTCCATCGACAGGTTTTCTGCCTATATATTTCGATGAAACCTATTAAAAATTCTTTCATCTTGCACAAGAATTTAGTACGCTACGAAGTTCCGACGGTACCTGATAAATTGCCAGCTGTCTGTGACCATCTGAAATCCGACCCGGATACTCAATAAAACAACCTCTTGAGTGGCAGGTTTCGATGGCAGCAAGGGTAAACTAGCCACCATTTGGACGCAAGCTATTTTGACGCCTGCTTTCAAACGCTCGAAAAAATGCCTCGTGAGTGGCGGGCATTTAGATGTTACTTCTACAAAATTTTTAGCTAAAGGTTTGCTTTTGCTGGGTCTGTTGTGTATTGTCTATCAACGTCAATAATCGTGTAAATTGTTGGTGTAATTTGATGGTATTCATTAATGATCTGACGCAAATTATCCAGTGCTAGTGTAAATCTTGGATTTCATAGACCCCATAGAAAAAAGTCTAGTGGAGCCTGATCCGGTGATCTAGGTGGCCACTCAATATGTCCCTTTTCTCCAATCCAGGCGTGAGGAAAATTTTCATCTAAGAACTGAGGTTGAACGAAATGAGGTGGTGCGTCATCCTGTTGGAAAATGATCGTTTGATGGTCTTCTGCATTCTCCAATAGTTGCACGAGAGCTGGATAAGATAGCGTTCTCCAATAGAGCTGAATATTTTCGGCCAGTGAGATTACCGGGGATAAAAAAGGCTGATTATGTGATTTCCATAAATGATGACGTCATCGGCTTTTTTTAATGGGGAAGTATGTCATATGACACCTCAATTTGAAGGTTTGGTGCATAAACCCACCATAAAAACGGGATGACAATTATGACATAACATTGTCTGTCAAAACATTCGTATTTATGATTGGTCAAAAACAAAAAGTATTGTCGTAGGCTTTCTATCTGTCCACGTGCAAGTTCCATGATCTCCAACAGACCTCTGCTTCCTTTAATTATCGACAGTGTGGGCCTTAAAATGCTGCTTTCCGTATGGTGCTTGTTTTCTTTTATCATCAGCGTATTATTTCCAAAAACAGGCCAAACAGAACGGATGTTATTATTTGTTTTCTTTCAGTGTAATCGCATCACGATGAAAATGGATGTAAGCTACACCGATCACTCTCACATTATTGGTAAGGGAGGCTACACAATCAAACGAGTTATGGAGGAGACCCAGTGCCACGTTCATTTCCCTGACTCCAACCGATCCAACCCAACAGAGAAGAGTAACCAGGTCTCAATATCCGGGGACATAGAGGGAGCTGAGAGTGCCAGAAGTCGCGTTAGGGTGAGTCTGCATTTTGTCTGCTACAGGCTTCGTGGTATTCGAGGGTATTATCGAAAACAAAATCGTCAGGTACAGGATGTCCCAAATTCAATGATGAGTGAAAGTATCTTGAGAACTAAAGAGTGTTTTTTTAGAGTTATAGAACTTTAAATTGCAATAAAACAACGATGGATTATTCGATTGACATGAATTTTATTCATCCGCAAGATAATCTTGTGGCATTACATTTTAAATATGATTTCTGGCATATGACCGCCACGGCTGGCTCGGATGTAGTCCAATCTGGACGTCCAATTTTCGATCACTTTTTCCAACATTTGTGGCCGTATATCGGCAATAACACGGCGAATGTTGTCTTCCAAATGGTCAAGGGTTTGTGGCTTATCCGCATAGACCAATTACTTTACATAGCCCCACAGAAAGTAGTCTAGCATTGTTAAATCACAAGATCCTGGAGGCCAATTCACAGGTCCAAAACGTGAAATTAGGCGGTCACCAAACGTGTCTTTCAATAAATCGATTGTGGCACGAGCTGTTGACATGTTGCGCCGTCTTATTGGAACCACAGGTCCTGGACATCATGGCTGTTCAATTCAGGAATGAAAAAGTTAGTAAACATGGCTATATACCGATCACCTTTGACTGTAACGTTCTGGCCATCATCGTTTTGGAAACATTTTTCTGTGATATGTGTCCTTTGCGATTTTTTTTAATGATTCAGTTCAAAAAAATCCTCTCCTTATATATTCCATAAAACACTTTTTATTTCATACATTGCGCTCGAGAAATGCACAATTTCTTTCAGATCTTCGTCAGTAATTTTTTCCAATAAACGGCAAATAACGAGAACTACTCAAGATTAGCTTAGGAAATATACACCAAATGATCATATGTATTAAGAGATACCTCTAAATGAACGATAAAATGAAAAATACAGCATGATTTTTCATTTTGTTGAAGGCCTTCACAATTTGAAGTTCCTAGTTACTTCAATTCGAAAGTTACCCTATATAAGAATGGCCGGACGAAAGGACAGAATCACATTTTAGGACAAATGCGTCATCAGATCAGTGAGTCGAACAATATCGTTTGAGACCCTTAATTTCATTAAAAGGTTTTCTATTTTCTACATCTCGTAGAGAATTGAAACAAGAAAGTAAAGCTTAAAAAGGTTTTTATTTTAACTTAGACAATATTATTTACAAATCGATAACTCAACATGATGAAAATACTCGATAAATAAAAATTGAAAGATTAGAAAATATACACTTGGAATTGAAGTCAATGAAATAACAATAAACTTTGAAAGACTACCGTTAAAATGAAACCATCTTATTTTTTTGGATTAAATACAATTTGTCTTTTTTCTATTTTATACTTGATTGATTTTTTATTTTTTAATTCTTCTCTCTGCATCATCTTCTTGATAGTTTGGGGCTCGGTTTGAGGGTCTAGAAATTGTCTGAATTTGTACCGTTTTCTCAACGGAATGATCTTCATAATATCGCTTATAATATAAAAATTGAACTCTCCTCCAGAGAGGATAGAGAAAAATTTATGACCATCTTCATTTTCGTAAAATATTCTCAGCCCAAGCGCTAAGATTGTTTTTAGCCTAGAGCCGTAATGTTTGTACTCTTTCTCGTTGAATTTAGCAATGCTTGTCCTCAGCTTTGGGTTCGAACAAAGTTTAGCTATTTGTATTTCATTCAAAAAGAAGAATCTTATAAAAGAATACTCTGGTTCAGTTTCGAATTTTTCTATTTTGCGGGACTTCAAACGCTGTAATTCCTCTCTACAATCTATTTCGAGTTGATGATCTTCTTTCATGTAACTAATGGGGTTGTAACCTATTCTAAATTTCCCACTGAAATCTACAATTAACAGATTTTTCAGAATCTTCTGTCTTCTAGGACTACAACCACACAGTAATATTTCATCCAAATATGAAAAGTCGTTATTATTTTTTTTCCTTATGTCAGCCCCGGAATCCCATAATAAATCGAAAAACTGGTTGTAGTCCTCACAATAGTCCACTACAGTGTGCAGAACAGTGTCGCCATAGTCATTTTGAACATTCACATCACCTCCTCTTTGGATTAGTAATTTCGCAAACTCCAGTGCATAAGGTGTTTGTTGATTCTTAGCAATAATATGTAAAGGAGTCCTTCCAAGGTTATCAGGGGCATTGGGATCGCATCCGGCATCCAATAAAATTTCAAGCATTTTCACATTTATCTCACGTTCTTGGTAACATATAACATGAAGTAGAGTTTTGTCTTTAAAATCCTTCGCTCTGAAGTTTGCGCCGATCTCAAGAAGAAATCTCACTTGCTTAATTTGGTTGTTTTTGGCAGCGTAGAATAAAGGAGTTTCCAAATATATGTTCCTTGCGTTCAAATCAGGATAGTATAGTACAATGCATTTTGTGATATCCACACTTGGCAATGAAGCTGCGATGTGCAACGGTGTGTTTTCCAAGTTGAATGATTGTTCCTGATGGTGATCACTAAGTTTCAGAGCGTACTGCACAACATCTAAGTTCTGATAGGCAACAGCTGCTAGAACTGAGGTATTGTTCAGTATGAAGTACGGCGTATGAAGCCCATACGGATTTATCTTAGGATCGTCAACATATCTCATGAACTCTACGAATATTTCGATTAATCTCTCATCTGAAATTAAAGAAAAAAGAATTAAAAAAAACATAATATGAACATTTCTAATAATGATGATATAAATTTACTAAAATATGAAAGTATAATATAAATTAATATAATTACCAAACGCTGATCACAAACAAAATACTATGACTTATTATTTACCTTCTTCTACTTGATAGAATGATGAAACTTATGCTTATGAAATTAAACAATTTATGAGAATGAGAATAAAATTCTAATTTATCAAATATTCACTTGTCTGCGAGTAGGTGACAATTTTAATCAAAAACGATTTCTTGTTTTACCGAAAACCCAACAGGTTTTAATTGAACTTCTGTCGAACAAGTCCTTGCAAGGTTCATTGCAAATGTGTCTTTTAGGAAATTCACTTTAGGTATGACGTTACGTCACATCTAGTGAGATTCAATTACCGAGCAAAAACTTGAAACGTTCACCCATCTGATGTTACTTAATAGTTCTACTGTTCACTACGTTGCCGATGTGTCATTTTGTTAGTAATTCAAATAATTCATTCAAAATTAGTTTGGTTTGCTAATTCAAATAATATAACATTATGCAAAACAAAGCAAAGTTCGAAATCGAACAAAATTCAAAAATTTAAATCCAACGTTTCATGACATCATTTCATTGCTAAGATGAATATACTATAGTAGAACCGTATCTAGGTACTATTGCGCCTGTGGCAATATATTAGGCAGCGCCCCCCATTTTCTAAGATTTTTTTCATCGATTATATTTTCTTATAGTATTTTTTTCATATGTTTTCGTTGAAGTTTCGAAAAAATACACAATATTATACAGGGCGTATATGAATAGTTGCGAAAAATAGGGTGGATCTTCCATATAAACTTTTTTTTGAGCCTACCCTAAAAATGGCGACGGAAAGATAATTTTCAATTTGTGAAAAGTTTATAATTGTTTCTTTTTGTCACAATTATTTTATATTTGTGCTAATGAAAATCTCAATGAAAATATCGTTTTGACATGCGCCTATTGGAAATATTGGAGGTCGAAAATAATTCCAGCCTCCACAACTCAGGCGTATAATCTATTGATATTTCCTTTACTCAAAAACCGCGAATTTTAGCAGAAAATTACAGCAGACCTGTTTTGTTAAGATTGGATCAGTCTATCCAGAATTAATTTTCTTATTGTAAAATATGAATTAAGAAGAAGTTATTGCGAATAGAGTTTGAGGGTTGGTTTTTTCTACCCCTTGGACTCATAGAGGAGCACCACCAACAATTTTTTGAATGTTTTCTCGCCCTCTTGAAATGTCAATTTCATTTTATTCTGATGAATTTTATGGTTTTCAAAAAAAAATTTAAAAACTACTTTTTGGGCGCCGTCTTTAGGGATCTGTAACATAGCGGGAAGGGGCTGAAAAAAAGTTTGAATGAAAGTCCCCCCTATTTTTTTTCGCGACCATTCATGAACATCATGCATAAATTTACCTATTTTTATTGGAAACATTAAAATACACATACACATACTGAAGATATAAAAAACCGATTGTTATAAAATTGTATGTATACATGAAAACCGAGATCTTTTGAATTATTTCGCCTGCTGCTCCAATCTTTAATTTCCTTTGGTATTTTTGGCGCCCCTGCAGACCTTGCGCCCGTGGCAAGTTCCACCTTTGCCACGTCCTAGATATGGCTCTGGTAACTAGACCTATATCTATTTCACACCGTTCTGATAAGTGAGAATAACAATCCATAATAGTTTGAAGACAAAAAATGGTTTTTACTAGAGACAAAAGAGCTGAAATGAAGTAAATTGACAAGAAAAAAGTTATGGTCACAGTAATTAGTTATTTGGAAAAGTTAACAAAAGAATGATTGTGCTAATCAAAGAAAATTTCAAAGGTGAATTCAATGAAATCAAATCAAATTCAGAAGAAAGTGAGCCTAAATTGGAATGAACAATAAGAAAACTTATGTTTTTTTGTTGGTATTTCTGAAACATGAAATTTGGAACCGAAAGAAAATATTATCACGATATGTAACGATCATGATATGAAGTTAGGAATAAAAATAATATTTCACTTTATACTTGATATAATAACGAACGCCACAGTAACGTATAAACAAGAAACTGAACGCAGACGAGTACAACTACGTTGACAGATAAATGACATAACAATTACATTTTGACAGTCACGACAGACCAAACATGATAAATATGACTAATGATTTCTGATAAAGATAATGTTCTTTTACTAATAGCAAATATTAGTTATATTTATTTTTAAGATGGTTTTTAAATAATGTTGTTATTATATCGCAAATAAAATGTCAAAAAAGGTTGGTTTCATATCTAGAATAAGGGGTAAAATTGATATGAATACGTCACTGATGTTGTTTAGATCATTGGTACTTCCTCATGTGGATTATTGCTCGTCAGTTATGTTTAATTTAAATAAAGGTAGCATAGATAGGTTACAAAAAGTGCAAAATAGAGGTATGAGAATTATTTTGAAATGTAATAAAAGAACTCCCATAAGAAATATGTTAAATTGTTTGAAATTGATGAGTGTCAATCAAAGGATTATTATAGAACATTAGATTCAATATTCAAAGCAAGGAATAAAATGTTACTTGAATATTTGAGTGAAAACCTAAAATTTGCTAATGAGATACATAATTATAATACACGACGTCGAGATGATTTTTACATAGAAAAAGTTAATACTACATCAATGAATAAATCCACCTTTAGCAGGGGATTAGTTATCTTCAATAATCTACCTGAAAAGATCAAATATTGTAATAATTATAGAGAATTCAAAAAATGTTTAATGAGTTATATTTATGAAGAATTTAATTAAGTTAGTGGATTATATTTGTATTGTTTTCAATAGCCGAGTGCTAAATGAAGTTCATTATTATTATTATTATTATTCTGTTTTATATTAGTATAACTTATTAATTTGAAAATATGTAAATTTTAGCCTTTGAAGAAGCCCAAATATTGAATGAAACGTCAGATGAACAAAAATAAAAACAACAAAGACTTCTGAATTTGTCCACTAGTCAATACAACAATTATATTTAGGGGACACGAAACAATCTAACACTACATTGACTAATTAGAAGTTTATGTCAAAATTGGGATGATAGCTGCAGGTTATTCCCCTATTTCATAATTTATCAAGAAAACATGTTATGATTGTACAGCTGTACAGTTTTTGAGTATACAAATTGGACGTTTCTGGCGAATTGAGGCCTTTTTAATGTGAAAATGGAATAAGATTAATCTGTTATTTTTATGATTGTCACTTATACATGCGTCAAAATATTCTTTGATTTGAGTTAGATGAAAAATAATGTCAACAATAAAAATAAATTAGTATTGATTAACTTACCCTTGGATTTCATTACTAAGTCGAGTAATTTGTAGTGATTATCACCCTTTCGTATAGAGGTCGTGGGATTTGCCCCTCTATAAATAAGATATTGAATAATTTCATAGTCTCTATCGGTAAAATTTTGTTTTGTTCCTTTATGCAATAATATTTTCAAAAAGTAATCGATATATTTGAAATTTTTTGTTTTGGGTTTGATATAATTGGTAACATCGTATGTGGAACCAGTATATACAATGAAGTCGTAAAGTCTTCGACACTGACACATAGTAAACTTCGCCATTTTACTCTTGTTTATTCTAAACTCACAATGCATCTTTCGGAGGTAGTAACAAGTCACACAGAAACTATTCAACTCACAGAAACTATTCAACTGAGGCCTTCCGACTATGGAACAGCTTTATATAGTCAAATTCGGGTAGAAATTCTAAGAAGAAGCAATAAACATTAATTGTTGTTAATGTGTTCAAAAATTACTTTCACTTTGACATTTAGTAATTGTCCTTTTTCTAAAGATGACAATATCATTGTCGAAACGTTCGTTAAACGATGGATTAAAATGTGATTACTGTAAGTTGTGATAAATGAAAATAATAAATCTTAGTGCAAAATTTGAGCTGTTTTCGAACGGTCGTTTCCCTCTGCTGCAGAACACGAAAAGCGAAGCATTTTGAAAACAATTCATTCTAGGCACAATATGTCCCAGGAAAAAATGGCAACTACCCCCTAGGGTATACAAAAATAATTCTTGCATTTAGAGGTCATTTAAAAAAAATGCAGTTTCTTTATCGGACCATCTAGCTGTAGAGTGATCCATAAATTTGCAAGAGACTTGAAAAGTTCAAGGGGAATTCAATAAAAAATCATACAATTATATCGAACGGTTTCCAAAATATGATTTCTCTAATTCTGTGGTTATTCCGTTCATTCTTCCACATCTTGTAGAACAAAATCGTGCGAGAATATATCAGAAGCGCACAGTTTTCATGGTTTTATTTTATTATTCTGTTAGTACTCCGAACTTTCCGCCACGGCTTTATCTGTCAATTCATCAATTTGCCTTAAAGAAATCAGTTCTGCCAACCAACATTTTTCAATGCAAAAATCACTAAAATATATTTATGGGAATATTCCATTAATTTCAATGAAAATGCAATGAATTAGAGAAAATAATGTATAATACTCGTACAGAAGGCTCATTCTACCACTCGTTCATTCAAAAACTCGCCACTTCGTGGCTCGTTTTTGAATTTTGAACTCGTGGAAGAATATCAATGCCTTCTGCACTTGTATTATAAATAACTATTCTACTTTAGGTCATTATAACCCTAAAATTTGCCGAAAAAAAGGCCTAAGTCAAAAAGTAGATGAGTGGGGTACTTCGAAATCAGAATTTCATGGAGATTATGAGATAAAGTATTAAATAAAAATTGGGCATACTCATTCGAAAAAACAGGATGGTATCGTGTTTTACTACTTTCAGGCCATCCTCTGGAGTAAAATATAATTAAAGCTTATGCGCTGAGTACTGTCGATTCCGTCAAAATTTGAATCATTTTCCTATCTCGAAATTTAAAAAGGTTATCGACCGATCAGCACTATTGATTCACTCTGTATATACGTGTATACAGGGTGTTTCAAATGAAGTCGGCACCATTGCTAACTCCGTTATTATTGATGCTACGATGTCGGTTAAATGGACAAACTGGTAGCATTTTTAGTGGTCTTCTCGATGCCGAAAACAAACAAAAATTTACAGTCGCGTTGCCAAATATTTCATGAAATGATATTTTTTTCAATGGAACACCCTATATTTTTTCATGCATTTCGATTCGTAATAACATTCTCAACAACAAAGCTCATATCACCTTTCTTCCTAAAGTGGAAAATGAGCGACTTATTTTGAAATATTCTTCTTTCACAAGTACAAAAAATTTATTTGTTTTGGCGAATAAACCTCATGATTGTCCAAACAACCATTTTTTGTTCTTATACGAATGAAATATTTTGTTAATTATAGCAAAATAAGACAGTAAAAAGAAAAAAGTGCGCTGTGATGTGAACTCGTGAAACCCGTGATCATCATGTAGCACCACTCAATCGACACCACTAAGCTATTTGATATTAAAATACAAAACGATAATTTTCATCTTAAAGCCATTCCGCCAGCCGCATTCATTTTGTGAATCAATGGTGTCAATAGAAGGGCTTAAATATGTGTTCAACAAGAAGGCGGTGTTTTTGACCATTTACTCGATATTTTATAGCGCTTTATCAAATCAGTTTGTTATACATGTTTCCTATTAATACAACTGACTTATTTTCACCTTTACGAAAAAAAGTCAAATGAGCTTTGTTGTTGAAAATGTTATTACGAATCGAAATGCATGAAAAAATATAGGGTGTTCCATTGAAAAAAATATAATTTTATAAAATATTGCGACTGTCAATTTTTTGTTTGTTTTCGGCATCGAGAAGACCACTAAAAATGCTACTAGTTTGCCCATTTAACCGACATCGTAGCATCAATAATAACGGACTTAGCAATGGTGCCGACTTAATTTGAAACACCCTGTATATTCAACTTTGAAATTTCGCATGGGAAACCCTGTTTCCCTGTTATTTCAGATTTGTACTTTACGGTAAAAAATACAATTGTTTTGTACGAACAATTTTTCACGAATCGCCACAGGTGGCTCTGTAATCGACAATAATGTAGCTGTCCCATAATATTATTCACATGAAATTGTAGTCGTAAATTGTCCAACAATTCTGTGAAACAATGGAAAACGTTCTGCGAATGAAGATTAACAACTGAAGGTGTTCTCAATGATAATTATTTTTATCAGAATTATGCATGCATATGTTATCCACTTTCAACGTTTTTCTTCAATACAGATGTTTTTTCCCAGCAGAAATAAAAAAAGATGAGATTATCAGATTTTGAATGTATTGGCTCCATTCTGAAATCAGTTGTTCTCGATCAATTCTAGTGATCAATAGTTTTTCTTTCGTTTGATTTTCTACACTCGATCGCTATGCAACGCGAAACACGCAATTTAACCCAAGAGGAATGTGCCCAAACGGTAGTTTTGCGAGAAGAAGGGTGGACATACACAAGAATTGCAGAAAGGTTTGGAGTTTCCCATACAAGTGTGTCCAGAATGTTGCAGCGAATCAGGGAGACAGGTATGAATGTCCGAAAACCAGGACAGGGTAGACCACGGGTAATAACTGCCATTCAAGAACGTTACTTGAGAGTTTCTTCGTTGAGACAACGGTTTGCAACCGCTCGCCTCCTTCAAGATCAGCTTGAGCAAACTCATGGGGTGCAAATTAGCACTCAGACAATAAGAAATCGCCTCAGAGAATATGATTTAAAGCCTCGTGTTGCGGCAAGAGGCCCAGCTCTTACCCCAGCCCATCGAAGGGCGCGTTTGGATTTTGGGAGAGAGCATATACATTGGAAAGAAGCTGATTGGGAAAGAGTTCTCTTCACAGATGACTCTAGATTCTGCCTCTACCATTGTGATCGACGTTCCCTTGTATACAGACGTCCACATGAAAGATATGCTCAGTGCAATTTCCTGAATACTACTGATTTCGGGGGAGGATCGATTATGGTATGGGGTGGAATATCTTTGACTGCTCGCACAGACCTAGTGGTCGTTGATAATGGAGCTATGAATGCTGATAGGTATATAAGGAACATTTTTGAAGAGCATGTAGTGCCATTTGCCCCATACATTGGTGAAAATTTCATTTTTATGGACGATAATGCCAGACCCCATCGTGCGCGCATCGTTCAGGATTCAGGAGTACCTTGAAGAGGTTGAAGTCTCTCGAATGGAATGGCCAGCAAGAAGTCCAGATCTCAATCCGATTGAGCAGGTTAATGACTTAGGAATCCAACTCAGAGAAATCTGGGAAGGATTAGATCAGAACATTTTAAGATCACTCATTTTGAGTATGAACCGTCGTTGTCGAGCTGTAATTAACGCAAGGGGTGGAAATACCAAGTATTAAATCACTTATCAGCATTCCAGTATTTTGAAAATTGTTTATTTCTCTTCTTTCACATAAGATTCGGTGAAATCCTGAATTTTATTCCATTTAATGTGTCTTGTTTCGTTCAAAACCTTCCCGAGAGAACATAAAAAATAAGTTATAAAGTCAATGTAGAGTTAACTTTCATTAAAATTGAGATTTTCAGAATGTGCGTTAATTTTTTTGCGCAATGTATTTATTAATGGGAAGCATTTTGAACTAAAGGTAGAGTTCGACTAAGTGAAATTTCAAGTAGTGATCAGAATTAGTGATAAACCAATCCGTATCGAGGAACCACCCTCACAAAAAGCTCTGTTGAACGCCTAGCGCGTATTAACAAGAACACCGAAATAACTCCAATGGAAAACATGACGTCTTTGACGGTGAACTGGAATTAAATTACTGAGTTCCAAGCTCCAACTGAAGCAAAACCTCCAAAACCAGATAAAATTAGATCTACAAAAGTGACGAATTCATTTGGGGTACTGGAACCCGAATCAGAAATGGAAGTTGAAATTTCGGCCCAGGGCCCTCGCAACCGCGCGTGCAACGCGTGCACCGCACGCGGGCGTCACTCTAAAACGGCGCCAAAACCTCTTATAGACCTCATGAAGAACCGATGGACCAAAGGTTTTCGAAAAAGATTCTTTCAAATTTTTTTAACAATTTTTTTTTCCAAACTTCTTTCTTGCAAGTTTCCGAACGTCGCAATCGGTATGAAATAGCCAGATATTGGTTTACAAAAACGCATACTCGATGCTAATCCTAGGGCATTTTTTGCGCCATGTGCTGCACACAGCTTAAATTTAACTGAAAATGCTGCTAAGGTTTTAAATGAAACAGTGGACTCTTTTGATATTGTACAAGAACTTTATATATATTTCTCTTCATACACAAAAAAATTGGAATGTTATAAAAAAGCATGATCCTCAGTTACATCTAAAACCCCCAAGTGATACTAGATGGTTAAGTAGAATTGATGCTAAAGTTTCATTTTATTCAAATATGTGAAAGCCTCTTAGAAATAGCAGAAAATGATACTTTTAACATAGAAACTAGACATAAAGCAAGTTCTCTTTTGTTAAATATTCATTCTTTTAAATTTATTTGAAGTATAATAATTTCTTATGATGTTTCATTCCAGATTAATATTGTAAGCAAAATGATGCAAAGTGTAGCGATTGACATTAAAGTGTGCCAAAACTATTTGAATAATTTAGTTGATCATTTCAAAAATTATAGGGATGATAATGTTCTCGAGGAAAAACTTGCGCAAGCTGGAAAACTAGCGGCTGCTCTTGAGATAGATCAAGGTTTTTCTCTATTATATACTGTAAGACGAAAGTATAAAGCAAAATTGTTGGATTATGAACAGACGAATGAGGCACCTCAAGATCCAAAAATCGCTTTTAAAATAAATTTCTTTTTGAAAATAATTGATCAAACACTAAGTTCCTTAAATAGTAGATTTGATATGATATCTGATTACGATAACGTTTTTTGTTTCATTTGAGATATTCTTAAATTGAATGATAAATATCTATTCAAAAATAATTTCTACACTAAATTCTCTACAAAACAAAAAAAAATCCGATTATCCAGCAGTGATTTTCTCTACCTCCCCCCTTTAAGGCGCGCCAAAATATGTTCCGCACGCGGGCGTTGATGTCCCTTGCGGGGGCCCTGTCTCGGCCTCAGTTCCAGCCTCAAAAATAATCCAAACTCCGCTAGTGAAAAAGTGTCCACCAGCGATTATCACACAAAAAATTGACTCTTATACCAAATTTCACCAGAAATTGAAATTACTAATGAACAATAAATATACACTGTGTCCGTAAAGTATGGAACAAATTCATTTTCAGCTAAACAGACCATTTTAAGAAATAATCCTGAAACACGTCGATTTTTTATTTTAATTCACCGTATTTTAAAATAATAATCTATTATACAGGGTGAATTACTTTCGAGTAATGACGTCACCGTCATTTTTTTATGAATGGAACACACCCATTTTGTCTCCATCTCAATCAATGTTGATTCCAATTGGTACAAGGTGGACAAAAAAATAATAGTTTTGTGTGTGCTCATAAAGTAACGCGTAACATTCTTTATTAGTTGAATTAACAATATTATCAAAAATACTTATCGTCTAGCGGCAACAAACAAATATTGACATTTCACAAAAAACTAGACGACTATGTTTTTTTTTAAATTGAATAGAAATAATTTCTTTCATATTCTGTCTGTTAGACCACAAGTACCAAACATGTTTGGAAACAGCTCATTTTTATTAATCTAAAAATGTAACACACTACAGGGTGTTACATTCAAATCAATTGCCGCTAGACAATAAGTATTTTTGATTATATTGTTAATTTAACTAATAAAGAATGTTACGCGTTACTTTATGAGCACACACACAAAACTATTTTACTTTTGTCCATCCTGTACCAATTGGAAGCAACATGTGAAACATTTTTGAAATCAGCTCAGCTAGAGTAATCGGAAAATTGAGACAAAATGACGGTGACGTCTTTACTTGAAAGTAATTCACCCTGTATATTAGATTATTATTTTAAAATACGGTGAATTAAAATAAAAAATCGACATAATTTCGTGGATTGCCAATGGTATTACCAACAAAGTTAACGACCTGGAAATCTTGACTAATAAAATAAAATCGAAGATTATTTGCATACAAGAATCTAGACTAAATAAACGGAAACCTAAAATGTCAAATTTCTACTTCATAAATAAACCCAAAACAACCAGTTGAGGGCTCTTAATTTATTACAAGGTATATCTCAAACCAATTGAAATTCCAACCCACACTGTAATCTTTGAGTCACAGGCTATTCAAATTGAAAATATGACCATCATAAATTTTTATGAAGGTCATCAAACACTCATGGATACCTCAGAAATTGACTATCTCATGAGCCTAGGTAGCAAAGTAATAATAGCGGGCGATTTCAACAATAGAAACCCTTGGAATTGTACTAACTCTAACCATGATGGCACCATCATTAGGGATTACTTACACAAAACAAATTTCATGTTAAACTTCCTGAGAATCTCTTTCACTTATTATCGGACCCATCAAAGTTAACCCTCTACCTACAATTGACTTGATGTTAACAATCATATCTGAATCCATGAATCCAAACCAGGCTAACAAATATATTCAAAACCATCTGAATCAGCTTGACAAATATTACAATAAATGGAAAACCAAAATAAATACGAACAAAACCACCCTTACTAAAAACACACTAAAACGAAAAATACCTCCAATTACAAATAAAATAATGCTAAACGGAAATATAATCAGCTCACAAAATTCAGTCAAATACTTGGATAAAAAACTAACTAAACTTGTATGAACATATAAGCAGTATATTCCAAAAAGTTTATATAATACTTCTTAACATTTTCCCATTAATAATTTAATTTAAATTTATAATAATAATAATTTAATTTGAAAAAATACATCAATCGGAAATATTGAGACCATCCAGGAAATAATACACAACCAAACACATAAATTTTTCAATTACTCATCCAAAAAATTGGAAAAAGCTAATTACCTGGGCACGACAACTACGCAAAATACTAATATCAAAATAAAGCATAAACTTACTCATCATATCACATTGATATGACTTTATTCCTTTTCCATTTACCCACCCTAAATCCACCTGAGACGTATATGTGTTTTTTTTTTTGGTTCAACATACCTATAGAAAAATTTTTTACTTCGCTCACATCAATGTAAATAATTGTAAATAAATCAAAACTTCTCTTCATTAAATATGATCACAGATTAGGTGCTAATTATAATAATTATAATTTGAACAAATATATCATGAATGTTTCCCCTGTAAATAGCCATGTATATATAGTTATATAATAAAAATGCAGAATATGCAAAAATATGTGTTTTGTTTTTGGTTGGTTTGAACCAAAAACAAATAATTTTGCTATTTTAACATGATTATTGACAGTACATAATATCGGTCTATTCCTTCACAACGTTTCGGTCTTTTTTAGACTTTATTCAGAATAAAAACAAGTTACAATCAGTGACACATGAAATGGTAGAAAACAGAATATATGTGCCCTAAAATGATCACATAATTTTTAAAAAAACATTGAATATATGTATAGGAATATGGCAACATATGAATTCAATTCTCATAAACTGAAAATGTAAAATAGAACATGAAAAGACTACACTATGTCGTCCAACATCAAAACGGATCAAGCTAGACACCGATATGAGAAAAAAAACAGAACAAGAAATCAAAAAGTAGAGAGATAATCAGTACGCACTGTCAGAATAATTCTTGTTCTGTTTTTTTCCATACCGGTGTCTAATTCAATATTATTTTCATATATGGTGTTAAAAAACAAAGATATAGGCCAAAGTTACAATTTTTTTCAATAAAACACCCTCTATATGAATTAAAAAAATGGAATGATAAACTCAAATAATGATGAGTTTTTCATATCACCTCATAACTTAGAAGCACCACTTATGAGGAAATGGCAAAAAATTATAATAATATAGAAATATAAGAATTGGCCTGCGAGAACACCAGATTTAATATCTTCGAATTTTTTTCATGGGCTTATATCATAAGCCTTTTATATGAGAGTTTCGTAAAAAAATTCTCAGGACATGAAACGAGGAATAGAAAACGCGTTTGCTTATATTACTCCTCAAGTATAATAATAATGATAATGAAGAGAGTTTATTGTCAGTTTTTTACAACTATCTAACAACTCTAAAAAAAACTGTGAGTTATTTACACTGAGAGGTGCTAACTGTATACAGCTGTTTGAAAATAAAAAATCATATTCTCAACGGTAAGGCACTAATTCAAAAAATACTTCTAGAATTTCGATTACAGTTTATCATAAACTAACTAAAAAATTCTATATTGAGTATTAATAAAAACTCTTTTCCTGAACAAATTTGTTTATGCATCGAAAAGATGGAAGATCATTCGAGAATTCATGTAGATTTTTTAATAAATTGATTCGTGTGACATTTGTTGTTTTTTCGTTTTTGTTTGTCTAATTTATATATTTATTTTTTGTTTCAGTTTTTGAGTATATGTAAGATAACTATTCAACTATTTTGGTATGTAGGTACCAATTTAAAATAGGTTCTCTGTTCTTTTTCATTGAATAAAATAACTAGTTTCTGCTTTAATGAATCAAGAATTGAATATTCTTCGTTTTCCGAAAAATACTCCGTATTCTTAAATGATGTCTCCATTATCTTGAGAACTTGAATGAGTTCTTCAAATATTAACAATTTTTTTAACCCTTAGCCTTACCATAATAATACATGCCCATAATCAGTTCCATAATGAGATCCATTTGATAGAAAACCCATCATTTTTCAATCAAGCATACTGTGCATTTGATATATTGATGTTTCTCCTAGACTCTATCTATCTATCATATCTAATTGTTTCATTTGTCAAAATCAGTAGGTATTAAATTTTCATAGAATATAGCTTAACTATAATAATATTATCGAAATGTCTGTTATCAGCGATATAGACTTACCATATCGAAGAAAGCACAAAATGCAGTACAAAATATTTTGTGTATGAGTGTACGAAAAACTATATCGATATTCAATGGATTGGAAAAATATAAATAATATTTATAGTTCTACACTAATTATAGTGAGTAATTATACTCACTTCAAATGTTCAACGCAATAGAAAAATGGGAAATAAAACAACTGCTATATTTATGGACATTCAAAAAGCTTTCGACAGTGTCTGGCACGTCTGTCTGATCTCGAAAATTTTCCATCTAAAGTGCCTCATTTATTTAATGAATATTATAAACAATTTCCTTCTAAACAGAAAATTACAAGTACGGGTCAAAGGTGAAATCTCAGAAGAATTTACAATAGCACAAGGAATACCACAAGGCTCACCACTCTCTTCTCTACTCTACAATTTGTTCTGCAGTGACATGTACAGTGCATCCCATTTTGGGTGAGACTGCCAGGTTTCTCGCTTGTTATGTAAGATAGAGCCTTGCGGTTTTCACGTTCCTGTCCTACTTTTTCGTGAAACTTAAGTTGGTCTAATCAGATTTTGCATAACTGTTTCCGTTCAAAAGATACAGGGCGATTTTGGAAATTGATACTTTTCGGACCCCTCCTTTATCTCCGAAGTTATTAGGAATAATGCTGAGGTAAAAACTACGTCTGATTCAGAATTCTGCGTAGAATCCAGTGGCGTACTCAATTTTTTTTTTCGGGGTATGGTTTTGAAGATTCAATACAAACCTATATTTTTTTTAATGGAACACCCTATATATCATTACTTCGTTGAATTCGTTATTTTTTTCCCTTCAAAATGATATATGATACTATATAGGTAGGATGCTCAGAAATGTTAAAAAATACTAAAACATCAAATAATGATGATTTTTTGTTAATGAGCAATGGATTTCCCATATGAAAAAAAGGATCAATTGGATAATTTTCATTTGTGATTTTTATTTATAGTAGAGTAAGCAAACAAATATAATACACTCATCACTAACATGAAAAACAAAACGTAGGTACCTACCTAATAGCAACAAATGAATAACACAAAAATTCATAAACATTGCATAATATCTTTCAGATTAAACTGTTCAAATTGCTGTCCATTTTCCCTAATACATAAAATATACTACAGTAAAAGACATAACAGTCCCGAATAACTTCGTGCATCAACAGAGGCAGTTTTCCAGGATTTACAAAACCGCCCTTTTATAATATTAAATGCACTCAGGCGTATTGAAAAATTTTGTCAATTATGTATTAGAGAAAAATGGACAGTAATTTGAACAGTTTAATCTGTAAGATTTTCAATTATGCAATGTTTATGAATTTTTGTATTATTTATTTGTTGCTATTAGGTAGGTACCGACGTTTTGTTTTTCAGAATCATTTTACAGAAAAAATGTTTAGATGATTTTGAAGATAAGTTTACTTATGCCAGATATGCACTTTTTTCTTTTTTCAATTCTCCCTTATGTGGGGTATGGCGGTCAAATTTTCAATTTCAAATGGAAACACCTGTTTTTATTGCAGATTCCTATTCTATGTCAAAAAAAAAACGAAAGTATTGGACGAACAATTTTTCGCGAATCGATACTGTATTCGAGTTTAAATTTTCCATCTAACCGTTCTGAGCGTACAGTGCATCCCATTTTGGGTGAGACAGCCAGGTTTCTCGGATAGAGCCTTGGGGTTTTCACGTTCCTGTCCTACTTTTTCGTGAAACTCAAGTTGGTCTAATCAGATTTTGGATAACTGCTTCCGTTCAAGAGATACAGGGTGATTTTGGAAATTGATACTTTTCGGACCCCTTCTTTATCTCCGAAATTATTAGAAATAGCCATAATAACAACAAGGATGTTTGTGTCATCAATGACCTACTACTTTTAAAAATCGAAAGTAATAATCCTCTTATTGAAACATAGAAAATCCATGGCCCATTTACAAAAAAATCATCATTATTTGACGTTTTAGTGTTTTTTTAACATTTCCGAACATCCTACCTATATAGTATCATATATCATTTTGAAGGAAAAAAAATTACGAATCCAACGAAGTAATAATCTATAGGGTGTTCCATTCAAAAAAATATAGGTTTGTGTTGAATCTTCAAAACCTTACCCCGAAAAAAAAATTGAGTACGCCACTGGATTTCTACGCAGAATTCTGATTCAGATGTAGTTTTTACCTCAGCAATATTTCTACTAACTTCGGAGATAAAGGAGGGGTCCGAAAAGTATCAATTTCCAAAATCACCCTGTATCTCTTGAACGGAAACAGTTATGCAAAATCTGATTAGACCAACTTGAGTTTGAAGAAAAAGTAGGACAGGAACGTGAAAACCGCAAGGCTCATTCTTAAATAACAAGCGAGAAACCTGGCTGTCTCAACCAAAATGGGATGCACTGTACTCGTTCCATCAATAATTCACATGAAATTCCAACGTTTTCTGCTGAATTTTTTTTTTCATTGCATGTACCATCATTGATCATTCGAAAATGGCGAAATTATTCGCTTTTGGTTCAAAATAAAATTTGAACTCTATTACAGAGCCATCTGTGACGATTCGTGCAAAATTGTTCGTACAACGTACAAAACTTTTGTATTTTTTCGGTAGAATACGAATCTTAATAAAAAAACAGGTGTTCCTATTTGAAATTCCAAAGTTGATCCTCGTGCCCTCATAAGGGGAAATTAAATGGAAGAGGTTCTGGCATGAGTGAGTAGGACTGGCGATTAACCTTCCATTGGAAACATTTTTTTGTAATATGTTTTCTTTTCGATATTTTTGAATGATTCAGTTCAAAAAAATCCTCTCCTTATATATTCCATAAAACACTTTTTATTTCATACATTGCGCTCGAGAAATACACAATTTCTTTTAGACCTTCGTCAGTTATTTTTTCCAATAAAAGGCAAATAACGAGAACTACTCAAGATTAGCTTAGGAAATATACACCAAATGATCATATGTATTAAGAGATACCTCTAAATAAACGATAAAATGAAAAATACAGCATGATTTTTCATTTTGTTGAAGGTCTTCACAATTTGAAGTTCCTAGTTACTTCAATTCCAAAGTTACCCTATATAAGAATGGCCGGACGAAAGGACAGAATCACATTTTAGGACAAATGCGTCATCATCAGTGAGTCGAACAATATCGTTTGAGACCCTTAATTTCATTAAAAGGTTTTCTATTTTCTACATCTCGTAGAGAATTGAAACAAGAAAGTAAAGCGTAACAAGGTTTTTATTTTAACTTAGACAATATTATTTACAAATCGAAAGTAAAGCGTAACAAGGATTTTATTTTAACTTAGACAATATTATTTACAAATCGAAAACTCAACATGATAAAAATAATCGATAAATAAAAATTGAAAGATTAGAAAATATACACTTGGAATTGAAGTCAATGAAATAACAATAAACTTTGAAAGACTACCGTTAAAATGAAACCATCTTATCTATTTCGATTAATTACAATTTTTCTTTTTCTTTTTTTATAATAATAGTTTATTGATCCTTTTAGACAAACAAGGTATGTATAAGACAAATGCAAAAATAATAACAATTCAGACATTTTCTAAGCTATCATTATAGTACTCATTAACACTATAAAAACACTTCTTTAGAAGTAAAAACTAAACAAATTTCTTAAATTTAAATAAATTGAGCGACTTAATGTTACTAGGTAGATGGTTAAATAACTATAATACACTGGTACTTAGGTGACATTTCAAATTTTGATGTCTTATGTTTGGGAATTGACAATATTTTCTTATTCCTAGTGTTATGGGAATGGAAGCTTGACAATTTCACAAAACTTTCCTCATTTTTCTTTGCAAGAACCCAACATCTCAATATGAAAATTAATTAAATTAATTAATTCTTTTCTCTGGTTCATCTTCTTGATAGTTTGGGGGTCTAGTAATTTTCTGAATTTGTACCGTTTTCTCAACGGAATGTTCTTCATAATATCGCTTATAATATAAAAATTGAACTCTCCTCCCGAGAAGATAGAGAAAAATTTATGACCATCTTCATTTTCGTAAAATATTCTCAGCCCAAGCGTTAAGATTGTTTTAAGTCTAGAGCCGTAATGTTTGTACTCTTTCTCGTTGAATTTAGCAATGATTGTCCTCAGCTTTGGGTTCGTACAAAGTTTAGATATTTGTATTTCATTCAAAAAGAAGAATCTTATAAAAGAATACTCTGGTTCAGTTTCGAATTTTTCTATTTTGCGGGACTTCAGACGCTTTAACTCCTTTCTACAATCTATTTCGAGTTGTATATCTTGGTTCATGAAACTAATGGGATTGTAACCTAGATTAAATTTTCCACTGACATCTACAATAATCAAATTTTTCAGAATCTTCTGTCTTCTAGGAGTAATTTCACACTGCAGTAAGATTTCATCCAAATATGTTAAGTTTCTATTATTGATTATTCTTATGTCAGCCCCGGAATTCCAGAATAAATCGAAAAACTGGTTGTAGTCCTCACAATAGTCCCCTAAAGTGTGCAGAACAGTGTCACCATAGTCATTTTGAACATTCACATCACTTCCTCTTTGGATTAGTAACTTCGCAAACTCCAGTGCATGAGGTTTTTGTTGATTCATAGCAATAATATGTAAAGGAGTCCTTCCAAGGTTATCAGGTGCATTGGGATCACATCCGGCATCTAAGAAAATTTCAAGCATTTTCACATTTATCTTGCGTTCTTGGTAACATACAACATGAAGTAGAGTTTTGCCTTTAAAATCCTTCGCTCTGAAGTTTGCGCCGAGCTCAAGAAGAAATCTCACTTGTCTAATTCGGTTGTTTTTGGTAGCGAGGAATAAAGGAGTTTCCGCATGTATGTTTCTTGAGTCCAAATCAGTATAGTATTGTAGAATGTATTTTGTGATATCCACACGTGGCAATGAAGCTGCGATGTGCAATGGTGTGTTGTTCAGGTAAAATGATCGTTCATGATGGTAAGAACTAAGTTTTACAGCGTACTGCACAACATTTAAGTTCTGATAAGCAACAGCTGCTAGAACTGAAGTTGTGTGAAATAAGAAGAACAGCCGATGAAGATCATCGCACGGATTTTTATCAGTATCGTCCACATATCTCATAAACTGTACAAATATTTTGAATAACTTTTCATCTGAAATTAAAGAGAAAAAAAATTAAAAAATAATAATATGAATATTTTTAATAATAATTCGGAATCAAAATATCGGGAAATAGGACCGAAATAAATGAAACTATGGCTTTATGACAATCGTGGCGACGTTTCGCTGAGTGTCCCTGCATCCTCAGGCCTACAAATTAATTCGAAACATAGTTACACGTTCATCCATAATAATTCTTACCAAATTTTTGGGCCTGAGGAAGCAGAGGACACTCTGCGAAACGTCGCCACGGTTGTCATAAAGCCATAGTTTCATTTATTTTGGTCCTATTTCCCGATATTTTGATTCCGAATAGTTGATTATGCAGGACGCTAGTTATATCAGTTATTTTTAATAATAATAATATAAATATACTATGATCTGAAATCTGGAAACATTTAAAATATTACTAGCCTTCCTAGAATTTGCGTACTATGCCTAAAATAATTAAAAGATCAACAAAAATTCAATTTAAGGTAAGAACGATATAAATGGGGCTATGTTCAAGCGTGCAGTAATCTAGTCATTAATATTTCTGTCGGGCGTCGGCAAGTTCAAAGGTGCCGCATTCAGATTTTAAATATTACGGTCGCGCGTCGACATGTGTGCTTAATCTTGTTTTCATGAGTTGTTTGCATTTCTTTCACAAACGGTACCATCTATTCTTGTATGAAGTGTGGTTTCTTTTCCTTTGATATAATTTTATAACTATCGGTTTTTTAGATCTTCTAGAGTTATCTCTTTATATGTAGGTATATGGAATGTATATTCCATTATTGTTATTATTATTATTATTAAGGAATCGCTCCCTGATTTTTTTCGCAAATATTCAGAATATTCACATACCCCCCGAATAATATTGTGTACCTTTTATTTTAAAACCTCAACGAAAGGATATGACTTGAATTATGAACAAAAAAAATGGATGAAAAAAAATATTCTAAAATGGGGGGCGCTGTCTAATATTTTGCCACAGGCGAAATAGTACCTAGATACGGCTCTGATGAAAGTATAACATGAATATAATATATTTACAAAACGCTGAACTCAAACAAGACACTATGACTTATTATTTAATTCCACTTGATAGAATGAAAAAACTGAAACTTGATAAATTGATGAGAATAAGAATGAAATTCTAATTTATCAAATATTCACTTGTCTGCGAGAAGGTGACAATTTTTATCAAAAACGATTTCTTGTTTTACCGAAAACCCAACAGGTTTTAATTGAACTTCTGTCGAACAAGTCCTTGCAAGATTCATTGCAAATGTGTCTTATAGGAAATTCACTTTAGGAATGAAATTACGTCACGTCTAGTGATATTCAATTACCGAGCAAAAACTTGAAACGTTCACCCATCTGAGATTACTTAATTGTTCTACTGTTCACTACGTTGCCGATGTGTCATTTTGTTAGTAATTCAAATAATTCATTCAAAATTAGTTCGGTTTGATAATTTGAATAATATAACATTACGCAAAACAAAGCAAGGTTCGAAATCGAACTTTAAATTAAAAAATTTAAAGCGTTGGAATACTTCGACAACAAATTCTTGATATTGCTTTCATTTTGAAACTTGTGAAAATCCAACGTTTTATGACATCATTTCATTGCTAAGATGAATAATAATAGACTTATAGTAACTAGACCTATATCCATTTTACACCGTTCTGATAAGTGAGAATAATAACCCATATTTGTTTGAAGCTTTTGATACAAAAAAGAGGCAATAGAGCTGAAATGAAGTAAATTGTTAAGAAAACAGTTATGGATCCAATGATTAGTTATTTGGGAAAATTAACGAAAAAAATGATTGTGCTAATCAAAGCAAATTTCAAAGGTGAATTCAATGAAATCAAATCAAATTAAGAAGAAAGTGAGCCTAAATTGGAATGAACAATAAGAAAACTTATGTTTTATTGTTGGTATTTCTGAAACATGAAATTTGGAACCGAAAGAAAATATGATCACGATATGTAACGATCATGATATGAAGTTATGAATAAAAATAATATTTCACTTTATACTTGATATAATAACGAACGCCACAGTTACGTATAAACAAGAAACTGAACGCAGACGAGTACAACTACGTTGACAGATAAATGACATAACAATTACATTTTGACAGTCACGACAGATCACACATGATAAATATGACTGATGATTTCTGATTAAGATAATGTTCTTTTACTAATAGCAAATAGATAGATATGTTAATTTTGCCTAAGGAAGTGTATTTTTAAGATGGTAAATGCTGCTTATTTTCAAATAATGTTGTTACTTTGTTTTATATATAAAATTGGAATTAGATTCATCTGTTCTTGTCACTTAGAAATAATGCTTTGTAGTAAAAAATATTGATGATATACCTAAAGCACGTTTGCGATTGTAGCTATTTATACGTAAAAATATTCTTTGATATAAGAAAAAATAATGAACAATATCAACAATAAAAAAAATAGTAATTAAGTAATTAGCTTACCTTTAGATTTAATTACTAAGTCGAGTAATTTGTAGCGATTATCACCCTTTCGTATATATCTGGGATCTGCCCCTTTAGACAAAAGATATTGTATAATTTCGTAGTCTCTATCGGTAAAATCTTTTTTTGTTCTTTTATGCACTAATCTTCTCGAATAGTAATCAATATATTTGATATTTTTGGATCTATGTTCAAAATAATTTATAACATCGTGAGCGGATCCAGAATGTACAATGAAGTCGTAAATTGGACAGGGACACTTAGTATTACTAAACTTCACCATTCTTCTGTTGGTTATTCGAAACTCAAAATGAATATTTCGGAGGTAGTAACAAGTCACACAGAAACTATTCAACTGAGGCCTTCCGACTATGGAACAGCTTTATATAGTCAAATTCGGGTAGAAATTCTAAGAAGAAGCAATAAACATTAATTATTGTTAATGTGTTCAAAAATTACTTTCACTTTGACATTTAGTAATTGTCCTTTTTCTAAAGATGACAATATCATTGTCGAAACGTTCGTTGAACGATGGATTAAAATGTGATTACTGTAAGTTGTGATAAATGAAAATAATAAATCTTAGTGCAAAATTTGAGTTGTTTTCGAAAGGTCGTTTCCCTCTGCTGCAGAACACGAAATACGAAGCATTTTGAAAAGAATTCATGCACAATATGTCTCAACAAAAGATTAAGACTTCACCCTAGGGTATACAAAAATAATTCATGCATGCCATTCGAAAAAATGGACTATCTTAATTTTAAAGGCCATTTTTGAAGAATTTCAGTTTATTTTTCGGAGCACCTGTAGAGTGATCCGTAAATTTGCAAGACTTGAAAAGTTTTCGGGAATTCAATAAAAAAAATCATACAATTATCTCGAACGGTTTCCAATATATGATTTTCAGTTTAAGTCATTAGAATCATGAAAGGACCCCGCACGTTTAGTATGGGAAATGGCTTTCCGTGAATTTGGCTGAATTTTTGATATGTTGTAGTTCTTGATGAACTGATCAGAAAAGTCCTTAGCCACAAAGCTCAAAAATGGACAGTTTACGAAATATTGAGCTTTGAAAATGGATTTTTTGCAATTTTCGTGGTTTTTGCTCATCAATCGGGGAGCTCTCATTTCTGGTTTTGATGGAATTTGGATGTTCGACGGCCAGAATCCAACTGAGAAATGATCTTCCTTGGTTATATTAGGCACCGCAATCGATAATTTTTTATACACTGCCCCACATTGGCTATGAAATGAGATACAAAATCCAAGATCTTCCATACATCTTTTCATGCCACAAGATGACGCCAGAATAATTCACATGACCGAAAAACGGCATATTGTGAGATTTTTTTTGAGAGAGACCATAATAACTGAATCCTCATATATCTGATGTCCAATAATATCAAAAATGTTAGCCGAAATGTTCATAACCAGGCATCGCGAGCTGTGAATTATTCTGGCGTCATCTTGTGGCATGAAATGGTGTATGGAAGATCTTGGATTTTGTATCTCATTTCATAGCCAATGTGGGGCAGTGTATAAAAAATTATCGATTCTCTGAAGAAGTTGCATTCTATCGTTTATTCTTGTCGAGTGAACTTCTGATTTTGAGTAACCCCAAAACAAAATAATCGATAGGATTCAAGTCTAAGCTCCTCGCAGGCCAGTTATGAGATACAAATATGAGATACAAATCCAACGATTTGGAAAATTTTCGTTCAACAAATTGGTCAAAATGGCCTGGAAATGAGGTGCAGGTGATATCACTAACTGAAAACAGGTGATATCACTCACAAAACAAAAACCTCTGCATTTCGTTGGGTTTTCAATTTTGTGAGCGAAGAAATTGAATTGAATTGGTAAAATTAATTAATACCGAATAAAATTTGATTTTTTCAAATATTGGGTACTGTATTGTCTGAATATTCAGGTTTGACTAGATTTATTGAGTACTTAAATTCGTATGCGGAAGTTCGAGAAATACCTTGCACCCTTCAGTTTTTTTTCATTAGAACATTTAGATATTTTTTATTTTAGAATTTCGATATTCAGAGTAGGGCTGGGAATCATGAATGAATGATTTGAATATTCGAATATTCAATGAATATCTATTCGAATAATTGCGTTTTGGATTATTCGAATATTCATGAATATTCACTGAATAGTTGAATATTCAGTGAATTCGCTCTATTAGTGTGACGTCACACACCAGCATTGTTGGTTCTTCTGTCAGTGTTCGGATTCCAAACAAATAAATTGTCATTCAAATTAGTACGGTGTGTTGTGAAAGAATTGGCTTATTTTCATAAATAACAGTATTTGAGGAACGATTTCAGTATTAATTGATAGACAGAAGGAACGAGGTTGATACCAATAAGTTTGAATACTGTATCCTGTATCATTCCCCAGATTTTGTAAAAAGCCGTGTTTATCAGTTGAACTTCAAGTTCGAACTTACTGGCATTAATCTCGTTCCTTCTGTCTATCAATCAATAGTAAAATCGTTCCTTAAATAATCTTATTTATCAAAATAAGCCAATTTCTTCAACGACAACGTACTAATTAGAATGACAATTTGTTTGTTTAGATTCTGAACACTGATAGGAGAACTAAAATGGCGGTGTGACGTCATTATCTACTAATAGAGAGTATAGTCAAGTATTCACTGAATAGTTGAATATTCAATGACTAATTTTCTATTCACTGATTATTCAGTGAATAGTTTTGTATTTTAGGTTCTGTACAAAATTATTTAAGAAAATTCAGTGAGTTTATTTGGATATTTACTTTGCAGATTTTGTGAAAGAAAACAAATCATTTGAACTGTTGTACCTTTCCGACATGCACATTTAGCGGTAATTATATTACCAGCTCTAGAAAACGCGCTTTCTGACGAAGTTGATATTGATATTGATGGTATTAAAACATAAGTTTGATCACTGAATAATTACTGAATATTCATTGAATAATCACTGAATACTCATTGAATATTCATTGAATATTCATTGAATATCCAACGAATAGTTGAATATTCATGAATAATCGAGCATGAATACATATTTGCATGAATGAATTATTCGAATAATCGAATGAATTTAAGAATGAATATTCGAACACAAATAGGCGAAAAAGTCCCGGCCCTAATTCAGAGGGTTTTTATTTGGTTGAATTTTATTAATCAATTTTCCTAGGCCGGATCTGAAAAAAAAATTAGTTACTATGTATGTATGAAAAAGTTGTAGCAGAAAATAAACGTACCAAATGTCATGAAAATATACAGGGTGAGTCTTTGACTTGTACATATATTTCAACCGAAGATTCCTGAGGTCAAAAGAAACACTTTTTTCCTTTATAGTTTTTTCCGATTCGGCCCGGTTACAAAGATACAGGCTGTTGAAAATCGATAAAAAAAAGTGATTTTCAGCTATATCTCGTAAATGGTTCTATTGAAGGAAATGATTTTTGGAATATAGCTTTTCCTTGATGTGATACATCTTCTCCGAACACAAGATTTCCTACACATCTTTCAGTTTCTTCATTATGAACATTACATCACATAAAAATACCAGAAATTCGAAGAAGACAACTCTTAAAAGTAATTTGAACGTTCATTGAACAATATTTGGCTAATTTGGAAAATAAAAGTATTCTTCATATTTTCTCCTACAAAGCGCCGTTTTCGAGTACCTTGATCTTAAAAAAAAAAATTATCTGTGAAATTCGAAAAATTGGGTACTTCGGCTAAATGCAACTCTGTTCTGTTGTGAAAAAAAAACCACAGAAATGAATATTTACTATGATGTCATGTCTCAGATTTTAGAATTGAAGTACTAGCCAACTTAGTTTGAAAATGAAGTTATTTGAATAAGCTCACCTCAACGCATCTATTTGATTACAAATTACTGAGCTTTGACACAGCTCTTATAATAAGAAGATACTTCATTAAAATCAACATTCTATTTTGAAAAGTCCAGATTTCCCATAAAGCCCATGTTCAAAAAAGTTTTCACAAAATAGTCCCATTATAATGACAACAGTCATCCCACTAGACTGCTGCTATCGAACAATACTGTATTCTTCGAGGGTCATTCAAACTCAGATCGAAACATACCACTAAGTACATACTGGACAAATTTTCATGTGATTGAGATTAAATACTTTTATTCTTTTGCTGTTCCATAAATTCATCCTAGAGCATATGATTGACATACTTCCAAGAGTGCCATAATTGTTTTAATATGAAAACAAATAGGTGAGTTGAAAGAAACAGGATATTCAACTGTGGATATTATTGAATACTTCTCATTTATTTTCAATGGCAAAATCAAGAAGAATCAAGTAGTAGAGTTGGCTATAATGTAGGTACATATTATAGAACCAATTTGATTACAAGTGGAGTCTAACATCTTCCATTGATTACAGAGCCATAAAACTTCATTTCCATATTTTCACACTGATGGCTCCAAAAATATTGAAGCAGATCATTATTTTTATGAGATAGTTGGAACAAATCAAATGCTTCATTTCATAAAGGAATTACCTTCTATCAGAATGCACACTTATTTATTTTGTATCCACACAATTATTTTGGAAATTGTTTTCAAATTTCTCGAAATATGTATGGAACTTCAATATTCTGTTGGGATTCTTCAAATCTTCGATGATTTTCATTTCATGATAGCATAATATCAAAATCATAATAACAACAGTGTAAATGAATATTTTAGGTTAGAATATAGATTATTCGAACTGCTGTGTTTAAATTTGCAACACTCGAAATTTGAGGTTTAAACTTAAAACCACAGATTACTAGTCTGTGTTAGAATTTTTACAGATTTATTTGAGAATGTGAGGTTAAATGTCAATTCTTGTACGATATATTATAAATGCGATATAATAAATGAATGAATGGATATGAATTATGAGTATCAGAGCTAAGCTAATATGGGTGGTAGCGAGCTCAATTCGTTATGATTATCGGAAATGAAATAGAAAATCAAGAGAAAAATATTTAATCTTTATCGCCAATGAAATTGGGATAACTCATTTATTGTATTATAAATACTACCTTGTTCAACAAATGGAATGTTAAAAGTGAGTTTATGATGTTTTTTCCAATCTAGTATCTTATTTCCAAGGTTCAAATTGTATATCTTATACTTGCGAAAACTTCAGTGTTCCGGTTTTCAGGGGTGAATTAGCTCATTATGAAAATTTAAAATGGCTATATCTTTTTAACAGGGCCGAATCGGAAAAAATGGTAAATGAAAAAAGTGTTTCTTTTGACCTCAAGAATCTTCGGTTAAAATATATGTACAAGTCAAAGACTCACCCTGTATAGAGGTTCGAAAGTAATGTGAAATTAAAGAAATTGACAAAATCAATGAAATACTCTGTATCTTGATTTTAAAGTGAAAAAATCCCTTCAAATACCTATAGGTTATTCTGACTCACCTCAGTGTCCTCTGTCTACCCTTAGCTTCCGCTCATTTACATTTTAGAAACCCCCGTTAAGCTAGCAGAACCACTTTCGAATTTTCGATTTTTTTTGGCCATAATGTTAGGCTCATTTTAGGCTAATTTATTACCCTATTCAAAATTCAGAAATCGCGGGTTCTGCTAGCTTAACGTTAAGCTAGCTGAACCACCAAGCCTATCGATATCTCATGGAAAATCTAATTACACCATAATTTAAGGCCTTTTTCAGGCTCACGTTTGAACCCATTACCAAACTTCTGAATTCACGTTTTTTTAAAAAACTCTGGGTCCTGCTAGTTTTACAGTTGAGCTAGCAGAACCCAATCGTAAATGAACTCCTCAGAAAAATTTGAATAATTTAATAATTTTAGGCTCTATTCAAACTAATTTATTACCCTATTTCGGAATTTTCTGCTGCTCAGATTACCGAGAACTCAATAACAAAAAAGAGCAGTCCGCATCTGGATGTTTTCACGTACCTACTGCCGGAATGGGATGAATGTAGTAGTAGAACTCATGAGTTCTCGGTATTCTGAGCAGCAAAAAATTCCGAAATAGGGTGATAAATTAGTTTGAGTAGACCCTAAAATTGTGGCGTAATCATTTTTTCCATATTCATATGATATTTGCTGTTTTCACGTACCTTCTGCCGGAATGGGATGAATGTAGTAGTAGAACTCATGAGTTCTCGGTATTCTGAGCAGCAAAAAATTCCGAAATAGGGTGATAAATTAGTTTGAGTAGAGCCTAAAATTATGGCGAAATAATTTTTTCCATATTCATATGAAATTTGCTGTTTTCACGTACCTACTGCCAGAGTGGGATGAATGTAGTAGTAGAACTCATGAGTTCTCGGTATTCTGAGCAGCAAAAAATTCCGAAATAGGGTGATAAATTAGTTTGAGTGGAGCCTAAAATTATGGCGAAATAATTTTTTCCATATTCATATGAGATTTGCTGTTTTCACGTACCTACTGCCGGAATGGGATGAATGTAGTAGTAGAACTCATGAGTTCTCGGTATTCTGAGCAGCAAAAAATTCCGAAATAGGGTGATGAATTAGTTTGAGTAGAGCCTAAAATTATGGCGAAATAATTTCTTCCATATTCATATGAGATTTGCTGTTTTCACGTACCTACTGCCGGAATGGGATGAATGTAGTAGTAGAACTCATGAGTTCTCGGTATTCTGAGCAGCAAAAAATTCCGAAATAGGGTGATAAATTAGTTTGAGTGGAGCCTAAAATTATGGCGAAATAATTTTTTCCATATTCATATGAGATTTGCTGTTTTCACGTACCTACTGCCGGAATGAGATGAATGTAGTAGTATAGAACTCATGAGTTCTCGGTAATCTGAGCAGCAAAAAATTCCGAAATAGGGTAATGAATTAGCTTGAATAGAGCCTAAAATAATTATATTAATCAAATTTTTCTGAGGAGTTCATTTACGATTGGGTTCTGCTAGCTTAACTGTAAAGCTAGCAGAACCCAGGTTTTTTTTTTAAAAAACGTAAATTCAGATATTTGATAATGGGTTCAAACGTGAGCCTTAAAAATGCCTAATTAAGGGTGTTATTAGATTTTCCACAAAATATCGATTGGCTTGGTGGTTCAGCTAGCTTAACGTTAAGCTAGAAGAACCAGCGATTTCTGCGACAATTCAGGAGCAAAACATTTTTGATTGGGTAATAAATTAGCCTGAAATGAGCCTAAAATTATCACCAAAAAAAATTTCGAAAATTCGAAAGTGGTTCTGCTAGCTTAACGGGGGTCATGTTACAAAACGTTAGGACAAGATTCGAGCTCTTCCAGTAAACAGGGCGTCGAGCCCTCGCGCAGTGTTGCCGAAAGTATAAACTCAAGATCGGTATAAATGACTGCGCAAAATCGGTGTATTTGGGGAGGAAATCGGTGTGAGGAAGATTTTACCAAGAATATCAATTTATTAAAATGATATATAAACAAAAGAACATTTAATTAACTGATAATACATTTTCTTGTAACCAAAAATAACATTAAGTGAAAAAATTAATAAAATACAATATTTTCATTGAAAAATAAAAACATATAAATTTTCCCCACAATTGGGTATTCATGAGTTTGTCGACCCATACCAATATGATTTTGACATAGTTGAGGTCATTTCTTGACCAATGTCAAAATCAAAACTGTTAGGTCCTGTTGTTTTTATCAATCTTTTTGCGTGCAACAAACCGGTAATTGTTTCGGTTGACAGTCTGTTGCGTTGAGTCGTTTTCATATGGTTAATGGCAGAAAATATTCTCTCCACGTTTGCCGAGGAATGGGGTAATGTGAAAATATTAAACACGAATTTAGTTACAGTGGGAAAAGTGGGAGTGCCATCACCATTCTTAATATGAACCACTTTTTCCCAAAATAATAACGTATCGTCAGGAAACTCTTTGATTATTTCCGTATTCCGCAGGGTTCTCCATTCTGTATCACAGTTTTGGAAATCTGTGTCGCCTATTAAACCGCGAAACAATCTGCACACTGGAATTACAGAGGCAGTTTTGCCTTCCTTAACATTCCTTGCTTCGAAAATATTCAAGTCCCTAATAATACTAATAATTACTAAAAACAAATTAATAATGAATGAGGAAAAAACATCTGCTCTTCTCTTTACTACAAGTAGATCTAAGAAAATTAGGGGGAAAACATTAAATTTAGATGGTCGTGAAATAAAAATAGAAGAATCTATTAAATTTTTGGGAGTACAGCTGGATGGCTTTCTAAGATGGTCTTGTCATATTGATTATTTGACAGGAAAGTTATGTAGTGTAGGCTTTGGCATCAGGACGATTTCAAAGTATTTAAGTATAGAAAATGTTAAAATAGTTTATTTTGCGAATTTTGAATCACTGATAAGATATGGGATTATTTTCTGGGGAGCAAGCACAGATGTTCATAAGCTGTTTGTGATACAGAAGAGAATTATGAGAATCATGTTCAAAATGACTTACATCGAATCCTGTAGAAATGTTTTCAGAAAAATAAAATTATGACTATATTTGCCATATATATATATGAGTGCTTGATTTTTTTCTTCAAAAATAAAGAGAGATTTTCTGTTCATACAAGTAGAACTAATTACCCTTTAAGATCTCTGGAACTGCATTATCCGATACACAGATTATCGATGTCTGAAAAGCATCCTTCTTATATGTGTATAAGAATTTTTAATAAGTTACCAAATGAAATTAAATGTGTAAATAGTTTTAGGATTTTTAAGAGAAATGTTAGAGAGTATCTTATTAATTTAGAACCTTATTCTCTTGAATTTTCGTTCAACAAATTGGTCAAAATGGCCTGGAAATGAGGTGCAGGTGATATCACTAACTGAAAACAGGTGATATCACTAACAAAACAAAAACCTCTGCATTTCGTTGGGTTTTCAATTTTGTGAGCGAAGAAATTGAATTGAATTTGTAAAATTAATTAATACCGAATAAAATTTGATTTTTTCAAATATTGGGTACTGTATTGTCTGAATATTCAGGTTTGACTAGATTTATTGAGTACTTAAATTCGTATGCGGAAGTTCGAGAAATACCTTGCTCCCTTCAGTTTTTTTTTCATTAGAACATTTAGATATTTTTTATTTTAGAATTTCGATATTCACAGTAGGGCTGGGAATCATGAATGAATGATTTGAATATTCGAATATTCAATGAATATCTATTCGAATAATTGCGTTTTGGATTATTCGAATATTCATGAATATTCACTGAATAGTTGAATATTCAGTGAATTCGCTCTATTAGTGTGACGTCACACACCAGCATTTTTGGTTCTTCTGTCAGTGTTCGGATTCCAAACAAATAAATTGTCATTCAAATTAGTACGGTGTGTTGTGAAAGAATTGGCTTATTTTCATAAATAAAAGTATTTGAGGAACGATTTCAGTATTAATTGATAGACAGAAGGAACGAGGTTAATACAGTAACTTTGAATCCTGTATCATTCCCCAGATTTTGTAAAAAGCCGTGTTCATCAGTTGAACTTCAAGTTCGAACTTACTGGCATTAATCTCGTTCCTTCTGTCTATCAATCAATAGTAAAATCGTTCCTTAAATAATCTTATTTATCAAAATAAGCCAATTTCTTCAACGACAACGTACTAATTAGAATGACAATTTGTTTGTTTAGATTCTGAACACTGATAGGAGAACTAAAATGGCGGTGTGACGTCATTATCTACTAATAGAGAGTATAGTCAAGTATTCACTGAATAGTTGAATATTCAATGACTAATTTTCTATTCATGAATAATCAGTGAATTCTCGACTATTCACTGATTATTCAGTGAATAGTTTTGTATTTTAGGTTCTGTACAAAATTATTTAAGAAAATTCAGTGAGTTTACTTGGATATTTACTTTGCAGATTTTGTGAAAGAAAACAAATCATTTGAACTGATGTACCTTTCCGACATGCACATTTAGCGGTAATTATATTACCAGCTCTAGAAAACGCGCGTTCTGACGAAGTTGATATTGATATTGATGGTATTAAAACATGAGTTTGATCACTGAATAATTACTGAATATTCATTGAATAATCACTGAATACTCATTGAATATTCATTGAATACTCATTGAATATCCAACGAATAGTTGAATATTCATGAATAATCGAGCATGAATACATATTTGCATGAATGAATTATTCGAATAATCGAATGAATTTAAGAATGAATATTCGAACACAAATAGGCGAAAAAGTCCCAGCCCTAATTCAGGGTGTTTTTATTTGGTTGAATTTTATTAATCAATTTTCCTAGGCCGGATCTGAAAAAAAAATTAGTTACTATGTCTGTATGAAAAAGTTGTAGCAGAAAATAAACGTACCAAATGTCATGAAAATATACAGGGTGAGTCTTTGACTTGTACATATATTTCAACCGAAGATTCCTGACGTCAAAAGAAACACTTTTTTCCTTTATAGTTTTTTCCGATTCGGCCCGGTTACAAAGATACAGGCTGTTGAAAATCGATAAAAAAAAGTGATTTTCAGCTATATCTCGTAAATGGTTCTATTGAAGGAAATGATTTTTGGAATATAGCTTTTCCTTGATGTGATACATCTTCTCCGAACACAAGATTTCCTACACATCTTTCAGTTTCTTCATTATGAACATTACATCACATAAAAATACCAGAAATTCGAAGAACCCAACTCTTAAAAGTAATTTGAACGTTCATTGAACAATATTTGGCTAATTTGGAAAATAAAAGTATTCTTCATATTTTCTCCTACGAAGCGCCGTTTTCGAGTAACTTGATCTTAAAAAAAAAAAATTATCTGTGAAATTCGAAAAATTGGGTACTTTGGCTAAATGCAACTCTGTTCTGTTGTGAAAAAAAAACCACAGAAATGAATATTTACTATGATGTCATGTCTCAGATTTTAGAATTGAAGTACTAGCCAACTTAGTTTGAAAATGAAGTTATTTGAATAAGCTCACCTCACCTATTTTGAAAAGTCCAGATTTCCCATAAAGCCCATGTTCAAAAAAGTTTTCACAAAATAGTCCCATTATAATGACAACAGTCAATATCCCACTAGACTGCTGCTATCGAACAATACTGTATTCTTCGAGGGTCATTCAAACTCAGATCGAAACATACCACTAAGTACATACTGGACAAATTTTCATGTGATTGAGATTAAATACTTTTATTCTTTTGCTGTTCCATAAATTCATCCTAGAGCATATGATTGACATACTTCCAAGAGTGCCATAATTGTTTTAATATGAAAACAAATAGGTGAGTTGAAAGAAACAGGATATTCAACTGTGGATATTATTGAATACTTCTCATTTATTTTCAATGGCAAAATCAAGAAGAATCAAGTAGTAGAGTTGGCTATAATGTAGGTACATATTATAGAACAAATTTGATTACAAGTGGAGTCTAACATTTTCCATTGATTACAGAGCCATAAAACTTCATTTCCATATTTTCACACTGATGGCTCCAAAAATATTGAAGCAGATCATTATTTTTATGAGATAGTTGGAACAAATCAAATGCTTCATTTCATAAAGGAATTACCTTCTATCAGAATGCACACTTATTTATTTTGTATCCACACAATTATTTTGGAAATTGTTTTTAAATTTCTCGAAAATATGTATGGAACTTCAATATTCTGTTGGGATTCTTCAAATCTTCGATGATTTTCATTTCATGATAGCATAATATCAAAATCATAATAACAACAGTGTAAATGAATATTTTAGGTTAGAACATAGATTATTCGAACTGCTGTGTTTAAATTTGCAACACTCGAAATTTGAGGTTTAAACTTAAAACCACAGACTACTAGTCTGTGTTAGAATTTTTACAGATTTATTTGAGAATGTGAGGTTAAATGTCAATTCTTGTACGATATATTATAAATGCGATATAATAAATGAATGAATGGATATGAATTATGAGTATCAGAGCTAAGCTAATATGGGTGGTAGCGAGCTCAATTCGTTATGATTATCGGAAATGAAATAGAAAATAAAGAGAAAAATATTTAATATTTATCGCCAATGAAATTGGGATAACTCATTTATTGTATTATAAATACTACTTTGTTCAACAAATGGAATGTTAAAAGTGAGTTTATGATGGTTTTTCCAATCTAGTATCTTATTTCCAAGGTTCAAATTGTATATCTTATACTTGCGAAAACTTCAGGTTCCGGTTATCAGGGGTGAATTAGCTCATTATGAAAATTTAAAATGGCTATATCTTTTTAACAGGGCCGAATCGGAAAAAATGGTAAATGAAAAAAGTGTTTCTTTTGACCTCAAGAATCTTCGGATAAAATATATGTACAAGTCAAAGACTCACCCTGTATAGAGGTTCGAAAGTAATGTGAAATTAAAGAAATTGACAAAATCAATGAAATACTCTGTATCTTGATTTTAAAGTGAAAAAATCCCTTCAAATACCTATAGGTTATTCTGACTCACCTCAGTGTCCTCTGTCTACCCTTAGCTTCCGCTCATTTACATGTTAGAAACCCCCGTTAAGCTAGCAGAACCACTTTCGAATTTTCGATTTTTTTTGGCCATAATTTTAGGCTCATTTTAGGCTAATTTATTACCCTATTCAAAATTCAGAAATCGCGGGTTCTGCTAGCTTAACGTTAAGCTAGCTGAACCACCAAGCCTATCGATATCTCATGGAAAATCTAATTACACCATAATTTAAGGCCTTTTTCAGGCTCACGTTTGAACCCATTACCAAACTTCTGAATTCACGTTTTTTTAAAAAACTCTGGGTCCTGCAAGTTTTACAGTTGAGCTAGCAGAACCCAATCGTAAATGAACTCCTCAGAAAAATTTGAATAATTTAATAATTTTAGGCTCTATTCAAACTAATTTATTACCCTATTTCGGAATTTTCTGCTGCTCAGATTACCGAGAACTCAATAACAAAAAAGAGCAGTCCGCATCTGGATTTTTCAGTCTCAGAGCAATAAAAACTAATAAACATTATTATTCTGGGTTTCTAGCAAATTCAAGTATAGAAATCGGTACTTCTCCGAATCGCAAGTAAAATGAATGAATACCTGTAATGTCGATTGTAGTGTCCCAGCTGAGATTTTACTGGCGTCTATTTGAACATCTATTGTATTTTGTAGGTTATTTTCTCATGTAATAAAACTAATTAATGGATTTTACAAACGACAATTTGATTATAAAAATATGACAATTTTTTTTCGGTAAAACCAGGGGTTTGGGTTCGGAAATAACGAACGTTTTTACATTTATGCATCACATAACAGTTTTGCCTGTTAGTTAAATAGATCTGTTAAATAGTTATTCATATTTTTTTGCTAGATATCAACGAAGATCCAGTACAGTCATAGGTGGATTATTCGAATGAGTATTAACTGAATAATCATTGAATATTTACTTAATATTCACTGAATAATCAGTTATTATATCATGAGAGCATAGACAATATTCGATTAAACACCGAGTCACGAGAGCACAACTCGCGTGGTGTTTCGCGAAATACGACGGGATGAATAATTCGTATAATCGAAATGTATTGTCTATGCCCGAGTTGGTATTCGTTATGATTATATCACGAATAATAATTTCAATTTCTCATTTATTAATAGAACCAAAGCGCTGTCTTCTGAAGAATTCAATGACATTTCAGTGAGCTTGACCCATATCATTTTTTCCATATTCATATTCGATTTGTATTTTTCACGTACTGCCGCGATGAGATGAATGTAGAAGTAGAACTCATGAGTTCTCGGTATTCTGAGCAGCAAAAAATTCCGAAATAGGGTGATAAATTAGTTTGAGTAGAGCCTAAAATTATGGCGAAATAATTTTTTCCATATTCATATGAAATTTGCTGTTTTCACGTACCTACTGCCAGAGTGGGATGAATGTAGAACTCATGAGTTCTCGGTAATCTGAGCAGCAAAAAATTCCGAAATAGGGTAATGAATTAGCTTGAATAGAGCCTAAAATAATTATATTATTCAAATTTTTCTGAGGAGTTTATTTACGATTGGGTTCTGCTAGCTTGACTGTAAAGCTAGCAGAACCCAGGGCTTTTTTTAAAAAAAACGTGAATTCAGATATTTGATAATGGGTTCATACGTGAGCCTCAAAAATGCCTAATTAAGGGTGTTATTAGATTTTCCATAAGAAATCGATTAGCTTGGTGGTTCAGCTAGCTTAACGTTAAGCTAGCAGAACCCGCGATTTCTCCGACAATTCAGGAGCAAAACATTTTTGATAGGGTAATAAATTAGCCTAAAATGAGCCTAAAATTATCGCCAAAAAAAATATCGAAAATTCGAAAGTGGTTCTGCTAGCTTAACGGGGGTCATGTTACAAAACGTTAGGACAAGATTCGAGCTCTTCCAGTAAACAGGGCGTCGAGCCCTCGCGCAGTGTTGCCGAAAGTATAAACTCAAGATCGGTATAAATGACTGCGCAAAATCGGTGTATTTGGGGAGGAAATCGTTGTAAGGAAGATTTTACCAAGAATATCAATTTATTAAAATGATATATAAACAAAAGAACATTTAATTAACTGTTAATACATTTTCTTGTAACCAAAAATAACATTAAGTGAAAAAATTAATAAAATACAATATTTTCATTGAAAAATAAAAACATATAAATTTTCCCCACAATTGGGTATTCATGAGTTTGTCGACCCATACCAATATGATTTTGACATAGTTGAGGTCATTTCTTGACCAATGTCAAAATCAAAACAGTTAGGTCCTGTTGTTTTTATCAATCTTTTTGCGTGCAACAAACCGGTAATTGTTTCGGTTGACAGTCTGTTGCGTTGAGTCGTTTTCATATGGTTAATGGCAGAAAATATTCTCTCCACGTTTGCCGAAGAATGGGGTAATGTGAAAATATTAAACACGAATTTTGTTACAGAGGGAAAAGTGGGAGTGCCATCACCATTCTTAATATGAACCACTTTTTCCCAAAATAATAACGTATCGTCAGGAAACTCTTTGATTATTTCCGTATTCCGCAGGGTTCTCCATTCTGTATCACAGTTTTGGAAATCTGTGTCGCCTATTAAACCGCGAAACAATCTGCACACTGGAATTACAGAGGCAGTTTTGCCTTCCTTAACATTCCTTGCTTCGAAAATATTCAAGTCCCTAATAATACTAATAATTACTAAAAACAAATTAATAATGAATGAGGAAAAAACGTCTGCTCTTCTCTTTACTACAAGTAGATCTAAGAAAATTAGGGGGAAAACATTAAATTTAGATGGTCGTGAAATAAAAATAGAAGAATCTATTAAATTTTTGGGAGTACAGCTGGATGGCTTTCTAAGATGGTCTTGTCATATTGATTATTTGACAGGAAAGTTATGTAGTGTAGGCTTTGGCATCAGGACGATTTCAAAGTATTTAAGTATTGAAAATGTTAAAATAGTTTATTTTGCGAATTTTGAATCACTGATAAGATATGGGATTATTTTCTGGGGAGCAAGCACAGATGTTCATAAGCTGTTTGTGATACAGAAGAGAATTATGAGAATCATGTTCAAAATGACTTACATCGAATCCTGTAGAAATGTTTTCAGAAAAAATAAAATTATGACTATATTTGCCATATATATATATGAGTGCTTGATTTTTTTCTTCAAAAATAAAGAGAGATTTTCTGTTCATACAAGTAGAACTAATTACCCTTTAAGATCTCTGGAACTGCATTATCCGATACACAGATTATCGATGTCTGAAAAGCATCCTTCTTATATGTGTATAAGAATTTTTAATAAGTTACCAAATGAAATTAAATGTGTAAATAGTTTTAGGATTTTTAAGAGAAATGTTAGAGAGTATCTTATTAATTTAGAACCTTATTCTCTGGATGATTATCTGTTGATAACTGTGTGATATTTTGGTTGTTAAAGACAATTTTCTTGACACTGTTTCTTTTATGTATGGCCTTATCTGTATATATTTTGAAATAAATGTTATTATTATTATTATTATTATTGTTTTTTATTGGGAATCTTTGAATTATTTGTTGACAGGCCTCTAGATAGAAATCCAAGCACCTGACTTTAAAAAATTCAATTTTTTCTTCACTAAACATGTATGTATAAGCCGGAAATCCCAAAATTTCGAAAGCGCCAGTGGTCTGTAACATGAAGGCCCATGACCCTTTTGAATCTTATCTTTATGTATCTAAACCGAGCAAGATGTGCTCATCTAAATCTCTTGTCTATGCATCTAATTATAAAAAATTTTTAATTTTTCGGTAAAAGATTCAATTTCGACATAATATCTATGAAATTGAAAAAACGGTATACATTTATCCCCTTTCGGTACATCGGGAGATCAGTTTCCAAATCGGTATAAATACCGATAAATCGGTGTTTTCGGCAACACTGCCCTCGCGTTACCTTCCCCTTTCCCCTGGCGCACCCCCCGAGTCCTGGCAGGTGTGAGAGAGAAAGAAGACCGTTACTTCGCATAAGTACGAGATAGCTATACAACGCAGGGGTAGGATTCTGTAACTTTCGTTATCATAGCAAACGAAAGCGATAACGTTACGAAGCGAAGCTAAGCGAAGCGAATGCGGTATTCTGTAAGCGTCTTTTTCTTTATCGTTTCGTTATCTTTACGCTTTAAGTTTCGTTGTCGGAGCTTACCGACTTTACACGAAGGAACATTGGCAACGTTGCAAATAAGTAGATATTTAAGCTACTGTAGGATTCTGCAGGTTTTGAAATATGAGGTACCTGAGATAATCTCTAATAAGAGCAATGAGATAAGAGTCCCTTTTATGGACTCTAGCTGTAATGTCCTTTGAATAATCCACAGTATTGAACTTGAGTATTGTCAGAAATTATATTTTGATTTATGACTCTCATTGGAAGTTACTTAACAAAGGGTTTCATACCATTTTAAACTGTTTAGTTTATCATTGAGAATGAATTAGCTAATTGAATACAGCACCTGAATGCAAATATTGAGTATTACAAAAAGTCTTATTTGAGCACTGGAAGAAATTCGAAATGGAACCTCGTTCAATGGATTATAATTTAAAACCTTCATTCTTATTCCAGTTACAAAACCTACCCATACTACAAAATAAGTTCGGGGAGTCAACTAATAGTGTGTATAGGTATAAAGAAATATTCATCATGTTTTCAATGATTCTGATCATCGACGAGGAAATCTCAAGAAGAGTTCGTCTAACTCTTACAAGAGAGGAGAATAGATTTCTTCGAGATAGAAGTGATCCATTTAACTTAACGGATGAGAGATTCATAGACGTTTTCCGTTTGTCGAAACATTTAGTTCACGTTCTATTCGATGAATTGAAACCATTTATGGATAATTATTGGAGGAACACGAGAACGCCATTTGAACAGCGAATATTGATAACTCTGAGATTTTTTGCCAGTGGAAATTACCAACGCGGTATTGGACAAGAATATTTGCTAGCAGTAAGTCAACCCATGGTCAGTCGTTGTGTTAGTGAAGTGACTAAATTGATTAACCATGTATTCCAAGGAAGAATTAAATTCCCTAAAGATTCTGAGAAGACCCAAAATAAAGGGAAATTTTTTGAAAAATGTGGAATACCAGGAATAATTGGAGCAATCGATTGTACACACATAAAAATCTAACTTTCATAACGCAATTTTTCAATAATTAATAGAATGAATTTCAAATTTAATATTAAGAATTGTGATATTGTGAAGCAAAACATTCAAAATTATAACCTCGAAATCGAAATCATTCAAGTGTCATAATATGACGCTTAAGACTTGGTCACGTGGTAAAAGTAAACCAATCAAAAACGTCGTCGGACTTTTCGTAATGACAACGAACCCTAAAATGTTTCGTTATCGTCATGAGGTCGTTCTTTGCTTCGGCAAACACGACTATTGCCGAATACCTTTACAGAATACCGAACCGAGCAAAACTGTCGTTTCGTCACGTTTTCGCTTCGCTTTGCCGTTACAGAATCCCAGATTTGTTTACGTTTTATTTGACAGTTTGGTTTTGGCGCGTTTCGATCATAGCGAGGGCGTGAGGCTCTAGTGCGCCGAGCCCTAGGGTGACACGCACCTAACTGGAAAACACTTTTTACCGCAGTTTGAAACTTCAGAAATCTGCTGACGTTTAAAGTTCAAATCTGAAAAAATATTCGACAACTGGAAATTATGGTGAGAACCATTTTTGAAGCTCGTCAATCAAGTAGAGTAATTAGTTGGAATTTCCGGTATTATTTGGTATATTCTAAAACAATAAACAATTGACAATTCAAGGATATCGGGTGTGGTAGTTAAACTCTATAAGATCTATCTCATTTATTGTACCATCCTAGCTTTCGGTCATCATTGTGACCATCTTCGGGGAGCTGGAATATACATTCAGTAAGACAAAAACAACAACAAACATGACTTAAAACAGTCACATCAATTCGAGATGTTGAGGAGTTAATACACTGCTCAACAATTGATAGGGATCACTTACCTGTTCTAAATTTATTTCTGAAATATTCGCTCCAAGATTATAAATTTAGTCAGATATCAGAGTATTTTCAGTTGATAATATGGTTCACTTGAGAAAAGAATGAAAAAATGGAAAGTTGGAGAGAAAAAAAGACTTTATTAGGAACACTCAAAATTCTGTGTTTGAATAACATAAAAATGTTATGATGAAACCACAAGAAGGCTGAAGTTTCGGTTAAGCTAGTACCTAGTTGGTCCCCCACGAGCTCGTCTCAAGCATTCTACCCTACGAGGCATACTTTCGATCAAACGATTTATAAAATTTTGGGGCAAATTCGTCCAAATATCCCGTAAAACGTTAGAAAGGTTCTCCAGGTTATTGATCGGTTGTTCTAAGGTTGACAATTGTCTAGACATCTCAGACCAGACATGTTCGATGCAATTCATGTCTGGAGAGCGAGCTGGCCAGAACATCCTATCAATAGCATGAGTTTCTAGCGCTTCATTTACCAGACGACTACGGTGTGGACGGGCATTATCGTCAATTAAAATGAAATTCTCGCCCACGGCAGCCGCAAACGGAACAATTATGGGTTCAATAATCATATCGTGATATCTCTGGCTGGTCATGGTGGTGTTCTGCAGAACAACCAACTCTGTGCGTTGGTTCAAACAAATGCCTCCCCATACACATATAGAACCTCCGCCAAAAGCTGTTGTGGGTACCATAAACTGTTCTGCATACCTTCGACCTCTTTCCCTCCAAGCAAGAATACGTCCATTGGAGTTGACCAAACGAAATCTAAACTCATCCGTAAATAAACATCGGCTCCAATCTTCAAGTGTCCAATTGCGGTGCTCCTCAGCCCATTGCCGTCGATGAACCCGAGGTTCCCTATTCAATCGGGGATGTTGTACCCTCCTACGTGCTCTCAAATCACGAACATGTAGTCGTCGTCTTACAGTCTGGTTCGAAATTAGAACTCCTGTTGCAACTCTCAGTGAACTATTGAGCCGCGACACCGGGTAAGTGGGATTTCTCCTAGCATTGAGGATCAAAAGACGATCTTGGGCAGCTGTTGTACTGCGCTGCCGACCTCCCCCATGAGCATAAGCTACTGAGTCGTTTTGGATGAACCTATTCCAAGCCCGACTCACGACACTTTGCGAAACATTCAACCGCCGGGACACTTCTCGCTGGGACAAACCTTCCTGTATCCACCGTATGATTTGGTCCAGTTGCACAGGAGCCAAACGTCTTCTCGGCATGACTGATAAGCTGATATTGTTCTCATTTCTTCAATTATTGTCACCTTATGTGTTTGAACGAGAGAAAAAACAGATTTAATAACAAATACCACATTGCTTTTCACTCCTCCTGTAACAGCCTACAGATAATAATCGATTTTGTGAACAAGAGCCGATGAAGTGAGGAAGACTTTGATATAATCAACTCAAAACATCTTATTTTTTCCTTAGAGAACATATAATGTACTGATATTCACGAGATAACTTGAAAAAAATACTAATGAAGAGAAGTTCATAAGTGATCCCTAGCAATTGTTGATCAGTGTAGTTAAAAATGCTTCAATGGTCTGATTAATAATTAATATATAATAATTAAGACTGAATGAAAAATCGTAGTTTCCAGATTAAAACAGACCATTGAAGCATTTTTAACTATTAACTTCTCAACATCTCGAATTGGTGCGAATGTTTTAAGTCATGTTTGTTGTTGTTTTTATCTTACTGAATGTATATTTCAGCTCCCTAAAGATGGGCACAATGATGACCGAAAGCTAGGATGGTACAATAAATGAGATAGATCTTATAGTGTTTGACTACCACACCCGATATCCTCGATATGTTGACAAGACCATACAATTCATAACAGTTCCTTCTCGATCACACAGTATCGGGATTCAGTTTCATTTACTACTGGTGAAATAATTTTCAAATCGAATTGTATCGAGATTTACCAAGAGTACCTTTTTGGTGTAAAATTGAATGATGTTTGAGTTCACTTGAAATTTTGATTAATACATCTAACCTTAAAAATGTTATATTCAGTAGTACTTGGTATAAACCTTAGAATATAGATAATGTTCTAAGGTATGAACCGAGTACCTATAGCTAGCACCTTCTATGAGAGTCAGATATAAAAGCAAATTCATGGGATGTATCAGCTTCCTGAACATATTCGTATGAAATTTCATTCAATGTTGCAAGTAGTTTAGGTAAAATCGTAAAAAATGTGTTATATTTTTTCTTCAATGCCCTTTATCTTGAATGATGGCGTTACGAAAATTTTAAATGCAGCAAACCCCAACTATTTTTCAGTTTTCTACCAATCCTAGAGACGGGGGTCATCTTTTTTGAAACACCTTGTATACGAACGGCCGGACGAAACGAGAGAATTACATTTGAGTTCGTCAAATCCATCGAGATAGAATATACAAGGAGTTGACATCACGTGACTTAAAGCGGTACCAGTACGCCATCTTTGATGTCAATTTCAGTTAACTTTTGACCAAAAACATGTCATTAGTAGTGAACAGATCCGTATTCACAAGTTTTGCATATCTTCATATCCATCTTCACCTCTAAATATATTAAAATGTATATGGCAGGATATGTTGTATATTATTTGAAACAAAAACTTGTTTGTGAACAATGCTTGGACTGTTTAAAAAGTGATGAACACGGTTCATTTCCATATTCCTTCGTGAAAGTTTACTTAATCCGACCCTGATCTTTCCCCCTATCTAGCCATAGAATTGGCCCTGACTAGTGGACACATTTCTTCTAGCACGATAACTGTTCATAGCGCCTCCTTCTATTCTATCTCGATGGTCAGATCCATGAGTCGAATCCATAGAATAATAAACATAGATAGAGGGAGTATACGCAATCTTTACATGTCGCCAACATGGTTAGATTATGTGTCGGATTTTGAAATATTTTTGAATCCACAATTTTACTATATCATTATGAAGGTATATTATATTAAATGAAATATATTTATTTGAGTGATTCCCAATTTAATATGCAAATTGAAATATTTGCAATCCAATATTTTTGCTAATTGTCGAATTTAAGCAGAATATTTATTGTATTCTGTATCTAACTGCTGAAATCCAAGGTTTGGCAACTTTTGCTCTCCTAGTGTCATCGGTTGTTTCACGTCGTTTTGCGCGCTTGAACTTTGTTTTTTGAATTCCTGATATATTTAGGTATTTATTTCAATATATTTTGAGTGAATATGAAACGTTGATTCACTATGAAGTGCGTTCTTTGTGGAGAAACTCGCGAATTGAGTGAAATATCGTATCACTGCTATGTTTTTATATCCGCGCACTTCCTCTTGTCAAATTTGATAGTTCATGTTGGGGACAAAATTTGCTTACTGAAAATGACATATGCTCCCTCTATCTATGTTCATTACTCTGAAGTCAATCCTTATCGTTTGAGACCCTTAATTTTTTTGGAAGGTTTTCTATTTTCTACATCTCGTAAGGAATTGAAACTAGAAAATAAAGCTTTACAGTGTTTATTTTTACATAGAATATATTACATGTATTTACAAATTAAATAGTTAACAATAAAATAAAAATAAATAGAGTTATTATTAATTGATTAAATTTAACAACAAAATAAAAATAATAATAATAATAAAAAAAAAATTGAAACATTATAAAATATTCACTTTGAATTGAAATCGATAAAATAATAATAAACAATCAAATGAGAAACTTTGGTCTTCTTTGTTTATGTGCAACAATTATTCTTAATCTATTATTTCTCTTCCAAACTCAGCTCTCTCTAGACATTTTCTGAATTTGTACCATTCTTGTATTGGAATATGTTTTAAAATTTCATCTATGACGTAGAAATACAGTTGATTCCCAGATACAACAAAGAAAAAGTTATAGGCATCTTCTCGTTCCTGATATATTTTCAAACCACGTTTTAAAATTGTTTTGAGTTGACAGCCATAATGTGTGTATTCTTTCTGGTTGAATTTAGAAATGATTCTCCTCAGCTTTCGGTTTTCACAAAGTTTCGATATTTCCATTTCATTCAAGATGAGGACTTCCATAAGAGAATACCATGGCCCAGTTCGAAATTTTGGTAATCTTCGGAGATTCAAACGTTGCAATTCTGCTCTACAATCTTTCTCAAATTGTTGATCTTCTGTCACGTCACTAATGGGCTTTAAACCTATATCAAATTTCCCACTAACATCTAGCAAGACCAGATGTTTCAAAATATGTTGTCGTTTAGATCTTTCACAATCCAGTAATAGTATATCCAAAAATGTGCTGCTAGAATCATTGGTTATTGTTAAGTCAGCCCTGGAATTCAAGAATATATCTAAAAACTGGTTGCGGTCTACAAACTTTTTTAATAAAGTGTGCAGAACAGTGTCGCCATATACATGTTCTTTGGCATTTACATCACCTCCTCTTTGGATTAGTAACTTCGCAAACTCCAGTGCATTAGGTTTATTTTGATTCATAGCAACGATATGTAAAGGAGTCAGCCCATGATAGCCAAAGGCATTGGGATAACATCCGGCATCCAATAAAACTTCGAGCATTTCCACATCTATTTTTCGTTTTTGGTAACATACAACATGAAGTAGAGTGTTGTCATTTATATTCATCACTCTGTAGTTTGCTCCGTGTTTAAGAAGAAATCTCACTTGCTCAATTTGGTTATTTCTAGCAGCGAAGAATAGGGGCGTTTCCCAAGATCTATTTTTTACTTCTATATTAGGATAATATTGTAGAATGTATTTTGTGATGTCTACACTTGGCAATGAAGCTGCGATGTGTAAGGGTGCGTTTTTGAAGTGAAATGATCGTTCTTTAGGGCGAACACTAAGTTTCACAGCGTACCGCACAACATCCAAGTTCTGATAGGCAACAGCTGCTGTAACTACGTTACTGTGGAATGAGAAGTAATCCGGGATTTTATCGCATGGATTTATCGTAGGATCGTCCAGATATTTCATATACTGTACGAATATTTCAATTAACCTTTCATCTGAAATTGAAAAAAAAAATTAAAAAATATAATATAAATAAACTTAATATCTCAGAGGGAAGAAAATATAGAGATGCCCTTAAAAATAAATTATGATAAAGTGAGATAGGAAAACAACAAACCTGCAAAATTGAAACAAGAGGTACAGTAAACATTCCAGTGGCGTAGTCAATTGTTCCTTAATAAGGATCAATATTACAAAAATCGATATTGAACTTGAATACAAAATATAAATGACTTGCCATATTTCAAAATGAAAACTAGCTAATTTCATTTTTTCTTTAAAAAGTAATGAAGGAAATCTACAGAAATGTTAGCAGAAACGTGACTTGCCTATGATAGGTTAGGTTTTAATTACCGGATGTTTTACACACTATACAGGTTTTTCGAGTTTTTACCATGATTAAAATTGGCAATATGTTACTCAAAATTCACAAACTTGTATAAAATAACGCTGATTACAAACGTAAAGTAAAATAAAATTAACATTCGATTCATATTATCCGACACATATCGTTTCAGACTCCAAACGAATCGATTGTCGGAACGGAGAGCGCGTTCATACAGGGTGGCCACTTTTTTAATGGGATTGTATTGGTAACTTTTAACCATAAGAGTTATTAGAAGGTCGGTCAAATGGAGAAAAAGTTGCATGCATAGAAGCATTATCAATCAGTTCAAACAAATCGAGATTATCAGGGCTGGTTATTGAGATATCATACGAAAAGTAAATTATGCCATTTTGATTTTTCTTTTTTTCCCACTTTATTTCAAATATCATCGAAAAATGTTACAGGAATTTTTTATTCGACAGTAAAGTATCCTCAATTTGACGTAATCAGATTTCGTATCCAACGTTTCGTACTTTCTGGGCCACCCTCAACCTCATTTTTTTCAATACGGACCTGCATATTTCATGACATTTTTCGAAATAACTTTTAACGCTGAATTCAACGATATATCATACAATGTCATTCAAAGTTGATTTTCAGGTGATTTTGACCCTCATCCAAATTTAATGGTGTGTATGTAAGAAAAAACAAGTTTATTAACGATATCAATGTTTTGACCCAAATTCAATCGTACCCAGAAAAAAAATCGAGAACTGTGGCCACTGAATGGAATTTTTCAAAAACTGCTGTTAATAAAATAGCCAATAGACGCGAATACAATGATTTTAAATTTGAATACCAAGCCTTTCAAAAATTATATCGTAATGATCTCAAAATAAAGTTCGATTCTGTAATTTGTTTCAACGGACCAAATGACAAATACAACAATAGTGATACCTCGCGAGAAAATTGAAAATGTTTTGGAAGGTATTCAAAAGGAGACCAAACAAGCAAATATATAAGAAGTATGGGTTCCAGAACCGTAAAGTGCATTTTACAAAATGGTGGACATTTCAAACACTCACTTCATTAATTTTAATTTACTTTCGAATAATCATTTGATTTTTCTTTCATTAAATGATAATTTCGTTTAATTATTATGAATTGAAATATTTGAATGATTATCATAAAAGAAGAACCAAGAAACCAGTATACTGGTTTCTTGCTTTGATTCTAATATGTTCCATTCAGTTGAAGATGGGTAAGTTGATTTTCTTACCGAAATTTATTGCATATTGCATGTTGTTAATTAAACTAAATAAAGGTAATACAGATCCGACCCAAAGAAAATTGGATAAGGGTCAAAATCACCTGAAAATCAACTTTGAATGACATTGTATGATATATTGTTGAATTCAGCGTTAACAGTTATTTCGAATAATGTCATAAAATATGCAGGTCCGTATTGAAAAAAATTAGGTTGAGGGTGGCCCAGAGAGTACGAAACGTTCGATACGAAATCTGATTACGTCAAATTGAAGATAATTTAATGTCGAATAAAAAATTCCTGTAACATTTTTTGGTGATATTTGAAATAAAGTGGGAAAAAAAGAAAAATCAAAATGACATAATTTACTTTTCGTATGATATCTCAATTACCAGCCCTGATAATCTCGATTTGTTTGAACTGATTGATAATGCTTCTATGCATGCAACTTTTTCTCCATTTGACATGGTTTAAAAGTTACCAATACAATCCCATTAAAAAGTGGCCACCCTGTATACTCATGCAAGGAGCTTTTCAGTTTGATTCAGGCATTGGATGAATTGAGGTGCGAAAATATGTTAAAACTTTCTTGTAAAAAACTATGTGCTATTGCATTATTACTGGATGAAGATGAAACAAGAGAAAAATCAGTAAGAATATCTAGTGTACACCCAATATTCAAAAACAGAACCATCTTGTTTCTCACCCGTTCTGAAACGTTCATACAGACTCCGCCCATACGCACATTTTATTACCAGATATTGATTAATTCTTCATTAATAGTACTTATACTTATAAATAGTACTTATAAATAGTACCATGGTACCAATATGGTTCCATTCGAAAAAATTGAGTTTTCCCCCATAAACGATTACGACGAACTTCATTTGCTCATAAAAAACGCAATTTAGTATTTTTGACGGGATTTAGATTTTTCTAGTATTAGACGGGTCAATTGGAATAAATCGGAACCATCATGACACACTTAAATGAAACACTAAAAATTGAATTGAAACAAATTTTGACGTTTGAAATGTCATTTATGTGGTATCATTGGATTCAGAAAATTATGCAGTTTTCAAAAATATACGGGGTGTTTTGTTTAATAATCGAATGTTGGTATCGCTTCCGGCGAAACAGGAAGTGAAAAAAAAATCATTTATAGATCAAAAAGTGTCGGATATTATGTTAATGAGATATCCCAACTTTCAATCTATTACCTTCAAAACTAACGGAGATACGGGGGGGTGTACCATGATCCTGTTACACCCGGTATAATACAGGTTGATTAACCGCGATAGCCTATTAGACGTTTATGGAAAACAAATCATAATTTTGTGCTGAAAATTTGCATATTGGGGTTTGAGAAAATGATCTTTTTCTCTAAAATATTTTCATATATCTACAACTTCCGGTTATACCGGAAACGAGTTACCAACATAGTAATTCATTAGCAAATTAAAAATATCGTCATTCGACAATCTAGATCGTTTAAATAAATCATACGGAAACTCCATCAAAATTGGTGGGTGCAAGAAAAACTAGAATTTCGTTTTGAACTGAGCAGTTATTTGGTGGTTTTCTCTCTTAATCCATATGTATATTTGATACCAATACACGCTTTCCATTCTACACTGAGAGAAATCCATATTTTTTCATTAATAAAGCACTTATTTGGAGGTTATTTATTCACAACTATTACAGCCGATTTGTATTTAATATTCATTAATAGTTAAATTATACATTCAAAAAAGTTTATTAATAGATAATAAAATATTTGTTTACAAGGTATTCGATAATAATATTTCGGTGATAAATAATTTATATGAACTTACGTTATCTCCACAAATAACATAAATTCATTGTCAACAAATTTTCAACTGGTAGTTAACGAACATTTGCTATTTATGAATAAACTCTTGAAAGAATTCAATAATTTATTCACTCAGAATATAGGATTTATTAATAATTAACAAACTTACATAATTCTAGCGATCCAATCTATGGAAAAGTTTGAAGACACATCCCTCAAAGAGAAGCTCATCTCCTTGAAGGATCTGTCCTTGAACTTTTCCTTTGATTTGAATTTCCTTTTTGAACATAGAATCTGTGTTACTATTGGCTTATTGAACGCTGCTTAGCACATCTGTACTGAATTTTGGGTTCAGATCTTTTGTCCCGCTTTAATTATTAATGATGTTGGCAGAACAGTGGTTAGAGGAAACAGATGCGATCAAGATGACTAGGGTTCAAACCCGGATACCCTGAATATGAACTTTAAACAATTATCTAATTCGGCAACGGATAATAGAAACAACCAAAATAAGAAATCTAAGAAATACGTTTATCATTACTGAATTAAAATTTTTTTTTTCAGCATGGATACATATTACATATAAATAAGGTTTATAAATTATTACTCAATGATATATTAACCTCAACTATATTTATTCCTTTCAAATGGATATTTCTTCAGAATTATTAATATAAGTTATGCGTAAATAAATGAAATGCAATAATAAATAATGATTATTGGTGGGATTTCAAATGAATTATTTATTTCCATGAAACTAATATTTGTTAGTCCATATATCCAATAAATGATTTATTAACTATAATGCATTTTCGTTTAAATCAAATGAACACTCCTCTCAGTGTAGTTTTTTGTAAGTCAAGAGTGAAGATATTTTTGATATGAGAGAAAATAATAAACTAAAGTGTATCTTCAAATAAATCGAATTAGAAAAAGTTAACTTACCTTTTGAATTCATTACTATATCGAGTAATTTCGTTGAGGATTTACCATCGTTTGGGCAATGTGTCGGATCTGCTCCTTTGTACAAAAGATAGTCTATAATTTCGTAGTCCCTGTCGGAAAAATCTTCTTTCGTTCTTTTGATTACTAACTTGGTTAAACAATCATTCATAAATACTGAATTCTTCGATTTAGATTTAATATAATTAGTAACGTCATAAGTGGACCCACAATACATAACGAAGTCGTAAATAGTAATTTCAACTATTTTCGTCATTTTTCTGTTCGTTATTCGAAACTCAAAATAAAAATTTCGGAGGTAGGAACAAGTAACACACTAACTTTTCAATTGAGGCCTTCCGAATATGGAACAGACTTATATAGTCAAATTCATAGAAAAAGCACTCGTTAAATTGTCGTTAATATGTTCAAAAATTACTTTTATTTTGAGAGTGACAGTAATTAGGGTAGGTAATTTTCATTTTCTAAAGATGACAATATTGTTCGTTAAACCATTGGCGGATCTGTAGGCTATTCAACTTTTGCAGCCTCTGAATTTTGATACCTTAGTTCACAATTATATCGACGGTTGCAGTGGCGTACCCAGACCTAAGCCTTGGGGGGATAAAGAAAACAAAATTTCAAATTTTCCTTCTTTCGAAGAAGTTTTCCAAAGAAATTTGCTCACTCATAATAAGATTGTGATATGTAAGGTTTGTTACATATAATGGATATTCCTCCTGGGGAGATATATCACCCTTATTTTACCCCCCTTGGGTACGCCAATGGATGGTTGAAAAGCAAAAGGGCTTAAGCGACAGTCGACACTAGGCAAACTTTATAGTGGAGCCAAGAACCATTTGAAAAATCAGAAAAAAATCACTACGAATTGGTAGTGGAACGATTTTTCTGTAAAATATTGATTATAATTAATATAATTTATGAAGGTATATCCGAGTGTCTACCCATTTTGTTGGGGGTTGGAAGTTGCGGCGTCAACTTTGGATTTGTAAATGGAAATCCCTGTTATTTTTTTAGATATTCTACGGAAAAAAAATACGAAATTTTTATACGAACAATTTTTCATGTTAATCGTAATCGAGATTAAATTTTTCCCTCTAAATGAAATTTTGGTCGTAAATGATCCAACTATTCGTTGAAACAATAGAAAACGTTCTGCGCATAAAAATATGGAGCTTGACGGAGATTGCTCTAGATTCAATATAATCATCTTTCAATTAGTTAATGAGAAATATTTTCAACCGAAAACAAATCAATTCGTCATATTCAAACAAACAGTTCAGCAGAAAACGTTCGAATTTCTTGTGAATGATAATAATAATTACTTAAAGAACGGAGTAATTAAAGTCGTTCAGAAGGAAAATGAAAACTCGAATGAAGAGCCATCTGTGACAATTCGTAAAAAATTGTTCGTAAAAACTTTTGTATATTATTTTGCGTTGAATACGAATCTGCAATGGAAAACAGGGGTTCCCATTTGAAATTTAAAAATTGACCCCTGTACCCCTAACAAGGGGCAATTATGGGGTTATGGCAAAAGTGGACTTACCACTTAAAACTATCAACCTGTTATATGAAACATTTTATTTGTAAGATGTTTTTTTTTCGAGAGTTTTGATTGATTCAACTTGAAAGACTCACCCGGTATGAACCGGGTGTGACACCTCAGACGCAGATTCTGTTTTGAGGGAGTAAATGGAGATAGATATTTTGAAAATTATTTTTTGTTATGTGTAAGAGATTGTTAGAGGCACAATTCAAAATTATATTCATAATATATACAGGTTTTTCGAAAACAAAGATATTGAACAAATTCACACTTTTTCAATGTAACACCTTGTATATGAATTTTCAGTTCACCCTATATTTACCTCAAAGGCTTCATTTACGAGAAAATGACAAAAAATTGAAAATAATATACAAAATTGGCTTGCGGGGCCACCAAGATTCAACATTTCCAGATTTTTGACTTTTGTTGTTTCTTCCTCTTTGGTTCATCCATTTTATGTATTTCATTATTGCTATAGTTTTTGAGTATGTAAGGAAACTATTCAAATATTTTGTACCTGTAGGAGGTACTTGCTATGTCATTAATTTTAGTCAAAAACAATTTCAGAAAGAATAACTAGATAACCTAACTTTCAATCGGTTGGCTACCTGGGGGTTACTCATTTTTATCACCGAAATCATTACAAATCGTTAATATTTCATTTGCAAATGATGAGTCCGTTGACAGTGACAGGTTATCTAAAGAATTAGAAGCAATCCGATAGACATCTTCACACTTTGTGCACTTTCTCAATTCACATCCCAACCAAGCCACAAAAGACACAAAGAGTCATTAGTTCCCAGAAAATTCAAACATCATTTCGAAATAATTTAAAATTACGCATTAAATTCGTGAATTATGCCTGACGAAATCAATTAAACACCACTAGAATTAAGAAAAATTGCGAATAATGTTGCAAATCATTTCACCATATCCAAATTATATTATATTGACAATTATTGATGTTTGTTGAAATTTGATAGGATAGGAAGTCAGAATATACAACCACAAAACGTAAAATATAACTGAAAACGATGCTGTAATGAGTTCAATACAGCACTGTTTTAAGAACTGTAATGAACTCATTACAATACTGCAATAGATAATAGTAATTTACGTAACAAGTCCGGAAAATATGGTTTTTTTGGACGAATTAACCAAATTCCAGGACTCGCTAACGCTCGTCCTGGGAGTCTATGAATCCAAAAAAACAATTTTCGGGCTTGTTACGTACAATATTTTTTCGGCAACCATGTAAAATAACACTATCGCTGCTGCTTTCCATATTTTATTGCGATTGCGATCAAAAAACATGCAAATTTTTGACAACTAATTTCAAATGAACTGTCAGCCGTTATCTCGGTTGCTATGGATTCTATGATTCTTTTCCGGCCTAGTCCGGGAAGTACGTACTTTCCAGACTAGGCCGGGAAATGCTACTTTCTCAGAGAAAAAGCGTCCGGGAAGTGCTCACTTCCCGGACGGTTGCCGAAAAAAATTATTACTATATGACCTGAAAATGAAGACTCGCATATAAGACTTGCTGTTTGGGTATAAGTGGACATTCATGTGAATGATAATAATAATTACTTAAAGAACGGAGTAATTAAAGTCGTTCAGAAGGAAAATTAAAACTCGAATGAAGAGCCATCTGTGACAATTCGTAAAAAATTGTTCGTAAAAACTTTTGTGTATTCTTTTGCGTTGAATACGAATCTGCAATGGAAAACAGGGGTTCCCATTTGAAATTCAAAACTTGACCCCCGTACCATTAACAAGGGGGAATTATGGGGTTATGGCAAAAGTGGACTTACCACTTAAAACTATCAACCTGTTATTATATGAAACATTTTTTTTTGTAAGATGTTTTCTTTTCGAGAGTTTTGACTGATTCAACTTGAAAGACTCACCCGGTATGTATCGGGTGACACACCTCAGACGCAGATTCCGTTTTGAGGGAGTAAATGTAGATAGATATTTTGAAAATTATTTTTTGTTATGTGTAAGAGATTGTTAGAGGCACAATTCGAAATTATATTCATTATATATACAAATTTTTCGAAAACAAAGATATTGACCAAATTCACACTTTTTTAATGTTACACCTTGTATATGAATGATGAGTCTTCAGTTAATAATAATAATAATAATAAAGGTCTTTATTCAGAAAAAAATTAGAAAGCACATTGAACTACACTATTGGGGGCGAGATTTAGCTCGCATAAACAAGGTAGAGAATATTATCTAGTACCGTACAATCTACCTTAAACCTTATCCATGCGTCTATTCTTCCATCTAACCCTCCTAAACCTAGCTTACAAAACAAAACAAAACTCTCTACCATGAGCACTAAAACAACAATATAATCCAAACTCTGCCGTATAATCGAAATAAAATTTGAAATATCCCATCTCAGACAGCACATAGATCAAAATTCAACAAGCCGAAAGGAAAACGCCAAAACAAACAGTCACAAGCATTTCCGGAAAGCCATTCGGTCTTGAACCTAGGCATAAAGCGGGTCGTTCCGAAAATTATTCATAATGTGTAATTTAAACTTATCAAGTGTAATGTTTCTATATTCAAAGTCTAGGCTATTCATGCAATTGGGTACTTGATAGGAGTACGATCTAGTGAATATGTCGGTTCGGTGTTTTGGTATTGAGATGGTGCGTTTGGAGCGAATATTGATGGAGTGCACAGCAGAGCGGAAAGTAATCCTATTGTAAAGGTTTATTGGTAATTTTTCAGTGATGATTCTATAAAATAAAACATATGAATGGAAACGTCTTCTGAGCTCCATACTGAGCCAGCCGGTAGTTTTAAGGGTGTAACTCACAGAATCATATTTCCGTAGACCGTGTATCAATCTCAGACAAGAATTCTGTAGTACTTGAATCCTATTCTTATCGAAAGCAGTCAAGCAGGGACCGTAGACAGCATCACAATAGTTCATATATGACAGTACAGTAGACTCACACAGCAGAATTTTACTGGATTTACTCAGAATACTTCTAAATTGATATAAATTCCTCAAACTGGCATAAGCTTTCAACAAGCAGTTAGATATATGCCTACTGAAACGCAAATCAGTATCGACCGTCAAACCCAAATTTCTTGTAAACTCCAGAAAGCTGATTTTGCTGCCATCCATGATAACATCCTGGCTATAAATCTCCAAGAACCGTACTCTATCATTTTTACGACCAAAAAGTTGACATACTGATTTACTGGCATTCAAACGAAGACAATGTTTTTTTGAAATTTCGTAGATATTGTTCAGATCATAATTTAGGGCTACTACAGCCTGTAATGACTCGCAAGGCTCAAACGACAATTTGAGTTGGCTATCGTCTGCATAAAAGAAAGAAGTTACCGAAACACATACAGAGGTGAAACACGAAATATAAATGATAAAAAGAAGTGGTCCTAATATAGACCCTTGTGGAACTCCACTATCTAAACCTAAAAACGAAGACAAATTGCCATCAATTCTGACAGCCTGAGATCTCGACCCGATATAATCAGCCAATAAATTTATCGCCGGCTGAGAGAGACCCACATGATGCAAAATAGCGATCAAAAGCTGATGATTGATCGAATCAAAAGCCCTACTATAGTCTAGCTGGGTCAAAATAGTCAAATTGCCTTGATCAACAGACTTAAAAATGTCATCAGTGATGTTGAGCAAGGCTGTGCAGCAACCATGGCCAGGTCTGAATCCATACTGTGTGGAGGGAATGATCTTATTAATTTCTGTATATTCCTGTAATTGCCTCTGCATGACCTTCTCAACAATTTTGGAGAGTACCGGGAGTATACTAATAGGCCGTAAGTCATCAAATGTATTCGGATCCGAGTTTTTAGGAAGTGGGATCACCAATGCCTTCTTCCAGGAGGAAGGAAAAACGGAATGCCTGATGCAGTAATTAACGACATGTGTTAAATAGGGCAAAATGAATGGAACACATAGTTGTATTGTTTTTATATTGATACCGTCATGACTCACTGCCCTAGTTTCGATTTTTCGGATTATTTTAGATATTTCCTCTTCTTCAACCTCGCGAAATGAGAACTGCGAAATATTCAGGCTACCAATATTGTTGGAATAAAATGCAAGAAGTTCATCGTCCATTGCTATCTTTGGAATGGACTCAATGAAATGTTTATTCATCTTCTCAGCATCCTTCAATTTTTCCGGGATATTATTGGATATTTGATTTCTCACATTGAGATACTTTACAGTTGACCAAAATTTCCTAACATCTTTACAATTCAGCATAGTATTATAATAAGCTTTCTTCTCTCTCTTCACAGCCAAGGAAACCACATTACGAAGTTGTTTATAAAGAGTCCAATCATTTTCTCTTTTGTATTTTTTATAGACACTAAGGGTCCCATCCCTCAAGTCCATCATCTTCCTCAAGGTTGCCGTGAGCCAAGGTGCATATTTTTTTGTTATTCTCATAGTTCGCAAGGGCGCGTGCAAATCCATTAAAATAATTAAATTTTTATTAATGAATTCAATCTTTCGGTCAACATCGTTAACATCGAAGATATTTTTCCAAGGGATAGATTTTAAGTGAGACTGGAATTGCTCATAATCAAAGTTACTGAAATCCCTGGTAGTTTTGAATTTGGGAGACCTCTTATTAATTCCAATATTCAATTTCAAAAGCACCAACTCATGATCACTATTAATATCGGTTGGTACAACCTTGACATCAGAAACAAGTTCAACATCAGAACACAGAACGAAATCAATCAACGTCGAAGACTGATCCGTAATTCTTGTTGGCGAATCCACCATTTGATATAACCCGAGATTATCAATATTTTTCACTACATGTTTACCCTCGCTGTTTAAGGACAACAAATTAGTGTTAAAATCCCCCATACAAACCACCTTGCTTCCCTGCGTCACAATACTCGCATACTCTCCCCTGAACAAGTCCCAGAACAATTTATAATTCAAATCAGGAGGTCTATAAATGACCCCTATCACCAATTCACCTTCAAAACCATCAAGCTTCAACCAGATTTGTTCTATAGGTCCTCCAATCTTGAGAATACTGTAACCTAATCCCGACCTAACGTATGCCCCAACACCGCCGCCCCGTCTATTACGATCACAGCGAATGAACCTGTACCCCTGCACACCAATTGCATTATTTGCAATAGTATTGTCTAATCTAGTTTCATTAAGTGCAACAAAATCCAACGAATTCGACAAGATCATACTCCGAAAATCTGCAAAATTCCCAACTAACGTTCTTATGTTTAAATGAGCTAACTTTAGTTTATTCATTCAAATCGCGCGAGTTCCTTACATATGGGCTATCTGAAATGAGCTACCTTCACATTAATCATCAAAATAATAAAACATATAAATGATATAATTATATAACCAGTAATTCAGAGTTCACCCTATATTTACCTGAAAGGCTTCATTTACGAGAAAATGACAAAAATTTGAAAATAATATACAAATATACAAAATTGGCTTGCGGGGTCACCCAGAGTGAACATTTCCAGATTTTTGATTTTTGTTGTTTCTTCCTCTTTGGTTCATCCATTTTATTGTTATAGTTTTTAAGTATGTAAGGAAACAATTAAAATATTTTGTACCTGTAGGAGGTACCTGTTATGTCATTAATTTTATTCAGAAACAATTTTCGAAAGAATAACTAGATAAGCTAACTTTCAATGGGTTGGCTACCTGGGGGTCACCTCATTTTTATCACCGAAATCATTACAAATCGTTAATATTTCATTTGCAAATGATGAGTCAGTTGACAATGACAGGTTATCCAAAGAATTAGAAGCAATCCGATACACATCTTCACACTTTCTGCACTTTCTCAATTCACATCCCGAACAAGCCACAATCAAAAAGACACAAAGAGTCATTAGTTTCCAGAAAATTCAAACATCTAAAAAATAGGACAAAAAAAATCAAGATTTGACTTGAATATGCTTACACAGATACAGTGGCGTACCCAGCCGTAAGCCTTGAGGGGGATAGAGTTATAAGCGAAAAAAAAAATGTTTATTAATTTCCTGTCCTTTGAATTTACACGCACTTCTTGATATTGATTTTCAACTGTCGAAGAGTCCAGCTGTTGTATTCAAACGCGAAAAACTTGATGATTCGACTGCATCAACTTCTTTTGAAGAAGTTTTTTTTCTCATAATAAGATTCCGATTAGTTTTGAGATCGTACAACACACATTAAAAGTTAAACGTGAAATATAACAGAAAATTTCACGTCAACCACCTCGAAACTAATCAAAAGAATATATTAAACCTACTGGCCTATCTTTATGAGTGAAAATGTTAACACAGTATCTGATGGAATGCAAAATTCCGACAAAGAGATTCTTTGCTCCAAAAAATGCGATAATTTGATTTTAGCACCCAATTGCAGGAACGTTCATTAGAATTTAATGCCGACTTTTTTCCTGCATCAATCGGCGTAGCCAATAGGCTCCTCGTATTGGAGAATTAAAAATTTAACGACGGCATTACATTCTAATGAATCAATTCGATTAATTCGAAGCTTCTACTTCAGTTTCTCATTAATTTTACCCGATTGTTCATCATCAATTTGGCATTCATAGTCCGTATGTAAATACGGAGGGGGGAAATATCCCTTTTATCCCCGCCTTGGGTACGCCAATGCACTATTATATACCGAATCTTTCATTGTCATAGTAGAATCAAAATCTTCTGAAAATACAGGCAATATTCATCCAATGAATTTAACAAAAAAACTATCGTCGATGAATCGGGGAATAGAAGGATATCCACAACTTTCGATTTCTCGGATAGAGCGATTAACTTTTTTGTGAAAACCTTTTTTTTAAAGATCCGAATACAGTTCGTGGGAATAGGTAGGCAACAAAAAATAAACATATTTTTTTCGAAAATCACCTCTGATAAGATAAGATGGAGATGGAAAAGTTCTGATAAGAGAACTGAGGTTATACAGGGTAGGCTTCAGAAAACGAAACAGACTAGATAACAGGTGGAATGAACTTAATTCGAAAAAATGCTCGGACATGTCGATTTTTGATTCTAGGAGAACAACTTTTTAGATCAAATTCACATCCAAATCGTTTCAGCCCTAGAGCCAGTTGCACCGTTCAAAAAAATACATTGTTTCCATAACCTTTCTTTATATTTTCTACCGATTTGTTAATTACCGATGTTTAGCTAAACAGGAGATATGTTTGGCAACGTTGCAAAATTCCGACGCTTATCATAGAGAAATAAAAAATTTCAGTTTGCAAGTATAATGTTTTGTGTTTTTGTGGTGTAAAAGTCAAAACAAATTATGAATTATTATTATGAATAATCATTAAATTTTTTTAGACACTAGGCGGAGTATTATTACACACCATTAGAGCTACATTCACAAATTGTTTTGAAATACAGAGGGTGCACCATAAAAGTTTAAACGAGTAAATATATCTTTTTTCTTATGGAACACTCCGTTTTTCATTTAATTTTCAGATTGCATGGAATAAATGAACCCTAGTTTGTTCAAACTCATAAGCTTAAAACTCACCAACTTTTTCATATATTGATAGTTCTTTGGAAAAACTAATAACTTCGAAATTTATTTGAATGAGATTCTAAAAGTGAATACAAGAAGAACGGAGGTTGGTAATGACTTTTTGATAATTATTGAGAACTCTTTTGTGTATTCGAAAAGAGATGATTCATTGATGACTTATTCAAACATTAATGTTGTTCTAATAACAAATGATACAACCTACATTTCACATTCTCATTTGTAGACAATATTTCAAAGATGGTAAAATTTGCTTACCAATAAGAAAATAAAATACAGGCAACGCCATTAACGTTTGAATGAGTCATCAATGAATTGTCTCATTTTTAACGCCCAGTAGAGTTCTCAACTATTATCAAAGTCAGTACTTTAGTCTTACCTCCATACCACAATACTTCTAGGATTAACTTTCAAAATCTCATTTAACTAAATTCATTAATTTCGGAGTCATAAGGTTACTTTGAAGACTTTTCAATTTTTGTAAAATCGAAAAAAGATGAGTTTTGAGCATATCAAACTTTGAACAATTTTGGGTTCATTTATTTTTTCCAATCTGAAAATTCAATACAAAACAGTTTATTCCATAAGAAACATATGTTTGATCATTTAGACTTTTTTGGAATACCATGTGCATTTCCAAACAATTTGAGAATGTAGCTCTAATGAAGCTTAATAACACTGTCGAAAAATAATTCCAAAATTTCAGCGCTCAACCTTAAAAGAGCATCGCGTCAGTGGTGGAACACCCTGTATGTAAATTATATTATTGGTCGCAAACTCCGCAATATTGTTCTAGAGCTCAAGACAACGGACCTCCCCGAATTTTTTTTCTAGCTACAGCCTTGTGTGTAAACGGTGATTATGCCGCATAAAGCGTCATTTGAAAGATGGTGCAAGAGAAATCAGAAAGTAGTCAGCGTTTAAATTTTTAATTAATGTTTAGGCAAACGGAGCAACATAAGTGTTATAACCCCAAGCCCTAAATTTCGAATAGGGAAGATGGGGTAAGTGATACCTCATTTGAAAGTTCAGCATATCAACTTTTTTCTCATTTGATGTATTGGTTTTAGAAATATTTATATTAGAATTTTGAACAACACTGGTTTTTCCCGACAAGCATGCTGTATAATCAGTTAAAATTTCACAAGAGCATAGACAATATTCGATTATACACCGATTCACGAGAAGTAGTTCGCGAAACATCAAGAGAGCGCAGCTCAAGTGGTGTTTCGTGAACTTCATCGAGTAAAGAGATTCGTATAATCGAAATACAGTACGGAAATAAATTAGAGGATCAAAATAAAACTCGAAATTTTAAGCGATTTTTCAAATGGCTGTATTTTCGATAACATTGGTGGTATCTCAATTTGAAAATAGTAATTTACGTAACAAGTCCGGAAAATAGGGTTTTTTTGGACGAATAGACAAAATTCCAGGACGAGCGTAAGCGAGTCCTGGAAGTCTGTGAGTCCAAAAAAACCATTTTCGGGCGTGTTGCGTACAATATTTTTTCGGCAACCATGTAAAATAACACTATCGCTGCTGCTTTCCATATTTTATTGCGATTGCGATCAAAAAACATGCAAATTTTTGACAACTAATTTCATATGAACTGTCAGCCGTTATCTCGGTCGCTATGGATTCTATGATTCTTTTCCGGCCTAGTCCGGGAAGTACGTACTTTCCGGACTAGGCCGGGAAATGCTACTTTCTCAGAGAAAAAGCGTCCGGGAAGTGAGCACTTCCCGGACGGTTGCCGAAATAGTAATTTACGTAACAAGTCCGGAAAATAGGGTTTTTTTGGACGAATAGACAAAATTCCAGGACGAGCGTAAGCGAGTCCTGGAAGTCTGTGAGTCCAAAAAAACCATTTTCGGGCGTGTTGCGTACAATATTTTTTCGGCAACGATGTAAAATAACACTATCGCTGCTGCTTTCCATATTTTATTGCGATTGCGATCAAAAAACATGCAAATTTTTGACAACTAATTTCATATGAACTGTCAGCCGTTATCTCGGTTGTTATGGATTCTATGATTCTTTTCCGGCCTAGTCCGGGAAGTACGTACTTTCCGGACTAGGCCGGGAAATGCTACTTTCTCAGAGAAAAAGCGTCCGGGAAGTGAGCACTTCCCGGACGGTTGCCGAAAAAATAACTTTTCGAAGCTTGAAGTTTATAGTTTAGAGATCTCGTGATGATTATCCAAAAAGCCTCCAAAAGCCTTTTTTTATCAACTGTTCAAATTAGAGAACGAAGAAATTTTTTTCCGAAAATACCATAGCTACTTCTTGTGGAGAATTCATTCAAGATTTCAAAACATCCCTTTAATTTTCTGTGCAAACATTGATTTGGTGAGATATTTATGGTTAAGGACAAAAAGGCCTTTTCATCTCAAAGTTCAATATTTCAAAGAGAAATGCTCGTATCAAAATTTTGAAAAAAGGATATTGAAAGGATATTAATTAAGTTAGTGGATTACATTTGTATTGTTTTCAATAGCCGAGTGCTAAATAAAGTTTTATTATTATTATTATTATTAAGATGAATGAACAAATTATCACATCCATATAGTGGTTAAAATGAAAAAAAAAACAAAGTCTGTAGGGCAAAAATAAAAACTGAAAAAATTTCGCCGAAATTTCAGACACTATAATCACTAGAATTGAGCGGTACACGTTGCTTGTAAAATGTTTTCATCATGAGATATCTAAATTATAAGCTTCAGAAAGCTTTTTTTCAAATTGAGAGAGAACCTCTTCACTCGACGTAGTTCGCGAAACACCACGAGAGCGGAGCTCGAGTGATGTTTCGCGAACTACGTCTCGTGAATTGGTGTATAATCGAATATTGTCTATGTTCTTGTGATATTATAACTGATTATATATCGAATAATTTCAATAATCATAACCAATGCGCTGCATTTTGATTAAAACCAAGGCAAAAGCTGTCGAACGAAGAATGCTAGCATCAACCCTCGATGAGAAACTAGCAAATTTTTTAAATTCAAAGAAGTATCAAATTAAACTCCAAGATATTTGGGAGTATTATTATGATTCAAGACAGAATTATTGAAACTTATTTCCAATTTTATATATTTTTGTTGATTATTAACATGAAAACAGGAATCTTCTGTTTTATTCGGATTAGGGCATGAGCGCCCATCAGGAAAAATTTTTTTTAAAAGTTTCATTATCGTTATCTCGATAATAACTAAAATTACAGTTTTTTTCATGGATCACATTTGAGTTCGTCAGATCAGTAAGTCGAACCTCATCGTTTGGGTTTTTTAATTTCATTGAAAGGTTTCCTATTTTCTACATCTCGTAGAAAATAGGACCAAGAAAACAAAGCGTAATAGGGACATTTTTATTTTTTACACATGGAAAATTCTATTTACAAAATGGAAAGTAAACAAATGATAAAAATTGAAACATTATTAAATAATTAAATAACAATTCTTCGTCTCACTGTAATATATCTTCTGAACATCTTATTTTTTAATTCTTTTCTCAGCCTTGTCTCAATTGATTTTTTTTTCTTCGGAACAGGAGTTTTTATGACGGGCTCCTCGAGATCCGGTAGTAATTTTCCGAATTTGTACCATTCTTTTATTGGAATTTTGTTTATAATTTCATTTATCACTTGGAAATAGAGCTTACCCTCAGAAACGACAAAAAAAAAGTTATATGCATCTTCTCTTTCGTGAAATATTTTCAGCCCACTCTCCATAAGTGTTTTGAGTTCGCAGCCGTAATATTTGTAATCTTCCTCGTTGAATTCAGAAATGATTTTCCTCAGCTTTGGGTTTATACAGAGGTTCGATATTTGCATTTCGTTCGAAATGAGGATTCTCACAAGAGAATACTTTGGTTCAGTTAAAAATTTTGGTATTTCGCAGGAATTCAAACGTTTCAATTCTTCTCTACAATCTTTCTCAAATTGTTCATCTTCGCTCAAGTAACTAATGGGGTTAAAACCTATTTTAAATTGTCCACTGACATCTCGAAGGATCAGAGTTTTCAAAATCATCTGTCGTATCTCAGCACGTCGCTCCAGTAATAATATATCCAAATATGTTCTATTTAAATCATTAATAATTGTTAAGTTAGCGCCGGAGTTCAAGAATAAATCGAAAAACTGGATGAACGAGTAGCCCTCACAACAGTATGCTAAATCGTGCAGAACAGTGTCGCCCCAAAAATCTTGAATATTCACATCACCTCCTCTTTGGATTAGTAACTTCGCAAACTCCAGTGCATTAGGTTTAAGTTGATTCATAGCAACGATATGTAAAGGAGTCCACCCATAATCGCCAGAGGCATTGGGATCACATCCGGCATCTAATAAAATTTCAAGCATTTTCACATGTATCTTGCGTTCTTGGTAACATACAACATGAAGTAGACTGATGTCATTTATATTCTTCACTCTGTAGTTTGCTCCGATTTTAAGAAGAAATCTCACTTGTCTTATTCGGTTTTTTTTAACAGCGAAGAATAAAGGCGTTTCCCCCAATATATTTCCTTCTTCTAAATTAGGATAATATTTTAGAATGTATTTTGTGATGTCCACACGTGGAAATGAAGCTGCTATGTGTAAGGGTGTGTTTTTGAAGTGATATGATCGTTCATTATGGTGAGAACTAAATTTCACAGCGTACTGCACAAGATCTAAGTTCTGATAAGCAACAGCTGCTAGAACTGAAGATGTGTCAAATGAGAAGAACAGCTGATGAAGATTGCACAGATTTGTATCAGTGTCATCATCGTCCACATATCTCATATCCTGTACAAATATTTTGATTAACTTTTCATCTGAAATTAAAGAGAAAAAGAATGAAAAAATGATAATATGAATATTTTTAACAATTATTCGGAATCAAAATATCGGGAAATAGGACCAAAATAAATGAAACTATGGCTTTATGACAACCGTGGCGACGTTTCGCTGATTGTCCTCTGCTTCCTCAGGCCTACAAATTTATTCGAAACATAGTTACACATTCATTACATCCATAATATTTCTTACGAAATTTTTAGGCCTGAGGAAGCAGAGGACAATCAGCGAAACGTCGACACGGTTGTCATAAAGCCACAGTTTCATTTATTTTGGTCCTATTTCCCGATATTTTGATTCCGAATAGTTGATTATGCAGGACGCTAGTTCTATCAGTTATTTTTAATAATAATAATATAAATATACTATGATCTGAAATCTGGAAACATTTAAAATATTACTAGCCTTCCTAGAATTTGCGTACTATGCCTAAAATAATTACAAGATCAACAAAAATTCAATTTAAGTTAAGAACGATATAAATGGGGCTATGTTCAAGCGTGCAGTAATCTAGTCATTAATATTTCTGTCGGGCGTCGGCAAGTTCAAAGGTGCCGCATTCAGATCTTAAATATTACGGTCGCGCGTCGACATGTGTGCTTAATCTTGTTTTCACGAGTTGTTTGCACTTCATTAAGCTTGTATTTCTTTCACAAACGGTACCATCTATTCTTGTATGAAGTGTGGTTTCTTTTTCTTTGATATAATTTTATAACAATCGGTTTTTTAGATCTTCTAGAGTTATCTCTTTATATGTAGGTATATGGAATGTGTATTCCAATGGTTTCAATAAAAATAAGTGAATTTATACAGGGTGTTTATGGATATTCGCGATTAAAATTTAGGGGATGATTCCTTGTCTGAAAATAGGGTAGGTTTTTCATATAAACTCTTTTTTTAGCCCCTTCCCCCTAATTATAGCCTCCTAAAGATGCAGCACAAAAGTTTCTAATTTTTTTCTTGAAAACTAAAATATTTACAAAAATGAAATTAACCTTGTCAGCTTAATTTTATTTCTTCAATTTTTTTATGCGGTACAGAAATAATTTGAAAAAATTGTTGGTGGTGTTCTTCTATGATTCCAAGGGATAGGAAAAGCCACCCCTCAAACTTGTTTCGCAATAACTTTTTCTTCATTCATATTTTACAATAAGAAAATTAATTTTGGATAGACTGATTCATTCTTGACGAATAATGACTCTTGTAATTTTTTGCTCAAATTCACGTTTTTTGAGAAAAAAAATCAACAGATAATACGCCTGAATTGTGGAGTTTCGAATTATTTTCGACCTCGAATTTATCCAATAGGCGGATGTCGAAACGATATTTGCCCATATTGGGACTGGTACAAATATAAAATAAATGTAATAAAAAAATATATTTGAAAACTCTTCACATATACAGGGTGTTTCCTAAACATGCGGCAAAAATTCAGGGGGTTGTTCCTTGGACTATTCTAGGAATATTTTGTCCTTTGATGATTTTTGAAAAACCTATTTGTTTCGAAGATATAGGGGAAACAAAATTTCAGATAATAACATTTTATTATGAAAAATTACATGAAAATTCAACTCAACCTACAAAAACTGTTGAAAATGACCACCTCTAGCCAGCATATAGCCACCTCTAGCCAGCAATAGTCAAAGATAAAATGTTAATTGCTAATACATCACAAAACGAATTCAAATGAAAACCGTGTTTAATCTGTATTCCTTTACCATCTGCACTTATCAATTTTTAGTCAAAAAACTGGCCGTTTTTAGTAATTGGAATGTTGTTAAACAAATTTAAAAATAAATTGTACCTACTTAGTAAACACAGTGCGGTACGCATTTTTATTTAAACTATTATTAATTTTAAAAATATGAAAAATGTTGTTCGCCCTGTATCTTCGAAACAAAGAGGTTTTTCAAAAATCATCCAAGGACAAAACATGCTTAAAATAGTCCAAGGAACAACCCCCTGAATTTTTGCCGCATGTTTAGGAAACACCCTGTATAAAAACTACTTTTCTGGCGCCAACTGGAGGCTAAAAAAAAAGTTTATATGAAAGACCCACCCTATTTTTTGACAAGGAATCGCTCCCTGATTTTTTTCGCAAATATTCACAATATTCATATACCCCCCGAATAATATTGTGTACCTATTATTTTGAAACCTCAACGAAAGGATATGACTTGAATTATGAACAAAAACATACAATATAATGGATGAATGTTAGTAATTCAAATAATTCATTCAAAATTAGTTTGGTTAGCTAATTCAAATAATTTAACATTATGCAAAATAATGCAAGGTCCGAAATCGAACATTTAATTCAAAAATTTAAAGCGATAGAATACTTTGACAAGAAATTCTTGATGTTGCTTTCATTTTGAAACTTGGGAAAATCCAACGTTTTATGACATCATTTCATTGCAAAGATGAATATACTATAGTAACTAGACCTATATCCATTTTACACCGTTCTGATAAGTGATAATATTAATCCATATTTTCTTGAAGCTTTTGATACAAAAAAGAGGCAATAGAGCTGAAAGAAGTAAATTGTTAAGAAAACAGTTATGAATGAAAAATAAGAAAACTTAGGTTTTTTTTTTTGTTGGTATTTCTGAAACATAAAATTTGGAACCTAAAGAAAATATTATCACGATATGTAACAATAATGATATGAAGTTATGAATAAAAATAATATTTTGCTTTACACTTGATATACCTAATAATGAACGCCGGAGATACGGGAACAAGAAACTGAACGCAGACGAGTACAACTACGTTGACAGATAAATGACATAACAATTACATTTTGACAGTCACGATAGACTAAACATGATATAGATGACTGATTATTGAATAATGTTCTTTTACAAATAGCAAATAGATATATATATGTTAATTTTGATTGATGAAGTGTATTTTTAAGATGGTAAATGCTGCTTATTTTTAAATAATGTTGTTATTTTGTTTTATATTAGTATAACATATTAATTTAAAAGTATGTAAATATTAGCCTTTGAAAGAGCCCAAATATTGAACGAAACGGCAGGTGAACAAAAATTAAAACAACAAAGACATCTGAATTTGTCCTAGTACCCACTAGTCAATACAACAATTATATTTAGGGGACACGAAACAATCTAACACTACATTGACTAATTAGAAGTATATGTCAAAATTGGGATGATAGCTGCAGGTTATTCCTCTATTGCATAATTTATTAACAATACATGATATGATTGTACAGGGGTACAGTTTTTGAGTATATAAATTGGAATTGTGAGTGAGGCCTTTTTAATATTAAAATTGGAGTTAGATTAATCTGTTATTTTTACGATTGTCACTTAGAAATAATGCTTTGTAGTAAAAAATATTGATGATATACCTAAAGCACGTTTGCGATTGTAGCTATTTATACGTAAAAATATTCTTTGATATAAGGGAAAATAATGAATAATATCAGCAATAAAAGAAAATTAGTAATTAAGTAATTTGCTTACCTTTAGATTTCAATACTAAGTCGAGTATAGGTAATTCGTAGCGACTATTACCCTTTCGTATATATGCGGTGGTGTCTGCCCCTTTAGAAATAAGGTATTGTATAATTTCGTAGTCTCTATCGGTAAAATCTTGTTTTGTTCTTTTATGCACTAATCTTCTCAAAAAGTAATCGATATAATCCATATTTTTGGATCTAGGTTCAATATGATTGATCACATCGTGAGCGGAACCAGAATATACAATAAAGTCGTAAGAGCGACACTTAGTCGTAAACTTCACCATTTTTCTGTTTGTTATTCGAAACTCAAAATGAATATTTCGGAGGTAGGAACAAGTAACACAAAAACTTTTCAACTGAAGCCTTCCGACTATGGAACAGCTTTATATAGTCAAATTCGGGTAGAAATTCTAAGAAGAAGCAATAAACATTAATTGTTGTTAATGTGTTCAAAAATAAATTTCACTTTGACATTTAGTAATTGTCCTTTTTCTAAAGATGACAATATCATTGTCGAAACGTTCGTTAAACGATATATTAAAAAGTTATTACATATATTGAGTTATTGGGTATAGGTGACCAAATATATTCCAGTAAATTACTCTTTATTTCTATTCAGTAATGACGACGTTTCGGCTATTGTTTGTAGCCATTCCCAAGTCTATAAAAATTTATCCTACTTCAGATCTTACAATAAATATAATACCAAAGTGCATTTTACAAAATGTTGGACATTTCGAACACTCATTTTCATTTACTTTCGAATAATCATTCGATTTTTCTTTCATTAAATGATAATTCGTTTAATTATTATGAATTGAGATATGTAAATAATTATTACTTGTTTCATGATTTGATTCTGATATGTTCCTTCTAGTTCAAGATGAGTAAGTTGATTTTCTCATCGAAATGTATTGCATGTTGTTAATTATATATATATATAAAAAAAATACGAGGCACTAGCGAGACAAATGAAGAGCATGTGGAGGCTGCAGAAGGTGGAAATAAAGCCGATGATAATAAGCTGCAATGGACTCGTCCACAGAAAAACCGTACAACACATACGAGAACTTCAACTCCCCATCAACGCATTATGTTGGATGCAGAAAGCCGTAATACTGGGGACGGTCAACATCATTCGGCAGGTGGTCTATCCTCATTAGGACTCAGAGGATCTCGCCTTGGTGCTAGCACCCGGCGAATCTAATTGAACCCACGAGAGTGTGAAAAAAAATATATATATATATATATATACATATTCTTTTGAGAAAGAGCAATACAAAATATTAATTTCAAACAATCAAGCATATGTGTCGATGAATCTCAGTATTAGCAAACTCCGTCTCCCCGTATCGGTGTAGTGACTGGTTTGTGTAAACGTTTACAGAATAAGCTGACATAATTTATATTGAAGGACTTCCTCTTCAACCAAAACAAAATTTTCTTTATCCTCTCCTTTCGGTTGACGACTCTATAATTTCCAATTGGATCCTAAAACAAAAAAAAAAAAAAGCAGAAAGGAATAATAAATATTAGTTTTCATTATATCGATTTGAAGTTAACTACCCATTCTAAAAAAGAATCTGAAACTGAATGGATAGCTTGGAAACCATCATGAAATTTATAAATCGGACAATCATTCACCAAGTGGTCAATGGTCTCTTCTACACCACACTCACATAGTGGGCTATCAATAGAATGCCATTTGAAGAGGGTACTATTACAACGACCATGACCAGTTCTAAGTCGATTCAAAATACACCAAATTTTCCTAGGAAGATTGAAACCTAGAACTTTTTCTGAGGGATCACCGATAAGACTTTTGTTGAAGACGTTAGAAGAAGTCCATCCCGAACGCCAAATTTCCTTGTCGCTTTCATTGGATTCAAGGAAGGTATTAGTCCATAAAGGTTTGCGTGATTTCAATCTAGAAGTTCTAGAATCTGGGAAATAGGATAAAATTGGAAATGAGTTCGGGTAGAAATGAAATTTATCCCAAGATTTCTTGGCTGCAACCTGTCTACGAATATGAGGCGGAACTATATGCGTGATAGCACCGGTAACCAATCTAAAGGAGTAGATCTAATAGTCCCATTAATAATTCTCATAGAAATGTTAAGCTGTGCATCAATTTTATGAACATGAGCACTATTAAACCAAACAGAACAACAGTATTCAGCAGCAGAAAAAACCAAGGCCAAGGCTGCTGTACGAAGAGTGTTGGCATCAGCACCCCATGAAGATCCTGCTAATTTTTGGAGGATATTATTCCTCGACTTCAATTTCATACGCAAATTTTCTAAGTGAACCTTGAAATTCAAAGAAGAATCAAGTTTAACTCCAAGATATTTGGGGGCAAAATTATGATTCAAGACGGAATTATTGAAAGTTACTCTCAATTTTCTGTGTTTTTGTTGATTATTCAAATGGAAACAGGAGACTTCTGTTTTATTTGAATTAGGGCATAAGCGCCACTCAAGAAAATAATTTTCCATAATTTTTAGATCTTCATTGAAAGTATTTTCAATAATTCCAAAATCAGAATGACGAAACAAAAGAGCAATATCATCGGCATTAATGAATTTTTCAGATGAAGTAACTGGGATATCACACAAATATAAATTAAAAAGTATGGGAGACAAAACCGATCCCTGCGGAAGACCATTATTCAATGTTTTAAAACTACTACTTTTATCATCAACAAAAACACGAAGTCTCCTATCAGACAACATGTTTTCGATTAAACGAATCATTTTTCCACAGTTCAAATGATCATGTAGTTTTTTAATTAGACCATCCTTCCACACAGTGTCGTAAGCTGCAGACAAATCTAGGAAGACAGCTCCTGTTTTCAACTTATCATTGAAACCTGATTCAATGAAGGTAGTTAAACTAAGTACTTGATCGGAGCAATTTCTATTTTTCCTAAAACCTCCTTGACAATTTTGCAGAGCATCCTCAACATAAGGTTCAATCCTGAATAGAATCAATCTTTCCAAGATTTTAAAAGGAACACTCAGAAGACTTATCGGGCGATAATTACTTGGATCGGAAGAATTTTTACCTAACTTCAAAATAGCAATTACTTTTGCTTTACGAAATTCATTTGGAAAGTTACCTGAACTCAATATATCATTATAGAAGGACAAGAGCCAAGATAAGGCCTTCATCCCCAAATGTTTCATGAATTCAGGATAGATTCCATCGAAACCGGCAGCTTTTCTAGTTTTTGTACATTTAATTGCAGATGTCAACTCTTCCAAACTGAATGGACGAGAAATAACATCTACAACAGATGACGACGATCTCAACCTATGTAAATATTTCCTCATCTCTTTTACCTCAGATCTGGAAATTTTTACGGAATTAGAAACGCCCACGAGCCGACGAGCAATTAGTTCTGGATTAATTTTAGAAGTTGATTCAACAATAGGAGCAGCTTCACCTAATTTCCGTAGAACATCCCAGGAACTTCTACTAGAATGAGTGAAGTTCATGTTAGATAAAACAGAATTCCATTTTTCCTTACGACCTGTATTCAAAGATTTCAATAAATCTTCCGCTTTTTGAGAAGTCGGTGATTTTTTATAGTCCTCATACAACATTTGCGTCTCAGGAGACCAACCAGGAATATAATTCTGACGATATCCCCTTGGGACGAATTTTTTCGCAGCAGCTTTCACTACACCCACAAACCTAAAATAATTCTGAGAACATGGACGAAACCATCTAATATCACTATCGATTTTATTTTTGAAACAATCCCAACGAGCTTCCTTGAAATTCCATCTAGCCTTAATTAATATAAAGGTACCTAAATGTAATACAGATCCGACCCAAAGAAATTTGGATAAGGGTCAAAATCACCTGGAAATCAACTTTGAATGACATTGTATGATATATCGTTGAATTCAGCGTTAAAAGTTATTTCGAAAAGTGTCATAAAATATACGGGTCCGTATTGAAAAAAATGAGGTTGGGGGTGGCCCAGAGAGCACGAAACGTTGGATACGAAATCTGATTACGTCAAATTGAGAACAATTTACTGTCAAATAAAAAATTCCTGTAACATTTTTTGATAATATTTGAATTATAGTGGGAAAAAAAGAAAAATCAAAATGACAGAATTTACTTTTCTTATGATATCTCAATAACCGGCCCTGATAATTTCGATTTGTTTGAACTGTTTGATAATGCTTCTATGCATGCAACTTTTTCTCCATTTGACCGACCTTCTAACTCTTATAGTTTAAAAGTTACCTATACAATCCCATTGAAAAAGTGGCCACCCTGTATATTATCCTAACTAAGGTGCAGAACTTGCTCAAGAAAAAGTAATTACTGTAAGTTGTGATAAATGAAAATAATAAATCTTAGTGCAAAATTTGAGCTGTTTTCGAACGGTCGTTTTCCTCTGCTGCAGAACACGAAATACGAAGCATTTTGAAAAGAATTCATGCAGAAGCAGTAAATGGTGAGAAATTTTCTGTGCAGCAACTTAAGAATCAAACTGTATTGGAACTACAGACTCATCTTGAAGAAAATCCATCAAGCATACCAACTGATTTAGTAAGCAGCGCACCTAATAGTCCGGCCCCCATAGCCAGTATTACACAGATGTTAACTGAAGACGAACACTTGACAGTGGATGAGTGGAAGAGGACTCAAAGATCAGCAAGGAGATTTCGACGATTAATCAGGTGCTGGAAAGGACCAAGGAGTGGGAAATAAAGAGCAGATCGAGATCACAGTCTTCGGGCCTCGGGGAGTGGCAGTGCCAACAGAGAACAAAAACTGGTAACAACAGAAACAAAGCAGTCATCGGGTATTGGAGTTGCCAAGAAAGAGCAAAACGCTGATTACAGTGGAAAGAAAGGAAAGAAGGGAGGTTAGAAAGACTAAGGTAAACTACTCTTTATTCATCTATTTCAAGTTTTAATTGTATATAAATGGATCAATTCTTAAGGGATTCTGAGAGGGAAACACACGAAGCAGAATATATCGATTATGTTGGTATCGATTATGTTGGTATCGATTATGTTGGTATGGGGATCTCGAACATTATAACATAGAATAAAATTTAAAATAATCCACAATAATATCAGAAGTATCGACAAGAATTTTGACGAGTTCAAATTAATGTTGAGAACATATACAGATGATATTCAAGTGATTGTTTTAACTGAAACTTTTATAATAGATAACGTGGATCTTTGTAAAATCGAAGGATACACATGCATGTACAGTGCATCCCATTTTGGGTGAGACTGCCAGGTTTCTCGCTTGTTATTTAAGATAGAGCCTTGCGGTTTTCACGTTCCTTTCCTACTTTTTCGTGAAACTCAAGTTGGTCTAATCAGATTTTGCATAACTGTTTTCGTTCAAGAGATACAGGGTGATTTTGGAAATTGATACTTTTCGGACCTCTCCTTTATCTCCGAAGTTATAAGAAATAATGCTAAGGTAAAAACTACGTCTGAATCAGAATTTTGCGTAGAATCCAGTTGCGTACTCAATTTTTTTTTCGGGGTATGGTTTTGAAGATTCAACACAAACCTATATTTTTTCAATGGAACACCCTATATATCATTACTTCGTTGAATTCGTTATTTTTTCCCTTCAAAATGATATATGACACTATATAGGTAGGAAGATCAGAAATGTTAAAAAACACTAATACATCAAATGATGATGATTTTTTGTTAATGAGCAATGGATTTTCCATATGAAAAAAAGGATTAATTGGATAATTTTCATTTGTGATTTTTATTTATAGTAGAGTAAGCAAACAAATATAATACACTCATCACTAATACGAAAAACAAAACGTAGGTACCTACCTAATAGCAATAAATGAATAATAGAAAAATTCATGATCATTGCATAATATCTTACAGATTAAACTGTTCAAATTGCTGTTCATTTTCCCTAATACATATAATATACTACAGTAAAAGGCATAACAGTCTCGAAGAACTTCGTGCATCAAGAGAGGCAGTTTTCAAGGATTTACAAAACCGCCCTTTTATAATATTAAATGCACTCAGGAGTCAGGCGTATTGAAAAGTTTTGTCAATTATGTATTAGAGGAAAATGGACAGCAATTTGAACAGTTTAATCTGTAAGATATTATGCAATGTTCATGAATTTATGTATTATTCATTTGTTGCTATTATATTATATTCATTTGTTGCTATTTCGTTTTGTTTTTCATGTTAGTGATGAGTGTATTATCTTTGTTTGCTAACTCTAGTCAAAATTTAAAAATTCTAGATGGCGACCGATTTTTATGTTATGGTTCTACTCTATCCAAAATTGGTATTGGAGATAGAAAAAGATGAAAATATTGAAAAAGTCCCTCGAATCACGATAATAAACGATAAATAAACTGACTTGAAATGTAGTTACCTTAGATACAAACATGTTTTTATTTGCGACCTGATTACTAAAGAATGTAAGTTATGGATCGAATTATTCTAACAAATCTCAGACTACACCTATATCACACTTATATAGTTTAAGGTACAAATATACATGTCGCCCTCTTAGGTGGCATGTATTTGTTGAGCTGGTATGAAATGTATGAATCTTCGAAGTTAATCTCCTCCGAAAAAGAAATTCTAAATATTTCTTAATTCTTCTTCTCTTCGAAATCTTATTTTTTTTTTTTCACGAAACGAATGAATCCGTAAATTCCTATAGCTCCTTTTAATATAGGAAATAGAATAATGTGGGAGGACATTGTTATTCTTCGCAGAGATTTATTAGTTTTATTCCCTACTTTTGCGTTTCCACTGAGCGACTTCAATGCAAGGAGCGGTAAATATAATTACGAAAGGGGGAGAAGAACATTTTCCCTTTTTTTTCTTTAAGAGCTCCGTGATAATTTCATCTTCATATCCTGAGGGAACCATAAAAACTGTCATGTATTTTTAAAACTCGTATTTATAAAAATCACAAATTAAAATTATCCAATTGAACTTTTTTTTCATATGGGAAATCCATTGCTCATCAACAAAAAATCATCATTATTTGATGTTTTAGTGTTTTTTTAACATTTCTGAACATCCTACCTACATAGTATCATATATCATTTTGAAGGGAAATAAATAACGAATTCAACGAGGTAATGATATATAGGATGTTCCGTTAAAAAAAAAATTTTGTTTGTGTTGAATCTTCAAAACCATACCCCGAAAAAAAATATTGAGTACTCCACTGGATTCTACGCAGAATTCTGATTCAGACGTAGTTTTCAGCTCAGCATTATTTCTAATAATTTCGGAGATAAAGGAGGGGTTCGAAAAGTATCAATTTCCAAAATCACCCTGTACCTTTTGAACGGAAACAGTTATGCAAAATCTGATTAGACCAACTTGAGTTTCACGAAAAAGTAGGACAGGAACGTGAAAACCGCAAGGCTCTATCTTAAATAACAAGCGAGAAACCTGGCTGTCTCACCCAAAATGGGATGCACTGTACGTGGGATTATCATTTAAATGTAGGAGATATTAACATTGATCTTTTAACGAATAATGAAATAGTTGATGAATACATGAATGTCTTTAGTTTTTTTGGATATAAATCCTATATAAATGATGTAACTAGGCTTTCTAGTGATAGTTGCCTTGACCATATATTTTCTAGGATGTCGCCAATCTGTTGTAATTCAGAATAGATCGTTTGTTATTCGTACGGACATCACTGATCAGTATACAGTTAGTTTACGCCTCAACCTGAAAGAAAAACCTACCGAAAAAGTTATTGAATACAAGACTTATATTGATTATCAGCAACTAAAAAATGATTTTTAGAAAATTGATTGGCACGAATTGATGAAAAATGGAGACTCATTCGCAGAATTGTTTATTGACTTATTAAAGCATTACACACAGAAACCTACAACAAAAATTAAGTTGAGCCATAGGAAATCTGGGAGAAGTAACTGGATCCCTCAGGGATTACTTAAAGCCATAAACAGAAAAAACTATTTATACAAGGAAATGATGAAATATCAGTTCAATATTGAGTTGAAACAACAATATACAAGAACAGAAATATTTTACACGAGTTGATCAGCAATGCTAAAAGAGATTACATGAACACCTTTGTCACGAAATACACTTCAGCAACAAAATCACTTTGGTCTTACGTGGATAACCTCTGCGGTAGATCCAAACCTGAAACAGAAATAAAATCTATAATTAATAATGAAGGACAGGAAGTAACAAACACGGAACAAATTGTAGAGGAATTCGGAAGATATTACAACGAAGTAGGTAAAAAGCTAGCAGATAATATACCTTATACTTTAGAGAAGAAAGAGGGTGAAATTTTTTGTAATGAAACATATTTTCTATTCCCAACAAGTCCAAATGAAGTGTAAGAGGTGATACAAGAACTTAAAAACGGAGGATCTCCTGGCGACCCTGATAGGGTCCAATTTGTGAAAATGAATTATTTTTCTAGTAAGGTGAGGAACATCGAATGTGGAGTACCCCAAGGAACAGTGATGGGACCAATATTGTTCTTAGTTTATATGAATGGAGAAGAAAGGTGAGGTTATCAGTTTTGCGGATGACACTGCCATATTGTACGAGGGAAATTCTTGGCAAGAATTAAAATCCGAGACTGAAAAAGACCTTTTCAAAATAAAACAGTGGTTTGAAATGAATAAATCAACAATGAACGTAAAAAAAACCAAGTACTTACCGTTTACTTCCTATGAGTCAGGTCTTCCGAACTTGGGTCCTCTAAAAGCCAACGACTGCACAATTATACCCGAAACTGACTCCATCAAGTATCTCGGCATTACCATCCATAGACATCTAAAATAGAACGTACATATAGACAATTTGGTGAGAAAACTAAGATGCCTTCTATCAAAGTTTAGATACCTTAAAAAGTATTTGGAAATAGAAAGGCTAATGCAGATATATAATGCTCTATGCCAATCGCTGATAAAGTATGGAATTATTGCCTGGCGTGGAGCATACGAATGTCATATAAAAAGAGTAGAAGTGGTCCAGAAATGGTTGCTACGTGTAATCTACGGAAAGCCCCATTTGTTTCCTCCAGACGAATTATACTTCTTATCGCGGGCAATGAATCCTCAACAGTTATTTGTATCCCAGATATTAACGGCCATCTGTTCTTGAAGAATTCAACTCACATTAAGACAAACCGATTGCAGTTATGAAACATTGAAACAAGAAGTAAGATAATCCACGTGATTCCTAGAGCAGAAAAGCGAATTGGACAAAGATGTTTCACATACCTAGCTCCAGGCATTTATAGCATGATCCCGAAGAACCTGAAAGACATAAGACACAAGAAAAACAACAAAGTATGATAAGGAAATGGATTTTTGAAAAAGGAAGAAAATATTTCGAATCCATAATCAATGGATGAATCATGGATGAAACCTCATATCCAAGAATTCCTGCCTAGATCTGCCTCTAGATGATGCACCGGTAATACTCAACTGCATGTCACCAAGGTTACAACACTACAGAGTCATCACTGAGTTCTCGACACTTCAAGTTATCCTCATTTTGCATTGATTCGATTAATTCCATTATTTATTCGGTTTTTTATACAGAATTAGATTTTATTTCAAATGTGGCTAATGTAATATTGTTTATATGTTAATTGTATATCGCGTACAGTGCATCCCATTTTGGATGAGACTGCCAGGTTTCTCGCTTGTTATTTAAGATAGAGCCTTGCGGTATTCACGTTCCTGTCCTACTTTTTCGTGAAACTCAAGTTGGTCTAATCAGATTTCGCATAATTGTTTCGTTCAAGAGATACAGGGTGATTTTGGAAATTGATACTTTTCGGACCCCTCCTTTATCTCCGAAGTTATTAGAAATAATGCTGAGGTGAAAACTACGTCTGAATCAGAATTTTGCGTAGAATCCAGTTTCGTACTCAATTTATTTTTTCGGGGTATGGTTTTGAAGATTCAACACAAACCTATATTTTTTTTGATGGAACACCCTATATATCATTACTTCGTTGAATTCGTTATTTTTTCCCTTCAAAATAATATACTATATAGTTAGGATGGTCAGAAATGTTAAAAAAACACTAAAACATCAAATACTGATGATTTTTTGTTAATGAGCAATGGATTTTCTATATGAAAAAAGGGATTAATTGGATAATTTTCATTTGTGATTTTTATTTATAGTAGAGTGAGCAAACAAATATAATACACTCATCACTAATATTAAAAACAAAACGTAGGTACCTACCTAATAGCAACAAATGAATAATAAAAAAATTCATAAACATTTCATAATATCTTACAGATTAAACTGTTCAAATTGCTGTCCATAATACATATAATATACTACAGTGAAAGACATAACAAGAACTTCGTGCATCAACAGAGGCAGTTTTCCAGGATTTACAAAACCGCCCTTTTATAATATTAAATGCACTCAGGCGTATTGAAAAGTTTTGTCAATTATGTATTAGAGGAATATGGACAGTAATTTGAACAGTTTAAGCTGTAAGATATCATGCAATGTTCATGAATTTTTGTATTATTTATTTGTTGCTATTAGGTAGGTACCTACGTTTTGTTTTTCATGTTAGTGATGAGTGTATTATCTTTGTTTGCTTACTCTACTATTTATAAACATCACAAATCAAAATTATCCAATGGAACCTTTTTTTCATATGGGAAATCCATAGCTCATTAACAAAAAATCATCATTATTTGATGTTTTAGTGTTTTTTTAACATTTCTGACCATTCTACCTATATAGTATCACACATCATTTTGAAGGGGAAAAAATAACGAATTCAACGAAGTAATGATATATAGGGTGTTCCATTAAAAAAAATATAGGTTTGTGTTGAATCTTCAAAACCATACCCCGAAAAAAAAAATTGAGTTCGCCACTGGATTCTACGCGGAATTCTGATTCAGACGTAGTTTTTACCTCAGCATTATTTCTAATAACTTCGGAGATAAAGGAGGTGTCCGAAAAGTATCATTTTCCAAAATCACCCTGTATCTCTTGAACGGAAACAGTTATGCAAAATCTGATTAGACCAACTTGAGTTTCACGAGAAAGTAGGAAAGGAACGTGAAAACCGCAAGGCTCTATCTTAAATAACAAGGGAGAAACCTGGCAATCTCACCCAAAATGGGATGCACTGTACAGGCTTCAACCTCTGCGATTTATGTTTATGTCGCAACAAACTATTATTATTACAATATGTGTCAACAAAAGATTAAGACTACCCGCTAGGGTATACAAAAATAATTCATGCATGCCATTCGAAAAAATGGACTATCTGAATTTTTAAGAGGCCATTTTTAAAGAATTTCAGTTTATTTTTCGTGATCCGTGAATTTGCAAGACTTGAAAAGTTTTGGGGAATTCAATAAAAAAAAACTATTATCTCGAAAGATTTCCAACATATGATTTTCGGTTTAAGTCATTAGAGCCATGAAATTTGTTAAAAAAGTGGGGTACTTCGAAACCAGAATTTCATGGAGATTATGACATAAAGTATATACATATAATCAATATCCCATCAGGGCCGGCGCGAGCAATTTTGGCGCCTGAAGCAAAGAATTTTTTGGCGCCCCTGCTGAAGAAGTATCAATAAAAAACCCCGCCCCAACAACAACAAAAAAACCTGCCCCGATGATAATTCGCCATTTTAGATTTATCTAGCGTTTTTGCTTATCGTTTCTTGCTGAAGTCGTTTCCACTGCGTTTCTTTTTTGACGGACATTTTTACCTACAATAAATTCCTGGATTACTTCGACGTCGATGAACAATGCGTAATATATCTGATTCTCACAATCACAGGACACTGCGTACGATCGATGAAAGATTACCTATCACACCACAATATACAAAGGGCGGTAAAGCATGCAATCGCTTCGAGAACTAAATGAGATTAAAAACATATGTTCCGCTGAAAACATTAAGGCCCAGTTTCACCAAACAACACTTGATCCCAGATTGATTAAACTCGGCTTGTTACTAAAGCAGGCTTAACAGTGTTTTCTGTTTCACCATGCATCAACCCGTCCGAAGATGATCGCGATTAACCAAATCGCGATTAAATAGTCGAACCATTTGGCAACGTTGTGAACAAAGAGTTATATAGTGTTCTGTATCGTATAAGCAGTGATGACCACCATTGGCGCTAGGTGTCAGGTCATTCATAACTCATAACATTTCAAAACATTTGTCATTTTGTAAACAAAAAACAAAGTTAATTTTTGCCGAAAATGTCGAGTGATGTGCTTCGAAATGTCGGAAACTTGCAGAAGTTAAAAAGAAATTATCCCATTTCACAAAACCACACATTCTGGAAAAAAAACTATATAAGTAATTTTATTAACTTATTTATTTTTATTAACAAGTTTAACTGCTTCTTAAATAATATTTCAATCAAACATATCAATAAATTATTCTTTGCAATATATTTCATAAAACACAAAAACAAAGTTTACGTGTATTTTAAATGGGAAATATTGAGCCTATACATATAGTCATATTTTGATAAAATTGACCCAAACATAAGAAATTTTCGGAAAAATAATTACATAGACAAGAGTTCCATACTGATAAATACTTATTAATCTCAACTTGAAAGGTTATAATCCTCCAAAAATGGCCGATTAGTGCTAAATCGCGATTGGTCGATTAAATGGCGCTTTGGAGTGTGGTGAAACGCTACATTACATTAATCGTGATCTAAGGCCTCACTTAAGAGCTAAGTCAAGATTAAAGCATTTGGTGAAACTGGGCCTAAGCATTTATCAGTAACTAGTTTCAAATTCATTATCGTAGGAATTTTCTGTATGGTGAATGTGTAAACAAATTCCACGTGATTCGAAGTGTTTTTTTTCGTCTTTGTGAAATACATCCCTCATTCAATTTGGGTAATAGGCATTGCTGCTTATATTGGTTGGGTTGCCATGTGTTATTTATCGAACAGGCGGCTTAGTAAAGACGGTTTGGAGATTTGTATAGCAGGGAATGTTGATCAACGCAGCAAAGCGGAGCAACCTCATATTGTTTTTAAGAATCAATATTTTTTCAGAAATATGAAAGGGCGGTCACAAACTGGGCTAAATTGCCGCCCCTCGAAAAGAGGCGCCCTAACGCCGGCCCTGTATCCCATGTAAAACCTTTCGGTGTATGGGTTTTCAAAATTCACAATTGCTACATTCTCATATCAACTTATATTAACTTAATAAAATTCTTTCCTTCAATCCTGTTTGAAGTAATCAAAATGGCCTCTCTGACACTTTTGCCCCTCTTTGTGATCTCCTTCTCTATCATGTCCACCCAAGTGTTTTGGCCTCCCATATTTGTCTTACTGGCCTCTCCTTCTTCATTCGATGTAAGTGTCCGCACAATCCCAATTGCCTCTGTCCCACGAAATGACTTAAAAATTGGGCATACTCATTCGAAAAAACAGGGTGGTATCGTGTTTCACCACTTTCAGACCAGCCTCTAGAAGAGTTAAATATAATTTAAGATTATGCGCTGGGTACTGTCGATTCCGTCAAAATTATCAAAAGGGCTATCGACCAATGAGCACTATTGACTCACTCTGTATACATATATCGCCATACCGGGTGATTTTTTCAAGTTGAATCCGTGAAAAATCCCGAAAAGGAAATACTTAATGAAAAATTTTTCGTATAAAAGGTTAATTGAAGGAGAAGTTCAATTATGTCAGAACCTCCTCTATTCAATACCCCTTTATGGGGGACGCGGAGGGCATCAACTTTAGAATTTCGAATGGCAAAATTATTTTTATATATGGTGATCGAAAACAAAGATATCCAATATTTTTCCTAATTGTCGAATTTATAATAAGCAGAATATTTATTATATTCTGTATCTAACTGTTGAAATCCAAGGTTTGGCAACTTTTGCTCTCCTAGTGTCATCGGTTGTTTCACGTCGTTTGGCGCGCTTGAAGTTTGTTTTCTGAATGTCTGATATATTTAGGTATTTATTTCTACATATTCTGAGTAAATATAAAACGTTGATTCACTATGGAATATAAGAAGTGCGTTCTTTGTGAAGAAACTCGCGAATTGAGTGAAATATCGTATCACTGCTATGTTTTTATTTCCGCGCGCTTCTTGTCAAATTTGATAGTTCATGTTGGGGACAAAATTTGCTTATTGAAAATGATATATGCTCCCTCTATCTATGTTCATTACTCTGAGGTCAAACCTTATTGTTTGAGACCCTTAATTTTTTTGAAAGGTTTTCTATTTTCTACATCTCGTAAGGAATTGAAACTAGAAAATAAAGCGTTACAGGGTTTATTTTTACATAGAATATATTACATGTATTTACAAATTAAATAGTAAACAATAAAATAAAAATAAATAGAGTTATTATTAATTAATTAAATTTAACAACAAAATAAAAATAATAATAATAAAAAAAAATTGAAACATTATAAAATATTCACTTGGAATTGAAATCGATAAAATAATAATGAACAATAAAATGAGAAACTTTGGTCTTCTTTTTTTATGTGCATCAATTATTCTTAATCTATTAATTTTTCTTCCATACTCAGCCCTCTCTCTAAACATTTTCTGAATTTGTGCCATTCTTGTATTGGAATGTATTTTAAAAATTCATTTATAACGTAGAAATTGAGTTTATTCTCAGATACGACTAAGAAAAAGTTATATGCATTCTCTTTCCTGATATATTTTCAACCCACGTTCTAAAATTGTTTTGAGTTGAGAGCCGTAATGTGTGTATTTTTTCTCGTTGAATATAGAAATGATTCTCCTCAGCTTTCGGTTTTTACAAAGTCTCGATATTTCCATTTCATTCAAGATGAGGATTTCCATAAGAGAATAACATTGGCCAGTTGGAAATTTTGGTAATCTTCGGAAATTCAAACGTTGCAATTCTTCTCTACAATCTTTCTCAAATTGTTGATCTTCTGTCACGTCACTAATGGGTTTTGAACCTATATTAAATTTCCCACTAACATCTAGCAAGACCAGATGTTTCAAAATATGTTGTCGTTTAAATGTATGACAATCCAGTAAGAGTATATCCAAAAATGTGCTGCGTGAATCATTTGTGATTGTTAAGTCAGCCCTGGAATTCAAGAATATATCTAAAAACTCGTTGCGGTATACAAACTGTTCTAATAAAGTGTGCAGAACAGTGTCGCCATATACATGTTCTTTGGCATTTACATCACCTCCTCTTTGGATTAGTAACTTCGCAAACTCCAGTGCACTAGGTTTAAGTTGATTCATAGCAACGATATGTAAAGGAGTCAGCCCATGATCGCCAAAGGCATTGGGATCACATCCGGCATCCAATAAAACTTCGAGCATTTCCACATCTATTTTTCGTTTTTGGTAACATACAACATGAAGTAGAATGTCGTCATTTATATTCTTCACTCTGTAGTTTGCTCCGTGTTTAAGAAGAAATCTCACTTGCTCAATTTGGTTATTTCTAGCAGCAAAGAATAGGGGCGTTTCCCAAGATCTGTTTTTTACTTCTATATTAGGATAATATTGTAGAATGTATTTTGTGATGTCTACACTTGGCAATGAAGCTGCGATGTGTAAGGGTGCGTTTTTGAAGTGAAATGATCGTTCTTTAGGGCGAACACTAAGTTTCACAGCGTACCGCACAACATCTAAGTTCTGATAGGCAACAGCTGCTATAACTGCGTTACTGTGGAATGAGAAGTACTCCGGGATTTTATCGCATGGATTTTTAGTAGGATCGTCCAGATATTTCATATACTGTACGAATATTCCAATCAACCTTTTATCTGAAATTGAAAAAAAAAGAAGAATTGAAAAAATATAATATAAATATACTTAATATCTCAGAGGAAAGAAAAGATAGAGATGCCCTTAAAAGTAAATAGCATTATATTGTAATCAATTGCAGTATTATGATAAAGTGAGATAGGAAACAACAAACCTGCAAAATTGAAAACTAGAGGCACAGTTAACAGAACATTGCCAAATCTACAGAATATTCGCAAAACATCTATGTCATAGAACGGAGGAATGTTTACTTCTTCCTCAGAATGGCAACGAAGTACATTATACGTATTTGTAAACGAAAGTATTTATCGATGTCAACAAATGCTTAGCTGCTTTGACACGTTAATTTAAATTAAAAAAAAAATGCTATAAGGCACCTTTATATTTTCTTTCCTACGAGCTCAATATAATATGGAAATACAGGGTGTAACAGGATCATGGTACACCCCCCCGTATCTCCGTTAGTTTTGAAGGTAATAGATTGAAATTTGGGATATCTCATTAACATAATATGCGACACATTTTGATCTATAAATGATTATTTTTTCACTTCCTGTTTCGCCGGAAGTGATACCAACATTCGATTATTAAACAAAACACCCCGTATATTTTTGAAAACTGCATAATTTTCTGAATCCAATGATACCACATAAGTGACATTTCATACGTCAAAATTTGTTATAATTCAATTTTTAGTTTTTCATTTAAGTGAGCCATGATGGTTCCGATTTATTTCAATTGACCCGTCTAATACTAGAAAAATCTAAATCCCGTCAAAAATACTAAATTGCGTTTTTTATCAGCAAATAAAGTTCGTCGTAATCGTTTTTGGGGTGAAACTCAATTTTTTCAGATGGAACCATATTGGTACCGTGGTACCACCATTTATTAGTACTATTAATAAGGAATTTATCCATATCTGGTAATTAAATGTGCGATCAATACAATCAAAATTACAGCTAAAAGAAGATAAGAAAATACAATTATTTTGTTTTAGCTGTAATTCTGATTGTATTGATCGCACATTTTATTACCAGATATGGATAAATACCTTATTAATAGTACTAATAAATGGTACCACGGTACCAATATGGTTCCATCTGAAAAAAATGAGTTTTACCCCAAAAACGGTTACGACGAATTTTATTTGCTGATAAAAAACGCAATTTAGTATTTTTGACGGGATTTAGAATTTTCTAGTATTAGACGGGTCAATTGAAATAAGCCGGAACCATCATAGCTCACTTGAATGAAAAATTAAAAATAGAATTATAACAAATTTTGACGTATGAAATGTCACTTATGTGGTATCATTGGATTCAGAAAATTATGCAGATTTCAGAAATATAATAATATACAATATACGTTTGACAAAATTCGATCGAATGAAATAAAAAACCGCTCCATGAATTGAATTGAAATTCTCTGGGATTTTTGTGGTGATATTGAATTGTAAAACGCACACTCAACATTGATGGTTTTTTTGATATTTTCAATTCAGCGCTTGATTATCCAAAAAGCCTCCAAAAGCCTTTTTTCTATCAACTTTTCAAATTAATGTAGAGAACGAAGAAATTTTTTTTCCGAAAATACAATAGCTACTTCTTGTAGAGAATTTTTTCATGATTTCAAAACATCCCCTAAATTTTCTATGCAAACATTGATTGGTGAGATATTGATGGTTAAAGACAAAAAGGTCCTTTTCAATTCAAAGATCGATATTTCAGAGAGAAATTTTGAAAAAAGGATATTGAAGCTGAGTGAACAAGTTATCTCATCCATATAGTGGTTGAGTTGGAAAAAAGTTTCCAAGTCTGTAGGCCAAAAATAAAAACTGAAAAAAATTTCGCAGAAATTTTAGACACTGTATTCATTAGGATTGAGCGATATACGTTGTTTGAAAATTTTTTTCATCATGACATCTCTAAACTTTAAACTTCAAGCTTCAAAAAGCTTTACTTCAAATTGAGATACGACCATTGTTATTGAAAATACAGCCATTTTAAAAACCGCTTAAAATTTGGAATTTTTTTTGATCCTTTAATTTATTTCCCTAGTGTATACTAAAGTGTATCTACAAATAAATCAAATTAGAAAAAATTGACTTACCTTTTGAATTCATTACTATATCGAGTAATTTCGTTGAGGATTTACCATCGTTTGGGCAATGTGTCGGATCTGCTCCTTTGTACAAAAGATAGTCTATAATTTCGTAGTCCCTGTCGGAAAAATCTTCTTTCGTTCTTTTGATTACTAACTTGGTTAAACAATCATTGATAAATACTGAATCGTTCGATCTAGATTTAATATAATTGGTAACGTCATAAGTGGACCCACAATACATAAAGAAATCGTGATTAGTAATTTTAACTAACTTCGTCATTTTTCTGTTCGTTATTCGAAACTCAAAATAAAAATTTCGGAGGTAGGTACAAGTACCACGGAAACTTTTCAACTGAGGCTTCCGAATATGGAACAGCCTTATGTAGTCAAATTCATAGAAAAAGCACTCGTTAAATTGTCGTTAATATGTTCAAAAATTACTTTTATTTTGAGAGTGACAGTAGTTAGGGTAGGTAATTTTCATTTTCTAAAGATGACAATATTGTTCGTTAAACCATTGGCAGATCTGTAGGCTATTCAACTTTCGCAGCCTCTGAATTTTGATACCTTAGTTCACAATTATATCGACGGTTGCAGTGGCGTACCCAGACCTAAGCTTTGGGGGGATAAAGAAAACAAAATTTCGAATTTTTCTTCTTTTGAAGAAGTTTTCCAAAGAAATTTGCTTCCTCATAATAAGATTGTGATATATAAGGTTTGTTACATATAATGGATATTCCTCCTGGGGAGATATATCACCCTTATTTTACCCCCCCTTGGGTACGCCAATGGACGGTTGAAAAGCGAAAGAGCTTAAGCGACAGTCGACACTAGGCAAACTTTATAGTAGAGCCAAGAACCATTTCAAAAATCAGGAAAAAATCACTACGAATTGGTAGTGGAACGATTTTTCTGTAAAATATTGATTATAATTTATGAATGTCTACCCGAGTGTCTACCTATCTTGTTGGGGGTTGGAAGTTGTTTGGGTTTTTAAATGGAAATCCCTGTCATTTATTCAGATTCATATTCTACGGAAAAAAAAACGAAATTTTTATACGAACAGTTTTTCATGTATAATCGTGATTGAATTTTTCCCTCTAAATGAAATTTTGGTCGTAAATGATCCAACTATTCGTTAAAACAATAGAAAACGTTCTGCGCATAAAAATATGGAGCTTGACGGAGATTGCTCTAGATTCAATATAATCATCTTTCAATTAGTTAATGAGAAATATTTTCAACCGAAAACAAATCAATTCGTCATATTCAAACAAACAGTTCAGCAGAAAACGTTCGAATTTCATGTGAATGATAATAATAATTACTTAAAGAACGGAGTAATTGAAGTCGTTCAGAAGGAAAATTAAAACTCGAATGAAGAGCCATCTGTGACAATTCGTAAAAAATTGTTCGTAAAAACTTTTGTGTATTCATTTGCGTTGAATACGAATCTGCAATGGAAAACAGGGGTTCCCATTTGAAATTTAAAAATTGACCCCCGTACCCCTAACAAGGGGGAATTATGGGGTTATGGCAAAAGTGGAAATACCACTTAAAACTATCAACCTGTTATATGAAACATTTTTTTTTGTAAGATGTTTTCTTTTCGAGAGTTTTAACTGATTCAACTTGAAAGACTCACCCGGTATGTACCGGGTGATACACCTCAGACGCAGATTCTGTTTTGAGGGAGTAAATGGAGATAGATATTTTGAACATTATTTTTTGTTATGTGTAAGAGATAGTTAGAGGCACAATTCAAAATTAATATATACAGGTTTTTCGAAAACAACGATATTGACCAAATTCAGACTTTTTTAATGTAACACCTTGTATATGAATGATGAGTTTTCAATTCACATTATATGTACCTTAGAGGATTCATTTACGAGAAAATGACAAAAAATTGAAAATAATATACAAATATACAAAATTGGCTTGCGTGGCCACCCAGATTTAACATTTCCAGATTTTTGACTTTTGTTGTTTCTTCCTCTTTGGTTCATCCATTTTATGTATTTCATTATTGCTATAGTTTTTAAGTATGTAAGGAAACAATTCAAATATTTTGTACCTGTAGGAGGTACCTGTTATGTCATTAATTTTATTCAGAAACAATTTTAGAAAGAATAACTAGATAACCTAACTTTCAATGGGTTGGCTACCTGGGGGGTTACTCATTTTTATCACCGAAATCATTACAAATCGTTAATATTTCATTTGCAAATGATGAGTCAGTTGACAATGACAGGTTATCTAAAGAATTAGAAGCAATCCGATAGACATCTTCACACTTTCTGCACTTTCTCAATTCACATCCCAACCAAGCCACAATCAAAAAGACACAAAGAGTCATTAGTTTCCAGAAAATTCAAACATCTACAAAATAGGACAAAAAAAATCAAGATTTGACTTGAATATGCTTACACAGATACAGTGGCGTACCCAGCCGTAAGCCTTGAGGACGGTAGAGTTATAAACGAAAAAAAAATGTTCATTAATTTCCTATCCTTTGAATTTACAGGCACTTCTTGATATTGATTTTCATCTGTCGAAGAGTCCAGCTGTATTCAAAAGCGAAAAACTTGAAGATTTGCCTGCATCAACTTTTCTTCTTTTGAAGAAGTTTTCTTTCTCATAACAAGATTTTTAGATACCCAAAATACTGAAAATGTGGAACCCAGACAATTCCGCCATTTTGGGAAGTCATTTTTTGCGATTCATTGATATGGGTTTTCACAAAATGTATTGAAGGTGAAATTTTTGCTGATCTTGTAATTATTTGAGCCTTAGTATGTCAAATTCTAGTAGGGCTGGCAAAATTTAACAGGTCCTCAGGCTATTTGGGAGGGGGTGAACGTTCCACCAGTCCCCCCCCCCTGGATCCGCACCTGCTTGAGTAAAACTAGTGATTATGCCACATAAAGCTTCATTTGAAAGATGCAAGAGAAATCAGAAAGTAGTCAGTTTAAATTTTTAAATAATGTTTAGGCAAACGGTGCAACTGGCCCTAAATTTCGAATAGGGAAGATGGGGTAAGTGATACCTCATTTGAAAGTTCAGCATATTAACTTTTTTCTCATTTGATGTATTGGTTCTAGAAATATTTATATTAGAATTTTGAACAACACTGGTTTTTCCCGACAAGCATGCTGTATAATCAGTTAAAATTTCACAAGAGCATAGACAATATTTGATTATACAACGATTCACGAGACGTAGTTCGCGAAACATCAAGAGAGCGCAGCTCAAGTGGTGTTTCGTGAACTTCATCGAGTGAAGAGATTCGTATAATCGAAATACAGTAGGGTAATAAATTAAAGGATCAAAATAAAACTCGAAATTTATAGCAGTTTTTCAAATGGCTGTATTTTCGATAACATTTTTTTCCAATAACATTGGTGGTATCTCAATTTGAAAAATAACTTTTCGAAGCTTGAAGTTTATAGTTTAGAGATCTCATGATGATTATCCAAAAAGCCTCCAAAAGCCTTTTTTTATCAACTGTTCAAATAAATGTAGAGAACGAACAATTTTTTTTCCGAAAATACCATAGCTACTTCTTGTAGAGAATTCATTCAAGATTTCAAAATATACCTTTAATTTTCTGTGCAAACATTGATTGGTGAGATATTGATGGTTAAGAACAAAAAGGTCCTTTGCAATTCAAAGTTCAATATTTCATAGAGAAATGCTCGTATCGAAATTTTGAAAAAAGGATATTGAAGATGAATAAACAAGTTATCTCATCCATTAAGTGATTAAAATGGAAAAAAAATTCCAAGTCTGTAGGGCAAAAATAAAAACTGAAAAAATTTCGCCGAAATTTCAGACACTATAATCATTAGGATTGAGCGGTACACGTTGCTTGAAAAATTTTTTCATCATGAGATCTCCAAATTATAAGCTTCAAAAATCTTTTTTTCAAATTGAGATACGACCAATGTTATCGAAAATACAGCCATTTGAAAAACCGCTAAAAATTTCGAATTTTATTATGATCCTTTAATTTATACCACAAGTATACAGGGTGATTCAGCGGGATGGCCTATTAGACGTTTAAGGAAAACTTATCATAATTTTGAGCTGAAAATTTGCATATTGGTGTTTGAGACAATGATCTTTCTCCCTATAATATTTTCAGATCTCTACAACTTCCGGTTATACCGGAAACAGACTACTACTTACTTATTTCAAATGACACACCCAGTATATTATTGCATCATTATATAGATTTTTTGATGGCAATTTTGGCAATATGCCATACCTTGGGTAAAAATTCAACGATTCATGAGTTATTGGAATTCTTATGAAAAAAAAGGTAGCGATGAGGACTCACATTTTATTGAAATTTCAGCAGAAAAAGCTATTTTCGAAAAACAATTTTTTCGATTCCACAAATATGTACTATTATAAGACTGTTTTCGGCTTGGACCAAAAATGTACAGGGTGTTTATAAGAGGATCATGAACTTGGACAACTCAAATTCATCAAAACTCAAGATTTTCAAATTAGAACCTATATTTTTTATTATTTCAGTCGATTCTACGTAAAAAAATAGTGGGGGTTACTTAAACAAACCCTATACCTAAAATGAATACTTCAAGAGTTATCGGGGAAGAACTTCAAATGAGGAAAAACCGCTATTTATAACTGTGGAAATAACTGTCTGTTACTTCCGGAAAACACAGAAAGAAATTAAAATTCGATGTTTGGATAACTAAATTTTACATTTCATGAATTTTAATTAATTTTTCGTTGGGATTGTTGAGAAATCCATAAACCAATACAATTTTCAATTACGTATAATTCATAACAATTCTTGATATGTCGAATTTAGTTATGAAAACATCGAATTTTAGTTTCTTTCTGTGTTTTTCGGAAATCGCAGACTACTCCACACAGTTATTAATAGCGGTTTTTCCTCATTTAAACTTCTTCCTCGATAACTCTTAAAGTATTCATTTTAGGTATAGGGTTTTCAAGTAACCCACACTATTTTTGTACGTAGAATCGACTGAAATAATAAAAAATATAGGTTCTAATAACTTCATAACTAAATTTGACATATCAAGAATTGTAATGAATTATTCGTAATTGAAAATTGTATTGGTTTATGGATTTCTCAACAATCCCAACGAAAAATTAATTAAAATTCATGAAATATAAAATTTAGTTATCCAAACATCGAATTTTAATTTCTTTCTGTGTTTTCCGGAAGTAACAGACAGTTATTTCCACAGTTATAAATAGCGGTTTTTCCTCATTTGAAGTTCTTCCCCGATAACTCTTGAAGTATTCATTTTAGGTATAGGGTTTGTTTGAGTAACCCCCATTATTTTTTTACGTAGAATCGACTGAAATAATAAAAAATATAAGTTCTAATTTGAAAATCTTGAGTTTTAATGAATTTGAGTTGTCCAAGATCATGATCCTCTTATAAACACCCTGTACATTTTTGGCACAAACCGCAAACAGTCTTATAATACTAGGTATTTGCGGAATCGAAAAAGAAAAAACAATTTCTGGAAAAAGCTCATTCTGCGGTAATATAAAAAAAAATGTGAGTCCTCATCGCCACCATTTTTTTCATAAGAATCCCAATAACTCATGAACCGTTGAATTTTTACCCAAGGTATGGCATATTTCCGAAATTGCCATCAAAAAAGTTATCTAATGATGCAATAATATACTGGGTGTGCCATTAGAAATAAGGAAATAGAAGTCTGTTTCCGGTATAACCGGAAGTTATAGAGATCTGAAAATATTTTAGGGAGAGAGATCATTGTCTCAAACCCCAATATGCAAATTTTCAGCTCAAAATTATGATTAGTTTTCTATAAACGTCTAATAGGCCATCCCGGTGAATCACCCTGTATATTGTCTATGCTCGATTTGGTATTCGTTAAGAGTATACAACTCATGTTCTGATGAACCAAAAGAATCCGTAAATTTTCCATAGTAACGGCGTATTGATAAGTGAATATACTACTTGACGACGTGGTATAATCGTGTTGGTGTTTCTCCTCCTCATTGTGATCATTTCCATGGTAACATTCTTGGACGTTCGCCAAAAAATAAAAGTCGAGCTCAGTGCCTCAGCGAAATGTCATTGAATTGTCAAAATGCCGTGCTTTGGTTATGATTATTGATATTATTCGTTATATAATCGTAACGAATATCACTCGAGCATTTCACACTTGCGAGAAAAGTTGGACTTTCCCCACTTGTTGCACAATATACTATTCTGCTGAAGAAAATATGAAAATTTATACAAAAAATGAATTATTTTAATAGTTTCATTATCGTTATCTCGATAATAACTAAAATTACTATTTTTTTCATGGATCACATTTGAGTTCGTCAGATCAGTAAGTCGAACCTCATCGTTTGGGTTTTTTAATTTCATTGAAAGGTTTCCTATTTTCTACATCTCGTAGAAAATAGGACAAAGAAAACAAAGCGCAACATGTTATTTATTAGGTACACATGGAAAATTCTATTTACAAAATGAAAAGTTAACAAATGATAAAAATTGAAACATTATTAAATATGTCTAACAAATCTTCGTCTCACTCTAATATATCTTCTGAATCTCTTATTTCTCCATTCTATTCTTATCCTTGTCTTAAATAATTTTTTTTTCTTCGGAACAGGAGTTCTTATGACAGGCTCCTCGAGATCCTGTAGTAATTTTCCGAATTTGTACCATTCTTTTATTGGAATTTTGTTTATAATTTCATTTATCACTTGGAAATAGAGCTTACCCTCAGAAACGACAAAAAAAAAGTTATATGCATCTTCTCTTTCGTGAAATATTTTCAGCCCACTCTCCATAAGTGTTTTGAGTTCGCAGCCGTAATATTTGTAATCTTCCTCGTTGAATTCAGAAATGATTTTCCTCAGCTTTGGGTTTATACAGAGGTTCGATATTTGCATTTCGTTCGAAATGAGGATTCTCACAAGAGAATACTTTGGTTCAGTTAAAAATTTTGGTATTTTGCAGGAATTCAAACGTCTCAATTCTTCTCTACAATCTTTCTCAAATTGTTCATCTTCGCTCAAGTAACTAATGGGGTTAAAACCTATTTTAAATTGTCCACTGACATCTCGAAGGATCAGAGTTTTCAAAATCATCTGTCGTATTCCAGCACGTTGCTCCAGTAATATATCCAAATATGTTCTATTTGAATCATTAATAATTTTTAAGTTAGCGCCGGAGTTCAAGAATAAATCGAAAAACTGGATGAACGAGTAGCCCCCACAACAGTATGCTAAATCGTGCAGAACAGTGTCGCCCCAAAAATCTTGAATATTCACATCACCTCCTCTTTGAATTAGTAACTTCGCAAACTCCAGTGCACTAGGTTTAAGTTGATTCATAGCAACGATATGTAAAGGAGTCAGCCTATAATCGCCAAAGGAATTGGGATCGCATCCGGCATCCAATAAAATCTTAAGCAATTCCACTTCTGTCTTACTTAGATGGTAACATGCAACATGCAGTAGAGTGTTATCTTTTAAATCCCTCGCTCTGAAATTTGCTCCGAGCTTAAAAAAAAATCTCACTTGTCCAATTCGGTTTTTTTTGACAGCGAAGAATAAAGGCGTTTCCCCCAATATATTTCCTTCTTCTAAATTAGGATAATATTTTAGAATGTATTTTGTGATGTCCACACGTGGAAATGAAGCTGCTATGTGTAAGGGTGTGTTTTTGAAGTGATATGATCGTTCATTATGGTGAGAACTAAGTTTTATAGCGTACTGCACAAGAGCCAAACTCTGATAGGCAACAGCTGCTAGAACTGCGGTATTGTTGTATAAGAAGTACTCCGGAAAAAGATCGCACGGATTTTTATCAGGATCGTCCAGATATTTCATATACTGTAGAAATATTCCAATTAACCTTTCATCTGAAATTAGAAAATGTTTAGTAACGTCATTTGAATTTAATATTCTAATGTATGAAGTATAATTTCCTCAATATATTATTTAAAATCAATATAAATGAATTAACTACTGAATTTCTTTTTCTCTATCTATTATGGCTTCATAGCAATTGAATGAATTGTATTGGATGAAGAAATTTGGAGTAGAGACATAAAATATGCCAAATTTCACCTATCGTTTGAGCCAGCACGGTTTATCGGGGAAAAACAATAAAAAAACATTTTTGGAAATTATTTTTATTTTATTCTTGTATTATTACTACATAAAAATGCAAGAATTTAATGGTAATTGTAGAAACGGTGAGAAGTAATTCTTTGGTAGTTAGATGATTGGAAAACCTACTGCAAATTGGAAAAATGGGTCCACTGCTACGTTTGGGTTGGACCTACATATTTATGTTGTTATCTTCTGTATGCTCGTCCTACTGTAGAATCCTTCATTGATTCTCACCTCTGAGGATTGGTGCATGGCACTACTTTTTAGCTGAAGAGCTAAAAATAAAAAAGAATAAATTGAAGATCTACAAATAAGGCAATTAACATGAGTTAACTTACCCTCAGATTTAATTACAAAATCGAGTATTTTGTAGGACTTTCCGCCTTCATGGCAATACATCGTAGGCTCTGCCCCTCTATATAAAAGATATTGTGTAATTTCGTAGTCTCTATCTTTAAAATTTTCTTTCGCCCTTTTATGCACAAACACGGTCAAAAAATAATTGAGAAATACTGGATTTTCCTTTTTTATATAATTGGTGACATCGTAAGTGGAACCAGTATTTACAATGAAGTCGTAATGACGATGCCATTCCTCAGTTTCAACACATTTCAACATCTTTTTTTGAAACTCAAAATTAATAATGGGATGAAATGAGGTGGAAGCAATCATATTCAACTGAGCCTTTTCGACTATAGAACTGCTTTATATAGCCGAATTCAGGTAGAAATTCTGAGAAAACGTACTCGTTAAATAAATGTTTGTTTTAATGTGTTCAAAAATTACTTTCACAAATGGCTGGTTTATGCACCATTCATAAGAAATAAGTACTGACTAATAACTTAGAATTGAACGCTGACAAATCAATGTCAAATTTGTGCACTTTACCTAAGTAAGAACTAACACTAGCACTAGGAACTAAGGAACTAAGCCTACAGCCACAGATAACAGAGTAGAATCACAGCCGTCTTCAACTCAAGCCGTGCACAGAGAAATAAAAATTACAAAACATAAACTCTGTAGTTGATAAATAGATAAAATAATATAGATATTCTGTGCAAACAAAAATAACGAAACATAAACTCTTACCTAGTTGATAAATGAATAAAATGATATATCTCTGTTCATACTATCTGGAGAGTTTGTAATTTTCTTTTTTTAGGGAGGTGTTTAGATGAATCTGAGGGTGAATCGGTCTTTTTGGATTCAATGTTAGAGTTGGTCTTCTCTTTTCTATAATCATTTAATATTATATTCGCGAACACTGACAGCAAATGAAATAAAATTTTCTTATAGTCCTTTCCACATAAACAAGTATTTTGAAATTCTTCAAAAGCGTATTCTATCTGAATACTCAGAAATGTTAATTTTGAAAGAATATATTTTTGATCAACCGCTCGTAGAAAGTTCGATTCTAAGGAACTATCATTTAAAATTACCTCGAAAATAGCACACATATGTGTATATATGTATATATGTATATATATATATATATATATATATATATATATATATATATATATATATATATATATAGTATATACGAGGTATAGCGGAGATCCATTTCATTCTTGAATCAGGTTCCTTAGGAAATTTAAAAATAGAGACATACGTATTTTGTGAGTCGTAATTGGACTTACAACCTGTAACACAACAGCGACGAGGCATTTTCAATGTTTTTCTGGGGAGACAGGAAGAGTCAGAAACTTTGTACCAGATCACTATGTAAATTCAAGCACTAATTCACAGAATTGATACTGAATCACACTTAAAACTGATCAATATCACAATATTTCAAACACTCAGATGAACTTTATAAACAATACACACTCGGTACACAAAACCGGTAACAAGTGCAACTTGTTTGAAGAAATTATCAGAAAACCCCACACAAATCGGTGATCTGTAAGAACTAAGAATAGTTATTCCCCTTTAAGTTTTGAACTGAAAAGTCAAGTGGTACCATTCCCTCTTAAACCCCGACCTTCCCGATGCATTTTGGGTCTATAGGCCACTCAGACATTGTTGCCGCTCTTACTGTGCATGGCTTGAGTTGAAGACGGCTGTGGTAGAATAGATCGGACACTGACATTCTACGATGGAAAACACTGTTTTTTGAGCCCTCATACGACTGCTAGCATAAATAACTGTGGTATTACAGCACTCTGTTATCTGTGTATTACAGATACCTACTTTGACAACATACTGAATCCGCACTTGGCGCGAAATTCAAATTAGTTAAATTATTAGCATTATGGGAATTCATAAATAAAATACAAAATTTCTCAAATAATGTATATATTTCCCACGAACAAAAAAAAATATATATAATACAACAAAAAAGAATAACAAATATGTACATTTTCATCATCCATAAGAGAAAATAACAAGGTTGATTTTACAGCTCAGTACAAATAATGAAGTTCGCATGCGCCGCATAGAATTTCAATATCAACAAGTATATCCGAAGTATATTCAAAGTTACTTGAAAGTTACAGATATCTCTTTGAAGTGGATACCACGATCTGCTAAATACCAGGGTTTTATTTGAAAGTATTGTTAGGCAATAAATTCACTGGCCCCAAAGAAATTTCTAGAAACTTGGACAACCCTTGTATAATCCAAATATTCTGGCTTCCTCCAAGTGACTTTGGATATAATATATCAGTTTCTATCATTTTATGTTCCGTTATTCGTGCACAGTATAGGAACTATATAGTTCCTATACTCGTGATTCGTGTTTATCGATGAAAAGTATTAGGTGTATCTGAAAAAATCAAATTTAATTTTTTCCCAATTATTATTAGAATAGAATAGAACAGATCTTTATTTCTATATACTACAAATAGTAGAAAGAAAATAAGAACAAATAATCACATATTATTAAATTCTTCCATATCAAAGGGTTCCAATTCCATCAATAATTTATATGAAGATTTCTTGAAATTTTTCAATTCATTTTCTCCCTTGATATAATATAATACTTTTTTCATGTTACTATTTGCTCCATAAAAGATTATACCATACCTCATTTTGGATTCGAAGTTTGCAAAATAAACAGTTTTCAATAGTTGCATGCCTATGTATTTCGATGATATCTTGATTGTGTAGCATACTGAGTTCAAGCTGCTGTTGGTTTTTTCAATTATTCTCCCCAAGTAAGGTGTTCATCCAAGTTTATTCCAGGAAATTTCGCAGTTTCCTGGAGTTTGAAAGTTGTTTCAGCAATTTTTAATTCTTCAGGTATAATTTCTTCTTCTACTTCTTGCTTATATGAACTGGTATAATTTGTGTAGACTGTTTTGTTCTGAAGCACATGACTCTTGTTTTGGCAGTGTTTAGTGTGAGCTTGCGATTTTTCAGCCGGGAAGTGCTCACTTCCCGGACGCTTCTTCTCTGAGAAAGTAGCATTTCCCGGCCTAGTCCGGAAAGTACGTACTTCCCGGACTAGGCCGGAAAAGAATCATAGAATTCATAGCAACCGAGATAACGGCTGACAGTTTATATATATTTTAATACCTAATAATATTCGTTTCCCAATTGCTTTCAACATATACGAGTACAAACATAAGAAAAAACTCTAAATATATAAAAAGATTTTGCATAATAAGCTATTTTAGGAGTCCTCAGTTTTGAAGTGATTACTACATATTATGGCTGTGGCAGAAGATTAGTAGTCTTAACTCCCACATTGCCATCACCCCTTTCATTTAATTTTTCGGAAATCCGTGAAAATATTTTTTTCGACTAACATAATTGCATATTTTTATGACAATCCCAGCATCGTAGCTACTTCGCCTGCTTTAGGAAATATTTTTGTGGGACTAATTGAACAATAAATACTTGCTACAAACAAATAATAACTACTTAATTACTGCATAATTGGTGGTGGCAATAAAATTCTAATTTTATGCTTATCTTTGATAAACAACCCCAAAGAAATTCTTTCTATATTGAAGTTGCCGACCGAAGCAATAAATGGTACTCTGTATTATAAAAAATAAACGAAAACACGTCAGAGACGTAATAATAATTGGCGAAAGAATAATAACAGACGAAAGACCAGCAGTCTTTGGGCTTTCTTCACAGAAGTTGATGTAAATTATGCTACTTGTAATTTATGCAAGTTGAAATTATCTTTCAAAACCACCTCTTCAAATTTGAGGAAACATTTGAAAAATCGATATCCTTCTTTTACTTTCCTAACTAAAGCTGAAACAAGAAAAAGAGTTGAAAATGTAAGAAAAATGGATGGTTTTATAATAATTTTTCATTAGTTTTGCTTTGCTTTGAATGATAAGAGTGACTAATTCGAGTTGCAAAGATAAACGAACTAAGGTTCGGGTGATTCATACAAATATTAATAACAAGCAACCTAAACAGTGATCACGTCACACTTTGATTTCACTGATATCATAAAGTAACGTTCACGTTTCACAACGTGATCTAGATATCACGGTATCGCTCATCTCTACTCTCAATGCTACTTTTCGGATGGTGCTTGTGCGCTTTTGTCATCAAGGTTCTCATTTTGCGTAGCATTGCGTTGCGTTGCGTTATTATTATTATTATATCAATGGTCTCTCAATTATCAAATCTTACAGGAAAGAAGTTAGTTGTTGTTTTTGAAATATTCCTTGTTGTATTTATTCGTTCTATAAATATTTATTTTTGATAAAATAATTGATGTGTACCTGACGTTATTTTTTTTCGATTACCAAAACCACTGTACCCCTCTGACTAAAAAAAAACCTATGCCTTTGCTCGAAAAAAACAAACCAATGTAATCTGTAACTTTCTTTGTATTTCAGGAATTGATACCGTTAATATTTGGATTCGAATTGCCAATCATGTCCCAAAACTTCGATTCGAACTGTCCTTATGTAATGAAAATTCAAGATCAGTATAAGGTACAAGTTATCTTTAAGACCAGGCCGAAGTTGCATGCGAGTTTGGTTCTGGTCAAAGGCGTCGAGTGGGAAGTGGACCAAGTCAAGCAGGCGACACTGTTGCTGATGGATTTCATGTGTGAAAAGCTAGCGGTAAGTGGGAAAGTTTGCCCCTGGCAAATCAAATCAAATCTTTATTTTCCATGAGACAATGATTACATTGAAGAAATCAAAAACAATATAAAACATCATATTACTGTACAGGGTGGGCAAATTTTGATGTTTTAGCACTACAACTTTTAAACCAGATGAGATAGACAAATTCTGATACCCTATTCTCGGTCTCTTTTTCTGAAAAACTAACAAGAGTAGTATTAATTTTTGGCCACCTTCTTTTGTTTTCGAGTTATAAGCGAAAATTGGAAAAATGGCGATATCGAAAAACTTTTATATCTCCGCTAATACTGATGCTAGAGCTCTGAAATTAAAACATTATACAGGCACTTTTTTTTTACGTAGAATCCAGTGGCGTGCTCGTATTCCCAAAAGGGTTTTTAATTACGAAACTATGACCAAAAGTTATGTTTTTTCAAATGGGAACACTAGATTTTTGTGCCATTTTCTGAAAGCTTAATTTTTCCTGATTTCAAAAATATATAACATCGTATGATTCGTATTACAATAAATAACAGAAAATGGTCAAAAACCTTTTTTTACTTAAGATTTTCAATATTTCTATGGTTTCAACTGGTGATGAGCACAGAAAAATTGAGCTTTCTATAACAAGAGCAGTGTCCTTCTGCCAATCTGATTATTTCTATGCTTTTCACTTATTTCTACAAAATTCGAATCTATATTTATTTTATACAAATAGTTTCGAAAAGATAAACAAACTTGGAAAAAGTTTCCTAGGTAGCTTGAACACACTTTCAAATATTCATCTATTGAAAATTGAAATATCGAGAAGAGGTGTCGACTGTGCTTTGTGCAATTGTTGTCATTATTAGGTTAAATATTATTTCTTGTTTGTCCCTTCGTAATTAAATTGTTGAGTTCAATCATATATGCATTGTTTCATACGCTGTTTAAAATGGATTGGTACTTGTGCGTATTGATTCTGGAGACCTATGTAAATAATCTCCTGATACATGCAACTTAATACAACTCTTTCGATTGAAAAATTCGATTTTGTGGTTTCTCCGTTATTTCCAAATCAATTTTTAGATAAAAAATTTATAAAACATATCTTGATTCGAATTTTGTAGAAATAAGTGAAAATCATAGAAATAATCAAATTGTCGGAGGGACACTGCTCTTGTTACAGAAAGCTCAATTTTTCTGTGTTCATCAACAGTTGAAACCATAGAAATATTGAGACTCTTAGGTGAAAAGAGGTTTTTGGCCATTTTCTATTATTTATATTGATCCGAATCATACGATGTTATATATTTTTGAAATCAGGAAAAATTAAGTTTTCAGAAAATGATACAAAAATTTAGTATTCCCATTTGAAAAAACATGACTTGGGTCATAGCTGCGTAAATAAAAACCCTTCCGAAAATACGAGCACGCCACTGGATTCTACGTAAAAAAGTGCCTGTATAATGTTTTAATTTCAGAGCTCTATCATCAGTATTAGCGGAGATATAAATGTTTTTCGATATCGCCATTTTTCCAATTTCCGCTTATAACTCGAAAACAAAAGAAGGTGGCCAAACATGAATACTACCCTTCTTAGTTTCTCAGAAAAAGAGACCGAGAATGGGGTATCAGATTTTGTCTTTCTCATCTGGTTTAAAAGTTGTAGTGCTAAAACATCGAAATTTGCCCACCCATTTTGGGTGAGACAGCCAGGTCTTCGCTTGTTATTTAAGATAGAGCCTTGCGGTTTTCACGTTCTTGTAGAATCGTTGGATTCTACGCAGAATTCTGATTCAGACGTAGTTTTTATCTCAGCATTATTTCTAATAACTTCGGAGATGAAGGAGGGGTCCGAAAAGTATTAATTTCCAAAATCGCCCTGTATCTCTTGAACGGAAACAGTTATGCAAAATCTGATTAGACCAACTTGAGTTTGAAGAAAAAGTAGGACAGGAACGTGAAAACCGCAAGGCTCTATCTTAAATAACAAGCGAGAAACCTGGCTTTCTCACCCAAAATGGGTTGCACTGTACAGGACATTTAAAAAAATCTTGTACTTTATAGAACCTTTTTTGCATAAAAATGTTTCTCTATTTCAGTATCGTAATGAGTTCATTAGAGCACTCTTTTTAGAACTGTAATGAACTCATTACGATACTGAAATAGAGAAACATTTTTATGCAAAAAAGGTTCTATCCATCGTTTCCAGTTATATTTTTCGTTTTGTGGTTGTCTATACTGACTTCCAATACCATCAATTTTCAACAAACGTCAATAATAATTGTCAAAATGATATAATTTGGATATAGTGAAATGATCTGCAACATTATCCGTAATTTCTCTTACTTCATGTGGTGATAAATCGATTTCGTCACACATAATTAACGAATTTCATTCGTAATTGTAAATTATTTCAAAATTCGGAACATACAATTCGAATTCATATTCCGTTATCTGTCAATTTTCGTAACAGTCACACCAACTGCCAAGATACAATACAAATGTCACTAGGATGTATAATCTGAATTTTTCATTGAATTTCGACAATATTTCACCAAACTTGACTGAAATAGAGAAAATATCGTCTAATACTCGTTGCAAAAGGCCATTCCAACACTCATGCGTTCGAAAACTCGCTCCTTCGTCGCTCGTTTTCGAATTTAGCATTCGTGTTGGAATAGGAGCCCATTCTGCAACTTGTTTTAGAATATACTATTTAAGACGCATCTTAAAGATCTTAAGTGTTGAACTGGACCTTATATTGTCAGATAAATGATTGAAAATACGCGTTCCTAGATTGTTAGATGCACTCTGAGCAATCCTGCATTTTGAAACCTGCTTGTGACTCAATCCTTTCCGGCGTATATTCATGTTTTGAATCTCTTCATTACGTTTGAAAGAGCTTATGTTGCAATAAATATAACATGCAATTTTAAAAATATATTGTAAGTTGCAATTATGCCCATGAGACTCTAAGGCTGATTTCTAGGGGAAGTTTGGCTTATTTGGCAACAAAACTCTCACCCAGGTTTCTACACATTTGATTAAATCAAAATAAACAAAGATCGATCCTTTTCACTCCAAACAAAAAAACATTGAATTGAAGGAAATGAAGGAATGAAATTAAAAAAATATTTAAATAAGAACTTAACTTTAATCAGTTTTTGATGAATTACTGTGCTATTAGGATGGAACCTCTTCTGTAGATTATTTTCAGCCTTCTAAACACCAGATATTAGCTGGAAGCTATAGTACTCCAATTCCCATTCAGCGAAGTTTCAGGAACTGAAGTGGTTTAACGTACGTACTATTCCAACTTCTATATCTCAAGGAAGTTCTTCTTTACGATATTTCAATCCCAATGGAGATTTCTATTGATTAATCCCAAGGGAGGTTGTACTTCTTGATATTTTTCAATCCCAAGAAAGGTTTCTGTTGTTCCAATCCCACGGGAGGTGCTTTGGGAAAATGAACAACGATATTAGAATATGTTAACCTGAATTTACAACTCCTTTTCAGACTTCTAACCAAGAAATTATAAAGAAATGATTACATTTATCATGAAATAAATCTGAGAAGGAGTTCTGCTGAAATTATTTGACACAAAAAGAATTCTACCAAACCTGAAATTCGTTTCCACAAGATGGATGACTCTAAAAAAAAACACTGTTTCAAAATTTATCGATATTATATGGAGGGCTGCGATAATTCAAAATGCCCTTTTTTGAGTTATCTCGTTCGCAACGATAGGTATATGAAATACGTTTGTCATTGAATGAAACTATTCATCGAATAGTTTGAAAAATTTGAAATATTTCCACTTTATGTGAAGAACAATAAAAATAAGAAAGCTACAAGGATAAAATATATCCAATTTTTCAAACTATTCGATGCTAATCGTTTCTTCCTATAGCCGTTTTTACTGGGTCCCTTTTTTTCACACATTTTTACCTACCATCAATTCATAGTAATAAAATTTCACGTCCCTGCTATTGCATTTGGCATTTGCAGAAAAGTCAAATCGAATAAAATAAAATGTAGGTATATCTGTGTCTTTTAACCTTATCTTTTCGTCGCTGTAAGTGTCTTAATTTATTCCTGAATTTCTTCGATGCCGATGAATAATAAGTACTTTTTAAATACCTTCTCCGATGATAATACAGAACTTTCTTCTTTCGATAACAAACTCATTCAAACAAATATTCATGCTTGATTATTCATGAGTAGTCATGAAGATCGATTGATTATTCAATGATTATTCAGTTAATATTTATTCTATATTCCACACTAAAAACCTAGACACCGATGACTGGACTAGATCTTCGATAACCTCTAGCAATAAATATGCATATCTAAGTATTTGACAGATAGTTGAATACTTATTTATATAATTGTATTCTTAGACAATCGATTTCGGCACTAGGCCATCATCAGGTCAGCTGAAAATAAGATGTAAAAATAAAATCACAACACGATAACCAAACATACAATTTTTACAAAGTTTTGATAGTGATAGTGTCTGATATAAATAAAAAGATGTATTATAAACTCACCGTCAAAGAAATAAGTACTTTTTAAAAAAGACATTAAATGTATAATAATTTTTCTGAGAATTTTTTCCATGTATACATATATATCTAGGTGTTGAAAGTTAAATATTAAATTGTAATTCTTTCTATGAAAACCATTATTGACAGTTTTGAATCGGAATATGTTTTATGTTTTCTTAATTTTCTTGAAAAACAAGAATGACGAACACCTCCTCAACGAAATTAAAGATTTTCCCACAGTTAATTTATTCAAGATGATCCAACCTCCGACTATATAGACTTTTCCGCCTGCCTCTGTATACGCTTTCATGAATCTGAAGGTTAACTAATACACGGAATTAAACATAAAACATATTCCGATTCAAAACTGTCAATAATGGTTTTCAAAGAAAGAATTACAATTTAATATTTAACTTTTAACACCTAGATATACATATATGTATACATGGAAACAATTTCTCAGAAAAATTATTATACATTTAAAGTCCTTTTTAAAAAGTACTTATTTCTTTATTTATTTATAATTGTTGTTTATAATACATCTTTTTATTTATATCATACACTATCACTATCAAAACTTTCTAAAACTTGTATGTTAGGTTATCGTGTTGTGATTTTATTTTTACCTCCTATTTTCAGCTGACCTGATGATGGCCTAGTGCCGAAATCGATTGTTTAATAATATAATTATATAAATAAGTGTGTCTTCCCTTTTCTTTTCTAATTCATCACCAGACACACTCATGGAGTTTTTCGTTAAGATATTTGACAGATCTATTCAACGAACAGCTAATTCTGAACACAGTGCATAAATGTAAAAACGTTCGTTATTCTTGGAAAGTTGGCAGTACCCTGGTTTTACTGAGAAAATGGTCAAATTTTTATAATCAAATGGTCGTTTGGAAAATCCAACAATTATTTTTATGACGAGAGAACCCCTTGGCTGAATAGAAATAGTAAATCCTTAGTTGATGGGGCTATACATAGACCCATTACAGGCATAGAGGTATGTAAACACCTCGGTAAACCTATTATATGGGGTGATTCAAAATTCAGTATCAAGATTTCAGGGCCGTATTTTTCAGGTTAAACGCTTCGTTACCGAATACAGAGCGGTTAAGTTTCAAGATTTTTTTCATTTTTTTCTTCATTGTTCTTTCAGTTTTTGAAAGATTGAGATCAAGTTTGAAATATAGGTTCGTTAGGTTTTTTACTTTTAGTTAGTGTTTGAGGAAACCCCTCATTCAGATCACAAACCAAATATCAAGAGTTTTTTGTTTTCATTGTGAAAATAGTTTCCTACCATTGCTAAGTTACAAATTTCAAGGAATTACAAAAAATGATTTAACTTTTTTCTTGCAATCTCTGGAACCTTTTAGGGTCGTCAGCAATTCATAATTTATGGAATCGCAACCAATTCTTTCATTGCTCATGCCGATAATTCAATCATCTCAAAATTTTATTGACAAAGAAAACGATCAAACGGATTCTCCTCGAACATAATTCGTTAAAAAAATAATATGAATTGCAAAAATGAAATGGATATTTACGCCATAGATTATCCAAATATTTAGATCCACTAGAACGGTGGGAAAATAATCAAATCAAGAACCTACCCCAAAAATTGTCTGAACTAGCAGAAAGTATCTATGTAGTTCTATCCCATCAACATAAATTTGTCCAATCCTTCTAGAGATTTTTTGTGTGCCATTATGCACTCATCCCAAACTATTAATCTGCATTGCGAAGAGCATGTAAACTACGTTTCTTTGTTTCAATGTCGACTACGTGAATATCACTGCCCGTGACACATTATTTTATTAAAAAAGTTTGCAAAGAGCATGTAAACTACACTTCTTCGTTTTAATGTCAACTACGTGAATATTACTGCTAGTGACACATTATTTTATTAAAAATTTTGCAAAGAGCATGTAAACTACACTTCTTTGTTTTAATGTCAACTACGTGAATATTACTGCGAGAGTGACACATTATTTTATTAAAAATTTTGCAAAGAGCATGTAAACTACACTTCTTTGTTTTAATGTCAACTACGTGAATATTACTGCTAGTGACACATTATTTTATTAAAAAAGTTTGCAAAGAGCATGTAAACTACACTTCTTTGTTTTAATGTCAACTACGTGAATATTACTGCTAGTGACACATTATTTTATTAAAAAAGTTTGCAAAGAGCATGTAAACTACACTTTTTTGTTTTAATGTCATTTACGTGAATATAACTGCTGGTGACACATTATTTTATTGAAAAAGTTTGCAAAGAGCATGTAAACTACCCTTTTTTGTTTTAATGTCAACTACTTGAATATTACTGCCAGTGACACATTATTTTATTAAAAAAGTTTGCAAAGAGTATGTAAACTAAACTTCTTTATTTTAATGTCAACTACGTGAATATTACTGCTAGTGACACATTATTTTATTAAAAAAGTTTGCAAAGAGCATGTAAACTACACTTCTTCATTTTAATGTCAACTACGTGAATATTACTGCTGGTGACACATTATTTTATTAAAAAAGTTTGCAGAGAGCATGTTAACTGCACTTCTCTATTTTAATGTCAACTACGTGAATATTACTGCTAGTGACACATTATTTTATTAAAAAAGTTTGCAAAGAGCATGTAAACTACACTTCTTTGTTTTAATGTCAACTACGTGAATATAACTGCCAGTGACACATTATTTTATTAAAAAAGTTTGCAAAGAGCATGTAAACTACACTTCTTTGTTTTAATGTCAACTACGTGAATATTACTGCCAGTGACACATTATTTAATTGAAAAAGTTTGCAAAGAGCATGTAAACTACACTTTTTTGTTTTAATGTCAACTACGTGAATATTACTGCTGGTGACACATTATTTTATTGAAAAAGTTTGCAAAGAGCATGTAAACTACACTTTTTTGTTTTAATGTCAACTACGTGAATATTACTGCTAGTGACACATTATTTTATTAAAAAAGTTTGCAAAGAGCATGTAAACTACACTTCTTTATTTCAATGTCAACTACGTGAATATTACTGCCAGTGACACATTATTTCATTAAAAAAGTTTGCAAAGAGCATGTAAACTACACTTCTTTGTTTCAATGTCAACTACGTGGATATTACTGCTAGTGACACATTATTTTATTGAAAAAGTTTGCAAAGAGCATGTAAACTACACTTCTTTGTTTCAATGTCAACTACGTGAATATTACTGCCAGTGACACATTATTTTATTAAAAAAGTTTGCAAAGAGCATGTAAACTACACTTCTTTGTTTCAATGTCAACTACGTGAATATTACTGCTAGTGACACATTATTTTATTAAAAAAGTTTGCAAAGAGCATGTAAACTACACTTCTTTGTTTTAATGTCAACTACGTGAATATTACTGCCAGTGACACATTATTTTATTAAAAAAGTTTGCAAAGAGCATGTGAACTACACTTCTTTGTTTCAATGTCAACTACGTGAATATAACTGCCAGTGACACATTATTTTATTAAAAAAGTTTGCAAAGAGCATGTAAACTACACTTCTTTGTTTCAATGTCAACTACGTGAATATTACTGCTAGTGACACATTATTTTATTAAAAAAGTTTGCAAAGAGCATGTAAACTACACTTCTTTGTTTTTATGTCAACTACGTGAATATTACTGCTAGTGACACATTATTTTATTAAAAAAGTTTGCAAAGAGCATGTGAACTACACTTCTTTGTTTCAATGTCAACTACGTGAATATTACTGCCAGTGACACATTATTTTATTAAAAAAGTTTGCAAAGAGCATGTAAACTACACTTCTTTATTTTAATGTCAACTACGTGAATATTACTGCCAGTGACACATTATTTTATTAAAAAAGTTTGCAAAGAGCATGTAAACTACACTTCTTTGTTTCAATGTCAACTACGTGAATATTACTGCTAGTGACACATTATTTTATCAAAAAAGTTTGCAAAGAGCATGTAAACTACACTTCTTTGTTTTAATGTCAACTACGTGAATATTACTGCTAGTGACACATTATTTTATTAAAAAATTTGCAAAGAGCATGTAAACTACACTTCTTCATTTTAATGTCAACTACGTGAATATTACTGCCAGTGACACATTATTTTATTAAAAAAGTTTGCAAAGAGCATGTAAACTACACTTCTTTGTTTCAATGTCAACTACGTGAATATTACTGCTAGTGACACATTATTTTATCAAAAAAGTTTGCAAAGAGCATGTAAACTACACTTCTTTGTTTTAATGTCAACTACGTGAATATTACTGCCAGTGACACATTATTTTATTAAAAAAGTTTGCAAAGAGCATGTAAACTACACTTCTTTATTTTAATGTCAACTACGTGAATATTACTGTTAGTGACACATTATTTTATTAAGAAAGTTTGCAAAGAGCATGTAAACTACACTTCTTTGTTTCAATGTCAACTACGTGAATATTACTGCCAGTGACACATTAAAAAGTTTGCAAAGAGCATGTAAACTACACTTCACTATTTTAATGTCCACTACGTGAATATTACTGCTAGTGACACATTATTTTATTAAAAAAGTTTGCAAAGTGCATGTAAACTACACTTCTTTGTTTCAATGTCAACTACGTGAATATTACTGCTAGTGACACATTATTTTATTAAAAAGTTTGCAAAGAGCATGTAAACTACACTTCTTTATTTTAATGTCAACTACGTGAATATTACTGCCAGTGACACATTATTTTATTAAAAAAGTTTGCAAAGAGCATGTAAACTACACTTCTTTGTTTTAATGTCAACTACGTGAATATTACTGCCAGTGACACATTATTTTATTAAAAAAGTTTACAAAGAGCATGTAAACTACACTTCTTTGTTTTAATGTCAACTACGTGAATATTACTGCCAGTGACACATTATTTCATTAAAAAAGTTTGCAAATAGCATGTAAACTACACTTCTTTGTTTTAATGTCATCTACGTGAATATTACTGCCAGTGACACATTATTTTATTAAAAAAGTTTGCAAAGAGCATGTAAACTACTTTTCTTTGTTTCAATGTCAACTACGTGAATATTACTGCCAGTGACACATTATTTAATTGAAAAAGTTTGCAAAGAGCATGTAAACTACACTTTTTTGTTTTAATGTCAACTACGTGAATATTACTGCTGGTGACACATTATTTTATTGAAAAAGTTTGCAAAGAGCATGTAAACTACACTTTTTTGTTTTAATGTCAACTACGTGAATATTACTGCTAGTGACACATTATTTTATTAAAAAAGTTTGCAAAGAGCATGTAAACTACACTTCTTTATTTCAATGTCAACTACGTGAATATTACTGCCAGTGACACATTATTTCATTAAAAAAGTTTGCAAAGAGCATGTAAACTACACTTCTTTGTTTCAATGTCAACTACGTGAATATTACTGCTAGTGACACATTATTTTATTGAAAAAGTTTGCAAAGAGCATGTAAACTACACTTCTTTGTTTCAATGTCAACTACGTGAATATTACTGCCAGTGACACATTATTTTATTAAAAAAGTTTGCAAAGAGCATGTAAACTACACTTCTTTGTTTCAATGTCAACTACGTGAATATTACTGCTAGTGACACATTATTTTATTAAAAAAGTTTGCAAAGAGCATGTAAACTACACTTCTTTGTTTTTATGTCAACTACGTGAATATTACTGCTAGTGACACATTATTTTATTAAAAAAGTTTGCAAAGAGCATGTGAACTACACTTCTTTGTTTCAATGTCAACTACGTGAATATTACTGCCAGTGACACATTATTTTATTAAAAAAGTTTGCAAAGAGCATGTAAACTACACTTCTTTATTTTAATGTCAACTACGTGAATATTACTGCCAGTGACACATTATTTTATTAAAAAAGTTTGCAAAGAGCATGTAAACTACACTTCTTTGTTTCAATGTCAACTACGTGAATATTACTGCTAGTGACACATTATTTTATCAAAAAAGTTTGCAAAGAGCATGTAAACTACACTTCTTTGTTTTAATGTCAACTACGTGAATATTACTGCCAGTGACACATTATTTTATCAAAAAAGTTTGCAAAGAGCATGTAAACTACACTTCTTTATTTTAATGTCAACTACGTGAATATTACTGTTAGTGACACATTATTTTATTAAGAAAGTTTGCAAAGAGCATGTAAACTACACTTCTTTGTTTCAATGTCAACTACGTGAATATTACTGCCAGTGACACATTATTTTATTAAAAAAGTTTGCAAAGAGCATGTAAACTACACTTCTCTATTTTAATGTCCACTACGTGAATATTACTGCTAGTGACACATTATTTTATTAAAAAAGTTTGCAAAGTGCATGTAAACTACACTTCTTTGTTTCAATGTCAACTACGTGAATATTACTGCTAGTGACACATTATTTTATTAAAAAGTTTGCAAAGAGCATGTAAACTACACTTCTTTATTTTAATGTCAACTACGTGAATATTACTGCCAGTGACACATTATTTTATTAAAAAAGTTTGCAAAGAGCATGTAAACTACACTTCTTTGTTTTAATGTCAACTACGTGAATATTACTGCCAGTGACACATTATTTTATTAAAAAAGTTTACAAAGAGCATGTAAACTACACTTCTTTGTTTTAATGTCAACTACGTGAATATTACTGCCAGTGACACATTATTTCATTAAAAAAGTTTGCAAAGAGCATGTAAACTACACTTCTCTATTTTAATGTCCACTACGTGAATATTACTGCCAGTGACACATTATTTTATTAAAAAAGTTTGCAAAGAGCATGTAAACTAAACTTCTTTATTTTAATGTCAACTACGTGAATATTACTGCCAGTGACACATTATTTTATTAAAAAAGTTTGCAAAGTGCATGTAAACTACACTTCTTTGTTTTAATGTCAACTACGTGAATATTACTGCCAGTGACACATTATTTTATTAAAAAAGTTTGCAAAGAGCATGTAAACTACACTTCTTTGTTTTAATGTCAACTACGTGAATATTACTGCCAGTGACACATTATTTTATTAAAGAAGTTTGCAAAGAGCATATAAACTACACTTCTTTGTTTCAATGTCAACTACGTGAATATTACTGCTAGTGACACATTATTTTATTAAAAAACTAAAATGTTCTAGTTTCCTGTGCAACTTTCGTATTTTTTCCTGACATAAGAACCTTCTCCTAATGATAACAAATACAACAAAAAAAGAATTAGTGAAATCCGTCCAGCCATTCACGCGTGATGCCGTGACCAAGGGAAAAAGGGATTCATTTTTATATAGGTATATAGAAGATTATTATAAAAAAAGACTTCCGTTTTTTTTTAAATATATCAACTACTTCTTCGGTATTTACTACACAATAACTTTCCCTTGAGGGGCACATGTGAGCATAAATTGACTGGAATACTTAGGTAGTGGAAGGTAATTAAATTCAGATTTCAGATTACAAATTAATTAAACTGAGAGTGATAATTTCATTCACTTTTTACAAATTCCATTGAAAAATTTTTTTCGAGATTTTGAAAACAAATAAGTTTTAAAGTAAACGATCTGAACTAATAGGTTGAATCAGATACTCGAATAAAATTTGTTAAATTGTGGAGTCTACAATGCATATTTAGAATTTATAGAAAATAGAAAATCTCATGACTGTTTACTCACGAATATATACTCCTGTTAACTTGAAGTCGGTTCCCACAAATTATAAAATAACTGTTCACTTTCACTGTAAATACAATCATTTTTCATAAACACTTCAATAAGTTCAATAGAGTCATTTGAAAATCGGTGAAGATTAATAAAACAAAGTAGTGCGCATGCTAGACAACAGCCCCTATCGTCTAGTATGCATAGTCAAAGGTCAAGGTCTGTAGATTACACAGGTTGCCTCGTAACTTGAGTTGAAGAGTGGAGTAACGCGTCATCCGGTGTCTGTCAAGGTCAATAGAGTGTCTGTATCGCCATTGGCCATCATTGACAGACATTTAAACACTTTTTACGATTTCATTGCAATCAAATGTTATTTAATTGATGTGTAAACCGAGTAACCTCAAGAATGGTTGACGCTGATTAGCTGAAAGTTACGAGACAACTTGTCTAAATCTATGAACCTTAGTCAAAGGTCTTGACTAGACGCATGCGTGGTGCATTCATATATTTTCGTGACGTATCGTAGGAACGAAAATATACGAAGGGTATCGACTGCGGTAGTGCGGAGTCAAGGTCTGTAGATTGCACAAGTTGTCTCGTAACTCGGGTTGAAGAGTGGGGGAACGCGTCATCCTGTGTCTGTCAAGATCTATACAGGGTCTGTTCTGTATCGCCATTGGCCATCATTGACAGACAGTTAAAGACTATTTAGGATAGACTACGATCGATATACGCGATCAAACTAATAAGAAAATCCGTGAAAACCCACGATTTCATTACAATCAAATGTTATTTATTTGAATGTGTAAAACGAGTGACGTCAAGAATGGTTGACGCTGATAGGTTGAAAGTTACGATACAACCTGTCTAAATCTATAAACCTTGGTCAAAGGTCTAGACTAGACGAATGGTGCATTCGTATATTTTCGTGGCGTATCGTAGGAACGAAAATATACGAGAAGGTTATCGACTGCGGTAGTGCGAAGTCAAGGTCTGTAGATTACATAGGTTGTCTCGTAACTCGGGTTGAAGAGTGGGGGAACGCGTCATCCTGTGTCTGTCGAGGTCTATAGAGTGTCTGTATTGGCCATCATTGACAGACATTTTGTCGTAGCTATTTTATAATTGAAGATATTAAAGACTATTTAGGAGAGGCTACAAACGATATACGCGATCAAACTAATAAGAAAACCCACGATTTCATTACAATCAAATGTTATTTATTTGAATGTGTAAACCGAGTGACGTCACGAATGGTTGACGCTGATTGGTTGAAAGTTACGAGACAACCTGTCTAAATCTATAAACCTTGGTGCGAAGGTTGCTCGCCGGCTGGCCCTTTTTTCGTTTTAATTAATTTTGATATCTTAAACATTTCGGGAGGGGTTCGAATCCCCAAAACCCCCCCTGGCTAAGCCCGTGGTGCAAGTTCATATATACAAATATATAAGAATATTATATTCATCTATTTATTTTATTATCTACACATATTCACAAGTTTTTGGTCCTATAATTATTTTCTACCTCAAATTTTAGTGGCGTATTATCTGTTGATATTTTTTTTCTCAAAAACCCTGAATTTTAGAAAAAAAATAAAAGAGATCTTATTTGTTAAAAATTGATGAGTCTATCCAAAATTAATTTTCTTATTGTAAAATATGAAAAAAGAAAAAGTTTTAGCGAAGCAAGTTTGAGGGATGGCTTTTTCTACTTCTTGAAATCATAGAGGAATATCACCAACAATTTTTTTGAATGCCTTTTGGCTCGCATATAATGTCAGCTTAATTTCATTTCTGTTAAATTTTTGGTTTTCAAGAAAAAAATTGAAAACTGTTTTTCAGGCGACATATTTAGGGGTCTATAAAAGAGCGGGAAGTGACTCAGAAAAAAATATTTATATGGAAGACTTCCTTATGTTTTGACAAGGAATCAACCCCTATTCTTTTTGCAACTATTCATAAACACCATGTATATTCACTCGTTTTTATAGAAACCATTGAAATGCACATTATATACAGGGTGGCCACTTTTTCGATGGGATTGTATTGGTAACTTTTAAACCATAACAGTTAGAATGTCGGTCGAATGGAGAAAAAGTTGCATGCATAGAAGCATTATCAAGCAGTTCAAACAATTCGAGATTATCAGGGCCGGTTATTGAGATATCATAGGAAAAGTAAATTCTGTCATTTTGATTTTTCTTTTTTTTTCACTTCATTTCAAATATTATCAAAAAATGTTCCAGGAATTTTTTATTCGACAGTAAATTGTTCTCAATTTGACGTAATCAGATTTCGTATCCAACGTTTCGTGCTCTCTGGGCCACCCTCAACCTCATTTTTTTCAATACGGATCTGTATATTTTATGACACTTTTCGAAATAACTTTTAACGCTGAATTCATCGATATATCATACAATGTCATTCAAAGTTGATTTTTCGGTGATTTTGACCCTTATCCAAATTTCTTTGGGTCGGATCTGTAGTGAATGCAATTTATCAAAAACTGCTGTTAATAAAATAGTCAAGAAACGCGAATACAATCATTTTAAATTAGAATACCAAGCCTACAAAACTTATATCGTAATGATATCAAAATAAAGTTCGATTTTGGATCAAATGACAAATCCAACAATAGTGATTTATCGCGAGAAGATTGAGAATGTATTGGAAGGTATTCAAGAAGACGAAATAAGCAAATGTATAAGAAGTATGGGTTCCAAAACCGTTAAGTGCATTTTACAAAATGGTGGAAATATCGAACACTTACTTCATTCATTTTCATTTACTTTCGAATAATCATTCGATTTTTCTTTCATTAAATGATAATTCGTTCAATTATTATGAATTGAGATATGTAAATAATTATTACTTGTTTCTTGATTTGAATCTGATATGTTCCATTGAGTTCAAGATGAGTAAGTTGATTTTCTCATCGAAATGTATTGCATGTTGTTAATTAAACTAAAGGTACCTGAATGTAATACAGATCCTGTTAGTGATGGTGTAGTATACCCCTTGTTTATCAGTGGACAATGGGCTTTATGCTGCAAACCACCAAGCGTATTTTTTAGGTTAAGTTAATGTTCTATGTTCTTAATATGCACTCTACGAAGTTGTAAGAAGCTGAGTCTTTTGTATTAATAAATGAAGTAAGCAAAATCATAAGAGTTTCGCTATTTAATCCTAACAGATCCGACCCAAAGAAATTTGGATAAGGGTCAAAATCACCTGAAAATCAACTTTGACATTGTATGATATATCGTTGAATTCAGCGTTAAAAGTTATTTCGAAAAGTGTCATAAAATATGCAGGTCCGTATTGAAAAATAATGAGGTTGAGGGTGGCCCAGAGAGCACGAAACGTTGGATACGAAATCTGATTACGTCAAATTGAGAACAATTTACTGTCGAATAAAAAATTCCTGTAACATTTTCCGATAATATTTGAAATAAAGTGGGAAAAAAAGAAAAATCAAAATGACAGAATTTACTTTTCTTATGATATCTCAATACCCGGACCTGATGATTTCGATTTGTTTGAACTGCTTGATAATGCTTCTATGCATGCAACTTTTTCTCTATTTGACCGACCTTCTAACACTTATGGTTTAAAAGTTACCAATACAATCCCATTGAAAAAGTGGCCACCCTGTATACATAAAAAGAGATAACTGTAGATGGTACCGTTTATCGACGAAATATCGACAAGCTTAATAAAGCGCAAAAAATTCTATAAAATAAGGGTAAGCAGACATGCCGATGCGCAACCATAATATTTATAATTTAAATGCGGCACCTTTGAACATACCGATGCAAGACAGAAATATTTCTGACTAGATTACGGCACGCTTGAACATAGCCATATTTCTTGCCTTAAAGTTTTGTTGATCTTGTAAATATACTAGTGGAATGAATTAAAGGATCAAAATAAAATTATGCAGATTTCAGAAATATAATAATATACAGGGTGTGAAAAAAAATCTTTTATATGATAGATCAAAAAGTGTCGCATATTATGTTAATGAGATATCCCAAATTTCAATCTATTACCTTCAGAACTAACGGAGATACGGGGGGTGTACCATGATCCTGTTACACCCGGTATAGTACAGGTTGATTAACCGCGATAGCCTATTAGACGTTTATGGAAAACAAATCATAATTTTGTGCTGAAAATTTGCATATTGGGGTTTGAGACAATGATCTTGCTCTCTAAAATATTTCAATATCTCTACAACTTTTAGTTATACCGGAAACAAGTTACCAACATAGTAATTCATTATCAAATTAAAAGTGTTATCATTCTACAATCTATATCGTTTAAATAAATTATACGGAAACTTCACCAAAATTGGTGGGTGCAATAAAAAATCTATAATTTCGTTTTGAACTGAGCAGTTATTTGGTGGTTTTCTCTCTCAATCCATATGTATATTTGATACTAATACACGCTTTCGATTCTAGAGTTTTATACGTCAAGAGTCAAGTTTTGATATGAGAGAAAATAATATACTAAAGTGTATCTACAAATAAATCAAATTAGAAAAAGTTAACTTACCCTTTGAATCCATTATTATATCGAGTAATTTGGTTAAGGATTTACCATCGTTTGGGCAATGTGTCGGATCTGCTCCTTTGTACAAAAGATAGTCTATAATTTCGTAGTCCCTGTCGGAAAAATCTTCTTTCGTTCTTTTGATTACTAACTTGGTTAAACAATCATTCATAAATACTGAATTCTTCGATTTAGATTTAATATAATTGGTAACGTCATAAGTGGACCCACAATACATAACGAAGTCGTGATTAGTAATTTTAACTAATTTCGTCATTTTTCTGTACGTTATTCGAAACTCAAAATAAAAATTTCGGAGGTAGGAACAAGTAATACACAAACTTTTCAACTGAGGCTTCCGAATATGGAACAGCCTTATGTAGTCAAAATCTTAGAAATAGCACTCGTTAAATTGTCGTTAATATGTTCAAAAATAACTTTTATTTTGAGAGTGACAGTAATTAGGGTAGGTAATTTTCATTTTCTAAAGATGACAATATTGTTCGTTAAACCAGTGGCGGATCTATAGGCTGTTCAACTTTCGCAGCCTCTGAATTTTGATACCTTAGTTCACAATTATATCGACGGTTGCAGTGGCGTACCCAGACCTAAGCCTTGGGGGGGATAAAGAAAACAAAATTTCAAATTTTCGTTCTCTCGAAGAAGTTTTCCGAAGAAATTTGCTTACTCATAATAAGATTGTGATATATACTAGGGGAATAAATTAAAGGATCAAAATAAAATTCGAAATTTTTAGCGGTTTTTCAAATGGCTGTATTTTCGATAACAATGGTCGTATCTCAATTTGAAAATAAAATTTTTGAAGCATGAAGTTTATAGTTTAGAGATCTCATGCTGAAAAAGTTTTCAAGTAACGTGTACCGCTCAATCCTAATGAATACAGTATCTAAAATTTCTGCGAAATTTTTTTAGTTTTTATTTTTGGCCTACAGACTTGTAATTTTTTTTTTCTTAACTTAACCACTATATGGATGAGATAACTTGTTCATTCAGCTTCAATATCCCTTTTTCAAAATTTCGATTCGAGCACTTCTCGCTTAAATATCGAACTTTGAATTGAAAATGACCTTTTTATCTTTAAAAAAAAGTTTAAGAATCCTTGATTTCAATTCAACTCGTAATTTCCTCTGAATAATTAAATAAATAATAGAAATTAGAGCAGAAAGTAGTTCTGCTCTAGTTTTTTATGTGCAGTTTTTTGTATTGAGCGTGATTAAACATTTGTTTTATTATATTATGTGTCCAAACATTGAGACATTTAAAGAGTTTTTGAATTCTTTCAAATATAATCATAAGGTATTTACTTTCAAGAAATGAAAATATGATTTTTTTATAATTATTGAAATTTAATTATTATTACAATTATTGACGGTCAATTATGTTACAAATCCAGTGGCGGATCAATCGGTACGCTTAGTACGCTCATAGTATAAGGAATGAATTATCGTATTATTTCTGCGCCATCTATAGCTCACGATTCAGCGCCATCTGTTATCGAGTTTCTTCTCCACTTTGGGTAGTCAATAGTGTTCGATATATCGTCGGCTAGGAGTATAAATCTGCTATGTCCATAATGAACAATTTCACAGGAGACCAAAAAAACCGTACAGTACAGTGTTATAATAATAATAAGAGAGTTTATTCATGAAAATACATTCAATAGAGTTTATTGAATGTATTTTCATGAATAAACTCCCTTATTATTATTATTATAATACCGCACAGTAGTACGGTTTTTTTGGTCTCCTGTGAAATTGTTCATTATGGACATAGCAGATTTACACTCTTAGCCGATGATATGCAACCCGTAACACGACAAATCCAACTACAGTAGCGGCCCCTGGTGAACAGTTCCTTGCCGCCAAACGGCGGTTGGCTTACTATCCATTCCTTATACTATGCTTATACATAACTGACCATACTATAGAATATTGGTGAGAAATGACATTGCACATCCTGTATCTCTCTTATGCTTGGAAAACGAGGTATATGTTATAAGACAAAATTGATTCTCCCGGTGTCATCTACATGACTATATAGCTTTGTCCTCTATAAAATGAAACATCCTGTATATCGTTGATACCAACCGCCCCATTTTTTTTCAATTTCCGGCCATTCCCCAATAGACTGACTATATTTACTAAATGGCTTATTCATTTGTCCCATTCTTCTTGTGTATCTGTTAATTTGTTTTGTATATTGTTAGCGAATCGGTTCGGATTTTGATGGTAAATATCAATATTTCGTTTGTTTGACATTCTGAACTAGGATATCAAAATTAAACGTTACAAACGCTATCTGAGCGGCTATCAAAAACGAAAGCTCAAATAAAGTAGAAAACTAAGCATCAAAACTGACTAATTTTTTTGTTTCAAAATAATATAATGGGCTCAATGAAAGTCCTCAAACCACAGAAAATTTCGATAAACTACGTACTGAGCAAGATAATAGAACTGATGGTTTTCAGGAAATAAAAAACGAATCTATGTGCTTCTCCCTGTAAGAGAAAACACTATTGTTTACGAACGTAATTTTTTCATTCAAACTGACACGGAGGTCGTAAAAAATTTCGAGTACAGCGATGAAAAAATTACAAGATTAGAATTCGATAACTATACTGATAGGTATCAGGATTTGCCATTTCGGCCACAATTTTTTTTTGAGAATGTGTCTCCGAGAAGATTTCTTGATTGAAAGTGATATACTTGAGAAAGATTCTGGATTATCATGCTGCAATAATAGTTATTTATGCAACAAGTGCAAAAAGTGAATGTTTATTGAACTCGACGTGAAATTGTCCGACGAGGCCGTTAGGCCGAGTTGGACAACACGTCGACTGCAATAAACAATTTTTGCACGAGTTGCATACAACATTTTTTCTACGTCCATGCAAAAAGCAAAAAATTATTTATTGAGGTGCGGCACTAGGTGTAGGAAAATGAAAAGCGCAACTTGAATACTTTATTATTAATATCGATTTGCATTGAAACAGGAACTAATACGTTACGAACAATTTAACTCACTCTTTATTTTTACCCTCAATGTTGAAAGTGAATGAACAATTGGTGCCATTTTCAATATGAATATTTCGTAGTGAAATACTTTTCAAATCCACTTCTTGATTTGTTACTGCTGTAAACGTACTAGTACTTGGTAACTGTACCGGGTTTTTCACCATAATTTGACCCCCCCTTTAACTTTGTTACCAGAAGAGGTACAAAAAAATGTTTTTTACAAAAGTTTTACGAAATCGACTAGTGTTTTTTAAAATGATTTCACAAAACGAAATATATACAGAGTGGGCAACATATTGACAGCAACTTCATTTTTTCAAATGGAACACCATGTATATTTTTCTATATTTGACTAGCTCTTTTTCCCCTGATTTCGAATATATAACATATGTTTGGTCTGTCTCTCTCATTCTGAGTACCACAGAGTTTCAAATTTTAAGAACCACCTGGCAAAAGTAATCAATGTGGAAGGCTGCGATAACTCAAAATGCCCTTTTTTGAGTTATCTCGTTGGCAACGATATGACATGCGTTTTTCACTATAAATTGGAATTGGGTCATTTGGATGCAACTCCATATATTCTCTCCTTGTAGATTTCTTATTTTTATTGGTCTCTATCTCTACATAAAGCGAACATATTTCAAATTTTTCCGCTTCTGTGTAGTGTATATTCGGTGAATAGTTTTATTCAATGACAAACGTATGTTATATATAATTGCCAACGAGATAACTCAAAAAAGGGCATTCTGAATATCGCAGCCTTCTAATTGAAATTACTTAGCTTGCCAGGTGGTTCTTAAACTTTGAAACTCTGTGGTACTCAGAATAAGAGAGATAGGACAAACATATGTATATATGTAAGGAGACTGTTGTATGTTATCAAGTTACATTGTATGTCAAAGTGACAGAAATAATTAAAACTGAATTTTGTATTAGAGAGAATTTGAATGTTGAATTGATTGAATAATTAACTTCGAATGTTGTTTCTTTTATTTCAGGTATGTGTTATAATTAATTAAATTGTGTTACTACCTGTTGTATTTTCCATGATAAAAAAATAAACTTTTATTTCAGAGAAACACTTCAATTGATTATTCAGTGACAGTTGTATTTTTTGGGATATAACATTATATATATTTCGTTTTGTGAAATCATTTTAAAAAACACTAGTTGATTTCATGAAACTTTTGTAGAAAACATTTTTTTGTACCTCCTCTAGTAACAAAGTCAAAGGGGGGTCAAATTATGGTGAAAAACCCGGTACATCGTTATTTCCTTCAGGCTGAAATATTTGTTTGTCATGATGACAGCACGTTGAAGTAGAATGACAGATGAGTGCAACTTTATTGCACTAGTGCAGTAAAGAACTTCTTTTTCCACTAAATATAGTTCAATAAAGTTTTGCTTTTTGCATGAATGTAGAAAATGGAATTTTTAGACATGATAATTAGAAAAAAAGTTTAATTGGTTAGTTTGCCGGCATGTCATATTATATTTCTTTTTATTTTTCAATAATTTTTCATATTTGTTTTTTTGTAGAATGAAATATTGATTTATATTTCGTACCTATTTAATCTTGTGAAGTTTTTGTGATTTGTGTTAATTTCGGTTCATTTCTTATATTTGAATTGATGTATCTTATATTTTATCAATTGAATTTATGTTTGTTCTATAACTGAATTTAAATTGAAACAATATTTCGAAAGAAATTGTGAGTAGTAAAGGGGGACCCCGTAAAGTTTCAAGCGAAGGGTCCCAAAAATCGTCAATCCGCTACTTGTCAAAATTTCGAGGATTTTTCGAAAAATATGGCAACATGGCAACCTTGTTCAATTGGTCAAAGCCCAATTGGGATTTCAAGGTATTTTCAAAACAGGTAGTGGTACAACTAGGTAGTGTTTCGTGAATTATCGCATTGTCGCAGAAGAAGTGTCGTAGAAAGCATCCACCTGCTTTGGTAACAAGTCAAGACGCGTTGTTCATCTTTCACCAATAGTTCCACTTTCATTCCGTCTCGTGAAAGATGACTACATCCGGTAGAGCAAATAACCATCTCTTGATGAGGAGAATGTTAAATAATAATACGCAAGTGAAAACGGATCACCACGGTTTTTGGTTTTCCGAGCTGGCGTTCATCTTCGACAACGGCAACCCTTTCACGGGTAAGCTCCACCTGCGTTACCAAGAGAGGAAACCCTTACCGGTGGGTCCCCTTGGTATCACCATTTTGACGGACGACCAACCGGCTAATTTCTTCCTGAACAAAACCGATTTCCAGATCAAGGGTGTGTCCTTTGCACGTGCAGAGTCGGTGAGTCTCAATTACAAAAGATGTGGCCGGCCCGATCAGGATGTAACTATTATTTTCCCCTGTTACAAATCGAAGAACTTTTTTTTGGACGCTTTGACTGGTAGAATCAGGTGAGTAGTAACTTATTCTCTCAAAAACACCGCTCAATTCGATCTTACCGGGACTTAAAAATATTTTTTTTTAATTATTTAATGAATTACTGAAAAAATATATAAAAACTGAGCAAACTTGTCAATTTCGAAATTTTCAACCCTCATTCAATTGTTTCTGAGAAAATAAGATATTGTTTTCATTTAAAAAAAAAAAAAGTATTAACTCATCCACACAAACGTAGAATTTCATGATAATGTCAAAATTCTAACAAGTTTTTAGGTGTTCTCATAAAGCAAACGATAAAATATGTATCACTAATATTTTACAGTGATTTGAAGATAATAAATTGATTTTATATAAAAAAAAATGTAATAATTCCAATACATTTAAAGTCTTCTTGAATCAAAATTGATTAGATTTTTAATTCACACTCGCACTTGCAGAGTAATATTAAAAGTTGTTTAAGATCTTGTAACCAATTATTCGGTGTTATTTAAAGCGTTTCTTTATTTTTTTTATCATAAATTTATTTTTTAATGCTTTCTTTCCTGTTGTAATGTTCGAAATAAGAAGTGCTGATTTGCAATAATTGCAAAATATAATCTGGAAAAATTAGAAATCGGCGTTACTTATTTGTGCGAACCTTAATTCCTTACACTACATTTTTTACGAGTTTTTTTAGAGCAGATTTATTTTAATTCTGCGCTTGATCGATTCTTTCAATTTATGAGGGAAACCTTCTTATGGCAGTTCAGAGTAAACTCATTTTTTTTTCAAAAAAGATATATACCTATGGTTTTTGTTTCAAGCACTATGAAAATTGAAAGGTTATTCAATCGCATCTGAATTATTTCAATAATGAATTTGATATTATACATTTTTATGAAATACTCATAATGGATTATACTTTTTCATTTAATTTCAAAAAATTTTTAATTCATCATTGAAATAATTAATACGAATGAAAAACTATTCAATTTTCCAAGTGATATAAAACAAAAACGAATCAAGTTGCTCGGTTTGAATTACCTAGATTATTATTTTTTTTTTAATTTTTCATAGTTTTTGATTGATTTGTATTTTATTTTCAGTCCTAAAAATCCGAATGAAGAACCATCCACAACAGACGAAGTATTTGTTTGAATACATGTTTTTGTTATGTTAATCCTATATTTATATAATTTTTCCTATTATTCTTTATGTGCTTAGTTAAATAATTAATTATAATATAATTATAAGTTATGATTTGATTCCGTTTATATTCAATAAAAAGTGTCTTTCGTGTTTAACCAATTATTTGTAAACAAATTATCCCTTGTCTATCCTTGTCAAAAAACTCTTCGTATAAACCAAAAAAAAAGGGAGATAAATCTCAAGTTCTTATTGTAATTATGATCTACTAACCTAATGCAACGGTAAGATTAATTTACGAAAATTCTATGATATGTAGAAACACTGGGAATTTAATCATCTTTTTTGAATGAAAAGAAATATCGGATCACTACCAAATTTCAATTATACAGGATGTTACGCTATGCTCTTCGCTTAACCGCTGAAATTTTCGAATTTTTTTCGACACAGTATCGTTAGGCTTCATTAAATCTGCATAACAGAATCCGATAATAATGTTTGAATAAGAATTTCTCGAATTTTTGGTTTTTACTGTCCCAAAACTGAAACTTCAAAAGGGGTTTAACTTAGTATTCCTCGAACAATTCCAAAAATTTATTATTGTAAAGGATAGCACCAAAAATGAAATTGGTACCTAAGTTTCTTGACTTGAATTTATTACTCGTCTTATTTGTTCTTTCTTCTTCAAGAAAACCTTGAAGTGAAACTCGAAATTGGTACCTACCTGTAGATGAATTCTCGGAAGTAAAATTATGGTTGTGTTATAACAATGAGAAGTTATACCCAAACTGACATTATGTCTTTACTTACGACTTGAGATTTGAAAAAAAAAATTATTCTCGGTACATTTTCATACCTGAATAATTTTTCAGTTGAAACTGAAATATTTCTTATTGTTGTTACGATTTTGGAATATGTATGAACCTAATAATCCTGCTAGATTAGAGAGATTTTTATAATATTCATAAACTGTCTTCAATACCGTAGTTTTGTAACTATGTGTACCTTTTCATCACTTGAAATATTCGTTGTCCCTTTTCAAAGGTATTTCTTGAAACTGAAATATATAAAAGAATTAACAGTACTCCTTGTTTTCATAATTCTATGATTTGTAGATGAATATGCCATTTCACAATAGACGTGTCATCCCTAACTTAATGATTCAATTAGCCAGTCATCAACTAATGGACCGAAATTACTTTCGTTCAACAGCCTTATAATAATGGAATCATTGAATTTAATCCATCATCAACAAATGCTGGTTTAATGAACAGCTTCTTGGAACTGAGTGATATCAAAATAAAGACACCAGGTTCTCTTTAAAATTATTTTCTATTGAATTCCACAGTTGATGAATTGATTTATTACTCTTGAGGAGTCACTTTGCGCCTTTTTGGTCTATTGAGCCTAAAGCCCAAGTAGATTGTCTATAAAGTTCAGAACATAAACATAGGTCCGGTTCTTCTCTATTCATATTATACAGGATGATTTATTAGCTTATTACTTAGTAATATTTTAGAAATTTTATTCGGAATTCAGAAAAAATTACCCCGTATTACTAAAGTATCTTGTCTTCGATAAGGAAATCAGTGGCGTCCATCTAAAACAGTTATTCTTGAAGCGTGAAGAACAAATGAGGGCTACAAGTTGTTATTGGGGGCCATGAACATTTTTCTGGTTTCGACTGAAAAACCAAAATGTCAGTTTGACTTGACTCATCAAACTGCGCGAAACTAGGCAATCACACTATAACACCCTTAAAATTGTTATTATCCAATTTTATTGTGTTATTCCAAAATATTCAACGCATTCAAATAATAGGTACCTAAATTTGCATAATTATCAAAAATGTTATTCGCCTTTTATAGCACTTTCTTGGTTTTTACTATCACCCTTTTTATATAAAACCCTTAAAATTGTTATTATCCAATTTTATTGTGTTATTCCAAAATATTCAACGCTTTCAAATAATAGGTACCTAAATTTGTATAATTATCAAAAATGTTATTCGCCTTTTATAGCACTTTCTTGGTTTTTACGATTACCCTTTTTATACTTTTTCATATAAAACCCTTAAAATTGTTATTATCCAATTTTATTGTGTTATTCCAAAATATTCAACGCTTTCAAATAATAGGTACCTAAATTTGCATAATTATAAAAAATGTTATTCGCCTTTTATAGCACTTTCTTGGTTTTTACGTTCACCCATTTATAGCTGAATTAACATAAAAATACTTTGTTTATCATTCGTAAAAGTGTCTGAAGAAGCAGTCTAAATTAGTAAGGAACTACGCTGTTCAATAATGTAATTTGCAAACTGCTAATATCCACTTGTATTAATTCCAAAATATTCAATGCTTTCAATAATACCTGCAATTTGCATAATGAACAGAAATGTTTTCGTCTCTACCAAATTTAATTTTACAGCCCTTTCTTAGTTTTTCCAAGCAAGTCTTAAACTAAAAAAAAAAGGATTGTATATTGGGGGGTCCACCGAAACCAGTAAAGCTTTGAAAGGGGCTCAGGAAAAAAAAAGTTTTGAAATCAATTATCTAAAAGCCGAACAACAATCAGTTGCAATATTCTGGTGAGAATTTGTGTCATGTAATATACGAATACTTATCTGAAAAGAAGCTCGGAGAAAATGATATATGAACAAAGAGAAGAGAGACAAATTATATGCATATATAATTGGAATTTGGACCGCGTCAAAAAATATAGATATATGTAGGTACTTTGATGAGATATTCTGAAATAATTTACATTTTAATACATTTGTGGAAATTACTCGTTTTATTTTTTTGAGTATAATTTCATTTACATTGAAAGTTATTTTGTAATTAGTAGCATTTCATCTGTTTATTGATTTAATTTTGTATTTTATCTATTTAACGAATGTTCTGTCGGTTATTGGATATTAGGTGTTGGTATTGGGGAAAATAATAGAAAATTATGTACAGATTTTATTTTATAGGAATAAATTAAAATGTTGAGTTTTTAATTGACATTACGAGTAAAGTGAATTTGAGGATATTTTATTCACGAAAAATAAGATATTGTAAAAATATATTATATAAAACATAAACCTAAAGAAATAAATACTATGACAATTTCAATAACCGAAGAATAATATTTAATCAATAAATGATACAATGATATGATTTCAACTCATTTTTACATATGAATACAAAACCAAGGTGAAATAATAACTTTTAATCGAACAAGTCCAAAAAAAACTTCTATCTAAAACATTAAATATATATATTTATACAAAATTGGCATCTCGAACATTTGAAGAACCTCCATATTCCACTCGATTCAACTGCAAAAAAAAAAACATTAAATTAAAATGATGCATGAAAACACAAGGCAATAAATTTATCAGTATCCACATAACGTACGTATTTTCTTAATTGTCAGTAAATATATGAGACGAAAATTAATTCCATCACTTCTTTGCTAACAAAAGAACGGATAAATCGGCTATCAATCAAAAAAGATTTCTTCCTGATTAAATAATCTCTGGTGTAATGAATGGATAGATGAAAATTCCGTGTTAGTGCATATATTCTAAAACAAGTTGCAGAATGGGCTCCTATTCCAACACGAATGCATGAGTGTTGGAATTGCTTTCTCCAACGAGTATTAGACGATATTATCTCTATTTAAATTTAAGTCGAGTTTTGTGAAATATTGTCAAAATTCAATGGAACATTTTTGTATTATATCTTGGTAGTTGGTGTGACTGTTACGAAAATTGACACATTAAGGAATTTGAATCGTAGGTTTCGAATTCTGAAATAATTTATAATTACGCATTGAATTTGTGAATTAAGAGAAATTCTGAATAAAGACGCAAATCATTTCAATAAATACAATAGTATATTCTAAAACAAGTTGCAGAATGGACTCCTATTCCAACACTCATTTCGCATTCGTGTTGGAATTGCCTTCTGCAACGAGTAATAGACGATATTTTCTCTATTTCAGTCAAGCTTTGTGAAATATTGTCGAAATTCAATGAAAAATTCATATTATACATCCTAGTGACATTTGTATTGTGTTTTGGCAGTTGGTGTGACTTTACGAAAATTGACAGATTATGGAATTTCAATTTGAATCGTGAGTTTCGAATTCGGAAATAATTTATAATTAAGCATTAAATTCGTGAAATATGTGCGACAAAATCGATTTAACACCACCAGAATTGAGAGAAATTGTGAATAATGTGCAAATCATTTCAATAAATCCAAATTATATTATATTGACAATTGACTTGTTCTAATATTTGATAGGTTTGGAAGTCGATGTTGACAACCACAAAACAAAAAATTTAACTGAAGACAATGTTGTTATGAGTTCATTACAGCACTGTTTTTAGTACTGTAATGAACTCATTACGATACTGAAATAGAGAAAAGATCACTAGTTGATTGGATAATCTCTGATGTATTGAATGAATAGATGAAAATTCCGTATATTGTGTTTTCTCACCTGTACTTGACCAATTCGTAGAATAAATTTTTCGCAGCAATGGAAGGAAATACGAATCGGACCTCTTGCTTAGTTTCACTCGTTTCCGGGCCTATTCTATGTTGCATGACTACAGTATCTAGCAACTCCTCCGAGTACCTTTCCACCCTCAATTTCCATCTGGGAAAAAACAGATCCGCCGGTAAACTTGGAGCGATAACAGTGATACCGAGTGGCCCAACTGGCACGGGCCTTTTCACTTCGTGACGCACATATACGTTCGCTATACAGTTGACCACTCCATCGACGGACACTCCGACACCGAAGAACCAATTTTTTTCCCTGTGACGTGGAACGCAAGGCATCTTGTCGGTTTTGTGTCGACTCTTCTATAATATTGACTGAACAGTATTGGTGGATTTACGCACCAGTCCTAAGAACTAAGACTAAACCTAAGAACTTAGAACTAAGAATGGAACGCTAAGAAATCAATGAGGGCGTTTATGCACGTTTCCTAAGAACTAACACTAGCAGGCCAACTGTTAACTAAGAACTAAGGGCTCAGGTAAAATATAGAAGTGCGCGTGCGCCGCATAGAATTTCAATATCAACAAGTACCAGTTTCTATTATTTTATGTTCTTTATTCGTGTTTATCGATGAAAAGTATCAGGTGTATTTGAAAAAATTAAATTTTATTTTTTTACAATAAATATCAATATCAAAAATCAAAGTATAGAACAAATAGAAAGTAATTCGAGCACGTGCGCATGCCTTAACTAAGAACTAACAAGAGAGTGCATAAACGCCACTGAATTCTTAGGTTTAGTTCTTAGTTCATAGTTTTTAGTCCTTAGTTCTTAGGTACGGTGCATAAATCCATATGTACTGCGTTTGGTATATGTCACACCGTTCGCACCATTCCCACCGTAAGCTCCCTAATGTCCGCCACTCACGAAGCGTTTTTTCGAGCGTTTGATAGCAAGCGTTCAAGAGATTCCAGTCGGGCAGTCAAGTTCATTCTCTGATTTACAGTCGTGCGGCCGTGTCTCGAGCTGCCCGACTGTAAAATTATCAGAACGCTTGAACATGGGCGCATCGTGAGTGGCCGCCTTAAGCGTTCGGCAAATCACACCTTTCGCACTGTCTGCACTTTTCTGCGTTCGGTAAATGTCAACCGAATGCACCGGTGCTTAACCTTTCGCACCGCTTAGGTAGACGGAGAAAAGGGTGCGAACTGTGGACCATAGATTACAATAATATTGACATAAAAATGAAGAAAAGAAGTACGCCAAATTCTGTGGGATAGGAATTTTTTATTTGAAAAGGTTATATTGAACACAAATAAGTTTTTTATTCAGGACAATACAAATGAAAATTGGAGGCTTCAAAATAAGAAATGAATTTATTTTTATAGTGGAGACTAAACCGGGCATTACAAATATTACAATTGATGCCTTTTTTGATTATATTAATTTTCTCTTGAAATCCGGTAGATCGTATTAAGCTTTGTACCTAAAAATTTGAAATTAAGGATTGGTTTGAAAATAGGTACATGCTTTGGTTGTCTTTGAACATCATGCACGAATCTGAGAATTTTGGAAATACAATATTCATGATTTATAAGCTTATTATGCAAAATCTCTTTATATATTTAGAATTTTTTCTTATGTTTGTATATGTTAAAGGAAGCAAATTCAATATTCATGAATTATAAGCTTATTATGCAAAATCTCTTTATATATTTACAGTTTTTTCTTATGTTTGTATATGTTAAAGGCATTTATGAAACAAATATTATCATTAAAAATAAAGGTTTATTTTACGAAGTACATAATTGTATCTCAGCGAAGAAATCTTTCATCCATGTTCAAAGAATAGATTATAAAATTCCTTTTACTCTCTTCTAATTGGTTCCCTGATTGATGATACATATTTTCGATGTCTACAAAATTTCCAACTTTTTCAATAAGTGGTTCATCAACAATATCCTCAGGATCATCTCCTTTCAACTCTTTCAAGATGTACACATGTATGTAGAATACATCCTGATACCACGAGGAGACAAATTAGATCTAGTCTCCAATAATTTCAATCGACGAAATTGCTTTTTTTCTTTTCACAAAACACATTCAAAAATGCTTCGATATCAGCTCCGTTAGCTCCGTCATCGTTCGGCAAATCAAGAACGCACCTTTTGCTCCGTGGTCACGTGACCTATCAACCGTTTACACCTTACACACTCCGCACCGGTGGGCATGTACCGAACGCAGTATTAGTTCTTAGGTACGGTGCATAAATCCACCATATGGTCGGTTCTTCAAGTGAGCCATTCCACATTGTGGAAAAAACACCGACGCACAATTGAACGAATTAAATTCGCTAAATGAGAAACCGTAACTTTTTTTGCTTTGTACTCGATTTTCTCGAAAACGTTACATTCCATAAAAAAAATTGAAGAGGCCTTATTTAATCCAAAACTAATTGGAAGGGCTACAGTATTGAACTATCATAAATTTTCAGAGTCAAACTCCCGTCCAGATGTCAATGGAAATCTCACCGCATCACCATCAGACGGTTCTGGGAAAGAACCATTCCAACCTGAAGGCGATAATGCAATTCACCAACTGTCAGATCATGTTTCCGGACGCGCACGATCCGAACATCCCCAGTTTGAAGAAGAGCAACGTGAGCATATCGGGAAACATCCATCAGGTGTACCAGGCCAGGCAGCTGTTGATGGGAAGTCTGCCGCTGTTGATCATCTTCGACCTGCCCGAGGACACGACCAACCTGAGGATCAAGCCGGAGCAGATCACGGAAATTCAGAATCAGTGCGAGGTCGTCATCAACATCAGAGGGAAGGCCAAGCAGACCACGAAGGCTTGCGTGATCAAAGGGATCGAAAAACACGTCTGTAAGTAGCAGTTATAAGGTGTGTGAATAAGTCTTTCCCGTTTTTTGTAAGAGATGGCGCCACCAATACTGTGCGAGTATTTAATGGTTACATATGTCATAATCAAAGCTTATTCATCTGTCAACAATTCCACACTTACACATTAGTTGAAATTTTTTCGCATCATAAATTTTTGAAATCGTGAAAATGTCGAAATTTGAGCCGAGTCGACGTCATTTGCGGGAAGTTTCACTTTATTGGTTCAATTTGAAGAAATCTGCTGCCGAGGCGCATCGGTTGCTTCAGGAAGCTTATGGAGAAGGTTGTGTCGATGATTCAAGTTTCGCGGATGGTTTTGACACTTCAAAAGTGGCGATTTCGACGTGGAAGACAAGGAGCGTTCCGGGCGGCCGCAAATCTTTGAAGATCAAGAATTGGCGACTTTGCTTGATGAAGATTCGTGTCAAACGCAAGAAGAACTTGCTGAAACATTGGGAGTTGACCGAACAACCATTTCCAAGCGTTTGAAAGCCATGGGAATGATCCAAAAGCAAGGAAATTGGGTGCCGTACGAACTGAAGCTGAGAGACGTCGAACGGCGTTTTTTCACTTGCGAACAGCTGCATCAACGACATAAAGGAAAGGGTTTTCTGCATCGTATCGTGACTGGCGATGAAAAGTGGATCCGTTACGATAATCCGAAGCGAAGAAAATCATGGGGACTACCCGGCCATGCATCATCATCGACGGCCAAGCCAAATATTCATGGCGCCAAGCTCATGCTCTGTATATGGTGGGACCAGCTAGGTGTGGTTTACTATGAGCTTCTGAAACCGAATGAAAGGATCACAGGCGAGGTCTATCGACGACAATTGATGCGTTTGAGCCGCGCACTGCGAGAAAAACGGCCAGAATACTCCGAAAGGCACGACAAAGTTATTTTGCAACTTGACAATGCTCGCCCACATGTTGCACAGCCGGTGAAAACATACTTAGAAACGCTCAAATGGGAAGTCCTACCCCACCCGCCGTATAGTCCAGACATTGCTCCGTCTGATTACCATCTCTTCAGATCGATGACGCATGGCCTGGCTGACCAGCACTTCCATTCCTACGAGGAAGTCAAAAAATGGGTGGATGACTGGATAGAGGCCAAACCGGTCGAATTTTTTCGCAACGGGATTCGTATGTTGCCAGAAAGATGGGGAAAAGTTGTAGCTAGCGATGGCCAATACTTTCAATAATTCATTTGTAACCATTTTTTCACAATAAAGGCTCAAAATTTGAAAAAAAAAACGGGAAAGACTTATTCACACACCTTATATCAATTCAGAATACCTCGTTACCAATTTATCTAAAGACTTTAGAGGAAACACTACCACGTGACATTCCCGTGATCTGTGAATATTTTCTCAGAGAGATAGAGACAAAAATGATGTGCGATTTTGTTGACATATATTTTTATTGCGATGGCACTCAGGTTCATCTCTCTTTCCTCCCCTTTGCCATTCTATAGCTGTCGGACGGTTAAATGAACATAAGGAACAGTAACAACTGCCATTCAAGAACGTTACTTGAGAGTTTCTTCGTTGAGACAACGGTTTGCAACCGCTCGCCTCCTTCAAAATCAGCTTGAACAAACTCATGGGGTGCAAATTAGCACTCAGACAATAAGAAATCGCCTCAGAGAATATGATTTAAGGCCTCGCTGTCGCGGCAAAAGGCCCAGCTCTTACCCCAGCCCATCGAAGGGCGCGTTTGGATTTTGCGAGAGAGCATATCCATTGGGAAGAGGCTGATTGGGAAAGAGTTCTCTTCACAGATGAGTCTAGATTCTACCTCTACCATTGTGATCGACGTTCCCTTGTATACAGACATCCACATGAAAGATATGCTCAGTGCAATTTCCTGAATACTACTGGTTTCGGGGGAGGATCGATTATGGTATGGGGTGGAATATCTTTGACTGCTCGCACATACCTAGTGGTCGTTGATAATGGTGCTATGAATGCTGATAGGTATATAAGGAACATTTTTGAAGAGCATGTAGTGCCATTTGCCCCATACATTGGTGAAAATTTCATTTTTATGGACGATAAGGCCAGACCCCATCGTGCGCACATCGTTCAGGAGTACCTTGAAGAGGTTGAAGTCTCTCGAATGGAATGGCCAGCAAGAAGTCCAGATCTCAATCCGATTGAGCAGGTTTGGGACAACCTCAATAGAAGGCTGAGAAGTTCAGAAAATCATCCAGCTACTCTTAATGACTTAGGAATCCAACTCAGAGAAATCTGGAAAGGATTACATCAGAACATTTTAAGATCACTCATTTTGAGTATGAACCGTCGTTGCCGAGCTGTAATTAAAGCAAGGGGTGGAAATACCAAGTATTAAATCACTTATCAGCATTCCAGTATTTTGAAAATTGTTTATTTCTCTTCTTTCACATAAGATTCGGTGAAATCCTGAATTTTTCTTCTATTTAATGTGTCTTGTTTCGTTCAAAACCTTCCCGAGAGAACATAAAAAATTAGTTATGTTCAAGTCAATGTAGAGTTAACTTTCATTAAAATTGAGATTTTCAGAATGTGCGTTATTTTTTTTGCGCAGTTTATGTTTATTACTCTGAGGTGCTGGTCGCTTTTGACATATCCAAAACGTCATAAAGCAAACTTAGACATATGCCAAACAAACTGTTTTAACACGTTGGTGTTATTATGGTGGGTTTATGCACCATTCCTAAGAACTAAGGACTAAGAACTACGAACTAAGAATTAAGTTGCGTTTATGCACTCTCTTAGTCTCTTGTTGGTTCTTAGTTAAGGCATGCGCACGTGCTCTTAGTTAAAAGTTGGTCAACTCTCTAATGCTAGTGTTAGTTCTTAGGTAAAGTGTATAAACTAGGGCAGGGACTTTTTCGCCTTTTTGTATTCGAATATTCATCCATAAATTTATTCGATTATTCGAATAATTCATTCAAACAAATATTCATGCTTGATTATTCATGAGTAGTCATGAATATTCAACTATTCGTTGATTATTCAGTGATTATTCAATGATTATTCAGTGATTATTCAATGATTATTCAGTGATTATTCAGTGATTATTCAATGATTATTCAGTAATTATTCAATGATTATTCAGTGATTATTCAATGAATATTCAGTCAATATTCAATGATTAAACTCATGTTTTAATGAACCAATAAATGCCGAGCGTTTTGATGAGTGACTATACCCTTTGCGACGTGGTATAATCGTTTTGGTGTTTTGCCTCTCGCCATATACGCTCTATTAGTGTGACGTCACACACCGCCATTTTTGGTTCTCCTGTCAGTGTTCGGAATCCAAACAAATAAATTGTCATTCAAATTAGTACGGTGCCTTTGAAGGAATTGGCTTATTTTCATAATTAAGAGTATTATGAGGAACGATTTCAGTATTAATTGATAGACAGAAGGAACGAGGTTAATACAGTAACTTTGAATCCTGTATCATTCCCCAGATTTTGTAAAAAGCCGTGTTTATTAGTTGAACCTCAAGTTCGAACTTACGGCATTAATTTCGTTTCTTCTGTCTATCAATTAATAGTATAATCGTTCGTTAAATAATCTCATTTATCAAAATAAGCCAATTTCTTCAACGACAACGTACTAATTTGAATGACAATTTGTTTGTTTGGATTCCGAACACTGACAGGAGAACTAAAATGGCAGTGTGTGACGTCATCACTAATAGAGCGTATTGCGATCATTTCCACAGTAACGTAATTGGACGTTCGCCAAAAAAATAAAAGTCAAGCTCATTGAAATGTCATTGAATTTTGCAAAAGACATGTTAGAATCTTATATTCCATTTCTATATTTTTTCATTGATGAAATCCAAATTTTATTGATTTTTCTTTGGCTGAATACCCTTTCTACTACTACTATTAAATGAATAATTTCAATTCAATTGTATCTATGAATTTCAATATTATGTAATTTCCAGTAATTTTAATATCAATAAAACGATTTGTCCGTAGTGAATCACAAAACCTTGTTTTAATCATTCCTGAATAGTGAGTCAAGTGATCATTCAAACTTTCATTCGTAACTTCATAAATATCGAACTACTCACTGAATAGAAAACTATTCACTGAATAGTGAATACTCAACTATTCACTGATTATTCATGAATAGAAAAGAAGTCATTGATTATTCAACTATTCAGTGAATACTCGACTATTCACTGATTATTCATGAATAGAAAAGTAGTCATTGATTATTCAACTATTCAGTGAATATTCATGATTATTCGAATAATGCAAAATGCAATTATTCGAATAATTATTCAATGATTATTCGAATATTCAAATCATTCATTCATGATTCCCAGCCCTAGTATAAACGCCCTTATTGTTTTGTTAGCGTTTTCTGTTATGAATTTCATTTCGAGAAAATTTTCAACAACTGAACACCTTTTCCAGTGAACATCTACAAGGCCAGGAACCTGATACTGGGCATCGACGAACCACCAATCAAGGCGGACATACCATCGTCCTACCACCTGCCCTCTTCGTCCAGCCAGACGCAGTTTCCCTCCGGCAGCGACCTCCTTCCGACGCCGACTTCGATGAACCACTCGCCGATATCGCCCCTGCTCAGCCCCCTGGTCACCCCCACGTGGCAGTACCCGAACATGCCTGGCACCCCCAACGCCTCCTTCGTGGGCATGACGCAGCAGCCGCAGTTCTACTACAACATGATGCAGCAGTCGATGGGAAGCAGCGGTTACAGCTCGATGCTGACCCAGTCGATGCACGACCAGTCGGCGCCCTCTAGGGACAACCAGAACTACTCGGGTTCGAGCCTGCTCTCGAACTCCTTCCACAGCCCCTCGGCCAAGCAGCCGTCGTCGCCGACTGCCTTCAGGGGAGACTGTCTGCCTTCGAACAAGTCGGGTGAGTCTGGAATTTTTGTTGTTGTTGTTGTTGTCAAAGCAGGATCCGCATAAAAAGTTCGAACAGTATGAGATTCTTAAGCCCGCTACATACACGCATGCAACTCAGTCAGTTTACCATTTAAAGCAAAGCCTGCTATGACGTCTGTTGTGCGCTGCTATCTCTACATGTACCAACTTATACTCGGCGACTTCTAAAGGGTGTTTTTTTAGAGCTATAGAACTTTAAATTGCAATAAAACAACGATGGATTATTCGATTGACATGAATTTTATTTATCCGCAAGATAATCTTGTGGCATTACATTTTGAATATGATTTCTGGTATATGACCGCCGCGGCTGGCTCGGATGTAGTCCAATCTGGACATCCAATTTTCGATGATTTTATCAATATTTGTGGCCGTATATCGTCAATAACACGGCGAATGTTGTCTTCCAAATGGTCAAGGGTTTGTGGCTTATCCGCATAGACCAATGACTTTACATAGCTCCACAGAAAGTAGTCTAGCGGTGTTAAATCACAAGATCTTGGAGGCCAATTCACAGGTCCAAAATGTGAAATTAGGCGGTCACCAAACGTGTCTTGCAATAAATCGATTGTGGCACGAGCTGTGTGACATGTTGCTCCGTCTTGTTGGAACCACAGCTCCTGGACATCATGGTTGTTCAATTCAGGAATGAAAAAGTTAGTAATCATGGCTCTATACCGATCACCATTGACTGTAACGTTCTGGCCATCATCGTTTTTGAAGAAGTACGGACCAATGATTCCACCAGCCCATAAAGCGCACCAAACAGTCAATTTTTCTGGATGTAACGGTGTTTCGACATACACTTGAGGATTAGCTTCACTCCAACTGCGGCAGTTTTGTTTGTTGACGTAGCCTTTCAACCAGAAGTGCGCTTTATCGCTAAACAAAATAAAATGGACGTAGTGCGCGATACGTATTCCGCAAAGAACTATTATTTTCGAAATGAAAATGCACTATTTGCAAGCGTTGTTCAGGCGTGAGTCTATTCATGATGAATTTCCAAACCAAACTGAGAATAAATCACTTGACAGCTGTTGAATCGGTCGCCATCTTGAAGAGTAATGCCAACTTAAAGTTATATACCTCGAAAAAAAATAGCCTATAGTTCATTCCCTCCACTTCTGAAAGATTTACTTTTTGTGCGATCTATTTATTTTAACCAAGCACTGCGAACTAAGGATGTTTCTCTCTTCTGTTGATTCTATTCGAATGTTTGTATATTTCGATGTCTTCCATATTCATTCGCTGGTAGTAGGGTACTGACTACTGAGTAGCTCTTAATATCCGAGATAATTGCTGTCCTCGAGAATAAGATTTTGCGTCTTTCGTTGAGAGCAAGCTCGGCGATTGCAGTCTTATTCGTTTAATTTAATCGGCAAAACTATTCGTGTTCCTGGACTCAGGTTCGAATGCTTTTTTTGTAGTCCTATTCGACATTTTTGGATTATCGTCAACCACTTGTCCACCTCACTGTTTTCATTTCATGTTTAAAAAAAAATCATCTGTTGCAGGTATCTCATCGGTACATTCCGATTTGAGTGAAAACTACCATTGCAGCCCCGAAAAGAAGCAGAGCTGGGACTATTCCCTAACTTCCGATTACGAAAACAAGAGAATTGCAGCTCTGCGTGCCATGCAACAGAAACCTTCTCCTGGAATGGTTAGGACACCTACGAACACATGGTCGGGGTATGGAGTCAGCCATACGAGTCCAGCAGGTTTCTTGTCGGCTGAGAAGGCTAGGATGAAGAAGGTGAGAAAACGTTTACACAAAACTTACAAATAATGAAAAATAATATATGTGATGTAATAATAAATAATATTTTTTTTTAATGTGAAATAATAGTGCGATGAATGCAACAAGTGTAAATATCTTAAAGAGTAGAATATGTTTAATTCATAAGTTGTGACATAGCAGTCAATCGGTTTAACCGCCTACTGGAATGCAATAATAATAATAAAAAATAATGATAATTTACAAGTACGGGCGTCCCAAGAGTGGGCGTTACAATTCCAAGAATTTGATTAATCCTTTATAAAGGATCTTCAAAACTGTCCGACTTTAATATGTTTGTGTTTCCACACAGAATCTAATATTCATGAAAATGCTATATTCTCCGAATTCACATGTTCTCTTTTTAATTATATGACTGATAGGTTTTTCCACATTGATGAAAGTTGAAGTCATTCTGAAATTATTGACATCGAAATTGGCCTTGAACGTCTAGTCGCGGCTTTATTTCTGCGGCTTCAGTTTGTATTAAATTATTTTTATAATTTTGCGAAATTTACGAAGGGACGCATACAGTCGTGATTACATATATGGGAATTCAAGTCTATAACGTAAAAACATAGTGGAATTTCAAAGAAATTCAATGAAGAGATATTTATTCATTTGAGAGTAGCCCATAAAAGACCCCATTGATAAAATATGCTTGTTCCTTATAACCGAAGAATCTAACTATTTCATCCCAGGATTTACGGATCATTTCAATTGTACTACTTGGCTAAACTGGTGATAAAAATTTGTTGATAAATTTGAATAGTGTATCTAAATGAATGGAATGGTAATATCAATTATTATGATTAATATCATTGTATTTTCCCTAACGGCTTTGATTCACCCACCAACTACTTGAAGCATTTTTGCATGAAATAGTTTATAATTTGTGAATTTTAATAAGTTTAAGTGGTTAAGAGCTAAAAAAATTTTTGAATTTACTCCTCCGAATACATTTTTCGATTGAATATTTATTACTTATTTTTCAATCCATTAGCAGTACCGTATCTAAGGCGTGGCAAAGGTGGCACTTGCCACGGGCGCAAGGTCTGCAGGGGCGCCCAAAAATATCAAGAGAAAAAAATATTGGAGCACCAGACATAATAATTCGAAAGATCACAACTCGGTTTTCATGTATACGCCTCGCAACGAGCAATGACGAGGAATCTGAAAACCAAGGACGGAGATCTTTTTTTTTTCCTTGGGGGGGGTTCTCCAAAAATAGTAATTTACGTAACAAGTCCGGAAAATAGGGTTTTTTTGGACGAATAGACAAAATTCCAGGACGAGCGTAAGCGAGTCCTGGAAGTCTGTGAGTCCAAAAAAAACCTTTTTCGGGCGTGTTACGTACAATATTTTTTCGGCAACCATGTAAAATAACACTATCGCTGCTGCTTTCCATATTTTATTGCGATTGCGATCAAAAAACATGCAAATTTTTGACAACTAATTTCATATGAACTGTCAGCCGTTATCTCGGTTGCTATGGATTCTATGATTCTTTTCCGGCCTAGTCCGGGAAGTACGTACTTTCCGGACTAGGCCGGGAAATGCTACTTTCTCAGAGAAAAAGCGTCCGGAAAGTGAGCACTTTCCGGACGGTTGCCGAAAAAAACATTTTTTTTACAACATCGTTTACTCATATCTGTAATGTGAGGAAAGGAGGTTTAATAACGAAGTTGGAACTTAATTACTCAAAATATTTTTTTTTATTAGCAATTCGATTGTTCTCACCTTACACTGGGTTTTCCTATGACAGAGTTACGAAGGAAAATATTCCTTGAATAATTTTAAAGAATGAAGTCCCATAAACATGAGCCCACAAACGCTTTGTTTGTATAGTCATACTTTTTAGTGATGCTTATCTTTATTAGTTTATCGAATCTTTATTAATCTTCGCTACAGAATTTGTTGATGAGTACCATAAGTTATAATTTTCCTGAGGATTACCAGAGAGCTGTTTGAATTTTTTTTTCGAAATCGATAGCAGATACGACAAAACTAAAACAAACCAAAAAGTGTTGCACTAGACCAGAGTTTCTTTTCACATTTTTCTATAGAACCAGTGCTTCACCAAAAAATAGTTCTGGTGGAAAGAAGCAGGTACCCTTCCAGAAAAAATATCACCCTGTAGATTTGCATACAAAATAAGCAAGATAAAACTTTAAATCGGAAGATCTATGACAATTCAAGTTGAATATTTTGTGAAGGGAAGGTGCTATGAGAAAAAAAACTTTAACACCGGTATCTCAAAACCAAAGCGTTTGCAGATTCATATTATAGGACTTTTTTCTCAAAATGATCCGAGAAATCTGTCATTTTCATTTGTACACATTAGGAACACCGTTTAGATATAATCAATTCAGAACTGATATCTGCACAATTAAATTGCAATTTGAATGAAACACAATAAATTGTATAACACGGCCAGACAATTTTTCGATGCGAATTACTCAGTTCAGTACTTCGATAACTACTGTATTGAAATTTTGTGACGAGAATGAAACAAAAAACCGAAAATAACGAGTACCTACGTGCATATCGATTACGAATGCAAAAAACGAGCGACACCGACAAAGCGGATAGATAAAGGAAAATAATAAACCTCGGACATCTGTGATCGTAGAGCAGTAAAAGTACTCATCTTGAAAGCGATAACAAACTCATTAACCGTAAAAACGAAAAATTTTCGTTTTTCGTTTTTGCGAGAATTCTGAAATTTTATATCTTGGAAATATTGGGGGGGGGGGGAGTAATTACCACCCATTTCTACGCCCTTGCTGGAAACATTGAAAATATTGCTAGCCTTCCCTAGAATTTGTGTATAAGCATAAAATAATCACAAAATATATGACTAAAGCTATGAACAAAAAAATACTATAAGTATTTCGATGAATCGATGAAAAAAAATCCTCGAAAATGGGGGCGCTGTCTAAGATTTTGCCACAGGCGCAATAGTACGGCCTGTCTATTAGATTAATCATTGAAAAACAAAAAACATATACCACAATATTGAATTTCAAAATAGAATATAAATAAACTATACAGGGTGTTCCAAATTAAGTCGGCACCATTGCCAACTACGATTTCGGTTAAATGGGAAAACTGGTAGCATTTTTAGTGGCCTTCTCGATGCCGAAAACAAAACAAAAATTGACAGTCGCGTTGTCATAATATCTCGGATCAAATCTATAACAATAACACAAACTGAACTGAAATCAATGAAATTTCATTGACAGAAGAGTCAATGACATTTCCGATACCAACCGAACTTCTGCAATATCAAAATATTACTAACTAAGCCATTACCAACTTGATTTCGATTTTCCCCAGCCGTCCGGGATGTCAATAGTTCCTGAAAGGACTATACCATAATAGTATATTCTAAAACAATTTGCAGGAAGGGCTCCTATTCCAACACGAATGAGTGTTGGAATTGCCTTCTGCAACGAGTATTAGACAATATTTTCTCTATTTCAGTCAAGTTTTGTGAAATATTGTCGAAATTCAATGAAAAATTCAGATTATACATCCTAGTGACATTTGTATTGTATCTTGGCAGTTGGTGTGACTGTTACGAAAATTGACAGATTACGGAATTTCAGTTTGAATCGTACGTTTCGAATTTTGAAATAATTTATAATTACGCATGAAACTCGTCAATTATGTCTGACGAGATCGATTTAACACCAACAGAATTAAGAGAAATTGCGAATATAATGTCGCAAATCATTTCACTAAATCCAAATTACATTATATTGACACTTTGACGTGAGTTGAATTTTGATAGGATTGGAAGTCATAGATAGACAACCACAAAACAAAAAATATAACTGAAACAATGCTGTAATGAGTTCATTACGGCACTGTTTTTAGAACTGTAATGAACTCATTACGATACTGAAATAGAAAAATATAATTCATAATATCCTTCTGTGTATTTTATTCCATGAAGATAGCTGTAAACATGATCCAAAACTTGGAATAATGGAAGTCTTACATCTTTTCCTCTGACGCTATATCTAATAACGACCAAACTGCGCCAATACTCTCATCAAGCCCTACTTTGTAATAAGAGATTAATTCGTTTATATTTTCTAGGAGGAAGAAATATGGAAAAGTTCAGCGAAATACGACAGCTATTCCGACAACTTCAACATGCCTTCAACCTCTGGTGCGAACCTGAACACTTCGAACATCTTGGACCACACTCCCGCCCGTCTTGTGAGCCGGGTCACCTCTTCGAACTGGACCGACGTAGCCTCAATTCTGACTTCCATTGGTCTAGACGACAGATACGTGAACCTGTTGGACAGTCACGAGATCGATTTGACCACTTTTGCGACCCTGAACGACGAGGACTTGGCGAAGATTGGCGTCAGGGCATTCGGGGCAAGGAAGAAGATGCTTTTGGCAATTGCTGGTTTGTACATTTCTACATCACTTATGTACCTTCTTTATCCCCGACTTTTGCCTATACGCGTAGGATTTCTCCTCGCCGTCGGCTTCTCACTCCTCGCTAAGAGGAACATTCATTCAATCCCAGATATTTAAAATATCAGAAGGGTAGAGCTCGGTCGTGTCCGGTCCTTGTGGTCCCCCTGGTTATTGTCGAACTTCTGGTCCTCTTACACGTGATCCTTGGACCTGTCCTTCGCTTCCTAGGAATTTTCTCACCGTCCTTGCAGTACCTAAAAGAACAGCTTTTTGCATTATATTACATATATACTCACTAAGTCCCAGTTGCTTGATATTCCTCTTCAGATTTTTGGGCACTATTCTAGTTGTTGAGATGATAATTGGAATATTTCTCGTTGATATCATTCCCCACTGGCGCTTTATCTGAAATTCGAGGTCTCTATATTTTGAAATTTTTTCGACCTCCTTTTGATCCAGGTTGTTGTTATTTGGTATCGCTACGTCAACGAGTAATGCTGTCTTTTGATGTTTATCGACAAGCAATATATCTGGTCTATTGTGAGGGACTGTTTTATCAGTCAAAACTGTACGATCCCAGTACAGCTTATAGCGTTCGTTTTCCAGGATGGTCTCCGGTCGATACTTGTAATATGGCATTTTCCAGAATGAATTAGTTTTAATATGGTTGCCAATTCTTGGTGTAGTATCTTTCCTACTGCATCGTGTCTCTCTTTATATTCATTTCCTGCAAACATTTGACATCCTCCCGTGATATGTTGGATTGTCTCATTTGTTGGACACCCATAACGGCATCGATCGTCAGTAATAGTTCGATCCTTTATGATATGCTTGCAGTAATTTCTAGTTGAGATCACTTGATCTTGGATGGCTAAAAGAAAACCTTCCGTTTCTGGGTACATTGCACCTGATGTGAGCCAATAGTTCGACGCTTCAATGTCGACATGATCCTGGTTCACCTCGTTGAAATATCTTCCATGCAGGGGCTTCTCTCTCCATCTTTCCAGTTTTTCTTGGTTTATCTGGTGGTTGTATGAAAATTGCTCCTTGTGAAGTTGTAAAGGTGTTGATTCGTCTGCTTCACACAGTATTTTGTAGAACTCTGATGTACTTGCTTGATCTCTGAAGTATTCCCGTAGGCTTTCTATCTGCCCACTAGCAAGTTCCATGATGTCCGTAAGACCTCTGCCTCCTTTATTTCTCGGCAGTGTAGTCCTCTCAATGCTGCTTTTCGGATGGTGCTTGTTTGCTTTTATGTACCTTCTTTATTATTATTATTATTTGAACTGGGGTCGTTTTGGTTCTGTAAGCCTTCCGGGAACTGCGACCATGCAGATCTTTCGTTCACTACTCTACTCATTCATAGAAACCCAGGGAGGTCGTCAATGACGTTAATAAAATTGACAACCTCCTTAGGGGCCTTGGCTGTTACCTCTCTGGTATCCAGGACCTGCTTACCCATGTGGATGGTTCTTAGGACAGCCAGCTCCGAACACTTGCATACCAAGTGTTCGGCTGTTTCTGCTTCCGATCCACAGAGCCTGCAAATCTCGTCTGCTGACTTTCCCATACGGTATAAATGATGTTTGTACCGACAGTGCCCAGTCAGCAGTCCCACCATCACCCGAAGCTCCGCTCGTGACAGCTTCAGGAGCTTTTTGGCGTAGGTAGGTGAAATCTTCACGAATTTCTTTGCCTGAACAAGTCTAGGAGTGTTAGTCCAGTGGATTGTCCTACTGTTCAACTCCCATAGCTGGACCGCAGCTTTATATTGGTCTTTTCCTATCCCACAGAAAGGCTCAGGTCCGGCAGGTCTTAACCTTGATGCACTTTTTGCAAGTTCATCCGCTCTTTCATTTCCTTCAACCCCACAGTGCCCTGGTACCCATAGTAGAGTCACCTTATTTCCTCGGGCCAGTTGCTTTATGGTGTTACGGCACTCCCAAGTCAGCAAAGACCCCTGACAACACGATTCCAGAGATCTCAGCGTGGTTTGGCTGTCCGTAGTGATGTAGATATGCGCCCCCTTGAGGTTCATTTTGAGACACTCCTGGGCGCATACATAAACAGCCATTATCTCGGTCTGTAGAATCGAGGGCTCACTGCCCAGGGCTTTAGAGATCCTCAGTTCAGGTCCATATATCCCAATGCCGGTGCCCTTCTCTGTTTTTGATCCATCTGTGAACCATATGGATGACTTTTTGTCCAGACTACCTTCTTTATTACTGAAGGTTGCCGACAATTTCAGCAAACTCCCTCCTACTCAAAGCTCTTCTAAACAGGGTGTGTGTGTCCAACGCACTCCACTCTCTAACATTATCAAGCCACGAACATTTTCGTCTTCCGGGACCTCTTCGGCCATCTACTTCTCCTTCCATGAGTAGTCTCAAAAATTCGGAATCCCTTTGAGTTAGAAAAAAATGAATGCCACATTTTCTGCCTCGATTTTTGATAGAATTCATTTGATGAAAACCTTATTAATTCAACTGTTTTCAAGCTACTAGGGCTACTATTTATGTATTGAGAATTGGCAACACTGATATTGCCCACTGAAATCTGATATTGACATCGTAAAATTTTACATTTTTTGTGTAATATGTACTCAAACGTTTTGACGTACGAGCACCATTTTCGTTGTTTACAGTATTTTGAAAATTGCATCTCTGTCAAAATATGAATTTAACTCGTGAAAATTTTCGAGCAATGAATGCATCTATCAACTAAATTTAACTTTTGGCGATGAAGCATCATTTAAAGCCATTGTATCTAAAGGGTGTTTTTTTTTCGAGGTATATAACTTTAAGTTGGCATTACTGTTCAAGATGGCGACCGATTTAACAGCTGGTTTGGCAATTCATCATGAATCGACTCACGTCTAAACAACGCTTGTAAATAGTGCAATTTTATTTCGAACATAATGGTTCTGTGCGGAATACGTATCGCGCACTACGTCCATTTTATTTTGTTTAGCGATGAAGAACACTTCTGGTTGAATGGCAACGTCAACAAACAAAACTTCCGCATTTGGAGTGAAGCTAATCCTCAAGTGTATGTCGAAATACCGTTACATCCAGAAAAACTGACTGTTTTGTGCGCTTTATGGGCTGGTGGAATCATTGGTCCGTACTTCTTCAAAAACGATGATGGCCAGAACGTTACAGTCAATGGTGATGGGTATAGAGCCATGATTACTAACTTTTTCATTCCTGAATTGAACAACCATGATGTCCAGGAGCTGTGATTCCAACAAGACGGCGCAACATGTCACACAGCTCGTGCCACAATCGATTTATTGAAAGACACGTTTGGTGACCGCCTAATTTCACGTTTGGGACCTGTGAATTGGCCTCCAAGATCTTGTGATTTAACACCGCTAAACTACTTTCTGTGGGGCTATGTTAAGTCATTGGTCTATGCGGATGAGCCACAAACCCTTGACCATTTGGAAGACAACATTCGCCGTGTTATTGCCGATATACGGCCACAAATGTTGGAGAAAGTCATCGAAAATTGGACGTCCAGATTGGAGTACATCCGAGCCAGAAATCATATTTAAAATGTAATGGCACAAGATTATCTTGCGGATAAATAAAATTTATGTCAATCGAATAATCAATCGTTGTTTTTTTCAATTTAAAATTCTTTAGCTCTAAAAAAAACACCCTTAGAACTAATATTTGCGAAGCCCCTAATTCGATTATTCCGAGCCTTCTCTAAAAATTTCAAGCTTTCAGGTCTTCTCGTTCGGGAGCTGTCGTGTTTCGATTACACAGAATAGAATTTGAGAACGGATCAATGAGTCGAATCTTAGAGTTTGAGACCTGTCCCGATACGACTCAAAATTGGGAAATTGCCAAATATGAAAATTAGCCCTCAGTTCAAAGAACAACCGCTGAATAATGTGGAAATCTTGAAAACAAAAGTCAAATATACAAATGAAAACGTTTTATTTCGACACTTATTGCGAACACGCTGTACAAAACATTAAATTTCTTATCCTTTCAACAATTCTCGTTCAGCGCATGATTGAACCGAATAAGAATAAAATCTCCCCAGGGTAGGTTTTCTCCTTGGTAGTAAAAGGGTTGTAAGTCATAAAGATGGTGATTATCAGATCCTTTCCTTCCACCATTCTTGGCACGAAATGAAGACTATAGAAATGTATGTTATCGATTTGATTTTATTCAATTTGGGGAGGGAATATTGGCGGAAACCTTGTGCCTGTCTGCCATTTCATCCTTTGTGAACCCACGTTAATAGATCTTATAGAAGAGTCGGTACTTATATTCAGAGAAGCCGATTATTTTTCTCTGGGAGTCGTATTTGATTCATGCGGATGTCAACTCTCCCATCCAATCGGCAGCACTGTTTTATGAGCCTATATTTTTACAATCGCCATAACGAGAGATGAGCGATACCGTGATTTCTAGATCACGTTGTGAAACGGGAACGTTACTTTATGATATCAGTGAAATTAAAGCGTGACGTGATCACTGTTTAGGTTGCTTGTTATTAATATTTGTATGAATCACCCAATCCTTAGTTCGTTTATCTTTGCAACTCGAATTGTTCACTATTATCATTCAAAGCATAGCAAAATTAATGAAAAATTATTATGAAATCATCCATTTTTCTTACATTTTCAACTTTTTTCCTTATTTCAGCTTTAGTTAGGAACGTAACAGAAGGATATCGATTTTTCAAATGTTTCCTCAAATTTGAAGAGGTGGTTTTGAAAGATAATTTCAACTTGCATAAATTACAAGTAGCATAATTTACATCAACTTTTGAGAAGAAAGCCCAAAGATTGCTGGTCTTTCACCTGTTATTATTCTTTCGCCTATTATTATTATGTCTCTGACGTGTTTTCGTTTATTTTTTATAATACAGAGTACCATTTATTGCTTCGGTCGGCAACTTCAATATAGAAAGAATTTCTTTGGGGTTGTTTATCAAAGATAAGCATAAAATCAGAATTTTATTGCCATCACCAATTATGCAGTAATTCGGTAGTTATTATTTGTTTGTAGCAAGTATTTATTGTTTAACAATCCTACAAAAATACTTCCTAAAGCAGGCGAAGTTGCCTACGATGCTGAGATTGTCATAAAAATATGCAATTATGTTATTCGAAAAAGGTTCCGAAGCAGGCTGCCTTCATAATTTACGATTGCAACGGACGATGATATGCCCTGAAAAGATCTGTGAAATGTTCAAACTGTGATCCCGTCACGCTCTGTATTCGTTTTTCGGAACCGTGACTACCTGTGACATTCTGATATCAGTGATTAAATCACAGTTCGTGAAATATCGCTCATCTCTAGCCATAACATGCGTTCGAGAAAATATCGGAATTGGTCATTCGAAAAACCCCCCTCAAGGGATTTTTGATAGATGGTGAATTAAACTAGGGCTTTTGATTATTTTAACGTCGATTAGTTTTTACACAGTAAATTGATGAAAAAATTCAAGTGGAGTACCAATTTGGTGTCAGCGGCTTTTGAGCGCTCTTTCATTCATACGACTATTGCGGAGATCTACAGAACTGTTGTATGTAATGGGTGTTTTTTTTCGAGGTATATAACTTTAAGTTGGCATTACTGTTCAAGATGGCGACCGATTTATCAGCTGTCAAGTGATTTATTCTCAGTTTGGTTTGAGAATTTATTATGAATAGACTCACGCCTGAACAACGCTTGCAAATAGTGCAATTTTATTTCGAAAATAATGGTTCTGTGCGGAATACGTATCGCGCACTACGTCCATTTTTTTTTGTTTAGTGATGAAGCGCACTTCTGGTTGAATGGATACTTCAACAAATAATACTGCCGCATTTGGAGTGAAGCTAATCCTCAAGTGTATGTCGAAACACCGTTACATCCAGAAAAACTGACTGTTTGGTGCGCTTTATGGGCTGGTGGAATCATTGGTCCGTACTTCTTCAAAAACGATGATGACCAGAACGTTACAGTCAATGGTGATCGGTATAGAGCCATGATTACTAACTTTTTCATTCCTGAATTGAACAACCATGATGTCCAGGAGCTGTGGTTCCAACAAGACGGCGCAATATGTCACACAGCTCGTGCCACAATCGATTTATTGAAAGACACGTTTGGTGACCGCCTAATTTCACGTTTTGGACCTGTTATTTTGAAGAACTAAAATATTTGAAATAGAGTGGTCAGAAGATTTCTATATTTTGAATAAATATTCAATGAATATTCGAATATTCAAATGTAGGGGTAACTTAATAATAACATAAAAATTGTTGGCAATCTCATGCGACTCCTTTTCAACCATGGCACTGAATGAATTATCGTATTATTTCTGCGCCATCTATAGCTCATGATTCTGCGCTATCTATTATCGAGTTACTTCTCCAAATCCAAATCCAACTACAGTAGCGACCCCTGGTGACTATTTCCTTTCCGTCAAACGGCGGTTGGCTTACTATCCTTTCCTTATACTATGATATTACCTAGTAAATAGTAGGTAAAAAAAATTTACAGCTATTATTAATATGTTTTTTTTTCAGAACTTAATAAGAGATCATGTCCATTTTCCGCTGCTCCTGGTGCAGAACGAAAAAGCTCCTCAATTTCTCCAGTTAGCCCACGAGAAAATAATTGGTAACGAAAGACCTGCTCGATTCGAACATTTATTATTTGCGTATAGAACATTTGTTTCCAAAATATTGTACTTTTTTAATACTGCGTATATGCGCCCGTTTGTTTTTCTCGACTGTCGTGTCTTATTTATTATATTATCCGTGTTTATTTTTTCTAAATATATATATATCCCATTTTTATTCATGTGAAAAGCATTGCAGCACTCCGTTCAGAAAAAAATTGCTCCTAAAATCGAACTTAATGCCAGTTGAAAAAAATTGAGCCCTCTTCCATTAATCGCCAGGTTTTTCGTTATTCAAAATATCAAAAATGACTTTGATAATTTTGAATCAATGACAGAACCTTTATTATTTCAGGTTCCGCAATTTTATTTATTTCATTGTGATTTTGTTTTACAACAAATGTGATATTTTATGTTCGTAAGTCTGTTTTCCTATCGTCGTTTTTTCTATTTATTGGTATATTGTATTATTATTTATGAGTTAATATATTTCAGCGAATATACTTAGGTATTATTTTAAGTATGGATATTGTAAACAAAAGTTTCGATTTATTATAGTTTAAATTTTGATAATTATTGATATTGATACACTTTTACGGATTAATTAATTGAAACTTTTGTACCTTTCTTATATTGTAAATTATTTAAGGGTAGTTTAGGTTATTGAATGAAACATTGAAAATGAAATTTATGAATGAATGAGTATTGTATTTTCTATGAGAATTATTTGTTATGAAATTTTTGTAAACGACAAAACGAAAGTAAAATATAAACTCACATTCCCTAACTTCTTCCATCCCCAATATAACTCTACAGAGTGCTGTAAGTTAGTAAGGGAGGATTTTTCTTTAATAAAGGCAATTTATCCTCGACCTACTCACTCCCCTCTAAGAGGAACATTCCCAGATATTTAAAATATCAGAAAGGTTAAGCTTGGACTTGTTCGGTCCTTGTGGTCCTCCTGGTTCTCGTCGAACTTCACATACTCTTGCCGATCCTTAGACCTGTCCGTCACCTCCTAGGAATTTTCTCACCGTCCTTGCAGTACCGAAAAGAACAGCCTTTTCCATTATTCTACAAATATACTAATAGTCCGGGAGCCAGTAACAGATATACATGACCAAGTTCCTCTCAAACGGTAATTAGTAGAATGCATCAGGTAATGGTAATAAAAAGCCTCGTGAACGTCAGCCGCGACTCTGCTGGGGGGGAGAGCGGCGGCAGCCCCCCAAACACGAAGAAAAAAAAATAAATTCAGTCATTTCCTCCCAACTGAAAATTTGTCAAATTGTAGCTAACCCAATATCTAGACGAAAAAATACAATCAGCTGGTTATAGCATGGTGGATTATACGTCAGCTGGTGCCTCAAACATGAAAAAAAAAAAAATTTTCAATGACAGCTCTGACAGCGACTCTGATAATGAATCAGAGAGTGCCACACTCGCGAGAAAAGGACTTTCTCCACATGTTGCACAATAATATTTAGTTACTTCCACTCTCTGATTCAGTATCAGAGTCGCTGTCAGAGCTGTCATTGAAAATATTTTTTTTTTCATGTTTGAGGCACCATCTGACGTATAATCCACCATGCTATAGCCAGCTGATTGTATTTTTTCATCTAGATATTGGGTTAGCTGCAATTTGACAAATTTTCAGTTGGGAGGAAATGACTGAATGTATTTTTTTTTCTTCGTGTTTGGGGGGCTGCCGCCGCTCTCCCCCCCAACCGGGTCGTAGCTGACGTTCACGAGGCTTTTTATTACATTTACCTAATGCATCTCACCAAGTAACTCTCGAGAGGAAATAATCAACCAAATTTGCACCTGGCTCCCGGACTATCACTAAGTCCTAGTTGCTTGATATTTCTCTTGAGATTTTTGGGTACTATTCCTGTTGTTGAGATGATAATTGGAATAGTTCTCGTTGATAACATTCCCCACTGATGCATTATCTGAAATTCGAGCTCCCTATATTTTGAAATTTTTTCGCCCTCTTTTTGACGCATGTTGTTGTTATTTGGTATTTCTACATCGATGAGTATTGCTGTCTTTTGATCTTTATCGACAAGCAGTATATCTGAAGTGCTTTCCAGTCAGGTGCGTGTCATCCCGAGGCTCGGCGCACTAGAGCCTCATACCCTCGCTAGGACTAGAACGCGCCAAAACCAAACTGTCAAATTAAACGTAAACGATCCATCGTTCTACAGCTGTTTCGTAAATTAAGTGCTTTCCAGTTATTACTTGTACTGTTCCAGTAAACAGAGCGTTGAGCTCTGGCAGGTGTGAGAGAGAAAGAAGACCGTTACTTCGCCTAAAGTACGAGATAGCTGTAGAACGCAGGTTTGTTCACGTGTAATTTGACAGTTCGGTTTTGGCGCGTTTCAGTCATGGCGAGGGCGGGCGCCGAGCCCAGGAGTGACACGCACCTGACTGGAAAGCCCTTTTTATGCAACTAAACGGTCTTCTTTCTCTCTCACACATGCCAGGGCTCGACGCTCTGTTTACTGGAACAGTAAAAATGCGCTTTGGTAAGCTTGGTGGTTGTACCCCGGAGCTCCGAACATGACTGGAAAGCACCTTTGGTCTGTTGTTAGGGACTGTTTTAACAGTCAAATCTGTACGATCCTAGTACAGTTTACTTTCGTTTTCCAGGATGGTCTCTGGTTGGTACTTGTAGTATGGCACTTTTTCTGAATGAATTAGTTTTAATTTGGTTGCCATTTCTTGGTGTAGTATCTTTTCTACTACATCGTGTCTCTTTTTATATTCTTTTCCTGCAAAAATTTGACATCCTCCCGTGATATGTTGGATTGTCTCATTCGTTGGAAACCCATAACGGCATCGATCGTCAGTAACAGTTCGATCCTTTATGATATGCTTTCAGTAATTTCTAGTTGAGATCACTTGATCTTGGATGGCTAAAAGAAATCCTTCCGTTTCTGGATACATCACACCTGATGTGAGCCAATAGTTCGACGCTTCAATGTCAACATGATCCTGGTTCACCTCGTTGAAATGTCGTCCATGTAGGGGCTTTTCTCTTCATCTTTGCAGTTTTTCTTGGATTGTCTGATGGTTGTATAACAATTGCTCTATGTGCAGTTGTAAAGGTGTTGATTCTTCTGCTCCACAGAGTGTTTTGTAGACCTCTGATGTGCCTGATTTGTCTTCTAAGTATGTTTTTAGGCCATTCTATTTGCCCATGGCAAGTTCCATGATGTCTAGCAGACCTCTGCTTCCTTTATTCCTCAGCAGTGTCGTCCTCTCAATGCTACTTTTCGGATGGTGCTTGTGTGCTAAGTGCTTTCGTCATCAAGGTTCTCATTTTGCGTTGCAGGTTTTTTATATCTGCTTTACTCCATGGAATTATACCGAAAGAGTATGTTAGTATTGAACATGCATATGTATTGATAGCTCTCGTCATGTTCTTGCTGTTGAGGTTTGTTCTTAAAATTTTGTTGGTTTTCTTAATGAAATCAGTTGTTAAGTCTTCCTTCATTCTTTGATGGTTTATTCGTCGGTATTGTTTCATTCCTAGGTATTATGAAGATCGTCCGATTTAATTGCTTCTATCTCCTGTCCATTGGAAAGAGCGATCGATTCTAGGGATAGGCAAAAAATATCGATAGATATATGGATATTTCTTCAAAAAATGAAAATAACGATAAATATCATCGTTATTTCGATTCCGATAGTCGATGTTTTCAATACAGATATTATCGATATATGTATACATTTCAGAGTAGGTATCAAATTCGATATTTTTACTCTTTCGTATTATGATTTCCACCTCACGAAACATATTATACTCTAGTTCCATTAGTAGAAAATCCTGATTAAGCGGACTCTAAATATCGATAAAAAAAATATCGACCTAAAAAGAGATGGATCGATGACGTCAGAACAGTAGCGGAAGGACAGTGGATGAGATTGGTAACAGATCGTGTGGCATGGAAAAACCTGGAAGAGGCCTATATCCGGCAATGGATGGACACGGGCTGAAGAAGAAGAAGAAGAAATATCGATATTTCTACTCTTACATATTTCGATAAAGTGTCAGAAAATATCGATACAATATATATCGATAGTTTTCTATCCCTTGCACATCCCTAATCGAATAATCGATTCATCTTGAATTTTTCCTCGCACTATGCTAATAGTACGATACTTGTCCAGTCCGAATTTCATTCTCACGTCTTTCGAAAAATTTTGCACCAGTTTGGCCATAATATGCAAGGGATTAATTATTATTATTATTATTGGCTGAAAATTAGAATTGGTCTTTTATAAGAAAAAAAAATCGAATATCCCTAATAATGATATACAGCTTCTTACAAAGCGAGGTAACATATAATTTTTTTTTTTTTTTTGAACTTCAATATTATATTAAGCAGCTATATGCCAACGAGAGGGCAGTCAATTAATATTTTGCTGGTGCTCTATTCTATATAAAGACATAATAACACTTACAGTCTAAGGTAGAAATAAATCCAGTGAAAAGGACCATAGAAAAACCGATTAGCAAAAACGCATTTTCAGCAGTGTCGCCGAAAAATGCTCTGCTTCAGGCGCCAAAAATATTCGACCAGCCTTGGACAAATTTGCAATAATAGTTCTCTAAACTAAAACGTTTTTGGGTCGCCGAGAAGCATCTTCTCTGCCGGCAATGGTGAAACTGGGGAAAAAATTTGCTGGGACAAATTAGTTATGCGAAGAATCGAAACAGTGTGAGAATATGTCTCCCTCCTTGGCCCAGCTTTGTCGATTCTTCGTATATCTTGGGAATTAGGCTTTCCACAAACGACATTACAAGGTATTTTGCATAAGGACTCAGGTCTTGAAGGCTTCTAAAGTTCATTTGACACAATAATTCAAGCCAGCATGGTCGATCACCATCAGCGTTTTAAGGAAGAGCAATAAAAAAATTGAAACAATGAAGCAAGTGTCGATAAATCTTCTCTGATAGGGTTTTTGAAATGCATCAAAAATGATCTTCAATGTTGAGAACCATTTCCACCTCGGAGGCTACTTTAATAAGCAGAATTATTAAGCCCTTACGTATTTGTATGTTAAGAAAATCACCATTTCATTAGTGTGTTCCTCAAGGGCTTAGAAATAGGGGGGTACTGGGGAGAATTAACCCTCCCTCCAAGATATCCAAAATAGGAAACTGCGAATTCTAGCCAAGACGAAAATTTTTCCATAAAATGAACCAATAATCATTTTATTCTTCTTTGAAATTCACACGGCAGTAAAAAATCGGACCCTTTTACGGTTTATGAGTTTTTTATCGCTTTCAAATTGAGTACTTTTATTGCACTACGAGCAAGCCTATGTCCGAGGTTTATTATTTTTCTTTATCTATCCGGTTTGTCGGCCTCTTATTTGCCATCTGTGATTTTTGCATTCGTCATCAGTATACATACACATACCCGTTTTTTTCGGTTTTTTGTATCATTCTCTTCACAAAATTTCAATATTGTACTTAGCAAAGAACTGAACTGAGGAATTCGCATAGAAAAATTGTCTGGGATGTGTTGTACCATTTCATTCAAATTGCAATTTATTTGTGAAGACATCAGTTTTGAATCGACTATATCTACATGGTAATCCTAAATTGGATATTCATTTCTCATAGAAGCTTCCCTTCACAAGATAATTAATTTAAATTGGCCATAGATATTCCAATTGAAAGTTTCAATATGCTAATTTTGAATGCAAATCCACAGGGTGATATTTTTTCTGGGATTAGAACCAGTTATCAAGGAAGGGTGCCTGGTTCTTTCTTTCATAACTAACCGCTGGTAGTTTAGAAAAATGTAAAAAGAAACTTCGGTCCATTAATACACTTTTTGGGTTGTTATAGTTTTATCGTATATGGTATTGATTTAAAGAAAAAACAATGCTCTAGTAATTCTCAGGAAAATCCAAAATGTTATGAAGATCAAGCTAGTAAGACTCTAATCTAGGAACATCCAGTATAAGGTTAAAACAACCAAATTGGTAATAAAAAATTTTTTTCGAGTAATTTGGTCCAAATCGTTTGTTATCAAACTTCTTTTTCACACATTACAGATATGTGTAAACGTTGTGGTCAAAAATTCTTTTTTTTCGATTACCCCCCTAAGAAAAAAAAAAGATCTACGCCCATGCTTTGAATGTTGTTTCCCTCTATTTTTGCAGAGAAACGCAGTTTTGATTCAATTCGATAGTACTTATTATACGTGTATTTGGGTATTCTCATTTTAAAAAGGTCTGTAAAATGAGAAAATAGTAGGTAGGTACTTATTACAAAAACTCTATTGGCTTCCAAGGTCTTTTAGAGTTCATAAGACTTAATCCAAAAATACCAAAACGATAAAACTGGTTCAAATATCAGTTCAATCAGGTTGAGCCAGATTACCCTGATGGCACTCTGTGTCGACATATCAAAAATTCACGAGATGGATGAAAAACGAGTTCAAGTTTAACGTTTGGCTTTTCCGCATGCACGGCTTGGTGGCGCCATCAGGCGGTTTCGCATCGAATGACGTCAATCACCCCCAACGCCTGCGCCTTGCACAGCGTAGCATAGGCAAATCAAAATGCCAAAATATCTAAAAATCCTCCGAGAACTCTGAATTTTCTGTCGTAAGATGTGTTAGTAAATTCCAGCGATTGTTTCATGTTTTGTGTAAGAGTTTACGTTACTTGAAGTGTCCGGTTGAAGACCATTCACACGACGTGACCTGCGAGTCGGTTTCCTAAGGTAAATTGTTATTTCTGAATTCATACTTAGGATTTTGATGTTACTGCTTACCGTCAACCACTATATCCATGAAATCGATTATGCTGACACTTTGGTCGAATAGATTTTGTATGTGGATTTGGGCCAGATCTAGGACAAATGAGATTTATATACTTGGATTTTAGAAATGGACTCGAATTCGTCTTCATTATAAGGGGATGCTAAATCAAAGTCAAGATGTTTGTAGGTTAGGACAGTTAGGTTATATGTTTTGTATTTCCCACAATTCTACGGGGTGTGCCCCCAAAACTGTCATTAGTAATTCGTATTTCATTTGTTTACGAATCGACTGTTTACCTTTTCGATCTATATTGAATTATTATCATATCTCATTCCATTATTATTTTGAGAATTAACTCTTGAAGAATTTAATAGGAATAAACAATTGAAATTATTATTTTGATAATCTCCAGTTCCACAAAGTCATTCAAAAAGAATGGGATTAGAACTAATTATCAAGGCCTTTTCGTAAATATGAGAGTATGACTCACATAATCATAATTTCTTCCGGTTTGTTATTGAGTACTTATATCATACTGAAAACAATGAATGCTATGGTTCAGCTTTTTTTTTGAGATTTTCAATATTTTCTCTTCTGGAAGCGGTAATATATTTTCAAATGAAGATAATATTTATATAGGTTATATTTCATTCATTTTTCATCTCTTTATCGAGATTTTCCAGTTGACTGCATATACTAAATTTGAGATTTAATCACAGTGCAACTGTAATGCGTTAATAATTTTTATCAAATATGAAATTGTTATTGAACACAGCTTGAAATGGATTCTTTTCTGTACAATACCTATATTATTCAAACAGGAAGAAAAAATTATGAAATAGAAATAATCACATTGTTCGAAAGAACTAATGTATTACTAAATAATATTTCTATTAATTTCCACAAATATTTGTGGAAATAACTTCGTTTTTATTTCATTTACAATGAATTTCCTCTAAGTAAAGATCGAATCCATTAAAAATATTTCTAGGTATTTGCTATAAAAAGCTATACAGAATGAATGAAAATTGCATTGAAACAATCTCACTCCCTTACCCATCAACATTTTGACATGTCTATTCAGAGTCGAATTTTCATAAAGTATAGAATCTGAGAACATTATTAAGATGATGTGAATTTCACAGAAATATTTCATTCATATTTCATTTATTGATTATGTTTTTCAGATTAGATATATGTAGGTATTCTGGATAACATTTAACTGTGTTCTGAATTTATTTCGATTAAACCTTTTGTTGGAGATGGTTGATGGACTTTTCTATATTTTATTTCTACATCAGAAATGATGATAATATGAAACAAATAGGGATCATTGATCAAAAACAATGCAGACAATTTTAGATAAGTCTTTGGAATCCATATATGATTACGACCTCCGAAATTTGTACAATTTAAGTATTGGCTTTCACTCAAAAGTCTATTACCTATTTCGTCTTTCGAGTGATTTTTATTGATATCAAGATATGCAGATCAGTTATCATTGAGTATTTATTAGAACACGGTACATTGAACGCCTGATATATGCAGGCTGCAACCCACATTACAAATAGGTACCTATTCTAATTTTCTGATCTTCTATGGAAGATCTGAAAATTAAAATGGGTAATTGTAAATAATAAATAATAGACCTGATGTATTCCGAGAATACCTCGGAATACATCAGGCGTTGAATTTTGCTTTAAAACTTACATTTGCAATCATTTGGATAAATTATATAAAAGAATTTCAATGGAATAACTCGAACTCTTATTGTCTCATGTCTTTTATCGTACCTTTTTCACTCCTATTTTCATCGTTATTCATAGGTCAAATTGAAAAATTTCGGTTTTGGATAATGGAAAAGGTGGTTCAATTTTTGTTTTTTTTTTTTTTCATTTTATTATAGTCGGCTTCCATAGATGACTGAACGAATTCTTCAGAGCAACTTCAATTTTCTTGTTCATTGAATTCAAGTTGAGTTTTCTTCATCGTCACATTTCACCAAATAAGGCTCAGACACAAGGGCGTAGATCTTTTTTCTCTTTGGGGGGGGGGGGGTGACCAAAAAATTCTTTTTTGACAACTTTTACTCATATCTTATGTGAGAAAAAGAAGTTTGATAACAAAGTTTGAACCAAATTTCTCGAAATAATTTTTTTTATTCTCAATTCGGTTGTTCTTACCTTATTGTGGTTGTTCCTGAATTGAAGTTACGTAGAAAAATGAGAGAATAAAGAATGTTATGCTTTACTTTATGAGCACACACAAAACTATTGTATTTTTGTCCACCCTGTACCAATTGGAATCAACATGTGATACATTTCTGGAATCAGCTCAGCTGGAGTAATCGGAAAATTGAGACAAAATGGGGGTGTCTCATTTGAGAAAAAAGACGGAGACGTCATTACTGGAAAGCAATTCACCCTGTATATTAAATTATTATTTTGAAATACGGTAAATTGAAAAAAAAATCGACGTATTTCAGGATTGAGTGATTTCCGATTCAATATGTGAATTTGAATATTTAGAATTCGATAGTATCCCTTTCTGTCGAGTTTATAGTAAGCTGAATAATTTTTATTTTCTGGATCTACCTGCTCAAATCCAAGATTTGGCAGCTTTTGCTCTCCTAGTGTCATCGGTTATTTCACGTCGTTTGGCGCGCTTGAAGTTTGTTTTCTGAATTTCTGATATATTTAGGTATTTATTTTGAGTAAATATGTAACGTTGATTCACTATGGGACCTAAGAAGTGCGTTCTTTGTGGAGAAACTCGCGAATTGAGTCAAATATCATATCGCTGGTATGTTTTCATTTCCACTAACTAACTTCATGTCAAATTTGATAGTTCATGTTGGGGACAAAATTTTCTTACTGAAAATTACATATGCTCCCTCACCTATGTTTATTGCTCTGAGGGCAGAATGAACGGATTTGCCATAGAATTTGAGAAAAGAATGTACATAATATTCGTACAGAAGGCTCATTTCTAGAGATGAGTCATTTCTAGATCAAGTTGTGAAACGTGAACGTTACTTTATGATATCAGTGAAATTAAAGCCTGACTTGATCACTGTTTAGGTTGCTTGTTATTAATATTTGTATGAATCACCCAAACCTTAGTTCGTTTATCTTTACAACTCGAATTGGTCATTCTTATCATTCAAAGCAAAATTATTAAAAAATTATTATGAAAATATCCATTTTTCTTACATTTTCAACTCTTTTCCTTATTTCAGATTTAGTTAGGAACGTAAAAGAAGGATATCGATTTTTCAAATGTTTCCTCAAATTTGAAGAGGTGGTTTTGAAAGATAATTTCAACTTGCATAAATTACAAGTAGCATAATTTACATCAACTTTTGTGAAGAAAGCCCAAAGATTGCTGGTCTTTCGCCTGTTATTATTCTTTCGCCTATTATTATTATGTCTCTGACGTGTTTTCGTTTATTTTTTATAACACAGAGTACCATTTATTGCTTCGATCGGCAACTTCAATAGAGAAAGAATTTCTTTGGGGTTGTTTATCGAAGATAAAGCATAAAATTAGAATTTTATTGCCACCACCAATTATGCAGTAATTCAGTAGTTATTATTTGTTTGTAGCAAGTATTTATTGTTTAACTAGTCCTACAAAACTACTTCCTAAAGCAGGCGAAGTTGCCTACGATGCTGGGATTGTCATAAAAATATGCAATTATGTTAGTCGAAAAAGGTTCCGAAGCAATAAAAACATCAGGCTGCCTTCATAATTTACGATTGCAGCGGACGATGATATGCCCTGAAAAGATCTGTGAAATGTTCAAACGTGATTCCGTTACGCTCTGTATTCGTTTTTCGGAACCGTGACTACCTGTGACATTCTGATATCAGTGATTAAATCACAGTTTGTGAAATATCGCTCTTCTCTACTCATTTCAACACTCGTTCATTTAAAAAAAACGCCACTTTGTGGCTGATTTTTTAATTCTTAACTCGTAGAAGAATACCAATGCCCTCTGCACTTGTATCATAAACAACTATTCCCTGACAGAAATTTCTCTGACCGTCAGAGGAAAAATTCGAGCCAGGATCCGAGTTGAAAATGGAAAATCCCCTATCCCCCCCACTATTAATCGTGTTCCTCTCTGTTCTTACAACTAGGCATTATGTCGACTTCCTCGTTATTGCCGAATGCTTGGCGATAATTCTTGTTTGCTTCCGTTCCCCGCTATGCCCAACAATCGCGTTTACGAGCCGGGGCCTTTCGCTTCTTCCTTTTGGTTCAGCCCCGTTCCAAATTGAGCTAGAAGGGCTTTTATCCCTTTTCCGCGCTTCTTGCACGGTTCCTTTGCGGATGTTGGTCCTTCGAGTATGGCAATCCTTCGAAAAGACTACTGCGCCGTTTTATTTTTGAGTGCTCGTTTTCCGACAAGATCGCTTTATCATTTCGTTGAAATGTGCGTAATTTTCGCATTTTGTGCCGGGAATGGTTTAAATCTACTGGGTTATCCATGTCGTGGCCTGGATTTCAAAGCCCTGGTTCAATGACATATGTCAAACATAACTGTCATCCGAAACGTCATATGTTCAGTTGAAAGTAGAAAACCTGATGTGTCTACTAATGGTGGATTTATGCACAGTCCCTAAGAAGTATAAATTAAGGACTAAACCTAAGAATTAAGTGGCGTTTATGCACTCTCTTGTTAGTTCTTAGTTAAGGCATGCGAACTACATTTACTGCGTTCGGTATATGTCAGACCGTTCGCACCATTCCCACCGTAAGCTCCCTAAGCTTTCGGCAAATCACACCTTTCGCACCGTCTGCACTTTTCTGCGTTCGGTAAATGTCAACCGAATGCACCGGTGCTTAACCTTTCGCACCGCCTAGGTAGACGGAGAAAAGGGTGCGAATTGTGGACCATAGATTACAATAATATTAACATAAAAATGAAGAAAAGAAGTACGCCAAATTCTGTGGGATAGGAATTTTTGATTTCAAGAGGTTATATTGAACACAAATAAGTTTTATATTCAGGACAACACAAATGAAAATTGGAGGCTTCACAATAAGGAATAAATTTATTTTTATAGAGGAGACTAAACCGGGCATTACAAATATTACAATTGAAGCCTTTTTGATTATATTAATTTTTTTTTTGAAATCCGGTAAATCGTATTAAGCTTTGAGCCTAAAAAATAGAAATTAAGGATTGGTTTGAAAATAGGTACATGCATCGGTTGTCTTTGAACATCATGCACGAATCTGAGAATTTTGGAAATACAATATTCATGAATTATAAGCTTATTATGCAAAATCTCTTTATATATTTAAAGTTTTTCTTATGTTTGTATATGTTAAAGGCATTTAGGAAACAAATATTATTATTGAAAATAAAGGTTTATTTAACGAAGTACATAATTGTATCTCAGCGAAGAAATCATCCATGTTCAAAGAATAGATTATAAAATTCCGTTTACTCTCTTCTAATTGATTCCCTGATTGATGATACATATTTTCGATGTCTACAAAATTTACAACTTTTTCATTAAGTGGTTCATCAACAATATCCTCAGGATTATCTCCTTTCAACTCTTTCAAGATGAACACATTATGTGGAATATATCCTGATATCACGAGGAGACAAATTAGATGTAGTCTGGCCGTCTCCAATAATTTCAATCGACGAAATTGCTTTTTTTCTTTTCACAAAACACATTAAAAAATGCTTCGATATCAGCTCCGTTAGCTCCGTCATCGTTCGGCAAATCAAGAACGCACCTATTGCTCCGTGGTCACGTGACCTATCAACCGTTTACACCATAGACTTATTATCCTAAGGAGACGACACATCCCCGTACTGGGACTCGCTTTGTTGTGAAGCAAACATTCACATTGTTTGGATAAGGACGGCTATAGTACAGTTAACGAGTGAGACAAGGATGAACAATTCTCTCAGCTTCGAGTCGGCAACACTGCAAAAGAATTATCTGTTGAAATTGAAAACACCATCCATGGGCGTGCGAAAATCTTTTTCCCATTTTATTGAATGCAATATTTGGGCCGCGTAGGCGAAAAGTTGGTCGATATTTGTTTTTGAATATATATATATTTTAAATATTATTTTTGGGTGGATATTATTTATGTAATTTAGAAATTGATTTAGTTGTCTGGATGTTTCAGAAAGGAAAGCAAGTTTATGTAATTTACAAATTGATACCGAAAGTATATTTTTACCACTTATTTTGAGTTGAAAATTTTATTTTTTATATAGGACATGAAAATATCTGACATTAGGCCCACTTCTCGCAGATATTTTCATGTCTTATATAGAAAATAAAATTTTCAACTCAATAAATTACCGCCAAAAATATACTTTTGGTATCGATTTGTAGAAAACATACGATGCTTGCCTTTCTGGAACATCCAGGCAACTAAATCAATTTCTAAATATACTTAAATAATATCCACCCAAAAATAAAATTCGAATTGGAAAAGGAAACAAATAATCACATAACATTCTTAGACCCCAGCAAGCAACTTTCAATATCACAGTGAACCAAAAACTTGCTTTTAACGTGTTTAGAGATTTCAGCATTTCGATCAATGATTCACATAGCTTTCACCTTTACCATTATCCAAAGTAAACCGCGAAACCGAAATAGAACCATATATATAAAACCAATAGCTGCAAACAATGGGTTCAAACATGCAATTATAGAAAATTTAGTTAAACAGAAAATATCAAAAATCAAATATACCCCATCATAAAAAACTGAAAAACCAAAAAATTAATTTCTCTCTTGTACTTTGGTGATATAAATGATAATAAATGAAATATCATCGTTGTAATTTAAAGCAAAAGATTCGATTCAACCCCAAACACAAGTAAATCAGGAGTTTTTATGAGTTAACATGTTCAACTTGCAATATGAAATATATAGGACAAACAGGTCGACGTTAATTAAAAACTAGATTTAACGAATATCGAATAGATTTTAACAAAAATAAGTGTCTCTCCACCTTTGCATAGATAATAATCACCCTTTCCCCACAATTGACTACATGAAAATTATACATGTAGAACAAAAGGCAGGAGACTCAACTATTTAGAATCCACTGAAATTTATAAGTTATTGAACAGAAATAGTTTTTAAATTATGAATGAACAAACAGAACTGTGTTATTCTAAAATATTCAAATAATACCTGAAATTTGCTTAACAGTCAAAAATGTTTCCTGCCTACCGAGTTTTATAGCCATTTCTTGATTTTTTCTATTACTTTTTTGTACCTGATTTCACATAAATACTCTGTACAATTTGTAGAACCTTCAATTTCTGAAGATAAACTTGAAATAAGTTCCAAACTCCGCAGGTACACAATATAATCTTCAAATTGTTAATTAATATCCAATTTTATTGGTAATAAAAATAAAACATGTTTTGAATACGGTATTTATTATAGGATCCCCTATTTTTCCCAAATTCTGAGGAAACTGCGAATTATTGAATATTTTAGTGAGTATAAGTTACCAACTTCAGACTTCAATTTTTATGGGTATCCTTGAAGGAAACATGCTCTAAACAAATAATTTATTTTTTCGAGGAACAATTACATATTATGGAATTAGGGCCTACAGTTTTTGACAAGATTTAATTTCTTGACACATAACAAAAAAAAAAAAAAAACAATTCATAGCCTTGAAGTAACAAAACTTCATAATAATAATATTTATTTACATATGTACTACATCACATTGTACACTATAAATATTCAGTCAATAATTTTCACGGTTTGTCATAAAAATTCAATCAGGTTTAAAAAACAAATTACATACACAAACATTTTAAAACTCTTTTAGGCTGTATATTGTGTTCTGCAGCAATAATTCCTTTACTTTTTTATCGAAACTTTGTTCATTTAATCTTTTGATGTCATCAAGCAATTTATTGTAAAATACAAATAATACAAATGGTAGATACAGATATGGCATATTTAATTGAGTTTAGTATATCTGAGATATTTAATTGTATGCTGATGCTTGACTAGATACCTACAGCTCCCAAACAAATGATTTATTTTTTCAAGAAACAATCAATTACATATTATGGTATCAGGGCCTACAGTTTTTGACAAGATTTCATTCCTTAACACCTGACAAAAAAAAACAATTCACAGCTAGTTGTTATTTTGAACTAAAACAGAGTTAAATTTTAATATACCTACATATAATTCTGATATTGTTTTGTTCTATTGACTTTTCTCGATTAATGTTTCAGTATAACAAGTTTTCATTCAATGAATACAAAATCATAACATTACACTAACCTATAACCAGAATCAAGAATAGATAGCCAATCAAAAATGAACAAACTAAAAACTTCTTACAATACTTTTGAAATGATATTTGAATAATCAATGCATCATAATGGAACATATGTACCCTTTGGTAAAACCAGGAGTACCATCAACTGATCGATACCATTTGGATATTGTTCCCAAATGTGGTAAACTGTCATTGAAGGTTTTTCTAACATAGTTATATGCCTTCGGTGAATAAAATGCCAAAGTCAATGCAAATGATCGCAAGCTTGGTTCATATTTTTGCCTTGTGGGGCCTCGCAACATTCTCTTAAACAAATCTCCAGCTGTTTTGGGGATTGATGCCTGTAAAAATTAAAATTTTCAATCAATAAGAATAAATAGAGAATTGTGATTTGAAGGAGTCAAGCTCAATGGCTCTTGCCTTGAAAATAGAGAACTCAGGGGCACAAAACACACACTGGTTCTTTTTAGGTTACATGCCTGTGTTCCGTGCTTCTTAGTTACTCACACGGTCAAACCGAAAGTCGTAATTTTATACAGATATTAGTACCTATATATATATATATATATATATATATATATATATATATATATATATATATATATATTCAAATTGATAGAAACAGCCTCAATGAAATGAAACAAATGTTCCACTATAAATTCTATGTCAAAAACTTTAAAACTATCAATATTTTTTATCTATATTGCAGAAAAGGTTATTGTGAAGAAAATTTCAATAGTTATGTTAAAATATTAGGTTGGTTAGTTGAAAGACTTTTTTCATAATTGCTTACCAATAATGTGTGTTCTGATTCCTCTGATAAACGAAACTTTTCATTCAAAAATGACACCAAACTTTTCAATGATGTTATTCGAAGCCTTTGACGACGGACCTTATTTTGAAGAGAATGTATTCTCACTTTTTGTTTTCTGACAATTTTCTTTATACCGTGAAAACTTTTCCTTCGCTTCTCTGGTGTCGAGAAATCACTGCTCGACAAATCGCCAAAATAGCTCCTCTTTCTGTAATGAATAAAATTTAGTCAACTCTTATACTTCAATATGCATATGATGGGATGATTCATATTATCAAATAACATTGTGGAAATTTTTTTTTAATCATGAAGCTTCCTGAAATACCTACCTTTTTTTTCTTGGAACATTTTGGGATGATGGTTCAACAAAAATTGTCTTAGAAAGTTCGTTTTCACACTCTGAGGCTGTAAGAGTAACTGAAGATGAAGCAGTAAGAGTTGCTCAAGATGATGATGAGCTTTTAGACAGAGCTTCAACATCAAACTGGTTACTTGCCACTCCAAACAACCTAAAAATAGCAAGTAAATAAAAAATTATCCAGAAGCAATTGTTTGAGGTTAAATGGTTAAGATGTGGAAGCAAAAAATTTTAATTTTTGTCTCAAGAACTCACATTGTCTCTGTAGTTGGGCTGATACGACTATCTTCTTGTTCGGATACTGTGTCTGAACTGAAAAATATTTCCGAAACATTAAAAATAATATATATCGATACTAATAGTAGAATGAATATAAAGACTCAGTAACACCATTATAAAATCAAGTATGTTTAAAATAGTTACTATTTATATTATATTATTATCACAATAAATTATATATATATATATATATATATATTCTTTTGAGATAGAGCAATACAACAAATTATCAACATCAAACAACAAAACATATTGTGTAGAAATAATCTCAGTATTAGCAGAGGAATATTTTTTTTTAAATCATATTACCTTTCATTTGAAATCTCGAATGTTGTATGATAAGGTAATGGGACAACATCTGGCTTGAGGAATTTTCTATTTGGCCTTATTTCAATATTGTCTGGATTGAAATGGTTCGAACAAATAAATACTAACTTCTTAGTGAAATTAACGCTTTCAAATCCAAGGAGCGAAGCCCAAATTCCTCTCTTTTCGGTATCAGATGGAAATCTGAAATGAATATTCAATCACATTATTCTAATTCTACATAATTTTATCTACCTACGTCACTGGATTATATGACATTTTTTTACTTACTTATGAAAAGATAAATCCGGATGGGAAATCTTACTTTTCTTACAAATTTCACACTGACGAATCATATTTAAATATATATTCAATTAAATTCAGCCTAAAACGCTCAAATCACGAAATAAATATTAGAGCACACTAATTTATTTCCTTAAATCTCCTTAAATATCTCAGGACTCGACCTGACAACGATGCAACCAATGTGACAGACCACGTGAAAGAAACCTGCCATCTTGACAATTTGCCGTCATAAAATAAGAACAGTGTTGCCGCACTTCCCTAGACGCCGAATCATTCAAGGGTTGCGTTCTTAAATTTACTCCGAGTAAGCCGTGATACTCGAAGAGCATACTCGGAGGAAGGAATAGTACGTTTGTGAACGCTTTTGAGTAATCATAGCTTACTCGGAGTAAGTTTAAGAACGCATAGACATGAACTGCGGACGAAGTTTTGAACCGAAACATCAGCCCAAATGATAAATCTGGCAACAGTGCTTTCCATCAGAGAAATAGACCAGATTACAGTCGGCCAGTACAAATAGTGGACTAGTGAATGTTGGCCTCACTTTCAAATGTAAACAATCAGGTCTCTTTTGATACGTCTATGGTTTACACCTTACACCGCACGCTCCGCACCGGTGGGCGTATACCGAACGCAGTATTAGTCCTTAGTTCTTAGGTACGGTGCATAAATCCACCATAAGATGCATAGAAAACCTGTTTTGTTCTACTTATACCTGTAAAAATTTCAGACAAAACTGGAGATTTTTCAGATTTATACCTACCATGGTTCAGATGGCGCATATATCGTTTATATTTGATATTTCTCTCGAGTCTCGGCTCTCGTGACCTTTGAATATACAGCTATAATATTTTAGATTCAATGCTCGTAACAATCTTCTATACTCTGTCATTATATTCCATTGATTTCATCAAAAATTCGATAGAAACTGAATTGTAATTTATTGTGAAAGTTTGCAGTGTCTAAAATCTGTATTTCATTCTTAAACGGCGTCAGACAGATACCGCGAATTCGAACAATTCTGAAGAGCGCCACCTCTCAGAACTCTTGTAAGCAGAACACCAAAGCAATAACCTTACACGATAATCTACATGGAAGAAAGTAAATATTTTTAATTTGCGAATGAAAAAATCGCACTCTACTTTTCGTTTTTTGCAAAAATGGATGATATGTACTTTGAACAAAGCATAATATTCGTGAAAGAAATCTATCAAAAATCACCACAAATGAGGTAAAACTATAATATCGTGAAAGTTGTTGTACAGTGCTGCCCTCTATTTATTTGCTTCGAAAAGAGAAAGGAGATGGACTATCTCTAAAAGTCTGGAACAAAATCGAATCAGTACACACACATACCAGGGATTCTATGCATCTTAGTTTAAAGTAAGAGTAAGATGTCTAAAACACTGGTGTGCTCACTTACTCCTGAAAAACCTTCAGATCAAAAGGGACCAGCCTTCTTGTTTTTTAAATTTTAATGGTATTGGTCCTTTTTCACTTGATTTCCGCATCGTTTCTTATGGCAGCGCTCTCGTCTTCATAGATAAGTAGATATAGATGTGCAACTCCCGATCGAAGCGCCTCCAATCGAAGTCAACGAAGTGACAGCCAACTAAGAAAAAAGGTTTTTTGAAAGCCCATAATACAGATAGTACCGATAGTGGTGCCATCTATTAGCAAATTGGGTAGTGTAGCCTTTAATCAGGGTGAAATTTTAATTCCAAAAAAAGTATAATTGATTTATTTCGTCTAAATGATAAATACACACAATACATAGATCATTAAAGATTTTACAAAGCAAAGTATAAAAAAAATGACTTCTTTATATACCCCAAGAAGACATTTCGGAAGGAACAAAAAGGGTGACACGATCAAAGGTAGATAGGACATCTGATGTTATATTAGAGAATCCAGTAGTGCCTGTTATTGATTTGTCTGATTCAGTTGATAAAATTGAGGAACTTCCAACCAGGAGTACGAGGACTCGTACTAAAAAGAAAGCAGAATCTGCTTCAGTTGAAAATACAAAAACAAAAAATGCTTCAGATACCAAAGAAGATACTGAATTGTCTGAACCTCCTGTAAGAACAACAAGAACAAAAAGAAAAAGATCAAAGTCAAATTCTACTACAGATGAACCATTGCATAAAGATGAGTCTTGCATTGGCGCTGGAAATGAAACAATCACAAACATATCTGCACATACTGAATATGAAGATACAGTTTCACAATTTGAAAATAGGCCAAATGCAACATTTATTGTTTCTATGGAAGGTGATTCTAATGAGGAACAAATCAAACTCGGAGGACATATGAATGAAACTGTTGTAATTGATCCTAGCAAGAATCAAGAAATTGCCATGAGTAACACAAATGATTTGATTACGGATGATGAAAGCATAGAGGAACAAGAAACTGCTATTGTGAAACAACAAAAGATCAAAAAAGATAACTCTTATGAAAACAGTCCTGTTAAGAAGAAAGTGGAAGTTTTTGAAAATTTACAGAAAAACAAAAATATAACTACTTCAAAATTGAACGCTAGCAATATTTTGAGAGAACTGGAAGGCAATAAGGGAAATGTTAAAGAAAAAGCTAAAGGATTTTTTGCTCAAAATTCCATAGGTGTCACCAAAACTAATCCTCCAAGTGCATCAGAACTGAGACAAGCCATGAATGAAGAAAGAAAGAAGAAATATGAAGAGAAAGTTAAGAGAGTACTACAACATCAGAAGGAAACTATGGAGAAGGAAAAAGAAAAAGTGTTGGAATTACAACGAATCAAGGAAGAGAGATATAAAATGGTCCTTCAGCAAAAGGAAGAGAAACAGAGATTGCTTAAAGAAGAGAATGAAAGGAAAAGACAACTGGCCAAGCAAAGGGCAGAAGAAAAAAGAAAAGAGGAAGAAGCATTGAGAATAGCAGCACAAGAGAAAAAAGAACAAAAAAGAAAGATAGAAGGCGATATTCCAAAGAAATTTGGTAAAATGATCCCAATATATATGCATCAACCAACACCACCTTTACCATGTTACGATTGTTATGATTCAGATGATGAACGTTATACAGAAAGAAAGAATATACCTGTGTGGGCCTCAAAAACAAATGTGAGAAAATGGGATTACATTCAAATGGGAATAGGACACAAAATAAAAAATACAATGTTCTGTTGTCACTCACAGAATGTAGATCTAAAAGAAGTTTTCCAAAGGATTGATCCCAAAAACCTCTCTGTTTTATAATAAATCGTTCCTTCAAGGAGGGCATTTTTCCTGATCAACTGAAAATTGCCTTGGTGAAACCGTTGTACAAGAAGGGACCTATCGGGGATCCGAATAGCTACAGACCAATCAGCATATTGCCATCGTTCTCAAAAATCTTTGAGAAAATCTTGACAAATAGATTAATGATTTTTTTTCATAAGTTTAATATTATTTCAGTGCATCAACATGGCTTTGTGAAAAACAGAAATATAGAAACTGCGGTCTATGAGCTGATTAAGGAAGTTCTCGTGACCATTGAACAAGATGAGGTTCCCATGGGCTTATTCTTGGACCTGTCGAAGGCCTTTGATTGTGTGGAGCATAAAAGACTGTTGGAAATTTTAGATGACTGTGGAGTAAGAGACAATCAGTTGAGACTCATTGAGAGTTATTTGTCATCCAGGAAACAAATGGTTGTCATGGAGGTGGATGGTGAGCTTCTTATATCGGATGAAAGAGAGATATCTATGGGCGTGCCATAGGGTAGCATTCCAGGACCTGCACTTTTTATTGTGTACATAAACCGGTTACCAAAGGCTAGAGTTGCAGTGAGACATTCAATGGGTATGTTCGCAGACGACACCAATTATCTACTAAAACTCCGTAATGTTTCCACCGCCACCGAGGAATCTAGAGGATTGCTGACGTCTGTAGGAGAATGGTTTTGTAACCACAATCTTCTTTTGAACATTGACAGTGAATGTTTTTTTATAGTGAAAGATCCAAGCTACAATATCCTTTGTCAATTAACATCTCAGGCAAAGATGTCATGGTTGAAGATAGTGTTGTTTTTCTGGGGGGTTGTAGTTGATAAACATCTGAAGTGGGGACCTCATACAGAACAACTTAGAGGAAGACTGAATTCTGTTTGTTACCTGCTTTTCATGTTACGGAATCAGATTGACCTTGAGCTTCTAAAACTGGTGTATTATTCTAATTTTCAGTCCATTTTGTCATACGGTATAATATTCTGGGGTAACTCCTCATATGTGAGTGGTCTTTTTGTTGTGCAAAAGCGAGCTTTGAGAACTGTGTTACATCTTGGATATAGGGAATCATGCAGGGGTTTCTTCAAAAGTAACAATATACTTACAGTTTATGGACTGTACATTTATAGACTGTTAATCTTTGTCAGTAAACATAGCCAGTATTTTGAGCCATATAAAAACTTGAAAAATACAAGAAGAATGTGTCCTCTTATTGTACCAACACATAAAACTACGTTGAGAGAAAAAAAATGATAAATTTATGGCAATCAGTCTATTTAATGTGTTGCCCTTAAATATCAGATATCTATCGAGTCATATTAAATTTGAGAAGGCCCTATATGTTTTACCACCCTCCCGAACGGGAGCTTGTGTAAAGGCCTCAGCACAGGTCTTATTAAGGTGGAGGTAGCTACGGACAGCCACCCGTACGACCCGATCAAAATACTTCAGATTTCTTAGTAACGACAGGCGATTGGAGCAGATTTAAATATCGAGGGAGGAGATACACCTTCAAGATGTCCAACTTCTGCTGAGGCTTCAGAGGGCTTTTTCCAATCCTCCGGAGCTGAACATCCAACTCGTCCAGCACCGGGTTAGATCTACCCATGATCCCCTATTTCGCACCCAGTTAGCCAAACATCTCTTCCGGCTGCAGTTGCCTGATTGGCTCTATCTAACATGAAGGTCGAGTAATGAATAGTGGCTTCCTAAGGTGAATTAGCAAGAAGTAGCAAGTCGTCGACATAGCCTAAGACTGCTAAGCGGGTTCATTTACAGGCAGACCACCCTCGGCGCTTTGGAGACCACAGATGAACTCGTCGAGGACGAAGTTAAACAGGTATGGGGAATGCGGGTCGCCCTGCTTCACTCCCCTACATATTGGGATCTCTCCAGTAGTATTCCTCCCGAGTTGCACTACGGTAGTGGCATCTTCAAAAGAATCCTCCACAAACCGAACAGTAGTCTCGTCAATGCAAAAATAAATTCAGGGGCATTGTGCCAGCCAGATCCTATGAAAGGTCCAGGCTCTGCAGAAGATGGTCAAGAGGGCTTATGGTGGTGTGTTGTGCCACAAGTGCGTAAAGGAAAAGATCGTCAGAGCTTTCCTTCTTGAAGAACAAAAAATTGTTATGAAAGCCCAACAGGGTGTAAAAGCTGCTCCCTCTAAGAAATAATATGGAATAAATCCCGAGCCTCTGCATCGCTCTCACGATGGACCGCTGAGAAACAGTGTCGAAGGCTTTACGCACATCGACACTAAGGATGGTATATGCTTTTAAACTCTTTCGTCCCCCGGCGACCTGTCTAAAACCTCTCTGGTTGGGGTGGATTTTAATCCCTCCCAAACGCTTATCCAAGATTCCATGTATCACCCGAGTTACCACCGAGGCGATGGTAATCTGGCGCCAGTTATTTCATCCAGGTCACCCCCCATTCGGTATCAATATCGTCCTGTTCTTCACCGGTGTGAATTTGGCAGACCGTTTCCAGCAGACTGTTTGACGGAAACACCCGAAGGCGGTGACCAGTGGCGTGCGGCAAAAAGGTTCTTGAAATCATCTCTGAAGTTTACTGAGTTGTCTAATTTTATATGCAACATTTCACTGATATAACGTTTTCGTGTAAACCAATGGTTCCCAAACTTTTTTTTTCGTGGACCCCTTTTAAAGCTTCACTAGTTTCGGTGGACCCCCATCTTATATACATATAAATAATTTTTTTTTCAGTTGAAGAATTGCTTGGAAAACAAAGAAAGGGCTATAAAATTAAATTCGGTAACACTGAAGTTTTTACAAAAGGTACAGATAAGAGTATTTGTATGTGAATTAAGGTATAAATTGGAGTTATAGTAAAAACCAAGAGAAGGCTAAAAAATTCGGAATAAACGGATAACGTTTTTGACCATTGACCATGCAAAATCAGGTAGTTTTTATTTGAAAGCGTTGAATATTTTGAAATAACACAATAAAATTGGATATCACAATTTAATAATAATAATAGCGCCTTAATTGCAAAACAATAATACATTATATTGTTTTTTTTTTTTGAGGATTACATTATGGCACTACGCGCAGTTTGGTGACGAATCCCTGCCTATATTTTTATTCTTTACAATCGAAATCAGAAAAATTTTCGTGGACCCCCATTAAAAACTTGTGGACCCCCATTTGTGCTTCACGACACCGTGGACCCCCTTCGAGACCCCTGTGGACCACCGGGGGTCCACCTGGACCACATTGGGAAACACTGGTGTAAACTTTTCTTTGTCTAAAATCGTGGTGTTGCTAAAGTCGAATTGATGTTTTTCTTTAATTGAATGGATTGAGAGAGCTGTTTTGTCTACGTTACATGCATTTCTTAGATCTGACTCATGTTGTTTTACTCTTTCTCTTACATATTGTCTCGTTTGTCCTATATAGCACTTACAATCACGGCATGGGATCTTATATACTACCTCTGTTTGTTGGAGGGGTTGGATCCTTGAGAGGAGTGAAAAACTTTTTTGTTGTATTCAAATTATAGAAAGCACAACGAAAATTGTATTCTTTGAAAATCTTTTGAATCTTATAAGAAAGGCCAGGTATAAGAGGGAACTAGCATTCATCTCAACATCTAACCTAACATTAGAATTATCTTCTACATTATTCAACTGATCTAAAACTCTATTAATGATCTTATTAATAAAGTATACTGGTCTGATAGGATTTTCTTCACTACTTTCAAATTTTCATCATTAAAACTAGGGTCATTAAGTGTCAACGATTTTCTAAGTTATAGGCTACATTTGTTCTTTGGGACACTATGATTACTATAATAATTGAGCAGGCGGTTGGAGTTTGTCAGTTTATAGTACCAATTGAGAGAGAGAGTCTATTATATAGCGATATCGCACAATACTCTGGACTCTTTTGATGTTTTTTCAATCTCATAAAAATTTTTCTACTGTGGTATTTATCTCTAGTGTTATAATTCTTTATGTCAGATTGCACGCGATTGTGATAATTTTTATCACAGTTTTATATACAATAAATTCTCAAGTATGAAAATAAATGGAAATGTGAGTTTAGTTGTAGTTAATTGACTTGTTTGCAACATTCTCTATATCCTGTTCCTCCCAGAATCCTAACAGCATGTCTCTGCAGTCTGCAGACTGATTCGCGTTGGCACAGTTTCCCCATACTACAGTGTCTACTAGCATTCATCTCAACATCTAACCTAACATTAGAATTATCTTCTACATTATTCAACTGATCTAAAACTCTATTAATGATCTCATAAATAAAGTATACTGGTCTGATAGGATTCTCTTTACTACTTTTAAATTTTCATAATTAAAACTAGGGTCACTAAGTGTCAACGATTTTCTAAGTTATAGGCTACATTTGTTCTTTGGGACACTATGATTACTATAATAATTGAGCAGGCGGTTGGAGTTTGTCAGTTTATAGTACCAATTGAGAGAGAGAGTCTATTATATAGCGATATCGCACAATACTCTGGACTCTTTTGAGGTTTTTTCAATCTCATAAAAATTTTTCTACTGTGGTATTTATCTCTAGTGTTATAATTCTTTATGTCAGATTGCACGCGATTGTGATAATTTTTATCACAGTTTTATATACAATAAATTCTCAAGTATGAAAATAAATGGAAATGTGAGTTTAGTTGTAGTTAATTGACTTGTTTGCAACATTCTCTATATCCTGTTCCTCCCAGAATCCTAACAGCATGTCTCTGCAGTCTGCAGACTGATTCGCGTTGGCACAGTTTCCCCATACTACAGTGTCTACTAGCATTCATCTCAACATCTAACCTAACATTAGAATTATCTTCTACATTATTCAACTGATCTAAAACTCTATTAATGATCTTATTAATAAAGTATACTGGTCTGATAGGATTTTCTTCACTACTTTCAAATTTTCATCATTAAAACTAGGGTCATTAAGTGTCAACGATTTTCTAAGTTATAGGCTACATTTGTTCTTTGGGACACTATGATTACTATAATAATTGAGCAGGCGGTTGGAGTTTGTCAGTTTATAGTACCAATTGAGAGAGAGAGTCTATTATATAGCGATATCGCACAATACTCTGGACTCTTTTGAGGTTTTTTCAATCTCATAAAAATTTTTTTACTGTGGTATTTATCTCTAGTGTTATAATTCTTTATGTCAGATTGCACGCGATTGTGATAATTTTTATCACAGTTTTATATACAATAAATTCTCAAGTATGAAAATAAATGGAAATGTGAGTTTAGTTGTAGTTAATTGACTTGTTTGCAACATTCTCTATATCCTGTTCCTCCCAGAATCCTAACAGCATGTCTCTGCAGTCTGCAGACTGATTCGCGTTGGCACAGTTTCCCCATACTACAGTGTCTACTAGCATTCATCTCAACATCTAACCTAACATTAGAATTATCTTCTACATTATTCAACTGATCTAAAACTCTATTAATGATCTTATTAATAAAGTATACTGGTCTGATAGGATTCTCTTCACTACTTTCAAATTTTCATCATTAAAACTAGGGTCATTAAGTGTCAACGATTTTCTAAGTTATAGGCTACATTTGTTCTTTGGGACACTATGATTACTATAATAATTGAGCAGGCGGTTGGAGTTTGTCAGTTTATAGTACCAATTGAGAGAGAGAGAGATAGAGAGAGAGAGAGTGAGTCTATTATATAGCAATATCGCACAATACTCGGGACTCTTTTGAGAATTTTTCAATCTCATAAAATTTTTTCTACTGTGGTATTTATCTCTAGTGTTATAATTCTTTATGTCAGATTGCACGCGATTGTGATCATTTTTATCACATTTTTATATACAATAAATTCTCAAGTAGAAAATAGATGGAAATGTGAGTGCAGTAGACCGACCTCGGCGTTCTCCCAGATAATGAATATGAAAGAACTTTCAAAGCAAATATATTTCTGCTGAGAGTCTATGTCAGCTCATCCGCATGAGCATTCCATGTGAGTGAAGCATCTAGATGTACGCCCAGGAACTTCACTATGTTACTATCATCTCTACCGTACCCCAATCTCAGACTTAAAATTAGAGATTGTGTCTTGTTTTCGTTCATGCTTAGACCATTAGCTATGAACCACTCGAAAGTAGCTAGTTCCAGTTCATACAAGCTCTTCTTTGTTGGAAATGACTTTATCGTCAGATATTATATAGGGAAGGTCATTAGATACAGCGTTGCCCTTTAATTTTTTGACTTTCCTCCATACCTCAGATGAATTGGTACTAGTAGTGATTGAGGAAACATAGTTCTTCCAGAAGTTTCTTTTGCTTTCTTTAATTATATAGCGTGCTTTAGCTTGTGTTTTTTTATATTCTATAAGATTCTCTACTGTGAAATATCTCTTCAGTTTGTTGAAAGCATGCTTGCTATCTTCAGTTGCTGCTTTACATCTTTCATTCCACCATGGAACTTTGCGTTTTCTGTTAACTGACCAAAATAACTTCTGAATCGATTCGTTGCTGCTTGACTTAGGAGCATAGTGGATTGAGTAACGATATATTCTATGTTTGCTTTGGAATCAACTGAAGGTATGTGAGCCTCAATGTAGTGAGTACACTTAGTCCAATCCGCAGAAGTCAGATTCCACTTATTGTAGCTTTGTGGCGGTGCATCAGAAGTATTTTTTTGGATTTCGATTTTTAAGGGGATATGATCACTACCTTGTAAGTCAACGATAGGTTTCCAACTCAGTATATGTTCTATAGTTGGGTCACACATTGCGATGTCAATTGCAGAGAATTTAGCTCTGATAGAATTGAACCTTGTTCCTATTCCAGTATTTAACAGAATGAAGTTATTATCATCCACGAAAGACTCCAGCTGATTATCTCCTTTGTCAGTTGTGGTGGAGCCCCATATGATATTATGGGCATTGAAGTCGCCAAGCAATATATGAGGTTTTTTTTTCTCATCAGAGTTTGTAGATCTGCTGACGAAAAAATTCTTGGCTATTTGGTATATATAGATTCATAATTCTGAGTTTACTCTCGTAATATTGTATTTCGATGTGAACAGCCTCTAGTCTTCTACACAGCTTAGATAGAGGTAACCTGCTTGACTTGATGGAAATATATGAGATTGTAAAAAGTTTAAAATTATGTCCTAATAAATGCCTTAATACACAAGTGGAATCCCACCTCAGCTATCACCCCATTTTCGAGAGTCTGATATAATATTATTCGTTTTGTCTATTGTTATTCGGAACGTTACCGTTGTATATGTCAGATGTCATGTCATTGTTTGATATTCTGTGAATTGTCAATTATGTCAGATGTATGACGCTGTCGATACAGTTTATGATTGTTGTGGTTGAGAAAGAGTTTATTCTGTTGGAATGAAACCAGGGAAATTTTGTTCAATCCTCTTGATATTGTAAAAAAGACAAAAACTATATGATACTTGATACCTGTATATTTTGACAAGTGAGTCCCCATTTTGTTGTTGCAAGGAGATCACATGTTCATTTCTTTTTTACTTTTTGTAGAGCTCCTGAAGATGCCCTAACAAGGCGAAACATGTAGAGTTGATATTAAATAAAGAGTCCATTAAGTACAAAATAGGTTTTATTACATTATATCAAAAAATGGATTATGGCCGTTTAGTGAGTAACTTATTGAAAAAATATGGATTTCTCTCAGTGCACGATCTGCCTGGCCTAAATCCCCTAAGTCCTTCATTTAAACTGATATACTATTCGAAATTTTTTTTATCGCAATAAAACGAAATAAAATTATAACTGACACCACCGAAACGTAAATCGACTTCTGCAGCACTCCTGAACGTGACATTTCCCCGTATATATATATATACATTCCCAACCGCTTCATTATTAGCTTTGGCCATTAATTCCGCGGTTGAGAGGACTACGGTTATAACGGGTGTTTTTTTTTCGAGGTATATAACTTTAAGTTGGCATTACTGTTCAAGATGGCGACCGATTTAACAGCTGTCAAGTGATTTATTCTCAGTTTGGTTTGGCAATTCATCATGAATAGACTCACGCCTGAACAACTCTTGCAAATAGTACAATTTTATTTCGAAAATAATGGTTCTGTGCGGAATACGAATCGCGCACTACTTCCATTTTATTTTGTTTAGCGATAAAGCGCACTTCTGGTTGAATGGCTACGTCAACAAACAAAACTGCCGCATTTGGGGTGAAGCTAATCCTCAAGTGTATGTCGAAACACCGTTACATCCAGAAAAACTGACTGTTTGCTGCGCTTTATGGGCTGGTGGAATCATTGGTCCGTACAAAAACGATGATGGCCAGAACGTTACAGTCAATGGTGATCGGTATAGAGCCATGATTACTAATTTTTTCATTTCTGAAATAAACAACCATGATGTCCAGGATCTGTGGTTCCAACAAGACGGCGAAACATGTCACAAAGCTCGTGCCACAATCGATTTATTGAAAGACACGTTTGGTGACCGCCTAATTTCACGTTTTGGACCTGTGAATTGGCCTCCAAGATCTTGTGATTTAACACCGCTAGACTACTTTCTGTGGGGCTATGTAAAGTCATTGGTCTATGCGGATAAGCCACAAACCCTTGACCATTTGGAAGACAACATTCGCCGTGTTATTGCCGATATACAGCCACAAATGTTGGAAAAAGTCATCGAAAATTGGACGTCCAGATTGGACTACATCCGAGCCAGCCGTGGCGGTCATAAGCCAGAAATCATATTTAAAATGTAATGCCACAAGATTATTTTGCGGATAAATAAAATTCATGTCAATCGAATAATCCATCGTTGTTTTATTGCAATTTAAAGTTCTATAGCTCTAAAAAAAAACACCCTTTACTATTCGAAATTTTTTTATCGCAATAAAACGAAATAAAATTATAACCGACACCTTCAAAACGTAAATCGACTCCTGCAGCACCCCTGAACGTGACATTTCCCCGTATATATATATATACATTCCCAACCGCTTCATTATTAGCTTTGGCCATTAATTCCGCGGTTGAGAGGACTACGGTTATACCTTCCCTGATTACGCTTACGTTTTATGAATTCATGTAGCCGAACCCGCCACCCCGCTCCTCCGCTGCTGCCCCTTCCATTATTTAACGCTCCCGGGTGTTTTTCCGAGAGAGGGAGCGAGTTTAATGAAATTGGCCAAATTGAGTTTCGCCGCCCGAAATGGAGTACTAACCAACTCGGCAACGCTCTTCCGTAATTTTAACGAAATTATCGGATCAACTTTCGAATTCGACGATGCTGTCCCCCCCCTGTTTTTTTTTTGACGGCTCGTTTTGAATGGCCAAAGGGGTGAGGTGATTGGGGGGGGGGTGAATTCCATTAGTGCCGAAATTCGAAAATTGAATATCCCCGCTCGTTTTTCGGTTCTTTGATTGGCATATTCTGCCGGCGTTAGATCAAAGTGATGTCGCGCTGAGTCGATCTCTCGTTGATATCGATGAAATATGATCCGGCTGTTTTGTAATTGAGTTTTCTCCAGTTCGGCAGCCATATTTAGGGTAATTTGAAAATAAACCGCTGGATAAAATTCTCTTGAATATTTATTTGATGGATCGGTGAATATCGCTACAGAAAATATCATATTGGGCCGTATTCATAAAAAAAAGGTTATGCTTATACTTGCAGAATATAAGGGAAATCCTTCAGCTCGCATTCATAATATTTCGAGTAAAACCTTATACTAATAGTGTATGAGCATATTCTTCACAAAAAGTATTTGGTTATTCATAAACGTTACCTTTTACTATAAATGAAAAGGATATCCTTCAATAATTTCGAGTGTGGTCAGTAGCAGACTCAGTCGTATAGTGATCAGTTGTAGCGATGGCAGATGTTGTGGAACTGAGAGATATTACAAAGAGCGTTTATCAACACCTGTTCGTGAGTACAAAGAATTATATCGGTTTCAAGAGGAAAATGTGCTATGGCTTGCTAACAAATTTTTGGGAATAAATAATGCTGAAACTCGAGAAGGTCCGTCCTAAAAATGCAGATGTGTTTACGCTATCTCAGTGATCCTGGGTATCAGAAAGGCATTGGTCAAGAACTGGGTGTAAGTCAAGCTACAGTATCTCGTACAGTGACTGCCGTAATTGACAGCATAGTGGCGCAATCAAATTACTGGATAAAATTTCCGTCTACGAACAATGCACTTATGAGTGCCAAACAGTTATGTCAAAGCAAATATAGGTTTCCAACAGCAATTGGCGTAGTTGACTGCACCCACGTAGGAATTCTGAAACCAAATCGCCATGGTGATGAGTATGTCAACCGGAAAGGTTATCCTACACTGAATGTGCAAGCCACTTGTGATGCAAGAGAAATGTTCACTAGTACCGACGTTAGTTGGCCTGGTTCGGTCCACGATTCAAGAATATGGAGAAATTCACGAATAAGGGTTCAATTACAAAATAAGAACAACGTCGTGCTGCTGAAGCTGGATATAGTATAGAGACGTGGCTCATGACTCCATTCCGAAACCCCGCTCCAGGTGCTGAACTAAATTATAATAAACTTCTGAAAAAAGAGAGAATGATAATTGAACGTTGTTTTAGTAAACTGAAACGTCGATTGCCTATTTTGCAACATGTTTGCCGAGTGAAATTGGAGAATGTGCCAAAAATAATTATTGCCTGTATTGTGCTTCATAACGTGGCAAAAACTTTGAAAGATATCGATTTTGCAGCACCTGAAGAAGAAGTGCCAGAAGAAGATCACAGACAGTCATAAGCCAACATGCCAACAACCATTTACTTATTCTTGGAGGATATTCTTGGTATGAGGTTATCATTATGAATACGAAAAAAAAGGAAATGCTTATACTCTTACTTTTTTCTTCAATTCAAAACCTTATACTTTTACCTTTTACTTACAAGGATATCCTTTAATTTTATGAATACGGCCCATTAAGTTGTACGGGGTGGGTAAATTTCGATGTTTTAGCACTAGAATTTTGACAAAATCATATCTCCGCTAATACTGATGATAGAGCTCTGAAATTAAAATATTACTCATTACAGCATTGTTTTCAGTTATTTTTTTTTTCATTTTGTTATTGTCTACACTGACTTCCGATCCTATCAAATTTCAACACACGTCAATTGTCAATATAATTTAAATATGGTGAAATGTTTCTATCAATATAAAGTGATATCTCCTGAGATGTAAAATGTAAAGGGTGTTTTTTTAGAGCTATAGAACTTTAGATTGCAATAAAACAACGATGGATTATTCGATTGATATGAATTTTATTTATCCGCAAGAAAATCTTGTGGCATTACATTTTAAATATAATTTCTGGCATATGACCGCCACGGCTGGCTCGGATGTAGTCCAATCTGGACGTCCAAGTGGCCGTATATCGGCAATAACACGGCGAATGTTGTCTTCCAAATGGTCAAGGGTTTGTGGCCTATCCGCATAGACCAATGACTTTACATAGCCCCACAGAAAGTAGCCTAGCGGTGTTTAATCACAAGATCTTGGAGGCCAATTCACAGGTTCAAAACGAGAAATTAGGCGGTCACCAAACGTGTATTTCAATAAATCGATTGTAGCACGAGCTGTGTGACATGTTTCGCCGTCTTGTTGGAACCACAGCTCCTAGACATCATGATTGTTCCATTCAGGAATGAAAAAGTTAGTAATCATGGCTCTATACCGATCACCATTGACAGTAACGTTCTGGCCATCATCGTTTTTGAAGAAGTACGGACCAATGATTCCACCAGCCCATAAAGCGCACCAAACAGTCAGCTTTTCTGGATGTAACGGTGTTTCGACATACACTTGAGGATTAGCTTCGCTCCAAATGCGGCAGTTTTGTTTGTTGACGTAGCCATTCAACCAGAAGTGCGCTTCATCGCTTAACAAAATAAAGTGGACGTAGTGCGCGATACGTATTCCGCACAGAACCATTATTTTCGAAATAAAATTGCACTATTTGCAAGCGTTGTTCAGGCGTTAGTCTATTCATGATGAATTGCCAAACTGAGAATAAATCACTTGACAGCTGTTAAATCGGTCGCCATCTTGAACAGAAATGCCAACTTAAAGTTATATAATAATAATAATAATAATAATAATAATATCCTTTATTTGATCAAATATCAACAGATGTAGATCACGTCAATACATACCAATACATATGAACACTATAATGAAACAAAATCCCTTTCACTTAAAAAATCCTTAACACTATAATAACATTTACTAACCAAAAACATTTTTAATCTTTTTTTTTGAATTGCAATAGGCATGCATTTAAAATTTTGAGGAAATTTACTCCATACTGTGATTATAAAATATACAGCATTCCTTTGTATATAACTAAAATTTGTTTTTTCTCTACTGAGATAATTTTTTCCTCTGGTATTGTATTCATGACTTAACAGTAATTCTTTAAAATCATTGAAGTTGTTGCTTACATACATAACACATTCATAAATAAACAGACTGTACAATGTCAATAAGTTATTACCAATAAATATATTTCTACAGCTCTCATTGTATTTCATTTTGAAGATAGTTCTCAAGCATCTCTTCTGCATTATGAATATTCTCTCAGCCTCAACAGAATTACCCCAGAAAATTATTCCGTACCTGAGCTTGGACTGAACATAGGCATAATAAGCTGTCAGGGCCGCCTCTTCACTAATTGTATTGGTCAATATCCTCAAAGCATAGCAATATCTTGCAATACCTGTAGACAGATTTTCAATTTGTGTTTTCCAACTCAAATCCCCATCGATATATATCCCCAGGAAAGGTACTGCATCCTCTGTCTTGATCGTTTTACCATGGTATGTCAAGCTTATGGCATCTTTATTTCTTTCCCTAAAGACAAGCAATTTTGTTTTGTCGATGTTTATTACCAATTCATTTCTTTTAAACCACTCTTCAAGATTTTTCAAGTCACATTCAAGCTGATCCTTGCATTCAGTCACAGTCTTACGAGACAAGATCATTGACACATCATCAGCAAACATAACCATATCATTGGATGTTACATGAATTAAATCATTGGTATAGATTATATAGAGTAGAGGACCCAATATTGAGCCTTGTGGTACACCTCTCTCAACATGTAAGGGATCTGATATTACCCGTTTGCCATTTTTTCCTCTCTCTGTGGTTCTTTGAGTTCTTCTTGTTAAATATGATCTGAAGAGATCTAGTGCAACTCCTCGTATTCCATATTTTTCCATCTTCTCTAGTAGGATGTTATGATTCACACTGTCAAATGCTTTTGTCAAATCAAGGCAAAGGGCTGCTGTCACTTGATTTTTATTCAATGATTTTATGATGGAATTTAGTGCCTGATACATTGCATTTATTGTAGATTTTCCCTGCCTGAAACCACATTGCTGCTTAACCAAGATGTTATTTATTTCAAAGAAATGTAAGACCTTATCAAAGATTATTCTCTCGAAAATCTTGTTGATATTAGATAATATTGATATAGGGCGATAGTTATCATAGATGTTCTTATTTCCCTTCTTGTGAATTGGTTTAACCAGAGCTTCTTTAAGTGCCTGTGGATATTCACCTCCTTGCAATATTCGATTGATTATATGAGTTAAGGGTTTCACAAGTATTGATGCACAGGTTTTTAATAGGTCAACAGGTATTTCATCATATCCGACTGTTTTCTTGTTTTTTAAGCGCCTTATATAACCTAGCATTTCCTCTTCCAATACTGGCCCCAGAAAAATGCTACTATCGATTGGTCTAACAGTCTCTGTGTCCGTCTTATTGCTCATATCAGGTCTTGGAGCAGACTTTAGAAAGAAAGCGTTCATCTCGTTTAATAAATCTTCCTCTGATTTTTCTGGAAACACTTTGAATAATGATTTGTCTTTATCTCTTTCATTTTTGGTTGTTTTATTTATCAATGTCCAAGTGGCTGTGGTCTTATTCTCAGAATTTGCTATGAATGTCATTTCTGCATTTTTTTTGGATTGTCTAACTACTTGCTTCAATATATTTGAGTATTTCTTGTAGAACTCCTGTGATATTAAACCGTCCAACATTTTTTCATAAAGATCTCTTTTATGTTTACTTGACTTCTTTATTCCTGAAGTGATCCACATCCTTTTGAGTCCTTTTTTTAGGTTGCATTTTTTCAATGGAAATATTTGGTTAATTCTTGACTTCAATGTATCAAAGAAATGTTCATAGGCTCTATTTGGATTTATCTGCAACATAACGTTGTCCCAGGTGCACTCTTGAAGACTATAAAAGAAATCTTGGAGCTTTGATTTTGTGAAGAATCTTTTTTCAATGATCTCTTTCACGTTTTCTTCTATTGGTGTTACGGTCTCTACTGTTATGTGCTGACCCATATGATCTGTTAAGGCCGATATGAGGTTTTTATTGTTTCTAAATTTGGTTGTATTGATGAATATATTGTCAATTAGAGATTTTGTTGTTTCTGTTATTCTAGTTGGCTTGAAAATTGTTTGTTCATAGTTGAAAGATGTTAAGAGGTCTAGAAATTCCGCCTTTGAGCAGTCATCATTCAGCAGGTTAATGTTGAAGTCACCACATACTACCACATCATAGTTTGCAAAATTACAATGCACTGCATTAAGCACTTCTTCAAATGTGGTCATAAAGGTTGATAAGTTTCCCAGGCCAGTTCGGTAGATAGACATGACAACCAGCTTTCTTATTTTACTCATGATGCATGATATTTCAATCTCACATTCCACACTCATATCTTTTATGAATGGTACATCCTCGAAATCTTGAAGAGTATCCCTTACCAAAATACATGAACCCCCATGCACAGACGTCACCCTCGAGCAACATGACACAACATGATAACGTTCTATTTTAAAAAAATGCTCTTCTTCCTTACTGAGCCAGTGCTCAGTCAAACACACAAGGTCTGGGGTTTCTTCAAGTGATTTTATAAATATTTCCAGTTCAAGAATTTTATTTCTGACACATTGTATATTTTGATGTATTATATTTATGCTTCCATTCAATTCTCGTTGAGATATCGTCTTATATGGAGAAAATGGTTTAAACTAATGCCTTTTTCCCACTTACTAGGATCCATGATTGTTTCTTTCGATTCAATTGGTACATATAACTTGAAAGAGCTTTTATATGAGTCCTTCCTTGTTTTCATAACTTCACATTTGATTTCAATTTTAAATATTTCCATTATGTATTTTTTGAGTTCTTCTGGATTGGTATTTGGTTTCAGACCAGTTATGAATAGGCAGCTCAATTGTTTTGCTGCTAATGAATTAGTTGTTTCTATTACACCTTTTATAGGTTGCGGTCTTTGAAATCTTGGTATATTTTTTTTCCTGCGATATTCTACCTTTTTCCAATCACCGTCTTGATCCATTTTCGTTTTATTCATTATATTCACCTCGCATACCTCTTCACTTGTTGCGGAATTGAATGATCTTAATCTAAATCTTCTGTTATTTATTTGTTGTTGTTGAACTCGTTTTTTGAGGTTACTTGTTTTATCTATGTTCTGTGACACCGTCTTTTCCGACGTTGACATTGTGCGTGAAGTACTTTCGTTTGACAGAGGTGGTTCTATGCGTACCTGTGGAAGTTCATTTGTTACCGTTGAAGGTTTCTTCATCATCCGTAGATTTCTGCAATCATCAGGTACAGTGGTGTTTACTTGGATATGATGCTTTCCAACCGGTGCTATAGGTGGCGCACCAGTTCCCAAATTAAGTTTTGATTTCATGTCGTTTATTTTTTCTAAGAGCAAAAAATTGTTTTGATGCAGAATTGAGTTTTTGTCCTGAATTTCATGTATCAATTGCTTCAAATACAAGTTTTCCATTTCCAATTTTGAAATTTTAGCATCGCTCACCCAGGTTTCGTGAATATTCACGTCTTCCTTTTCATCAACATTTGTCTCATCTTGTTGACAGCATATTATCACTGTATCACTTTTGTAAATTATATTTTTCATCCTTTTAACACATCCTTCATGGTAAAAAGTATCACAATTCTTACAAACCAACACTTTACATGGTCTTGAGCAACATTTGAAAAATTTTTTTGAAATCGATTCGCTACAATTCGACATTTCATCGCCATCGCATTTTCTAACGTCTACATCACTCGACGCCATCATATTCTTATACCACGAAGAATAAAAGAGTTTTTTGCAAGGTTTCTTCCCATTTCATAATTTTTTTGTGTGACACTATACAAGAAAATTGCTAAAAATCAAGTAGCTTGATATGATTCAAGTACTTGATAAATAAATACTTGACTTGACTTGAGCTTGAAAAACTATTACTTGATTTGAGCTTGACTTAAAATCAAGCCAAGTAGCTTGAAAATCAAGTCAAGCCGTGAATCCCTAACATCCTAAAATCTCGTTCATATCGATGAAATATGATCCGCCTGTTGTGTAATTGAATTCTCTCCGGAACGTCAGCCATATTTCGGATAATTTGAAAATATACCGCTGGAAAAAAAGGATTGGATAGCAGTGACTCTTGAATATTTATCAGGATCTGCGGATATCGTTCCAGAAAATGCATATCAAGTTGTCCGCAGTTCACTTGAGTGGATAGAATAGGTTTCCTAAAATTGGAAAATTTAATATCCTCGCATTTTTTTGTTCTCAAATTGGCACATTCGGTCGGCATAGGATCAAAGTGATGCTGCGCCAGGTCAATCCCTTTGATATCGATGAAATATGATCCGCCTGTTGTAATTGACTTTTTTCCGGTACGTCGACATATTTCGAGTAATTTGAAAATACAACGCTGTATAAAAGCTGTATGCTTTGTAGAACACCATTTCCTGAATATTAGAATTGACGGATCATTTTTGCCGGTTTCATGATTAAGCGTCAAAAAATATCATACTCGTATTGTGCACTCATTTTATACGCTTTGGTGTTGGTATCAAGGGCGTAAAAATGGGGGGGTACTGGGGTAATTATCCCCCAAGATTTTCAAAATATAAAATTTCAATAAACTCACAAAGACGAAGAACGAAAATTTCTCCATAAAATTAGAATTCAAAAGATTTCCAAGGTGGAAAAAATACTGGAGAGCTATACAGAAAAAAGATAAAACTGAAGATTTGGAAAATCTTAATTGGGAAAGAACTTTTCTACATAAGTTAATGTTGAAATTCATGGATGTTTTTGACTCTATTAGTGATGCAGAGATTAATATAAAGGATAAAATTCATTATTGTGAAAGGTTTCTAGAACTAATGATCGATTTAGAATCCCTTTTACCTACAAGAAGATTTTTCAATACTGTATTAGATGACTGTCATTTGGTAGTTAGATGCCAACTTTCTACTCTTATAAAAAAACCAGAAGGAAGACTATTTTCTCAGCTTCTTGATACTCTAAAATTCTATTCGAAATTTGAAATCAATGATGAAACAGGTGACCCCCTAACAGACCACGATATGACACAAATTCATTATGATCAAATTACCTCACTACAAAAAGTAGCATTTAGCAAGTTTCCAGAACTTATAGATTTTGCACTTGCTAATGTTGCAAGTGTAGACACTAGAAAGAGTTTATCAAAATATTTTGGAACCTTAAATAAAAACAGCCTTCATCTTATAGCATCGTACTTGAGATTAGTTCCACCTCCAGAAAAACAAAATGAAATAACATGGTGTAGATTTGATGTGGAATTTTTAAGGGAGTTATTAATTTCTCGTCATGAAAAAAGAATTTCTCAGTTGGAAGCATTGAATGAGATGCCATTGTACCCAACTGAATCTATCATTTGGAATGAGAACATTCCAGTAATAATAATTTTACTTTCCTTTGAAATCGACACGTCAGTAAAAAATCGGACCCCTTTACGGTTTATGAGTTCATTATCGCTTTCAAGATGAGTGCCTTTATTGCACTATGAGATCGTCTTTGCCCGAGGTTTATTCCTTTTCTTGTCCTCTTTCTAGGCGATGCCCCTTATTTGCCATCTGTGATTTTTGCATTCATCATCGGTATACACTTTCTCTAATTCTGTGGTTATTCCGTTCATTCTTCCACATCTTGTAGAACAAAATCGTGCGAGAATGTATCAGAAACGCACAGTTTTCATGGTTATATTTTATTATTTTATGTTGGTACTCCGAACTTTCCGCCATGCTTTATCTGTCAATTCATCAATTTGCCTTAAAGAAATCAGTTCTGCCAACCAACATTTTTCAATGCAAAAATCACTAAAATGTATTTATGGAAATATTTCATTAATTTCAATGAAAATGCAATGAATTAGAGAAAATAATGTATAATACTCGTACAGAAGGCTCATTCTACCACTCGTTCATTTCCAAAACTCGCCACTTCGTGGCTCGTTTTTGAATTTTGAACTCGTGGAAGAATATCAATGCCTTCTGCACTTGTATTATAAATAACTATACCCGTTGTTTTCGGTTCTTTGTATCATTCTCGTCACAGAATTTCAAGATGTAGTTATCAAAGAACTAAACTGAGTAATTCGCATCGAAAAATTGTCTAGGCTGTGTGATACAATTTATTGTGTTTCATTGCAATTTATTTGTGAAGACATCAGTTTTGAATTGAATATCTACAGGGTGTTTCCAAATTGGAGGTACAAATGAAAATGACAAATTTCTTGGATCATTTCAAGAAAAAATAGTCCTATAACATGAGTCCGCAAACGCTTTGTTTTTGAGATACAGGTGTTAAAGTTCAAGTTTTTCTCTCATAGCACCTTCCCTTCACAAGATATTTAACTTGAATTGGCATAGATAATAGATATTCCAATTTAAAGTTTTCATCATGTGATATCCTAATTTTGAATGCAAATCTGAACTAGGGGCAGTTTTTCCAACCCTTATATTTCGAAAATTCGTAACTTCGGAAATACACGTCGGAGCATAACCATATTTGGAATGTAGATTACTATTGGCGATGTTAATAAACTGTGAAAAAATGATTGACTTCCCTTGGGATCGAGTGGTGGTTTTTTCAACCCTTAAATTTCGAAAATTTATAATTTCGGAAATACGCGTCGGAGCTTAACCATATTTGGAATGTAGATTACTATTAGTGATGTGAATAAACAGTGAAAAAATGATTTTCTTTTCTTGGGAGCCAAGGGTAGTTCTTCAGCCGCTAAATTTGAAGAATTTTCATCGGTTCATCCGATACTTTGATCTAATTGGCATTAAAGAGAATCGATTTAAAGTTTTGCTCTCATTTCCACACCACCCGGAAGGTAGAATACAAGGTGCGTTTTTTTACATGGTTTCCCCAGTAGGCATAATCCATGATTTTAATGGTAATTGGATTGAATATATTACATCGGGTGGTCCACTACAGACGTCGATCTCATTATAAGGGTGTAAATGAAGGTATTCTTAAATTTTTTTTTGGCGGTTTGTATAGCGTAGTCAGAAGTACAATTCAAAATTATTATATATCTACAGGATGTTGTCTATGGTAGGCCACTTGATTCATAACATCTCATTATTTATTATTTCTGCTTATTCTCTTTCAAAAATACTCCATCAATAATTTCGACACAAGTCGCATATGCTGTTTTTAAATTCGATTTCAGGTTCAGTTTTATTCCTTAGGCAGGCAATATGAAATTTCCTTTTGCAACTTCGGCATGCATAAAAATCTATTTCTGTTACTTTCGAACAGTATAAGCACCTATTTTGCATCGGGGAGGATTTTTCCAAGAAAAACCTTTTCACTTCGATTCTGAATTGATCCATAGCTTTCTCCTCATTCAAAGGTTTCCTTAACAAATATTGCCGAAAATAATGTAAAACATACATCCCGCAATTGAAATTATCCTTTTGATGAGTGATATTCTTATCTACTATTTGCCATTCATTTTGGTTAATATTATTATATTGGAGAAGTTGTTTGAACCTTAGGAAATAGTTCAATTTTCTTTCGTTTTCTATTTTTCGTGATCTTTTCAAAAAATCAAGTAGAATAAACTCTTTCGCTTCAACGTTAACTATTATGAGAATGAAGTGACTATTGTTTTCACATATCGGAAGAACTACATACTTTTTTTCTAAGTTGAAAATATTAGTCTCTCCGCCATCTGAAAACAAAGAACTTGCAATTCTTGACGGATAATTTTTGAAAGGCGTCCTCGATATCAATAAGACATATGTAATTGTCGAGCACAAAACTTGACAAATATTTTCCTGAATCGAGGCTGAGGTAATCGCTTCTCTCAATTTCTGGAACAGCATTATCAAAGCACGCAACAATATAATTTCGTTGTGTCGATCTTCTAGCCGTTTTTTCTATATGCCAACGATCAGGTATATTTTGATAAAAACTAATGTCCTTCACCAAGCCATTAGGAAAAAGTTCAATATTTTTCAGAGGTCTCCATTTTCTATCTTCAAAAGTCTCTAACGAAATATGTCCATTCTCAATAATTCTCGGCAAAAAATCGAAATAATAAAATGATTTCAATTTGGGAAGCATCATGTTTTTCCAAAAATCTTCTTTTCGCTGCACTCTAATGATTTTGATGCCTCCAAATGTATATATGATCAAATCACACCATATTCGTTCAGATATATTCAATAATCCTTGAATTTGATAATAATAATCGGAGGTGCTTTTTAGGCCATTTGAGTCATACAAGAATTTTAATTGGACCTTATTTGGATCCTCATTTCGTATACTATTTTTGATTTCGATCATTCCCTCTAAATTTATCAAACCATCGGGAGAACATGCTAAAAAGGGATCTATTTTGTCAACTATCAATCCGCTCTCTTGACATTCAACTTTGGAAATTTCGCAGTACTTTTCTCTTGCGAATTTTTCATTTTCGATTCCATGATTGATAGCAAGAATATTTAGAAATGGAGGTTCAGTTATTTGCTTGAAAATATTTTCTTTCGTAGATTCCCTGCATCTACATATCTTGAAGAACTGCGAAGCTGTTATTCTTCGTGTTCTTTCATCTCGCCAAATTTTGTAATAATAATATCATAATAATAATATTTATTCACACATGTTACAAATTAATGATTACATGTATAAATATTCGCCATTAAAAATTATATGGCCTGTCAAAAAAAATATATAACAGAACACTAATATTTAGGTAGACACTACAGTTACACAATATGAAGTATACAAACATATCACAGATATGCAACATTAACTGACAGAAAAGGTGAGTTCAAAAAACTCAGTCATATTATAAATTGTATCTTCGAGAAGCAAACTTTTTACCCGTCTCGTGAATGAAGGTAGGCTTAATGTTTTTACATCGCTGGGGAGCTTGTTATAGAGTTTCAGGCATGTATTATTCGGACCTTGTTGTGTTCTCTTTATTCTTGCATATGGGACAGCATAATGATTTTTTCCCCGAGTATTATAATTATGATAGTTTTCATTTCTCGGGAATTTGTTCTGGTGTTGATGAACATATTTAACGCAAGCCAGTATGAAGAATGAAGTGATGGTAAGTATTTTTTCCCTCTTAAATATTTCTCTACAGCTGTCTGTGTTCTTCATCTGGTATAAGGTCCTTAGAGCAATCTTCTGTTTTATGAGAACTCTTTGAGCATCTGCACATTGTCCCCAGAGCAATATTCCATACGTGGCCACACTATGGAAACTCGAGTAATATGTTGATTTTGCGGTTTTTATGTCGCTTATTTGCCTCATTCGTCTGATTAGGAAGATGGAGGTTGATAATTTTTTACAAAGATTGTCTATATGCTTACTCCAATTCAGTGATGGTTGAAATTCGAGTCCCAAATATAACAGCGATGAATCAGAGGGCTCTCTGTTTGTGAACAAAAGCTTCTGGGTTTTTGTCGAATTCATAAGAAATCCATTGGCTGAAAACCATCTCTGTGCTTCCGTTTCGCTTGTACTTGTTTTTTCTTGAAGTTCAGTTTTATTGCCTGACTTATTCAGAATTACCACATCATCGGCATAACTACAGCACTTGCTACATGTTATATTATAAAATATATCGTTCATGAACAGAATCGGGGCCCAAATCGATCCCTGAGGGACACCACATTTCACTTCGAGGGGATCAGATCTGCTTTCATTCCACTTCACTGATTGGAGCCTATTCGTTAAATATGATTGAAATAGTTTGTGTGCCAATCCTCTAATGCCATAATACTGCATTTTTTCCAGCAGAATTTCGTGACTGATGCTATCGAAGGCTTTACTTAAATCTATGGATGTTACTTCTACTTCTTCCGAGTCATCATATGCTTTTAGCACGGTTTCGAGTACGTCAATCATCGCTGTTATTGTTGACCTGCATCTTCTAAAGCCATGTTGTGCGGTGTGAAGTAGGGCTTTATTTTCCAGGAAGTCAACCAGACGTTTCCTCAACGCTATTTCAAACACTTTCGATAATATTGGCAGAACTGAAATAGGTCTATAATTTGATTGTTCTTCAGTATCTCCACCCTTGTGAACAGGTGTCACCACGGCTATCTTGAGTTCCGCTGGAAAAACTCCTTGTTGGAAACAGTCATTTATGATTTTGCATAATGGTGTTTTTATGTTTTGAACTATAGACTTTACCAACTGAACGTTCATGCCATAGAAATCTTTCGTGTTTTTGTTTTTCATTTTTTTCATCGAGTCGACTATCTCATCCTCCTTGGATTCCCTTTGCAAAATTGTTGCCTCAAATAACGTGTTTCGTTGTACAGAGGTTGATGAGATCCTTTTAATTTCTTCCATGCATAGGTCATGAAGTTTAGTATTAGGTTCTTGTTTTATTATTGAGGGATATTCAACTTCATCGGGGATAATCAGTTCCTCCATATCATCCTCCTGGATTATTTGTCGTTTCTCCGCCAATAATTCAATTCCTTTTTTATATTTTTCATATATTTTCCGCTGAAATGGAAACATATTGATTTTGGCTTTCCGCACCAATTTTCTTGAGAATTCTTCTCATCATTCTGATCTGAATTATATGTTCTTGATCAAGTTTCAAATAAGGTAAAAAACCACTTATACTTTCTGAAAATGACATTTTCAGTTATAATTGAAAATCAATAGAAACTATTTGATCTATAATTACCTTAGAAAACTTGAAAAAAAAATGAATGTTCCCCTAAATCTAATACTGAAACAAGATTCAAACCAAAATTATTGAAAAATTCTGAATCTACCGAAACATATCGATTTTTGGATACGAAATCAATCGATCGCATTGAAGTTGGAGTGGCAGCCCTCCGAAAACAACAATTTGGCTCCGGTATCAATTCACACCGCTAATAGTAATCTACATTCCGAATATACGCTCCGACGCGTATGTCTGAAGTTACGAATTTTCGAAATATAAGGGTTGGAAAAACTACCCCTGGATCCCGTGGGAAGTCAATCATCTTTTCACAGTTTATTCACATCGTTAATAGTAATCTACATTCCAAATATGGTTATGCTCCGATGCGTATTTACGATTTTTGAAATATAAGGGTTGGAAAAATTACCCCTGAATCCCACGGGAAGTCAATCATTTTCTCACAGTTCATTCACATCGCTAATAGTAATCTATATTCCAAATATGGTTATGCTCCGACGCGTACTTCCTTAGATATGAATTTTTCAAGTTAGACTGATGATAATTTGAATAAAAACGTTGCTAAAATATCCCGAGATCTATAGAAAATCAATATTTCCTCCAACGGATACTCTGAATACTATACGGAACCCACTTCCTAAATTTCTATCCGATCTAGTGAATAGTTCCATAATAAATGTTTTTTTTTTGCCGCACGCCACTGGTCACCGCCTTCGGGTGTTTCCGTCAAACAATGTTCTGGAAACGGTCTGCCAAATTCACACCGGTCCAGTATTTTGGTTCAACTTTCGTTATCAAACCTCTTTTTCTCACATTATAGATATGAGCATAGTATACTATATATTATAGATATGAGCATAGTATACTATGATATGAGTGAATAATGTCACCAAAAAATTTTTTTTCATCCAAAAAAAAAAAAATACGCCCTCATACGATGGTTCTTGGTCTACGAACTACAGCAAAATTTTAGGTGGCCGAGTTTTTTTGCCGACGAGTGTATTTCTTATCTACCAGCATTTTTTCAGATCCGGGTCAGATTTCGAAGTACAATTTCTGATTCTATTGAATCTCACTGTTCCTCAAGACAGACCACAGAAATCAATGACAGTTTTAGGTTCATCTAAGATGCATAGAATACCTGGTGTGTTTACTGATTCGATTTTGTTTCAGACTTTTTGAGAGACCCACCTGTTGCTTTGGTGGTCTGCTTCACCAGAGTGCTGTAAGGTGGCGCTCTTTAAAATTTTTCGAATTCCCGCTTCTGCCTGGTGCCGTTTAAAAAGGAAATACTGATTTTAGACACTGCAAACATTCACAATAAATTACAATTCAGTTCATATCGAATTTTTACTCAAATGAATGGAATATAATGACAGACCATAGAATATAAAATATTATTGTTCTATACTCAAAGTTCACGACAAGAGCGTAGAAATAGGGGAATACTGGGGTTAATTACACGGTGTTCCTAAATTGGAGATACAAATGAAAATGATAGATTTCCGGAATTGGCCATAGATATTCCAGTTTGAAGTTTTCACCATGTGATATGCTAATTTTGAATGCAAATCTACAGGGTGATATATTTTCTGGAAGGATGCCTGCTTCCTTCCTCCAAAACTATATTTTGGTGAATGGCTGTTTGTTTAGAAAAATGTAGAAAAAAACTCTGGTCCAGTACTACACTTTTTGGTTTGTTATAGTTTTGTCGTATCTGCTATCGATTTCGAGAAAAAAATCTCTAGTAATCCTCTGGAAAATCCAAATTATTATAAAGATCCAGCTAGTAAGCTCTAATGAATGCATTAATTATAAGTTTTGGTATTTATTCACCTAATCTGTAGCGAAGATTAATAAATATTTGATAAACTGTACGACACACTAGAAACAACCTGTATATTGAAAGCAAAGCGTTTGTGGGCTCATATTCATGAAACTTTTTTTTCTCAAAATTATCCAAGTAATTTCTCATTTTCCTTCGTAACTCTCATTTGAGAAAACCCAGTATGAGGTAAGAACAACCGAATTAGTGACAACAAAAATTATTTCGAGTAATTTGGTTCAAACTTCTTTTTCTAACATTACAGATATGAATAAAAGTTGTCGTCAAAAATTTTTTTTCGATTATCTTTCCCCAAGAAAAAAAAGATCTACGCCCTTGGTTCACAAGAGTCGAGAATTGAGAGAAATGTCAAATGTAAACGATGTATGCGCCATCTGAAACAGACCGCGATCTCTCGAAATCAAGTAGGTATAAATCTGAAAAATCTCCCGTTTTGTCTGAAAGTTTTACAGGTATAAGTAGACACACCAGGTTTTCTATGCATCTTAGGTTCATCATCGAAACTGAAAACCAACGAGCAGTCCACAACAACCTCCGCAGACTCGGAACTTCCGCATAGGCGCTTCTCACGCGGGACAGAAAATCGGCCGCCGCCGCCACGCCGGATTAACATTAATAAATAAAACGAGGAGGGGGGGGTTATGTTGCGCATACCGCCGTGGTGCGGAACCCTGGCCGCGCGCCAACTCGACCGCCTTCTTCGCCTGGCCGAAATCTGGATAGCCGCGACGTGGTGAGGTTATGTGAATCAATAAAACATCCGACGGGGATCGTCTAAATAGGGAACCTTCTCACTTTTCGGCATTACCGAGGGATGATCTCGTTATTGCCACGGCTTGCTGGGATGTGCCGTTATCCTTTCGGCGAAAGTGCGCCAACTGAGCTAAATCTGGGTCTGGGGATTAAGCGCCGCTTTCTTCATCTTTTTCTTTTAGATTTTTATGGGTTTTAAGGAATTCGCGGGTTTATGCCGAGTTAGTGCGATTATGTGTTTGGGTTAGATTGGTGGGGTCGATTGGATTTCTGAACTGCGTCCTATTTCAGATCGTTTGTTATAACGGGTGTTTTTTTTCGAGGTATATAACTTTAAGTTGGCATTACTGTTCAAGATGGCGACCGATTTAACAGCTGTCGAGTGATTTATTCTCAGTTTGGTTTGGCAATTCATCTTGAATAGATTCACGCCTGAACAACGCTTGCAAATAGTGCAATTTCATTTCGAAAATAATGGTTCTGTGGAGAATACGTATCGCGCACTACGTCCATTTTATTTTGTTTAGCCATGAAGCGCACTTCTGGTTGAATGGCGACGTCAACAAACAAAACTGCCGCATTTGGAGTGATGCTAATAATCAAGTGTATGTCGAAACACCGTTACATCCAGAAAAACTGACTGTTTGGTGCGCTTTATGGGCTGGTGGAATCATTGGTCCGTACTTCTTCAAAAACGATGATGGCCAGAACGTTACAGTCAATGGTGATCGGTATAGAGCCATGATTACTAAGTTTTTCATTCCTGAATTGAACAACCATGATGTCCAGGAGCTGTGGTTCCAACAAGACGGCGCAACATGTCACACAGCTCGTGCCACAATCGATTTATTGAAAGACACGTTTGGTGACCGCCTAATTTCACGTTTTGGACCTGTGAATTGGCCTCCAAGATCTTGTGATTTAACACCGCTAGACTACTTTCTGTGGGGCTATGTAAAGTCATTGGTCTATGCGGATAAGCCACAAACCCTTGACCATTTGGAAGACAATATTCGCCGTGTTATTGCCGATATACGGCCACAAATGTTGGAAAAAGTCATCGAAAATTGGACGTCCAGATTGCACTATATCCGAGCCAGCCGTGGCGGTCAACTGCCAGAAATCATATTCAAAATGTAATGCCACAAGATTATCTTGCGGATAAATAAAATTCATGTCAATCGAATAATCCATCGTTGTTTTATTGCAATTTAAAGTTCTATAGCTCCTAAAAAACACCCTTTATTACGTGCAGTAAAATGAAATGCATTGTTTTTCCAATGGATGCCTTTAGTTATCGGTATCTCGCGTTGTACAATTCCGATCGGGTTTCACTAGATTACATTAGTAATATGAGATTTTGTACTACCAAAACTCATCTGACAGTTTTGTGATAAGTTAACTCAGTTTAGTTTGAGCGCACTAGCAAAGAGAAAATACCCTATATTTTTTAAAATTTTTGCTCTATGAAGGCGAAAATGCAAGTAAGGCAGCTGAATATGTAAATACTGTTTACGGTCCTGATCTTGTAACAGTACACGTGTATCACACGCAATTTTGGTTTTGTCGATTCCGGCAATTTCGATGTCAAAAATGTACCACTAGAAGGCCAATTGTCGAAAATTTCGATAAAACATTTTCGAGTCCGACCGTTCTAAGCACGATTGCCCAAGAGCTAGAGATTGCACAAAAAACCTTTTGGAGCCATTTAAATAAGGCTGGTCTCAAGACGAAGCTCGATGTATGGGTATCTAAAATACGAGTTAACGCAAAAAACCATATGGACCCAATTTCCATCTGCGAATCGCTGATGAATCGCAACAACTCGACCCATCACTGGTGATGGAAAGTGGATCACCTACTACAAAGTCAAGCGAAAACAGTCATGGTCGAAATGGTGGCCAAACTGGGATTGGCGGCCAGGAAGGTATTACTCTGTGTTTTGTGAGATTTGCAGGGGATTATCTATAACGAGCTGCTCCTTTACATCATAACTGTTACCTCGGAACTGTACTGTCAACAAGTGATAACTGATTTTATGCACTAATATTCTCAAAAAGTAATCGATATATTTAATATTTTTGGATCTAGGTTCAATATAATTGATAACATCGTAAGCGATACCAGAATATACAATAAAGTCGTAAATTGTAGAGCGACACTTAGTATTATAGTCCGGGAGCCAGGTGCAAATTCGGTTGATTATTTCCTCTCGCGAGATACTTGGTGAGATGCATCAAATAATAGTAATAAAAGCCTGGTGAATGTCAGCTACGACTCGGTTGGGGGGGAGAGCGGCGGCAGCCCCCCAAACACGAAGAAAAAAAATACATTCAGTCATTTCCTCCCAACTGAAAATTTGTCAAATTGTAGCTAACCCAATATCTAGACGAAAAAATACAATCAGCTGGCTATAGCATGGTGGATTATACGTCAGCTGGTGCCTCAAACATGAAAAAAAATTTCAATGACAGTTCTGACAGCGACTCTGATATTGAATCAGAGAGTGGAAGTAACTAAATATTATTGTGCAACATGTGGAGAAAGTCCTTTTCTCGCGAGTGTGGCACTCTCTGATTCATTATCAGAGTCGCTGTCAGAGCTGTCATTGAAATTTTTTTTCATGTTTGAGGCACCAGCTGACGTATAATCCACCATGCTATAGCCAGCTGATTGTATTTTTTCGTCTAGATATTGGGTTAGCTATAATTTGACAAATTTTCAGTTGGGACGAAATGACTAAATTTATTTTTTTTTCTTCGTGTTTGGGGGCTGCCGCCGCTCTTCCCCCAGCAGAGTCGAAGCTGACGTTCACTAGGATTTTTATTACTATTATCTGATGCATTCTACTAATTACCGTTTGAGAGGAACTTGGTCATGTATATCTGTTACTGGCTCCCGGACTACATTTTTCTGTTTGTTATTTGAAACTCAAAATGAATATTTCGGAGGTAGTAACAAGTAACACAGAAACTATTCAACTGAGGCCTTCCGACTATGGAACAGCTTTATGTAGTCGAATTTGGGTAGAAATTCTAAGAAGAAGCAATAAACATTAATTGTTGTTAATGTGTTCACTTTGACATTTTTGACATTTAGTAATTTTCTTGTTCTAAAGATGACAATATCGCTGTCGAAACGTTCGTTAAACGAATGATTAAAATGTGATTACTGTAACTGACAACAACTCAACAATAGCTAGAGTACAGATGCATGAAGTTTTTTAAAAAAGCGATGAAAAAATTTGCATATACGCGGCCAATACTTTTTCGGTTCCTGTTGTGTTGCACAACAGTGGTTCCAGTGATTCCGTTCTGGTGTTGTGGAGAATGGAGATGAATGATACAAGACACCCTTGCAGACCTGTCGTCCAAAGAGTTGATAAAATCATGGTAACTATCGAGATAGGCCATCATGTTGAAAGTCATAGCACCGGCCAGGAGCTGAAAATCGATCATAAAACCGTTCGACACCATTGCTAGAAGGCTGTATTAAAAAAAATTGATGTTTGGGTCCCACACGTTCTGACGCAGAAAAACCTCATTGACCTTATTTCTATCTGCGAATGGTTGCTGAACGGGAACAGAATCGATCCATTTATGAATCGGATGGTGACTGGAGATTTGAAATATGGGTCACTTACGACAATGTCGAGCGACAGAGATTGTGGTCAAAAACAAACGAAGCGGCCCAGACCGTGACTAAGCCAGGATTAATGTCCAGGAAGGCGTTGCTGTATGTTTGGTGGGATTAGCAGGAAATGCAGCTGCTCCCCTTTGGTCTAAGGCTCAATTCTGCCCTCTACTATGAACAACTCAACCGTTTGAAGACGGTAATCGAACATAAACGGCCAACAGAAGAAAGGATGGCAATTTTTTTTGTGTCCGCCCTATAGTCCGCAACTCGCACCAAGTGACTACCATCTGTTTTGAGGGTACAAATTTGTACTCGTCTTTTTTTTTGCCAATAGGGACAAGGGTTTCTACGTGATTGGAAACAAGTTGAAAACGGAACAGATAGGGAGATTTCTTAAGGAATCTTTTTTGAATATACACTGCGCAAAAGAATTAACGCACATTATGGAAATCTCAAATTTATATAAATCAAATAATTTGACAACTTTGTGTCTAATCCTTCACAATAATATATCTATATGATATATTCAGTTTATTTTTGTCTTGGAATATATTCCAATTCTAAAAATGACAAATTTAATAATCAACCAAAAGAAAAATTCAAAATGACTAAAACTGTACAAATTGAGTAAACGGTTAATAACCGTTTACTCAATTTGTACAGTTTTAGTCATTTTGAATTTTTCTTTTGGTTGATTATTAAATTTGTCATTTTTAGAATTGGAATATATTCCAAGACAAAAATAAACTGAATATATCATATAGATATATTATTGTGAAGGATTAGACACAAAGTTGTCAAATTATTTGATTTATATTAAATATCCTTCATCAAGAAGACTCATTAAACTTTTATAATCTCAAATTTATTCTACAACTAAGGTGTTCTCAATGATAATTATTTTTATCAGAATTATGCATGCATATGTTATCCACTTTCAACGTTTTTCTTCAATACAGATGTTTTTTCCCAGAAGGAATAAAAAAAGATGAGATTATCAGATTTTGAATGTACTGGCTTCATTAGGACATCAGTTGTTCTCAATCAATTCTAGTGATCAATAGTTTTTCTTTCCTTTGATTTTCTACACTCGATCGCTATGCAACGCGAAACACTCAATTTGATCCAGGAGGAATGTGCCCAAGCGGTAGTTTTGCGAGAAGAAGGGTGGACATACACAAGAATTGCAGAAAGGTTTGGAGTTTCCCATACAAGTGTGTCCAGAATGTTGCAGCGATTCAGGAAGACAGGTATGAATGTCCGAAGACCAGGACAGGGTAGACCACGGGTAACAACTGCCATTCAAGAACGTTACTTGAGAGTTTCTTCGTTGAGACAACAGTTTGCAACCGCTCGCCTCCTTCAAAATCAGCCTGAGCAAACTCATGGGGTGCAAATTAGCACTCAGACAATAAGAAATCGCCTCAGAGAATATGATTTAAGGCCTCGTGTCGCGGCAAGAGGCCCAGCTCTTACCCCAGGCCATCGAAGGGCGGGTTTGGATTTTGCGAGAGAGCATATCCATTGGGAAGAGGCTGATTGGAAAAGAGTTCTCTTCACAGATGAGTCTAGATTCTGCCTCTACCATTGTGATCGACGTTTCCTTGTATACAGACGTCCACATGAAAGATATGTTCAGTGCACTCTTTCCCAATCAGCCTCTTCCCAATGGATATGCTCTCTCGCAAAATCCAAACGCGCCCTTCGATGGGCTGGGGTAAGAGCTGGGCCTCTTGCCGCGACACGAGGCCTTAAATCATATTCTCTGAGACGATTTCTTATTGTCTTAGTGCTAATTTGCACCCCATGAGTTTGCTCAAGCTGATTTTGAAGTAGGCGAGCGGTTGCAAACTGTTGTCTCAACGAAGAAACTCTACCGCTCGGGCAGATTCCTCTTGGGTCAAATTGCGTGTTTCGCGTTGCATAGCGATCGAGTGTAGAAAATCAAACGAAAGAAAAACTATTGATCACTAGAATTGATCGAGAACAACTGATTTCAGAATGGAGCCAATACATTCAAAATCTGATAATCTCATCTTTTTTTATTCCTGCTGGGAAAAAACATCTGTATTGAAGAAAAACGTTGAAAGTGAATAACATATGCATGCATAATTCTGATAAAAATAATTATCATTGAGAACACCTTCAGTTGTAGAATACATTTGAGATTTCCATAATGTGCGTTAATTCTTTTGTGCAGTGTAGTTATGGACAAAATATTAAAATATGTACGCAACTCGAGGCATATAAAATAAGCGATAAGGAGATGTAAGATCTTTTGTTACTCTGACGATGCTACTTCTTCTTGGCGTGCAATATCCGTTTCGGACGATGCTACTATTCTTGTTCAAATATTTCGCTATTTTTTTAATTTTCTCTTCTTCTGGTGACGCGATCAGCATGAAATTCGCAGATAAACAAAATTTTGATCATATTTACGAAATCTTTATTTGGTTTTGCCCATTTACAAACTCAGCTGTAGCAGTTGAGATCCGATACCCTGAAAATTTCAAGTTTGTTGAGTTTTTCGTTCTAGTGTTAACATGTTTATGGCAGGGCAGAATTGAATTTCATCATGGATTCTACATCTGTTGGGTCAAACCTTATCGTTTGAGAGTATCACAGGATTAAAATTTGAAAAATACAAGCATACATTCATTATTTTCATATACTTTTTCGTTTCTTCAAGAACTTGCTCTAAACATACAGGATTTACTTATTATCAATTTAGTCGCTTGATCTATATTTTCATTGCATGTCAATTTGCAGATTAATTGAGTAATTATATTCTAATAATAGCAATTTGAACAAGCGCTCAAAGAGGCCTGACTACACGCCATTACTTTTTCATTTTGTTTATAATTTTATATGTATGTCAGAGATGTTGTTCAAACTAATTTTGCAAAATATTCACACAATTTAAATTATTTTCTTCTTTGTTCCAGATGAATCTACGATTGAAACTTCATTTCTTTTGAACAAAATAATAAGGTGAGTAGACTGAATATAAAATATGATATAATCTGGAAAATGTTTTAATTTTGCTCAATAAACTTATAATAATAATAATCTGTCACTTAAATTGAATGTATTTTTAATTTTCGAAAAAAAAATCGTGAATACACTGATCAACAATTGCTAGGGATCACTTATGAACTTCCCTTCATTTGTATTTTTTTCAAGTTATCTGGTGAATATCTGTACATTATATGTTCTCTAAGGAAAAAGTAAGATGTTTTGAGTTGATTATATCAAAGTCTTCCTCACTTCATCGGCTCTTGTTCACAAAATCGATTATTATCTGTAGGCTGTTACAGGTGGAGTGAAAAGCAATGTGGTATTTGTTATTAAATCTGTTTTTTTCTCTCGTTCAAACACATAAGGTGACAATAATTGAAGAAATGAGAACAATATCAGCTTATCAGTCATACCGAGAAGACGTTTGGCTCCTGTGCAACTGGACCAAATCATACGGTGGATACAGGAAGGTTTGTCCCAGCGAGAAGTGTCCCGGCGGTTGAATGTTTCGCAAAGTGTCGTGAGTCAGGCTTGGAATAGGTTCATCCAAAACGACTTATGTTCATGGGGGAGGTCGGAAGCGCAGTACAACAGCTGCCCAAGATCGTCTTTTGATCCTCAATGCTAGGAGAAATCCCACTTACCCGGCGTCGCGGCTCAATAGATCACTGAGAGTTGCAACATGAGTTCTAATTTCGAACCAGACTGTAAGACGACAACTACATGTTCGTGGTTTGAGAGCACGTAGGAGGGTACAACATCCCCGTTTGAATAGGGAACACCGGGTTCATCGACGGCAATGGGCTGAGGAGCACCGCAATTGGACACTTGAAGATTGGAGCCGATGTTTATTTACGGATGAGTCTAGATTTCGTTTGGTCAACTCCGATGGACGTATTCTTGCTTGGAGGGAAAGAGGTCGAAGGTATGCAGAACAGTTTATGGTACTCACAACAGCTTTTGGCGGAGGTTTTATATGTGTATGGGGAGGCATTTGTTTGAACCAACGCACAGAGTTGGTTGTTCTGCAGAACACCACCATGACCAGCCAGAGATATCACGATATGATTATTGAACCCATAATTGTTCCGTTTGCGGCTGCCGTGGGCGAGAATTTCATTTCAATTGACGATAATGCCCGTCCACACTGTAGTCGTCTGGTTAATGAAGCGTGTGACGTGTCGACCTTGAGTAAGCCGGTCACAAGGCTAAATTCGGCTCGCGACTACACTCAGTGAAGATGGGAGTGAGTTCTTCAAAATTAGATGGAAGGTAATATTGGGCGCCAGGTAGAGATATGCCTGTCTTAAGAATAAATTGCGTACTCCTCTACCAGAGTAGCAATAAAACAAATCACTCAAGTCAAACGTTTAATAAAATTAAAATTTATGCAGTGGTTGATAATAAACAATAAAATAAAAAGAATTCTCAAAGTTGCCAAGAGCCAGAAGGGCTTCCCAAAACTTTACCTAACACTAACAAACGCCAGAAGGGCTTCCTAAAAACTATAATCAACAACAAATGCCAGAAGGGCTTCCTATAACCTATAATCAACAACAAATGCCAGAAGGGCTTCCTATAACCTATAATGCCTAAACTAATCCTGAAAACAGGATCCTTATATCAGCCTACACTTGGCTTAGGCTTAACCTCAAACTTCAGTACCAAAACTGAATTAAAACAGAGTTCAACAAACTCCAAATATACCAGATAATAAACAAGCCAAATAACCAAGTAAACAAGAAGATTGACCTAAACCACAGATCCAGAAGGAATATACAAATACAGTGGTTGTAATAACTGGCTGGCATAAAATAGCAGGTTGAATAAAGTAATAATAAATTTCAGTTACAAATCCTGAAGGGATACACAAGTATTATAGTTGTTAAAATAAATGGCCAGTTAGTGAAGTGCACCTCACCGCAAACTGTTTACAATTGCAACAGTGTATAATAAGCATGAAACAACCTTTATTCAATATAACTTATAACTTCAATATGACTATCAACGGATAGAAAATCAATAATAAAACCGTTAACTCCTATTCAAATAACTGATTTACTATCAGTACAATAAATCAAAACTAAATCTCAATACAATACTCTTAAAGCCAGTGCAAGCACCGGTTACCTGATACAAAGTCAATATTGAAGGTTGACAGCAAATCTAACGGTGAGATCTCTATACGTAGAATGTACCATCTACTCGAGCTACACCATATGCCAGAAATATACTATGTACTCGAACTGTACCATCTATCAGAAAATACCATCCACCAGAACTGCACCAGATATACCACCATATACCAGAAAATAATACCATAAACTCCAACCGTACTATACACCAGACTCCAGAACTCTTGAACGTAATCAGTCACTAGGACTCTTCAAATCCAACCAGACTCTTACCAGGCACTAGGATTGTCAACGTTACCCAGGCACTAGGATTCCCAAAAATATCCAGGCACTAGGATTCCAAATCCAACCAGGCACTAGGACCCTAATAAAATACTATAAGATATTGTTCAAAAAATGAAACGGAATTTATACCTCTCAGTTGTTGTTCGAGGGAAAAGGATCTTCTTGATATTCTTCTTGTGAGTTCAACAGTTATTCGAACTAATCGGCGGGAAGCGAATCCTAATAAAACAGAAATTTCAGACAACAGTTCAAGATATAGAAATTATATCATACCTCTCAGATCTTCAGAGTAAATTTCAATACAAGAGATGGGCCTTGTGGAAGAAAATTTTATAATCACGTATAAAACGTATTCCCCAGAAATATTCACAATACCATAAACCATACAGGGAATTATCCAAATTGGAGAAATAATCGCCTATAACAAGGATGATTCTAGATCATATATTCTCCAAATTTGGTCAATTTTTTCCAAAAGCCTTTTCTCAAAATTCTCACAAATCGCCGATAACCTCTATTTTGACAATCCATAACCACAGAATCTACCAGTTGTCAAACGAAACTTCCGACACAGAAGAAAACAAACAAGAAATCCAGAAACTATAAAATATTTCCCAACGGTAATGATATTCGACCTCACTTATCCGGAAATAACTGTTCCATAATAAATTCAAATTTAATTTAATACGGAATATTCCGAGTTGAATCAACAATCAAACTCCAGAGGGCGTAGTACCAACCGAAATATCAAATGGTGTAAATTGAACCGTTACAAATCCCCCCTTACTTTAAAAAAAAAAAAATTTACCAGAAGGGTCAAATTTTTTTCTGCCAGTAACTTCAAAAAGCCAAATACGGTAAACCAAATAACGACAATACCTCAATGAATCCCAAAGAAAACGACACCAGCAAAACTCCAATACCGACACAACCAAAACCAGAATTGTCACACTTGAATTAACTTCAAAAGTCCAATCTCAGCAAATTGAAACGGAGATGGATATTATAGCATGTTGCTATCGTGGATCTGACGATACAAAAGATGTTAAGCTTATGTCAACCACTAGATGGGGGTAGTGACCACCCTAGTAAATTTATGCTCAAGGCAAGGGTTAACCATCCTTTAACCCAAAGCAAAAACAAAACAGCCAAAATTAGTCCGACAAGTGTTCATCAGTCAGTTGATCCGGTGGATGAGCCTTTAAGTCTTTTATATGCCAGACTCCCTGGTATTTACCGTCCTCACTCTGCAGTTCACAGGTCCAAGGGGATACCCGCGCTGAAACCAAGAAAGGTCCAACATACTTCGGTGCCAGCTTCGCTGTGAAATACTTAGCGGCGTCCGAAAGCACCTGATTTCTTCTCCACACCAACTGGTTAACAGTGTATTGGACATCCCTACGTCGAAGGTTGTAAGTTCGACTATTGGCCTCGTACGCTCTCGCTAACTTAATCTTAACGTCACCATATATTCTCTCGAAAGCTTTTTCCCGGTCCTTTGTCAAGGCAGACCTGTCGAAACTGATCTGATCAGGGCAGGTATTTTCACCCTTACACGAAACTTCCCTTCCAAAAACAATAAAACTTGGAGAGTAACCGGTGACTTCGTGCTTTGAGGAACGAATAGCTAACCCAACCTGGTTTAACTGTCTATCCCAACCTCTCTGATCTTCTGACAGGTAGGACCTCAACATGGTTTTTATAACCCTATTAATTCTTTCGACCGGATTAGCTTGAGGATGGTATAGTGCGGTATACTGAATGGTGACATTATAAGATTGTAAGAATTTAACAAATTCTTTAGACCGGAACTGTACGCCATTATCGACAATGATGGAATTGGGACACCCAAAGACAGGAAAGACATGTGTATCCAGTATTTTTACAATGGCTGATGCAGTAGCCGTACGCAGTGGAAAAAGAAGAGGGAACTTGCTGAAACAATCCGCGACGACAAAAATATATTGGTTACCGGAGCGAGACCGAGGTAAAGGACCAACCAAATCCGCAGACAGGAGCTCGAATGGTCGAGAAATTGAGACCTGTTTGGAGAGCATGAGACCAGCAGGCTTCTCCTGGCTCGGTTTGATGGCATGGCAGGTTCTGCAGCAGCGAATAAACGAAGCCACGTCATATCGCATTTTTGGCCAGTAATACCGTTGTGCCAACTTACTATAAGTTTTGAAAACTCCTACATGCAGTAAAGACTCATGGACCTGCCTAATTAATGATTTTCGTTGAGGACGCGGAACAACTTCTCTCCAGTAATCCGAGTCAGAGGCTAATTCAGGAATTCGAGGAGTTACATTTTTGAAAAGCTTACCCTGAATAATTTGCCAGGATGGGAACCGGTGTGGGGCATGAGTCACTTTTCCTAGAAGTTTGTCATACCACAAATCCGAGAAATGACTCTGAGGAGTATCAACAGTATCGATGATAGGTACCGCCCTAGACAAGGTATCAGGTACGATGTTATCTTTACCTTTACGGTGGACAATGGTATAGTCATACTGTTGAAGTCTGATAGCCCACCGGGCTAATCTACCAGAAGGTGAATTCAGTCGATCCAGCCAGAGCAAACTAGCGTGATCGGTGATAACAGAGAAATGTGACCCCTCAATATACGGTCGCAGTTTCTCAATCGCCCATAGAACGGCAAGGCATTCACGTTCCGTGGTGGTGTAATTGCGTTCTAACCGGGTTAAAGACCTGGAAAGATAGCATATCACCTTTTCTCCATCCTCTTGTTGCTGAGTCAAGACAGCACCAATCCCATAACCGGAAGCATCACACTGAATGGTGAACGACCTCGAAAAATCCGGACAAGACAAAACAGGGGCACTAATCAAACATTCCTTCAACCTAATCAAAGCCTCATCACATTGGGAACTCCATCTGAAGGACCGATTTTTCTTGAGTAGCTCCGTTAAGGGAGCAGTCAGATCCGCAAAGTTTGGTACGAATCTCCGGTACCATGAAGCCAAACCCAGTACACGTCGAACCTCCGAAACACAAGTGGGGACTGGTATGTTCAAAATAGCCTGAACCTTCGCTGGATCCATTCTTAGACCTTTTGAATCCACTACATAACCTAAATACAAGAGTTCCGGTCGACAAAAATGGCACTTCTTCTTTGAAACCGTTAAGTTAGCCGATTTGAGTCGTTTAAAGACTTCCTTCAATACCTCTACATGCTTTTCGAAGGTATCAGTAATGATAATTATGTCGTCTAAATAGACAAACACATATGGTTCCAAATCCGGACCAAGAACTCTGTCAACCAAACGCTGGAAGGTAGCCGGACTATTAGACAGTCCCATAGGCAGACGGAGGAATTGAAACAGTCCTCTATTGGGTACTGTGAACGCAGTTAAAGGACGAGAGGATGCTTCTAAGGGCACTTGAAAATATGCCGACTTTATGTCCATAGAGGACAAGAACTTGGCGTTGCGGAGCCGATCCAAGGTGGAATTAATATAGGGGAGAGGATACGCATCTTTTTCTGTGACGGCATTCAATTTCCTGTAATCAACGCAGAATCGGTACGAGCCATCCTTCTTTTTAACAAGAAGAATCGGGGATGACCAGGGGCTGGTCGAAGGTTCAACAATGCCCTGCTCCAGTAAGTTGTCTAACTCTGCATCAATATGACCTTGCATTACCGGACTCACAGGATAATACCTCTGCTTAATGGGACGACACGAGGTTTTTATCTCATGTTCCACCAGATTAGTACATCCTAACTCGTCACCCATGTTCTGAAAAGCTTCCTGCACAACCTCATTCAAAATCCTAGATTGCTCAGGGGTAAGGTGTTCCTCTGATGCAATCGCTTCCACAGAGACATCAGCATCTCGTTGAAATACCCATTTCCCACAACGAAGATCCGGTACGACACCAAACTTCCTCCAAAAATCAATGCCTAGGATTAAAGAGTGCGGCAACTCAGGAACTACTAAGGCTGAAATCATCTTAACTTTATTTTCAAGCTTAATCGGTAAATCCACCGAACCGATACTCGAACAACTTTGTCCATTAGCGACTCTACAAGAAACAACATTATCGACATTAATACTAAGATTCAATTTCTTCAACATTGTCCATCCAGGACCTCCAATAATCGTGCATGAAGCACCTGAATCTAAAAGACCTAACAACTTAACATCAAAAACTGAAACCGACAAATATGGGCGCTCATCATTTTGAGCATGCGACAATACATAATCTAAAAGAGCTTTTTGGTGCAAAGGTAAACGATCACGGGCAGAGAAATGAGGGAAGGCACACATACTGCCATTAGAGGTCTTCCCCTTCAGTTTTCCGACGGCTTACACTTAGGACAGGTCCGAACAGTGGAACCTGGACGACCACACTTGAAGCAGTACTTATTTTTGGTCATCTTACAATCCTTAGCAGCATGACCAGGTTGCTTACAATTCCAGCAAGTCAATACGGCACTTACCTCAGCCGGAGAGGTAGTTACATCAGTAGAAGAGGCACCTACATCAACAGAAGAGGCAGCTGGTTGTTCTGCATATACGTATGCTAAATCAGGTTCCATCAAAGAGCTCATATTTCGTGGAGGAGGTACAAAGGATTCGATGGATTCTTTGCGAGCCTCGAGTTGTCTTCCGATATCCAACAGTTGCGAAATCGAGGTTATGTTAGTCAAACCTAACTGACTCTGGTAAAAGGGTGAGATATTACGAAGAAGGATTTTCAGTCGAGCTTCCTCATTGACTGGTACAGTAAGACGTTTGAACATAGTGTCCATCATTGCCAGATACAAACCGATGCTTTCATCAGGGCCCTGTGTTCGGCTTTTAATCTCATCGAAAAGTTTCTCGTTATAATTGGGAGGGAGAAACTGTTTTCTCAGTTCATCAACCAGCTGAGACCACGTTGACAAGGTGGACCGGACAGATCGGAACCAGATAAGAGCCTTACCCACAAATAGATCGCTGGCAGACAAAAACAACTGCTCTTCAGTAACGTTTCGGGAAATACACAATTCCTCAACATTTTCAAGGAAAGAACTCAGGGAGCACTTAGAATTATCTCCACTGAATTTGGTAATATTCCACTTAGCTACTGATACTGAAGGTACCTTACATTGAGGAGCTGAGGCTGTATTAGTGGTCCGGTGAACTATATCACTAACTGTGACGTCATCCGACTCAGATTCCGACGATGAATCAGATATACCAGCTTTATCCATCAGCATGCTCAACACAAGAGGTGACTGAGTTTGCAGCGACAATCTCCTATATTTCCTAGCTCGCGACCCTAATTCCGCCTGTAATCCAATTATTTTAGCTAAATATCCTGACCGGAGAACCTGTTCTTCCTCTGAGAGTACTTGAGATCTTTCTGCCCGCTTAAACAAATGTACCAAGCGTGTAGATGTCTTAAGAAAAGATGGACTTTTCTCATCACCCGAAAATTCTAATAATTCTCTTTCAAAGAATGCAATTGAGCTTTCTATTGCCTTTGAGTCATCTTCGAACCGATATGGATATGGTGGGTATTTGGTTTTAATTCCCGATTTTTCTAACCTCAAATAACCTCTAAGACTCTTTCTCATCTCAACAACCGTACTCAAGTTACCTACACCTCTTACAGCTAATTCATAACTCAATTCATCTTTATCAAGACGATTCACGTCCATTCGACCCTCCATACTTAACAGAATACCAAAAGCACAATCTTACCTAACCTCAAAAATACAAAATATTGACAGCGCCAATAAATACAACGGAAATCGACACTACAGAAAAAATTTATAACAAGGTAGCTTTGAAAACTAACGGAATACGAAAAATATCAATAATAACGACAAGACCGATCAACCACTGCAAGTCAGATAGAATAGACTCTTAGGCCCCACGTTGGGCGCCAATTTGTGACGTGTCGACCTTGAGTAAGCCGGTCACAAGGCTAAATTCGGCTCGCGACTACACTCAGTGAAGATGGGAGTGAGTTCTTCAAAATTAGATGGAAGGTAATATTGGGCGCCAGGTAGAGATATGCCTGTCTTAAGAATAAATTGCGTACTCCTCTACCAGAGTAGCAATAAAACAAATCACTCAAGTCAAACGTTTAATAAAATTAAAATTTATGCAGTGGTTGATAATAAACAATAAAATAAAAAGAATTCTCAAAGTTGCCAAGAGCCAGAAGGGCTTCCCAAAACTTTACCTAACACTAACAAACGCCAGAAGGGCTTCCTAAAAACTATAATCAACAACAAATGCCAGAAGGGCTTCCTATAACCTATAATCAACAACAAATGCCAGAAGGGCTTCCTATAACCTATAATGCCTAAACTAATCCTGAAAACAGGATCCTTATATCAGCCTACACTTGGCTTAGGCTTAACCTCAAACTTCAGTACCAAAACTGAATTAAAACAGAGTTCAACAAACTCCAAATATACCAGATAATAAACAAGCCAAATAACCAAGTAAACAAGAAGATTGACCTAAACCACAGATCCAGAAGGAATATACAAATACAGTGGTTGTAATAACTGGCTGGCATAAAATAGCAGGTTGAATAAAGTAATAATAAATTTCAGTTACAAATCCTGAAGGGATACACAAGTATTATAGTTGTTAAAATAAATGGCCAGTTAGTGAAGTGCACCTCACCGCAAACTGTTTACAATTGCAACAGTGTATAATAAGCATGAAACAACCTTTATTCAATATAACTTATAACTTCAATATGACTATCAACGGATAGAAAATCAATAATAAAACCGTTAACTCCTATTCAAATAACTGATTTACTATCAGTACAATAAATCAAAACTAAATCTCAATACAATACTCTTAAAGCCAGTGCAAGCACCGGTTACCTGATACAAAGTCAATATTGAAGGTTGACAGCAAATCTAACGGTGAGATCTCTATACGTAGAATGTACCATCTACTCGAGCTACACCATATGCCAGAAATATACTATGTACTCGAACTGTACCATCTATCAGAAAATACCATCCACCAGAACTGCACCAGATATACCACCATATACCAGAAAATAATACCATAAACTCCAACCGTACTATACACCAGACTCCAGAACTCTTGAACGTAATCAGTCACTAGGACTCTTCAAATCCAACCAGACTCTTACCAGGCACTAGGATTGTCAACGTTACCCAGGCACTAGGATTCCCAAAAATATCCAGGCACTAGGATTCCAAATCCAACCAGGCACTAGGACCCTAATAAAATACTATAAGATATTGTTCAAAAAATGAAACGGAATTTATACCTCTCAGTTGTTGTTCGAGGGAAAAGGATCTTCTTGATATTCTTCTTGTGAGTTCAACAGTTATTCGAACTAATCGGCGGGAAGCGAATCCTAATAAAACAGAAATTTCAGACAACAGTTCAAGATATAGAAATTATATCATACCTCTCAGATCTTCAGAGTAAATTTCAATACAAGAGATGGGCCTTGTGGAAGAAAATTTTATAATCACGTATAAAACGTATTCCCCAGAAATATTCACAATACCATAAACCATACAGGGAATTATCCAAATTGGAGAAATAATCGCCTATAACAAGGATGATTCTAGATCATATATTCTCCAAATTTGGTCAATTTTTTCCAAAAGCCTTTTCTCAAAATTCTCACAAATCGCCGATAACCTCTATTTTGACAATCCATAACCACAGAATCTACCAGTTGTCAAACGAAACTTCCGACACAGAAGAAAACAAACAAGAAATCCAGAAACTATAAAATATTTCCCAACGGTAATGATATTCGACCTCACTTATCCGGAAATAACTGTTCCATAATAAATTCAAATTTAATTTAATACGGAATATTCCGAGTTGAATCAACAATCAAACTCCAGAGGGCGTAGTACCAACCGAAATATCAAATGGTGTAAATTGAACCGTTACAAGCGCTAGAAACTCATGCTATTGATAGGATGGACTGGCCAGCTCGCTCTCCAGACATGAATTGCATCTAACGCTTTACGGGATATTTGGACGAATTTGCCCCAAAATTTTATAAATCGTTTGATCGAAAGTATGCCTCGTAGAGTAGAATGCTTGAGACGAGCTCGTGGGGGACTAACTAGGTACTAGCTTAACCGAAACTTCAGCCTTCTTGTGGTTTCATCATAAAAATTTTATGTTATTCAAACACAGAATTTTGAGTGTTCCTAATAAAGTCTTTTTTTCTCTCCAACTTTCCATTTTTTCATTCTTTTCTCAAGTGAACCATATTATCAACTGAAAATACTCTGATATCTGACTAAATTTATAATCTTGGAGCGAATATTTCAGCAATAAATTTAGAACAAGTAAGTGATCCCTATCAATTGTTGATCAGTTTACTTTCTACCATATCCACAAAAAATACTGGTAGTGCCGTGCATTCCTTTCAACTTCGAAGCAACCCTCAGATGAATTCAAAAGTGGCAGTTTGTGGATTTAATCGTTGAGGTTAGGTTATTTGTTTGATTTTGTGAACGAAGAAAAAAAAAACGAAAGATTTTTTCCATATTACTTGATACGCGCAAAACAAAAAATATCTGGAAGAAAAAAAGTGTTCCCGGAAAGAGATCAGTCCGTGAATTTTCACGGCAATATGATGTAAATGTCTTTGGAAATGGAGACGTTAGCAGGAAAAATTTTGAAAAAAATCAGAATTTTACAAACCCCATTTCAAACACGAAATATTTGCCTCTGAAACTTTTTTTTGGAAATCATCCAAGTAAATCTCTTTTGTTATCTTCAACTCAGGAACGCATGTTAGACATGGAATAGACAAATATAATAAATATCCTACTATATTCCACATAAATCTATAGATTTCAATCATTCAAAAGGAACACTATCCGTCTATCGAATAAAAAACTGAAAGCATCTAGGGAACTATAAAACTGATAGAGAATGAAATCTTCAAGGACCTTCTGATCTCCTTGTTCGAATTAATAAGATATCAGAAAGTAGATCATAGGTGTCTTGATTCGTTCTCCAGTTACATAACGTTAGGTATTAATCTTCTGTTGAAATTATCCCGTGGCGTAGATACAGGGATGCGATGATCCTTTTTCTTATTGAAAATCTAAACCATTGTTCCTTTTTCGTGAAAATTATTTAATTTCTGGAATCAGCAGTGATAAATGAAACTAAAGGGTGTTTTTTTAGAGCTATACATATTTAAATTGCAATAAAACAACGATGGATTATTCGATTGACATGAATTTTATTGATCCGCAAGATAATCTTGTGGCATTACATTTTAAATATGATTTCTGGCATATGACCGCCACGGCTGGCTAGGATGTAGTAGAATGTTGTCTTCCAAATGGTCAAGGGTTTGTGGCTTATCCGCATAGACCAATGACTTTACATAGTCCCACAGAAAGTAGTCTAGCGGTGTTAAATCACAAGATCTTGGAGGCCAATTCACAGGTCCAAAACGTGAAATTAGGCGGTAACCAAACGTCTTTCAATAAATCGATTGTGGAACGAGCTATGTGACATGTTGCGCCGTCTTGTTAGAACAACAGCTCCTGGACATCATGGTTGTTCAATTCAGGAATGAAAAAGTTAGTAATCATGGCTCTATACCGATCACCATTGACTGTAACGTTCTGACCATCATCGTTTTTGAAGAAGTACGGACCAATGATTCCACCAGCCCATAAAGTGCACCAAACAGTCAGTTTTTCTGGATGTAACGGTGTTTCCACAAACACTTGAGGATTAGCTTCACTCCAAATGCGGCAGTTTTGTTTGTTGACGTAGCCATTCAACCAGAAGTGCGCTTCATCGCTGAACAAAATAAAATGGACGTAGTGCGCGATACGTATTCCGCACAGAACCATTATTTTCGAAATAAAATTGCACTATTTGCAAGCGTTGTTCAGGCGTGAGTCTATTCATGATGAATTGCCAAACCAAACTGAGAATAAATCACTTGACAGCTGTAAAATCGGTCGCCATCTTGAACAGTAATGCCAACTTGAAGTTATATACCTCGAAAAAAAACACCCGTTAGCATGTAAAATCACAACTTATCGCTGTATATGAAAACCGGAAAAAAACCTCCCTCTTCCAAATCCCACAACACCATTTCTTTTTCATTCGAGTTGAAATAATCTGTGAGATAGGCAGTAACATTTAACGATCGTGTAAAATTCGTCGTGTTTTTCATTCGAAGTGCTCCGGATTAATAACAACAAAGAGAATTGAAACTCCGGTTATGCTAAAACTCCTCGTTTCTCTTAACACCTACAAAGTCGCGAACAGGAAGAGCTGACTGGGCGTGAAAGAGGTTTTATCCCCGTTAATGAATACCGGCAAGAGATTCGTTTCGTTAACAGCATAATTTTCATCTGGCAAACGACCTGCGCGACTCTCTTTATGGATTTCCCATTCGAAATTCTTCACATCTCGTTAATTGAAGCACGTTGCCATCGAAAGTCATATTTGATAATGACTTTACCGTGCGAGAACGTAGCAATTTGGGATCGTCGAATTTCCGCGATGAATTAAGTTGAACTTTATAAAGGATGTTTTTTTAGAACTATAGAACTTTAAATTGCAATAAAACAACGATGGATTATTCGATTGACATGAATTTTATTTATCCGCAAGATAATCTTGTGGCATTACATTTTAAATATGCTTTCTGGCATATGACCGCCACGGCTGGCTCGGATGTAGTCCAATCTGGACGTCCAATTTTCGATGACTTTTTCCAACATTTGTGGCCGTATATCGGCAATAACACGGCGAATGTTGTCTTCCAAATGGTCAAGAGTTTGTGGCTTATCCGCAAAGACCAATGACTTTACATAGTCCCACAGAAAGTAGTCTAGCGGTGTTAAATCACAAGATCTTGGAGGCCAATTCACAGGTCCAAAACGTGAAATTAGGCGGTCACCAAACGTGTCTTTCAATAAATCGATTGTGGCACGAGCTGTGTGACATGTTGCGCCGTCTTGTTGGAACCATAGCTCCTAGACATCATGGTTGTTCAATTCAGGAATGAAAAAGTTAGTAATCATGGCTCTACACCGATCACCATTGACTGTAACGTTCTGACCATCATCGTTTTTGAAGAAGTACGGACCAATGATTCCACCAGCTCATAAAGCGCACCAAACAGTCAGTTTTTCTGGATGTAACGGTGTTTCGACATACACTTGAGGATTAGCTTCCCAAAATTCGCCTATGAAAATCGGAAACAATGGCAATCTCATTTTGGGACCCATTCGACGAATCTACGCCTTACTTGATGATCGTTTGGCTTCAATTCTTGCACGAGTTTTATTTTGTATGCAAGCAAACCAAGATTCTTCCGCAAAATCTTCCATAAAGTGGATGGACACAGATCCAATTCCTGTACTCGATGGCGGATAGACTCATTCGGGTCTTCCTCAATGCTACGCTCTACAGCAGCAATAGCTTCTTCTGTACGGCGTCTCTGAGGATGCGAGTTATCAATAAGAGTAAACGTGGTGCGAAAACGTTCCATGGTTAATCGAATTAACTGCTCTGATGGACGATTTTGTCGACGATAAAATGAATGTAGTGCGCGATACGTATTCCGCACAGAACCATTATTTTCGAAATAAAATTGCACTATTTGCAAGCGTTTTCCAGGCGTGAGTCTATTCATGATGAATTGAAACCAAACTGAGAATAAATCACTTGACAACTGTTGAATCGGTCGCCATCTTGAACAGTAATGCCAACTTAAAGTTATATACCTCGAAAAAAAACACCCTATAGCAATTTGGGATCGTCGAATTTCCGCGATGAATTAAGTTGAACTTTATACAGGGTGTTTGGTGAAGATATGTCGAAAATTCGAGATTTGATTCGTTGCTTAACATTGAAATCTATCATTCCCAAATGTTCACTATGAAGCTAAGTAGAAAAGAAGATTGAGAAAGAAAAAGACATTACAAGCTGGGTTATTACCCAGCTCTCAAAAAGAATACCATCAAATGGTACACATCATCACTCAGTTCTTTGCGTCCACTGCTGGACATAAGCCTCCCCCATTTCTGCCCAATTCCCCAATTCTCAATAATTCTGAGAGCAAGTTGCATTCGGCTACTTATTGGGCCCCCATGCTTGCCTCTAACAGTCACCACTATGTCGTCGGCGTAAGCCTGGACGTTAAAGCAGCCTGTTGTAACCCTCCCAAGAGGCCATCCATGACCAAGCTCCACAGCAAGGGTGATAGAACCCCTCCCTGAGGGCATTCCCTGCACGTCAGCACAGTCACTTTGGTTTTTCCCTCTTTAGGCTGTAACGGTTCGTCCTTTGAACATAGCTGATATCCACTTAACAGTGGAGGGTTCTATCCCTTTCCTTTTGGCTGCATTGCATATGGAAACATGTAGGGTATTGTCAAAGGCCCCTCCGATATCACCGAACATTGCAAGCAGAGAAGCGTTGAGGGTGCCTCTCACTTCTCTAAGAAGATGATCAAATCATCAAATCAAATCAAATTTATTTCACAAATAGTTACAAAGCCAAAGGTAACAATTAATAGTCAAAAAAAATATATATACAGGGTGTTTCCTAAACATGCGGCAAAAATTCAGGGGGTTGTTCCTTGGACTATTCTAAGAATATTTTGTCCTTTGATGATTTTTGAAAAACCTATTTGTTTCGAAGATATAGGGGAAACAAAATTTCAGATAATAACATTTTATTATGAAAAATTACATGAAAATTCAACTCAACCTACAAAAACTGTTGAAAATGACCACCTCTAGCCAGCATACAAGCATCCAATCTTCTCCTCATTGACTGCCGAACCCTTTCAAAAACACCAGGATCAAATGTTAATTGCTAATACATCACAAAACGAATTCAAATGAAAACCGTGTTTAATCTGTATTCCTTTACCATCTGCACTTATCAATTTTTAGTCAAAAAACTGGCCGTTTTTAGTAATTGGAATGTTGTTAAACAAATTTAAAAATAAATTGTACCTACTTAGTAAACACAGTGCGGTACGCATTTTTATTTAAACTATTATTAATTTTAAAAATATGAAAAATGTTGTTCGCCCTGTATCTTCGAAACAAAGTGGTTTTTCAAAAATCATCCAAGGACAAAACATGCTTAAAATAGTCCAAGGAACAACCCCCTGAATTTTTGCCGCATGTTTAGGAAACACCCTGTATACAGGGTGTTTCATCATAAACTGGACAAACATATATATTCGTGTAGAGGACATCGGGAGAATCATTTTTGCCTTATACAATATATCCCGTTTTCGACGCATAAGCGAGATACAGGGTGTTAAACGTCAATTTTGAGCAAGATTCTTATGGGTGTGGTCAGTATTGTATAACACTCAAAGAAACGGTTTTTGGTCAAATCTCAGTATTTTTGGGTCCTCTATTCAGAAAAGTTGATGAAATCCGAAAAAAGAATTACAAAATGGCGGAAAACCTGCAACGTTCCTAATTTTTTTTTCCAGTGGTGAAATTTTTTTATCGCTGTAGACATGTAAAAAAAAAATTGTGTTCGATTTTTGAAAAAATTTTTGCACAGAAATTCTTAGAAAATTGTGTTCATTCAGGAACTAAAATTCAATTTGACCACTGGAAAAAAAAATTAGGAACGTTGCAGGTTTTCCGCCATTTTGTAATTCTTTTTTCGGATTTCATCAACTTTTCTGAATAGAGGACCCAAAAATACTGAGATTTGACCAAAAACCGTTTCTTTGAGTGTTATACAAAACTGACCACACCCATAAGAATCTTGCTCAAAATTGACGTTTAACACCCTGTATCTCGCTTATGCGTCGAAAACGGGATATATTGTATAAGGCAAAAATGATTCTCCCGATGTCCTCTACACGAATATATATGTTTGTCCAGTTTATGATGAAACACCCTGTATACCAAAACATTTGAAATAGAAAACAGTATCAAAAATGAATACACATGTATTATTATATTCATTACGAGTATTGATAATTTCACTGAAGAACATCGGACAGAAACTCCTCAATAGAATAATAGGCCTTCGAAATCATCAAATTTCGGAGACGTCTCTTGAAACCATTTTGAGTTTTGAAGTCCACAGGAAGATGGTTATATAACTTTATGCCTAAATAGTTAGTGGCTTTTTGTGCATTTTTGATCCTATGATATGGAATACAGAGATCATTTCTATTGCGAGTAGCGTATTGATGGAATTCGCCCGTCGTAAAATATTTGTGTTTATTTTCATGAATGTAATTTAGACATGAAAAAATGAACTGGGAATAGAAGGTAAGTATTCTTAATTTTTTAAAATATTCCCTGCAGGAAGTGGTGTTATTAATACCCGCAATTGTTCTTATGGCTCTCTTCTGCTTCAGGAAAACCAGATCTGCCTCCGACGCATCGCCCCAGATAATTATTGCATAAGACATACAGCTATGGAATAGAGCGAAATAAGTTTTTACCAAAATGTTCTCTTGGGTAATTTTTTCAGCCTGGAGAGCAGAAATATTGTAGACGATAACTTTTTTACCACCTTTTCTATGTGACAACTGAATTTGAAGTTTTCTTGAATTTCTATTCCAAGAAATTTCGCGCTTGCGACACTCTGTGTAGTTCTCGGCCTCATGTATATTTCCAATATTTTAGTTTTTTCTAGATTCAAGAGGAGACCGTTGGAATTGAACCAAGACTTAGCTTCTTGAAGAGTTTTATGTGTCTTTGTTCTGAGTGACTCTGAGTTTTTACAGGCGTTCAAGAATGATGTGTCATCCGCATAATTACAAACATTTTCACATGTTATATTGCAGGGTAGATCGTTCATATATACAATGAAGAGGAGAGGCCCCAAAATAGAACCTTGGGGTACACCCTTGCTGATTTTCATACAAGTTGTTGATTTATTATTGACTAGAACATATTGTTGTCTATTTTCCATATATCAAGCGATCAGTTTAAGGGGCAGGCCTCGTATCCCATAATATTTTAATTTTCTCAGGAGGATTTTGTGAGAAACATTATCGAAAGCCTTCGACAGATCGCATAAGCTCAGTTCTACCTTGTTGCCGTCATCAAGACCTTCCATAATTTTTTCTATGACTTCTATCAGTGCTGTAATAGTCGACTTTTTCTCTCTATATCCATGCTGTTTATTTGTTAAATTTTTATGTTTTTCACTGTATTTCATTAATCTATTCTTTATCAAACTCTCCATGATATTTTATAATGCTGGAAGAATAGAAATCGGCCTGTAGTTATGAGGCATGTTCTTTTTGCCGCTTTGTTTATAAACAGGAACGATTTTCGCTTTCTTTTGGGATTCCGGGAAAACACCTTCTTCGAAACATCTGTTGATAATGATAGTGAGAGGTTCCGCGATAACATTTATAATATCTTTCAGAATACAAGTGGATAAACCATATGTATCTGAAGTATGTTTGCCTTTCAGTGAATTTGTTATCATTTTCACTTCATCTGGTGTTGCCGGATCTAAGAAAAATGACTTAAAATTCCTTATTCTCACTTTATTGAGATATTGTTCAGACTGATCTGAGTCAATATGTTGAGAGTCATCATTCAACTTATCAAGGAACTTGTAGAATTCTTCCGGGTCCACTACATTCTCAATGTCCCTTTTTTTCCTGAGGGAATTGACGATTTCCCAAGTCACTTTCTGTTTATTCTCGGATTGACTTATTCGCCTTGAATAGTATTCCTTTCTAGCTTCTTCCAATGACTTTCTATATTCTTCGAGATATATTTCATATAATTGCACTGCTTCATTTTCCTTTCTCACTTGAATTCGTGTTTGTAGTGCATCTAATCGGTTCTTTATTTCCTTTAATTCCTCAGTGTACCAGGGTTGTTGTTTGGACTTTTTCGCTGGTTTTATCTCTTTCCTGGTTAATGGAATTGATTCAGTGCTGATAAAACGTCGTTTTGAAAATTCTCAAATATCTGGTTTGGGTCATGAGTTCTATATTTATCTTCAGTCCAATCAACTTCTCTTAGGTGAGTTACCAGTTTATTTATTTTATACTTCGTAATTTTTCTTACATACTGAAATTTCTTTTTAGATTTTCTATCTCCGAAAATACTAAAATCAGCTCTCTGGTGCTAGATGGTCAGAGATATGAGGATTAAACGTACTAGTACTGATGCCATGAGTGTTATAATAATTGTGAAAGATGTTGTCTATGCACGTAGATGATTCTGATGAAGGGCGTCTACAGTAGATCTACCCACCCTATAAGCAAACTGTTTGCTGTGGAGCTTTAAACTTCCCCTTATATTATTGTCCATTATTTTCTTCATGGTCTTCAAGAGAAAAGAGGTGAGGCATATGGATCAATAGGATTTAGGCTCCGGGGAGCCTTTTCGACCCTCTCTGGGTATGAATACTACCCTCGCCTCCCTCCATGATTTCGGGATATAGTCCCTTGTAAAGCTGGCCTTAAAGAGCTCAGTTATCGGAGCTATAAGCACTTCAACACCTTTCTGAAGCATGGCTTGAAAAATACCATCCATGCCTGCTGATTTGAAGGGCTGAAAACTCTTTATCGCCCATTCCATTTTTTCTGGTGTGAATAGTCTACCAGCTTTCTGAGAATCCCACCTGGTGGGGTTGTATACTTCCCCAGCGGTGGCCCCATCTTCACTGGTAATCTGCATGGAGCCAGGAAAGTGGGTCTCTAATAGAGCTCTTAGGCTCTCTTGAGGATCGTTCGTAAATTCCCCACATGGCTTCTTTATTTGGCCAATTGGGTTGCAGTTATTCTTAGATAGTACCTTTTGAAGTCTAGCTGCTGGGGCTGTTTTATCTATTACGTCGCAGAAGCTTCTCCAGGACTGCCTTTTGGCTTTCCTGACCTCTTTGTTGTAGTTGGTCAGGGCCAGTCTGTAGGCATTCCAGCTCCTTCTCGCTTAGCCTTATTGAAGGCTTTTCTAGAGGTTTTCAAGATGATTGTTCCACCAGGGGACGTCTCTGGAGATCGTTTTCTTCCTGAGTGGACAACTGTTTTCAAATGCCCTCTTCAGACATGATGTGAAGTGAGCAGAGGCGTTCTCCAGATCCTCATTGGAGCTGATGTTGTATTTCAGGCCCTTCAGTTCAGAACTTAGGTGGGCTATGTAGAGTTCCCAGCCTGTCTTCCTGGGTATCTTGCACTCAACATCAGCTGAAGCAGTTGCTTCAACGTTGAATTCTATTGCCATATGGTCTGACATGGATGGTTCTTCTGAGACCCTCCAGTTCTTGACCATCCCCGCAATGAAAGGTGTCGCCAGTGTAAGGTCAATTACTCCCCTTTTGATCGCATTCATGAAGGTTGGACTATTACCCACATTCACTATCTCTATGTTATTAGAAAATAGAAAATCAAGCAAATCCTCACCTCTATGATTTATATCTGTGCTGCCCCATACTTTTTGGTGTGCGTTCGCATCGCAGTCCAGAATCAGTTTTTTCTTCTCCATGCGGCACCATTCGATGACGTTGTACTTCCTCCGGTGGTGGGCTGATGGCGTCTTCGAATTTGGACAACTACATCTACGTCGATTTCGCAGGAAGGTTAAATGGAAAACACAAGCCCAAGGCTTAAAATACGAAGAAGAAGAAAGAAGACATCTGTGACTCCTGTTCTTCTTCGCAGATCCTCATTTCTTATATGATCCCGCAATGTTCACCAAAGCTATTTCCTCATCACCAATGAAAATCTGCTAACTGGGAACTAAATTTGTCATATATTTTGTTTTTGAGATATTTATTTTTAGACCTACGTCAGCACATGCGTTTTATTTATTTAATACATATACAATGTTCTACAGGTTTAAACCCAACTACAGAACAAGGAGCATAAGAAAAATAATGTTACATATTCTGAGAAAAAAAAAATGACAAAAAATGCTCAGTCAGTCAAAATAATGAGATCTGATATTTGAAATGGAACAATTAAAAATATCCAAGTGAGAACTTACAGTATTACAGGCATCACACAAATTATAAAGAGGTGAATACTTCAATGTATTCGTACGAGGTGTCGGCATATAAAATGTATTTCTAACTCTAGAGGATGGTCTTGGAATAGCAAAATTTAGTTTTTCGAGAATGCTAGAATCTTTAATGGATCCGTTTATTAGTTTGTGAGCAAATACAACTGAATGACATTCTCGTCGACATTTCAAACTATTCATGCAGTGTCTGCTCAAAAGCAGGTTCTGTGGAAAACCGATAGGCGGGTAGACACCATCTGCTCTATATGAAAACAGTTTTAGACAACGCCGCTGCACAGACTCAACTCTCTCAATATGGACCTGATAGCAAGGAGACCAAATTATAGAAATTATAGACCAAATTGTAGTTCCCGTAACATATCTTTGATGTCCTTAAGGTTATCTGCTAGCAAAACTATATCATCCGCAAAACGTAGATTTGTTAGGTTTCGACCGTCTATATTTAGGCCCTTGTTTTCCCAATGTAATTTTTTAAAAGCATACTCCAAGACCGTTATAAAGAGTTTGGGCGACATCGTGTCTCCCTGTCTGACACCTCTGCCTATTTGAATGCGTTTGGTATTCACATGGAGTTTTACCATTTTTGTAGATATTGTTAATCAGCTTTGAGTATCTGTAGTCAACCCGACATTCCTGTAATGCACTGAGGATCGCCTTGGGTTCTACCGTGTCGAAGGCCTTTTGAAAGTCTACGAAAGCAAGGACTATTGGTCTATTGTATTCAATGCTTTTTTCAATTACCGTTTTTATGCTCTGCAAATGGTCATTTGTTCCGAATTTAGCACGGAAGCCCGCTCTTGAGGTTGATAGAAATCCAGTTGTTGCACAAGTGTTGCTGTTATTATTTTTGTGAGCAATTTATAAAAGTGGCTCAGAAGGCTTATGGCACACAGATGGTTCTCAAACCACGGCTGGGACTGGCGCTAAGTATTCGGGTTTGGACCTAATGCTGACTATGGTTAGGCCGCTGTCCAATTGTTTTTTAGGCTGAGATACATGCAATAGAAAGATTTGTATAAATGAACCTAGTGAGAAAAATAAATACATTCTGATAGTCAGGCTGCAATCAAAGTATTGAGCTCACATATCATCGATTGTAGCCTAGTCCTATAATTAAGGGTGGTACTTCTGTTGTTATCCTCCCGGATATTTTTTTTTCTCTTTATTTATCAGCAATCAGAAATTTCAATTCTATGGGCCAATTAGATATTTACAAGTTGAGTGGAATATAAATATAGCTTGAAGAGGCTTCCTCCACTGAGGAGCTCTCGTAAAAAATCATATTAGATCAGCTGGCCATCGCCTTCGTAGTCTTCTTGGTTCATGATTCTCCAGCAGCGGCTGTAGCAGATCATTTGGAGGCCCTTCTAGGTTTGTATGGTGTTGTTGGGTTCTACGTTTTATAACATCCACAATGTATGGGACTGAGAGGTCATCGTGTAATGTTGGGTTGGTGACATACCATGGTGCGTTGGCTATTATCCTCAATATTTTGGGCTGGCATCTTTGTAACAGAGCAATATTGGATTTGCTTGCACAACCCCAAATTTCTATACCATATGTCCATATCGGAGTGATGATTGTTTTATAAAGGAGAATTTTGTTTTTCATAGATAGTTTCGACTTTCTACCTATCAGCCACAGTAGTTCTCTGGTTTTCAATTCCATTTGCTTCCTTTTTTTCAATATGTGTTCTTTCCAGGTAAGCTTGGAGTCCAAGTGAAATCCGACGTATTTTGCGCTTGTAGTTTTGGGTATTGTTGTGTTGTTAAGTCGAATTTGTGGACAACGTTCTTTCCTTAGTGTGAAATTAACTTGCTTGGATTTGGTCTCATTTATCTTGATCTTCCATTTTTTCATCCAGAGTTGTACTTTGTCCAGGTGTTTCTGGACGAGGTCTGCGGCAATTGATGGATCTTCGTCTATGGCCAGAATAGTTGTATCGTCTGCAAATGTTCCTAGTATAGTTTTGATCGATGTGGGCAGATCTGATTTGTGCAATAGGTATAGAACAGGACCCAGGACGCTACCTTGAGGAACTCTAGCACGAAAGGGGTAATTTCCAGAGATTTCTTGTCCAACTCTGAATTTTCTATTCGTCAGATATCCTCCCAGGTATGGAGGTTATTTTATTTCGGAACTCAGTCGTAGAGAGGGTGTGGGCTAAGCAAGAATTGATCAGAGGAACTTGAAAATAACTTAACAAAAAAAAAATTGCAATTATAACTGAACCTTGAAAATACAAATTTCGAATACTATAAAATACTCTCGTCGTCACTTTTCTTTTGAAAATTTAATTTTAATTCAGTGAAGGCTTTCCTAGGGATGGACCCTTCCACCTGGTTCAGTTGTCCCAATTTAGAGTTTGTTGATACTATTTCTTTCATCTCAATCTTTTTGTTAATTATGCTTTATTCGATGGTCTTTATATTCGATCTTGTAACCCTAAATTTGTAACCTGTCGAGAGCCCTCGATTTTTTTATGGATTTTCCACAGCATGTATCTATTCAACCGAGTCGAATCGGAAAAAGTGTTCCTTTTGATCTCAAGAATCTACTGTTAAAATATATGTCCAAGTCAAAAACTCACCCTGTATATCCTTCAGCAACAGACGTATTTTTCCAACCACCATGACGTTTGGCTCTAGTTTCTGCCAAAAGAGTTGCTGATGTACGACAAGGGCATCGACCTGTATATTTTTCAGGATCGTGCAAACCCAGATATCTCGCAGATACATGGGATTTTGCCAAATGTGTTTTTTCCCACTCATTTATTTAGGACAAAGCCTCCTCCATATTTCAGAAAAATCCTTTTCAACTTCAAAGTATTCATTTTGTTGTCTTTGACAATTACGAAAACTCGCCTTTTATCTTTTTTTCTCTCTGGTACATTCATCAGTCACTTTTTATCTTCTACATGAATAACTAGCATACTGATAAGTTTTTGCCATCGGCATCAACCGAATACGCCGAAAATTAATGCAACTTTGTACATTACAAACTCTCATCCGTTGCCTCATGAATAAATTTCGGAACTTTGAACTTTTTTGGCTGATATCATTTCGAGCCTTGCGCCAAATATTCGACTAACTTACGGTGATTACCGAAGTTAATATTCTCATTCACCATCAACTATTGAATATTTGGGCCATAAAGAACTCGGAGTGAATGTTTCAGAAAGATCGGTAATATTTCATAAATACAATCTACAGTTTTCTGACATCTACAGATTAGGATTTCCAGGACCTTTTTGAGAATAATTTTTTCTAGGGCTTTCAACGTTAACATTTCGAATTTGACAATTTTTCCATAGCAACTATAGTGCTAGTGTAGAGAAGAGCGATATTTCACGAACTGTGATTTAATCACTGATATCAGAAAGTCACAGGTAGTCACGGTTCCGAAAAACGAATACAGAGCGTGATGGGATCACAGTTTGAACATTTCACAGATCTTTTCAGGGCATATCATCGTCCGTTGCAATCGTAAATTATGAAGGCAGCCTGATGTTTTTATTGCTTCGGAACTTTTTTCGACTAACATAATTGCATATTTTTATGACAATCCCAGTAGGCAATCGTAGGCAACTTCGTCTGCTTTAGGAAGTATTTTTGTAGGACTAGTTAAACAATGGTAGCTCTAGCGTAGATTCCGTTCAAAGGAGCCACACAGTAAAGATTCTTCTGCAGATATTTTACTGGTATTGCATCTTTGTCTGAATGATTTTTATAAAATTCCTGCATCTCCTCCATAAGTCCCTTCATTTCTTTGAAGTTGGTAGAAATCCAAAATCTGTACGGATCATTGACCTACCACAACCATCTTCACTTTCGAACCTACGTCGAAGATATTCTTCACTTGAATTCTGCTAATTACTTTTTTTCTAGAATTTTCTAGGATTGGGTTCTTTGATATAATTTCGAGGAATTTTTTTTCGAGTTTACAATGGTAGCTCTTCTGCAGATATTTTACTGTTATTGCATCTTTGTCTGAATGATTCATGAGTCCCTTCACATCTTTGGATTTGGTAGAAATCCAAAATCTGTACGGATCATTGACCTACCACAACCATCTTCACTTTCGAACCTACGTCGAAGATATTCTTCACTTGAATTCTGCTAATTACTTTTTTTCTAGAATTTTCTAGGATTGGGTTCTTTGATATAATTTCGAGGAATTTTTTTTCGAGTTTACAATGGTAGCTCTTCTGCAGATATTTTACTGTTATTGCATCTTTGTCTGAATGATTCATGAGTCCCTTCACATCTTTGAATTTGGTAGAAATCCAAAATCTGTACGGATCATTGACCTACCACAACCATCTTCACTTTCGAACCTACGTCGAAGATATTCTTCACTTGGATTCTGCATTTCTCATGATGATATTTCGAGGATTTTTTTTCAAGTCTACAATGGTAGCTCTAGCGTAGATTCCGTTCAAAGGAGCCACACAGTAAAGATTCTTCTGCAGAAATTCTACTGGTATTGCATCTTTGTCTGAATGGTTTTTATAAAATTCCTGCATCTCCTCCATAAGTCCCTTCATTTCTTTGAATTTGGTAGGAATCCAAAATCTGTACGGATCATTTACCTACCACAACCATCTTCACTTTCGAACCTACGTCGAAGATATTCTTCACTTGGATTCTGCATTTCTCATGATGTGATTTCGAGGATTTTTTTTCAAGTCTACATTGGTAGCTCTAGCGTAGATTCCGTTCAAAGGAGCCACACAGTAAAGATTCTTCTGCAGAAATTCTACTGGTATTGCATCTTTGTCTGAATGGTTTTTATAAAATTCCTGCATCTCCTCCATAAGTCCCTTCATTTCTTTGAATTTGGTAGGAATCCAAAATCTGTACGGATCATTGACCTACCACAACCATTTTCACTTTCGAACCTTTGTCGAAGATATTCTTTTCTTGAATTCTGCTAATTTGGTTCATTGGTTGATATATAAAATGGCGCCGCGTACAACAGAGTGTATAGAAAAATTGTGCAACAAATGTACAAAAGAAGTGAAAAATTATGTGACTTGTTCGAAGTGTCGGAAGAGTTATCACCCGGGTTGCTTGCTGAGAGTTTGTGGAATTTATGTAGATAGTGATGGAAAAATCTTTTGTTGTGATGACATAACCTCAAAACAAACAAAACTCGAGGAAAAGGATCAGGAAATACAGAAGCTAAAGTTGAGACTCAATGAACACTGTTTTGAACAATCTATTAGTAAACAAAATCTCTTGAACCACGGGGATTATTCTGGACACTGCATTGACTTACTTGAACCGTTACAACAAGGTGAGAATGATGATAAAGATGTGATGTATCTAAAAATGATTATAAACGAAAAAACAATATTAATAGAAGAACTCCAGGACAAAATTAAAGTTTTAAAAAAATATACATCCCTATTAGAAAAAATAGATGAAAACTGGCATAGAACACCACCTGTAAGTCCAATCTGTAAAGAATAATAAATAAACGAGTATGAGTATGAGTAATTACTTGTTTTCTAGAATTTTCTAGGATTGGGTTCTTATGATGTAATTGTGAGGAATTTTTTTTCGAGTCTACAATGGTAGCTCGAGCGTAGATTCCGTTCAAAGGAGCCACACAGTAAAGATTCTTCTGCAGAAATTCTACTGGTATTGCATCTTTGTCTGAATGGTTTTTATAAAATTCCTGCATCTCCTCCATAAGTCCCTTCATTTCTTTGAAGTTGGTAGAAATCCAAAATCTGTACGGATCATTGACCTACCACAACCATTTTCACTTTCGAACCTTTGTCGAAGATATTCTTTTCTTGAATTCTGTTAATTACTTGTTTTCTAGAATTTTCTAGGATTGGGTTCTTATGATGTAATTGTGAGGAATTTTTTTTCGAGTCTACAATGGTAGCTCGAGCGTAGATTCCGTTCAAAGGAGCCACACAGTAAAGATTCTTCTGCAGAAATTCTACTGGTATTGCATCTTTGTCTGAATGGTTTTTATAAAATTCCTGCATCTCCTCCATAAGTCCCTTCATTTCTTTGAAGTTGGTAGAAATCCAAAATCTGTACGGATCATTGACCTACCACAACCATTTTCACTTTCGAACCTTTGTCGAAGATATTCTTTTCTTGAATTCTGTTAATTACTTGTTTTCTAGAATTTTCTAGGATTGGGTTCTTATGATGTAATTGTGAGGAATTTTTTTTCGAGTCTACAATGGTAGCTCGAGCGTAGATTCCGTTCAAAGGAGCCACACAGTAAAGATTCTTCTGCAGAAATTCTACTGGTATTGCATCTTTGTCTGAATGGTTTTTATAAAATTCCTGCATCTCCTCCATAAGTCCCTTCATTTCTTTGAAGTTGGTAGAAATCCAAAATCTGTACGGATCATTGACCTACCACAACCATTTTCACTTTCGAACCTTTGTCGAAGATATTCTTTTCTTGAATTCTGTTAATTACTTGTTTTCTAGAATTTTCTAGGATTGGGTTCTTATGATGTAATTGTGAGGAATTTTTTGCGAGTCTACAATGGTAGCTCGAGCGTAGATTCCGTTCAATGGAGCCACACAGTAAAGATTCTTCTGCGGAAATTCTACTGGTATTGCATCTTTGTCTGAATGGTTTTTATAAAATTCCTGCATCTCCTCCATAAGTCCCTTCATTTCTTTGAAGTTGGTAGAAATCCAAAATCTGTACGGATCATTGACACCTACCACAACCATTTTCACGTTCGAACCTACGTCGAAGATATTCTTTTCTTGAATTCTGCTAATTACTTGTTTTCTAGAATTTTCTAGGATTGGGTTCTTATTATGTAATTGTGAGGAATTTTTTTTCGAGTCTACAATGGTAGCTCGAGCGTAGATTCCGTTCAAAGGAGCCACACAGTAAAGATTCTTCTGCAGAAATTCTACTGGTATTGCATCTTTGTCTGAATGGTTTTTATAAAATTCCTGCATCTCCTCCATAAGTCCCTTCATTTCTTTGAAGTTGGTAGAAATCCAAAATCTGTACGGATCATTGACCTACCACAACCATCTTCACTTTCGAACCTACGTCGAAGATATTCTTCACTTGGATTCTGCACTTCTCATGATTATATTTCGAGGATTTCTTTTCGAGTCTATAATGGTAGCTCGAGCGTAGATTCCGTTCAAAGGAGCCACACAGTAAAGATTCTTCTGCACATATTTTACTGGTATTGCATCTTTGTCTGAATGGTTTTTTTTTTTTTTTTTGAATGGTTTTTATAAAATTCCTGCATCTCCTCCATAAGTCCCTTCATTTCTTTGAAGTTGGTAGAAATCCAAAATCTGTACGGATCATTGACCTACCACAACCATTTTCACTTTCGAACCTTTGTCGAAGATATTCTTTTCTTGAATTCTGTTAATTACTTGTTTTCTAGAATTTTCTAGGATTGGGTTCTTATGATGTAATTGTGAGGAATTTTTTTTCAAGTCTACAATGGTAGCTCGAGCGTAGATTCCGTTCAAAGGAGCCACACAGTAAAGATTCTTCTGCAGAAATTCTACTGGTATTGCATCTTTGTCTGAATGGTTTTTATAAAATTCCTGCATCTCCTCCATAAGTCCCTTCATTTCTTTGAAGTTGGTAGAAATCCAAAATCTGTACGGATCATTGACCTACCACAACCATCTTCACTTTCGAACCTACGTCGAAGATATTCTTCACTTGGATTCTGCACTTCTCATGATTATATTTCGAGGATTTCTTTTCGAGTCTATAATGGTAGCTCGAGCGTAGATTCCGTTCAAAGGAGCCACACAGTAAAGATTCTTCTGCACATATTTTACTGGTATTGCATCTTTGTCTGAATGGTTTTTTTTTTTTTTTTTGAATGGTTTTTATAAAATTCCTGCATCTCCTCCATAAGTCCCTTCATTTCTTTGAAGTTGGTAGAAATCCAAAATCTGTACGGATCATTGACCTACCACAACCATTTTCACTTTCGAACCTTTGTCGAAGATATTCTTTTCTTGAATTCTGTTAATTACTTGTTTTCTAGAATTTTCTAGGATTGGGTTCTTATGATGTAATTGTGAGAATTTTTTTTCAAGTCTACAATGGTAGCTCGAGCGTAGATTCCGTTCAAAGGAGCCACACAGTAAAGATTCTTCTGCAGAAATTCTACTGGTATTGCATCTTTGTCTGAATGGTTTTTATAAAATTCCTGCATCTCCTCCATAAGTCCCTTCATTTCTTTGAAGTTGGTAGAAATCCAAAATCTGTACGGATCATTGACCTACCACAACCATCTTCACTTTCGAACCTACGTCGAAGATATTCTTCACTTGGATTCTGCACTTCTCATGATTATATTTCGAGGATTTCTTTTCGAGTCTATAATGGTAGCTCGAGCGTAGATTCCGTTCAAAGGAGCCACACAGTAAAGATTCTTCTGCACATATTTTACTGGTATTGCATCTTTGTCTGAATGGTTTTTTTTTTTTTTTTTGAATGGTTTTTATAAAATTCCTGCATCTCCTCCATAAGTCCCTTCATTTCTTTGAAGTTGGTAGAAATCCAAAATCTGTACGGATCATTGACCTACCACAACCATTTTCACTTTCGAACCTTTGTCGAAGATATTCTTTTCTTGAATTCTGCTAATTACTTGTTTTCTAGAATTTTCTAGGATTGGGTTCTTATTATGTAATTGTGAGGAATTTTTTTTCGAGTCTACAATGGTAGCTCGAGCGTAGATTCCGTTCAAAGGAGCCACACAGTAAAGATTCTTCTGCAGAAATTCTACTGGTATTGCATCTTTGTCTGAATGGTTTTTATAAAATTCCTGCATCTCCTCCATAAGTCCCTTCATTTCTTTGAAGTTGGTAGAAATCCAAAATCTGTACGGATCATTGACCTACCACAACCATCTTCACTTTCGAACCTACGTCGAAGATATTCTTCACTTGGATTCTGCACTTCTCATGATTATATTTCGAGGATTTCTTTTCGAGTCTATAATGGTAGCTCGAGCGTAGATTCCGTTCAAAGGAGCCACACAGTAAAGATTCTTCTGCACATATTTTACTGGTATTGCATCTTTGTCTGAATGGTTTTTTTTTTTTTTTTTGAATGGTTTTTATAAAATTCCTGCATCTCCTCCATAAGTCCCTTCATTTCTTTGAAGTTGGTAGAAATCCAAAATCTGTACGGATCATTGACCTACCACAACCATTTTCACTTTCGAACCTTTGTCGAAGATATTCTTTTCTTGAATTCTGTTAATTACTTGTTTTCTAGAATTTTCTAGGATTGGGTTCTTATGATGTAATTGTGAGGAATTTTTTTTCAAGTCTACAATGGTAGCTCGAGCGTAGATTCCGTTCAAAGGAGCCACACAGTAAAGATTCTTCTGCAGAAATTCTACTGGTATTGCATCTTTGTCTGAATGGTTTTTATAAAATTCCTGCATCTCCTCCATAAGTCCCTTCATTTCTTTGAAGTTGGTAGAAATCCAAAATCTGTACGGATCATTGACCTACCACAACCATCTTCACTTTCGAACCTACGTCGAAGATATTCTTCACTTGGATTCTGCACTTCTCATGATTATATTTCGAGGATTTCTTTTCGAGTCTATAATGGTAGCTCGAGCGTAGATTCCGTTCAAAGGAGCCACACAGTAAAGATTCTTCTGCACATATTTTACTGGTATTGCATCTTTGTCTGAATGGTTTTTTTTTTTTTTTTTGAATGGTTTTTATAAAATTCCTGCATCTCCTCCATAAGTCCCTTCATTTCTTTGAAGTTGGTAGAAATCCAAAATCTGTACGGATCATTGACCTACCACAACCATTTTCACTTTCGAACCTTTGTCGAAGATATTCTTTTCTTGAATTCTGTTAATTACTTGTTTTCTAGAATTTTCTAGGATTGGGTTCTTATGATGTAATTGTGAGGAATTTTTTTTCAAGTCTACAATGGTAGCTCGAGCGTAGATTCCGTTCAAAGGAGCCACACAGTAAAGATTCTTCTGCAGAAATTCTACTGGTATTGCATCTTTGTCTGAATGGTTTTTATAAAATTCCTGCATCTCCTCCATAAGTCCCTTCATTTCTTTGAAGTTGGTAGTAATCCAAAATCTGTACGGATCATTGACCTACCACAACCATCTTCACTTTCGAACCTACGTCGAAGATATTCTTCACTTGGATTCTGCACTTCTCATGATTATATTTCGAGGATTTCTTTTCGAGTCTATAATGGTAGCTCGAGCGTAGATTCCGTTCAAAGGAGCCACACAGTAAAGATTCTTCTGCACATATTTTACTGGTATTGCATCTTTGTCTGAATGGTTTTTTTTTTTTTTTTTTGAATGGTTTTTATAAAATTCCTGCATCTCCTCCATAAGTCCCTTCATTTCTCTGAAGTTGGTAGAAATCCAAAATCTGTACGGATCATTGACCTACCACAACCATCTTCACTTTCGAACCTACGTCGAAGATATTCTTCACTTGGATTCTGCATTTCTCATGATTATATTTCGAGGATTTCTTTTCAAGTCTACATTGGTAGCTCTAGCGTAGATTCCGTTCAAAGGAGCCACACAGTAAAGATTCTTCTGCAGATATTTTACTGGTATTGCATCTTTGTCTGAATGATTTTTATAAAATTCCTGCATCTCCTCCATAAGTCCCTTCATTTCTTTGAATTTGGTAGAAATCCAAAATCTGTACGGATCATTGACCTACCACAACCATCTTCACTTTCGAACCTACGTCGAAGATATTCTTGACTTGAATTCTGCTAATTACTTATTTTCTAGAATTTTCTAGGATTGGGTTCTTTGATATAATTTCGAGGAATTTTTTTTCGAGTCTATAATGGTAGCTCGAGCGTAGATTCCATTCAAAGGTGCCTAACAGTAATGAATCTTCTGCAGAAATTCTACTGGTATTGCATCTTTGTCTGAATGGTTTTTATAAAATTCCTGCATCTCCTTCAAAAGTCCCTTCATTTCTTTGAAGTTGGTAGAAATCCAAAATCTGTACGGATCATTGACCTACCACAACCATCTTCACTTTCGAACCTACGTCGAAGATATTCTTCACTTGGATTCTGCATTTCTCATGATTATATTTCGAGGATTTCTTTTCAAGTCTACATTGGTAGCTCTAGCGTAGATTCCGTTCAAAGGAGCCACACAGTAAAGATTCTTCTGCAGATATTTTACTGGTATTGCATCTTTGTCTGAATGATTTTTATAAAATTCCTGCATCTCCTCCATAAGTCCCTTCATTTCTTTGAATTTGGTAGAAATCCAAAATCTGTACGGATCATTGACCTACCACAACCATCTTCACTTTCGAACCTACGTCGAAGATATTCTTGACTTGAATTCTGCTAATTACTTATTTTCTAGAATTTTCTAGGATTGGGTTCTTTGATATAATTTCGAGGAATTTTTTTTCGAGTCTATAATGGTAGCTCGAGCGTAGATTCCATTCAAAGGTGCCTAACAGTAATGAATCTTCTGCAGAAATTCTACTGGTATTGCATCTTTGTCTGAATGGTTTTTATAAAATTCCTGCATCTCCTCCATAAGTCCCTTCATTTCTTTGAAGTTGGTAGAAATCCAAAATCTGTACGGATCATTGACCTACCACAACCATCTTCACTTTCGAACCTACGTCGAAGATATTCTTCACTTGGATTCTGCACTTCTCATGATTATATTTCGAGGATTTCTTTTCGAGTCTATAATGGTAGCTCGAGCGTAGATTCCGTTCAAAGGAGCCACACAGTAAAGATTCTTCTGCACATATTTTACTGGTATTGCATCTTTGTCTGAATGGTTTTTTTTTTTTTTTTTTTGAATGGTTTTTATAAAATTCCTGCATCTCCTCCATAAGTCCCTTCATTTCTCTGAAGTTGGTAGAAATCCAAAATCTGTACGGATCATTGACCTACCACAACCATCTTCACTTTCGAACCTACGTCGAAGATATTCTTCACTTGGATTCTGCATTTCTCATGATTATATTTCGAGGATTTCTTTTCAAGTCTACATTGGTAGCTCTAGCGTAGATTCCGTTCAAAGGAGCCACACAGTAAAGATTCTTCTGCAGATATTTTACTGGTATTGCATCTTTGTCTGAATGATTTTTATAAAATTCCTGCATCTCCTCCATAAGTCCCTTCACATCTTCACTTTCGAACCTACGTCGAAGATATTCTTCACTTGAATTCTGCTAATTACTTGTTTTCTAGAATTTTCTAGGATTGGGTTCTTTGATATAATTTCGAGGAATTTTTTTTCGAGTCTACAATGGTAGCTCTTCTGCAGAAATTCTACTGGTATTGCATCTTTGTTTGAATGATTTTTATAAAATTCCTGCATCTCCTCCATAAGTCCCTTCATTTCTTTGAATTTGGTAGAAATCCAAAATCTGTACGGATCATTGACCTACCACAACCATCTTCACTTTCGAACCTACGTCGAAGATATTCTTCACTTGGATTCTGCATTTCTCATGATTATATTTCGAGGATTTCTTTTCAAGTCTACAATGGTAGCTCTAGCGTAGATTCCGTTCAAAGGAGCCACACAGTAAAGATTCTTCTGCAGATATTTTACTGGTATTGCATCTTTGTCTGAATGATTTTTATAAAATTCCTGCATCTCCTCCATAAGTCCCTTCATTTCTTTGAATTTGGTAGAAATCCAAAATCTATACGGATCATTGACCTACCACAACCATCTTCACTTTCGGACCTACGTCGAAGATATTCTTCACTTGGATTCTGCATTTCTCATGATTATATTTCGAGGATTTCTTTTCAAGTCTACAATGGTAGCTCTAGCGTAGATTCCGTTCAAAGGAGCCACACAATAAAGATTCTTCTGCAGAAATTCTACTGGTATTGCATCTTTGTCTGAATGGTTTTTATAAAATTCCTGCATCTCCTCCATAAGTCCCTTCATTTCTTTGAAGTTGGTAGAAATCCAAAATCTGTACGGATCATTGACACCTACCACAACCATCTTCACTTTCGAACCTACGTCGAAGATATTCTTCACTTGGATTCTGAATTTCTCATGATGTGATTTCGAGGATTTTTTTCAGCCCTTTCTCTCCTTTCTGATTTGTTAACATCATCCTCATAACTATTGTTGATGCACTTATTTCCATCTAAATGTACATCTTCATTCCCAGCATTTTCATCTTCGAAAATAATGTTTTTTACTGGATAATATTCGATAATATCCAAATTTTGGTTTTCAATCGACGGTACACTCGTACGTTTCTTCAATCCCTTGTTCTTAAGTTTTTTCGTCTTCTGTTTATTTGCTTTCGGAAATTCTCGTTTTGGAACATGCCTCATAACTGTTTATACTGTACTCATTTCTTACGGACCTAGTCTCAGTATTTTAATTTTCGAGAGTGATGTTTTTTACCGGATATAGTATTCAATACTATCCAAATCTTCATTGAGTGACCGTTCAATTGTATCGATTTTCTTCATTTACCAAGTTAAACAATAAGATTGACCTCAACCACAGATCCTGAAGGAATACACAAATAAAGTGGTTGTTTTAACTGGCTGGTATAAAATACTTGGTCGAGTAAGGTAAAAATAAATTCAAGTCACAAATCCTGAAGGGGTACACAAGTACTGTAATTGTTAAAAGAAAATAAATGGCCAGTTAGTGAAGTGCACCTCACCGCAAATTGTTTACAATTTCGACAGTATATAATAAGCATGAAACAACCTTTATTCAAAATATTTTAATAAACTATCAATGGAAAGAAAATTAATAATAAAAACCGTTAAATTCGATTCAAATGACTGATTTTTAGTATTAGTTCACTGAATAGTTACTTCCTAAGTTAAAGTTCAATACAATACTCATTAAAGCCAGTGCAAGCACTGGTTGCCTGAATCAAAATCAATATTGAAGGTTGACAGCCAATCTAACGGTGAGATATCAAAACGTAGAATTTACCATCTACTCGAGCTATACCATATGCCAGCAATATATAGGTGTTTTTTTTTCGAGGTATATAACTTTAAGTTGGCATTACTGTCCAAGATGGCGACCGATTTAACAGCTGTTAAGTGATTTATTCTCAGTTTGGTTTGGCAATTCATCATGAATAGACTCACGCCTGAACAACGCTTGCAAATAGTGCAATTTCATTTCGAAAAAAATGGTTCTGTGCGGAATACGTATCGCGCACTACGTCCATTTAATCCTCGATAAAATCGTCCATCAGAGCAGTTAATTAGATTGATGATGGAACGTCTTCGCATCACGTTTACTCTTATTGATAACCCGCATCCCCAGAGACGCCGTACGGTGCGTACAGAAGAAGCTATTGCTGCTGTAGAGCGTAGCATTGAGGAAGACCCGAATGAGTCTATCCCCCATCGAGCACAGAAATTGGATCTGTGTCCATCCACTTTATGGAAGATTTTGTGGAAGGATCTTGGTTTGCGTGCTTACAAAATCCAACTCGTGCAAGAATTGAAGCCAAACGATCATCAAGTAAGGCGTAGATTCGTCGAATGGGCCCAAAATGAGATTGCCGTTGTTCCCGATTTTCATAAGCGAATTTTGTTTAGCGATGAAGCGCACTTCTGGATGAATGACTACGTCAACAAACAAAACTGCCGCATTTGGAGTGAAGCTAATCCTCAAGTGTATGTCGAAACACCGTTACTTCCAGAAAAACTGACTGTTTGGTGCGCTTTATGGGCCGGTGGAATCATTGGTCCGTACTTCTTCAAAAACGATGATGGCCAGAACGTTACAGTCAATGGTGATCGGTATAAAGCCATGATCACTAACTTTTTCATTCCTGAATTGAACAACCATGATGTCCAGGAGCTGAGGTTCCAACAAGACGGCGCAACATGTCACACAGCTCGTGCCACAATCGATTTATTGAAAGACACGTTTGGTGACCGCCTAATTTGACGTTTTGGACCTGTGAATTAGCCTCCAAGATCTTGTGATTTAACACCGCTAGACTTCTTTCTGTGGGGCTATGTAAAGTCATTGGTCTATGCGGATAAGCCACTAACCCTTGACCATTTGGAAGACAACATTCGCCGTGTTATTGCCGATATACGGCCACAAATGTTGGAAAAAGTCATCGAAAATTGAACGTCCAGATTGGACTACATCCGAGCAAGCCGTGGCGGTCATATGTCAGAAATCATATTTAAAATGTAATGCCACAAGATTGTCTTGCGGATAAATGAAATTAATGTCAATCGAATAGTCCATCGTTGTTTTATTGCAATTTAAAGTTCTATAGCTCTAAAGAAACACCCTTTATTTACCAATAACATCCGCCTTGGAGACAGCGCCCCCTTTGTTTTTCCAGAGGCCGGCCGGAAAACCCTCACGTCGTTAGAGCATCGTTATTCGAAGGACCATGTCGAGTACCCCGATAGCTGGATGGTTATTCAGAGCGACAATACAGCGTGAAACCGCCTTTGTTCTCATCTATCCTTGCTCGGGCTACTTTCCCCAATCTCCACCTCCCTATCGCTCCAGTCCATGCCAAGCCAACTCATCTTGGAGTCGAAACCGAATCACTTCAATCGAGTCAAACCGCAGCACGGATTAATACGCCCCCGCAGTCAGTGGCGGCTCGTGAATAATTGAAGAGGTCGTGGCAGATGGTCTGGTGCAGGTTTTCATTCAAGCGGGGAGGTTCTGCATCAGGCGCGTTGCGTTTTTATTAGTTTTTCTTTGGTTAACACCAAATAGGGCTGGGACTTTTTCGCCTTTTTGTATTCGAATATTCATCCATAAATTTATTCGATTATTCGAATAATTCATTCAAACAAATATTCATGCTTGATTATTCATGAGTAGTCATGAATATTCAACTATTCATTGATTATTCAGTGATTATTCAATGATAATTCAATGATTATTCAGTGATTATTCAATGATTATTCAGTGATTATTCAACGAATATTCAGTCAATATTCAGTTATTAAACTCATGTTTTAATGAACCAATAAAATCCGAGAGTTTTGATGAGTGAATACACCCTTTGCGACGTGGTATCATCGTTTTGGTGTTTTGCCTCTCGCCATATACGCTCTATTAGTGTGACGTCACACACCGCCATTTTTGGTTCTCCTGTCAGTGTTCGGAATCCAAACAAATAAATTGACCATATTCACCGTTGCCATATTGTTTTGCGACAATACCAACTACCCAGTGTTCCCAACGGAGAAATATTGAGTTTACTAGAAAAAATACCACTAATATCAAAATAACTATCAGCCCTAGAGATTATTCTTCCACTGGCTATTCACAAAAATGGAACGAAGCCTTCATTTATACACTCGGCCACGGTTAAATTGTTCATAAAACCACCTTTCACTAATGTTTTTATTTCCGATAGGTGAAATTTTTGCGAAATATTGTACCAAACAAGCCTATCTGGCGTAGCAGCCAGAAAAGGTACACATAAACTTCACTTATGAAATTTATATAGTGGAATTTTTCTAGTAAACTAAATATTTCTTCGTTGGGAACATTGGGTAGTTGGTATTGTCGCACAACAATATGGCGACGGTGAATATGGTCAATTGTCTTTCAAATTAGTACGGTCTCGTTGAAGGAATTGGCTTATTTTCATAAATAAGAATATTTGAGGAACGATTTCGATATTAATTGATAGACAGAAGGAACGAGGTAACTTTGAATCCTGTATCAATTTCTTCAACGACATCGTATTAATTTGAAAGACAATTTGTTTGTTTGGATTCCGAACACTGACAGGAGTTTATTTATAATTTTTATTCAATTGTATCTATCAATTTCAATATTATGTAATTTCCAGTAATTTTAATATTAATAAAACGATTTGTCCGTAGTGATTCGCAAAACCTTGTTTTAATCATTCCTGAATAGTGAGTCAAGTGATCATTCAAACTTTCATTCGTAACTTCATAAATATCCAACTACTCACTGAGTAGAAAACTATTCACTGAATAATCAGTGAATACTCAACTATTCACTGATTATTCATGAATAGAAAAGTAGTCATTGATTATTCAACTATTCAGTGAATATTCATGATTATTGGAATAATGCAAAATGCAATTATTCGAATAATTATTCAATGATTATTCGAATATTCAAATCATTCATTCATGATTCCCAGCCCTAACACCAAATATTAATTTTGTATTACTCTTTCTGCCCATTCCTTTATGCGATTCACAGTTTCAGTTGAAAATTTATTTTTCTCTATTTCAGTATTGTAATGAGTTCTTTACAGTTCTAAAGACAAAATAAACTGCTGCAATAAACTCATTAGAGAGTTATTGCAACGCACAAATAAGCGATCTTTTATTAAAGGATCCTCTATCGTGGACGTTAAAAGTGAACTATTGCAAGGTGCTTTTAACGAAAGTCAGTAAAGTGACAGATCTTTAAATTTGACATATTTATATTTTGTCACCTTTATTTTGTATTCTGATAAATAAAATGATTCATTTGGTGAAAGTTCAAAATCGAAAATGAAAGAACAAATAGAGTTAGCAATTTGAGCTGGGACCATTATTGAGGAATTGATTTTTCATAATAGATACCGTTGGTGTAGAAAATAATATATCAAAACCAATTCAAACAACTCGATTAGTTGACTTGGAAAATTTTTACTACAAGTCTAGCAATCATTATCGAAGTTTATTTGCACAACTACAAACTTCATTGTGAAAAATCATGGACACTTCTAAGATATTTTGAATGCACATAAGTGGCTTTATAGAAATAATTATCAGCTCTAGTTATAGGTAAGCTATTAGCTGAATTGAACTTAAATTATATATTATATTGCCTTAATTCGTTTTTAGTCTACCAATTCGTAATATGGGAAGAGCTGTACCAAACTACTGGGGTTTTATCGATGGAACTATTAGAGAAACTTGTTGACAAAGTATCATCACTATGTAAAATATCAGTCTACTTTATGTACTTGTTTGAATGGAAGTCGATCAAGTATTTCTTTTCATGTAAAACCACCAGTATTGGAAGATTATTTTGTTTAACAGAATTATGTTATGTATTTTTGTACCTTTTCCTACAATAATTTTGAAAAAAGTGTATTTAAAGTATAATTTTATAATAACATTACTGATAATTAATTAGGTTCTGCATTGTGATTTGCTTATTTTATGCTATGTTGATCCAATATATAAAAAAGTACTTAGGTAACAAGTTTATTATTTTTCTTTCAAAACAATCCCATTGGTGTGTCCATATTACAGAATGAATTATTTATATTCAATAAAAAAAATAATATTCAGTATGCAGTAGCATAATAATAGACATGAGAAAATAAACATTTGTGACACTGTATTATGTTGGTACCTTCTTATATCTTGCGTTTTATATTGTATATATATATATATATGCCTTCATTAGTGCACATTTGATCTATACCATTTTATCTGTGCACGCTTTGTAGGTGTGCAATGTTTTATTTGTACATTTTATCTATATAAGTATTATACATTTTTATCTACATTGTATCTGTTCCTTGTCTACATTTTGTTTATACACATTTTTTAAAATAGAATTAGTATTAGTATAGCAGCCAATATCTTAAATCCTGACAACTCACGCACAGGCAATCTGCCGTAGTGAGTTTTTTGCGGTTTATTGAAACAATATTTTAAATGTTATTGATTTTTTATACAAATTGTACTTTTTCAATAAACTATATATTATTATTATTATATTATTCTGTAACAATACTACATTATACATATGTATAATGTAGTATTGTTACAATTTACCTATATGTAAATTCTTATTTCTAATAAAATTCAGGATTTATCAGTATTATTTTTAATTCTTTTAGTAGGATCGAATAAAATATGATGTTTTGTTGAGAATCGTATAAGTTCTTGAAAAATTCGTTATTGAGAGCACATTTTTTCCTCGAATGAAATGGTTCCCACAGATATCCAAAATCAAGAAATAAAATGCAAATTTCTCAAAAAGTTTACTTTGTTTACCTAAACAGCTACCAATTTATAGGTTAGTTCTTGCTGAATAACGACGGCAAATATTCGTCATAAACAGATATCTGTCAAAATAAAGGATCCTTATATAAAAGTTGCTCGCCTGTATTTAAATAAAGTAAGGGAGGCCTGTATTTTAGATTTAGGCAATCCTTAATATCTGACTCAATGCGCATGCGTACATGTCAAAATAAGAGATCCTGTAATAAAAGATCGCTTATTTGGGCGTTGCAATAACTCTCTAATAACATCCGGCGTAGTCGATAACATTTTGACGTTTCGTAATTGTTTCGCGATTTGCCACCAGTTTTTGGATTTGCCTAAGTTTTTATGGAAAGTATAGTATACAAGTTGTAAGACAATTACGTACTCCTAGAATTACTTAGAATAACTTGTTCTAGTCGTACGTAATATGTGTTATACTATTCATTTAGTATCTATGTTTTTGTTTTAGAAAGGAAGGGACTTATTAGTCTGATGTATCAGTCAACATAAAATTATAAATTTTGCTATTTAAAGACCTTTTTTGTGTAAAAGTAATTTTGAAATGACAGGGCCCATAGATAGATAGAAGTTGAAAGTTGAATTTCTTTTTCTGGGCAATGCCGCCCCTGGCGGAAAACTTCAAACAATCCGTTGAATCGCGTAAAGTAGTCTCGGTTCAGTAACCGGAAATTAGAGCACGCAAGCGTCCCTCGATGGTCGATATATAAGGAGGAAAATATCGTCATCCATCCCCTAAAATTTAAAACAGCCGCATAAACACGCAGTAGGCTGATTATACCTTCGCTCTCTGATCTCGCCAGGCCGTTGCCCAGATGGAAACGACCCTCGAGCGGCGAAAATGCTCTATTTATATGTCGATAATCATTTTCCATTTCATTGGCTTCGAAATTATCGATGATTGTTGATGAATTTTCTATGGTTCCGACTACGATATCAACACGGAATTTCTCACGAAGCTTGATATTGTTATTTTTATATCTACACGCAAAATCTCAACGCGGTCGGATCTGTTGTCACTGAAATATCGAGAATTATTTTTTGATGTTCACTTTTGGATACGATCAACATAAAATTATGAATGTGGCATAAAAAAATAGTCTCCTTGCTAATGAAAATAAACATTTGGAAAAATTCGTGCTGGTACTGTGCAATATGGCAGATTACGATTTTGTCGAAAAATATTTGTCTATAGAATAACTTTCTAGTTCTCCTGATTTGACACCTTTAGAATTTTTTGCGGATTCAATTGGAAAGTGTTGCGCTCGAAGTTTTCCGCCAGAAAATATTGAAGAAATAATACGTGAATTTTTACAGATTATAGGAGAAAATGCTCAACAAAGACACTCATACTGATTAGCAATGAACTGTGAGCAATTTTAATCTTATTGATCGAAATCCACAAATAGTTTAGCATATTCATAAATAGAAAAATAGAATCGCAAAACCTCGATCCAACACCCACAAAGGTTCAGACACCTGAATACTGTAAATGAATATTTTAGGTTAGAACATAGATTATTCGAACTGCTGTGTTTAAATTTGCAACACTCGAAATTTGAAGTTCAAACTCAAAACCACAGACTACTCGTCTGTGTTAGAACTTTCACAGATGAATATTATTTATTTGAGAATGTAAGGTTAAATGGCAATTCTTGTACGAAATGAAATAAACAACGATATATTATAAATGCGATATAATGAATTTTAAGAGGACCATTCTGTAGGCTCATGTACTATTACAGAATGAGGAACACTTTTTCTGGCTTGCCGACCGAAAATATTGCTGCAGTTTGTAAAAATGTTGAAGAACATCCAAATTTATCCATTCCCCGGCGCGCACAACATTTGGGCCTCTCTTACGGCACGCTATGGCGAATTTTCCATCTGGATTTGCCTCTCCCTTCTCATAAGGTTCAGTTTACACAAGAAGTAAAGCCAGCTGATCATGGAATGCGTAAAACATAAGCCGATTGTGCTTGATCAGCGTTTGGATAACGATTTTTCGCATCGAATTTTCTTCAGCGACGAAGCATATTTTTCAGCCAATGGCTATATAAACGAGCGAAATTGTCGTATATAGGGCATTGAAAATAATCATGTAACTGCTGTGAGACACAAAAAGTCACTTCATGGTTTGCAATTTGGTCTGATGGAGTAATTCTCATCGCAATAGCCAATTGCTTGCAGATTTTTTTTGCCTGAATTCAATTATATGAAATTGGAAAATATTTGTTTCGCGCAAGATGGTGCAGCAAGCCACACGACACAACTTGTTTTAGCTTTATCACAAGAAAAAGTCCCAATGTTAATATAATGTTGCTATAATACTAGATAATAATAATAATACTTTTTGCTGGCTAATAACAACTCTTTACTCTGTTCTGACTCAAATACAAACTGTTTGACTGATAAGAAATTTAACTGTAACTGGGGGAACTGTATTTCATAAAAAATATATCAAATCAAATCAAGTTTTTTCACACATTGTGAAAAGCCTACTTATTGAACTGATATCAACTCCCGTCGCGTAATTTTTCATTTCTTCGATGTGAATTGGCCACCAAGAGCTTGTGATTTAACACCTTTGGATTTTTTTGTGGGTTATGCAAAGAATCGTGTTATGCCTATAATCCTCAGACTATTGACAATCTGATAACCAACATCCGTCAAGATATTGCCCGAAATTTGTCGGCAAGTCATCGAAAATTACCTTACAAGGATCGAGTCCTGTATAAGAGCCCGTTCACATGACAAGCGCTCAACGCGCGTTTACAAGTACAGTGCATCCCATTTTGGGTGAGACAGCCAGGTTTCTCGCTTGTTATTTAAAATAGAGCCTTGCGGTTTTCACGTTCCTGTCCTACTTTTTCGTGAAACTCAAGTTGGTCTAATCAGATTTTGCATAACTGTTTCCGTTCAAGAGATACAGGGTGATTTTGGAAATTGATACTTTTCGGACCCCTCCTTTATCTCCGAAGTTAGAAATAATGCTGAGGTGAAAACTACGTCTGAATCAGAATTCTGCGTAGAATCCAGTGGCGTACTCAATATTTCTTTTCGGGGTATGGTTTTGAAGATTCAACACAAACCTTTATTTTTTTTAATGGAACATCATGTATATCATTACTTCGTTGAATTCTTTATTTTTTTCCCTTCAAAATGATGTATGATACTATGTAGGTAGGATGTTCAGAAATGTTGAAAAAGCACTAAAACATCAAATAATGATGATTTTTTGTAAATGGGCCATGAATTTTCTATGTTTCAATAAGAGGATTATTACTTTTGATTTTTAAAAGTAGTAGGTCATTGATGATACAAATATCCTTGTTGTTATTATGGCTACTATGTATTTATATGCATAGTGGAAAGGTCCAAGCATTTATTGAAATCAGTGTTAAATCAATATTTTATATGAAAAAGTGTTTTATTTACGTTTATTCTCATAACCACAAAATGAATAACCCTTTAGGTACTTTGTAATTAATTTTTCGTATTCTTTTCAGGTAACTCTCTCAACCTCCAGCCGTCCTTTTTGATACACAAAGTATGGATCATTCTTGGTGAGTATTCAAAGATAGTTTTCATTCAGTTGAAGTTTCAGAACCTGGTCGATAGGCAAAACTTGAATACAAAACGCAAACATACAGGAATGATGTACCGAGTCTTGGAAAAAACTTTCTTTCACTAGAGAACACAAGAGAATTAAACGAATTTTTTCTTGTAGATCACGAAGAACATCTCCGAAGCCTCTATACGAAACTAGTATTTATAGTAGTAGGGTAAGATTTTTTCAATTAACAATGCAAATAGTGAAAATTACAAACCGAAAGTACATTGAATCAACTAATTGAGTCGAAGTTATTTTAATTTTTAATTTTTTTCTTTCAATATTTGAAAGTATCTATTTTTGCGTTAATTTTGGTTTTTTACGTGTGAATAATTAAAATTCAATCACCTTCTACACTATAATGAACGCTTGATTAAAACCAACAAATCAACCGTGAACATGTATATCAAAAAGAAATAAAAAAAGAATAAATTTGATTGATTTTATAATTACTTTGAAATTTCCAATATTAATAAAGACTCGTTTACATTTGGCAATATACTTGTCATGTGTAAGTCGCAAAAAAATTACTACTTGTGCTTTAGAGAGCCGTTTTTGCGCTTTACACATGATACGCTTAGTGACCCCAAATACTTTCCTTTGATGAACTTGCTATATCTTTACACAAGAAATCCGTACCAACCTCAAAGTAATGAATATAACGGGTGTTTTTTTTTTTTTCGAGATATATAACTTTAAGTTGGCATTACTGTTCGAGATGGCGACCGATTTAACAGCTGTCAAGTGATTTATCCTCAGTTTGGTTTGGCAATTCATCATAAATAGACTCACGCCTGAAAAACACCTGCAAATAGCGCAATTTCATTTCGAAAATAATGATTCTGTGCGAAATACGTATCGCGCACTACGTCCATTAGCGATGAAGCGCACTTCTGGTTGAATGGCTACGTCAACAAACAAAACTGCCGCATTTGGAGTGAAGCTAATCCGCAAGTGTATGTCGAAAGACCGTTACATCCAGAGAAACTGACTGTTTGGTGCGCTTTATGGGCTAGTGGAATCATTGGTCCGTACTTCTTCAAAAACGATGATGGCCAGAATGCTACAGTCAATGGTGATCGGTATAGAGCCATGATCACTAACTTTTCCATTCCTGAATTGAACAACCATGATGTCCAGGAGCTGTTGTTCCAACAAGACGGCGCAACATGTCACACAACTCGTGTCACAATCGATTTATTGAAAGACACGTTTGGTGATCGCCTAATTTCACGTTTTGGACCTGTGAATTGGCCTCCAAGATCTTGTGATTTAACACCGCTAGACTACTTTCTGTGGGGCTATGTAAAGTCATTGGTCTATGCGGATAAGCCACAAACCCTTGACCATTTGGAAGACAACATTCGCCGTGTTATTGTCGATATACGGCCACAAATGTTGGAAAAAGTCATCGAAAATTGGACGTCCAGATTGGATTACATCCGAGCCAGCCGTGGCGGTCATGTGCCAGAAATCATATTTAAAATGTAATGCCACAAGATTATCTTGCGGATAAATAAAATTCATGTCAATCGAATAATCCATCGTTGTTTTATTGCAATTTAAAGTTCTATAGCTCTAAAAAAAACACCCTTTATATACAGGGTGGGTCTTTGACTTGTACATATATTTCAACCCAAGATTCCTGAGGTCAAAAGAAACACTTTTTTCCTTTACCATTTTTTCCGATTCGGCCCGGTTGAAAAGATACAGGCTGTTGAAAATCGTTAAAAAAATGTGATTTTCGGCTATATCTCGTAAATGGTTGTATCGAAGAAAATGATTTTTGAAATATAGCTTTTTTTTGATGTAATACATCTTATCCGAACACAAGATTCCATACACATTCTTCTGTTTCTTTATTATGAACATTACATCCCATAAAAATACCAGAAATTCGAAGAAACCAACTCTTAAGAGTAATTTGAACCTTCATTGAAGAATATTTGACTAATTTGAAAAATAAAAGTATTCTTCATGTTTTCTCGTACAAAGCGCCGTTTTCGAATAACTTGATCTTAAAAAAAAAAATTATCTGTGAAATTCAAAAAATTGGGTACTTTGGCTGAATGCAACTCTGTTCTGTTGTGGAAAAAAAACCACAGAAATGAATATTTACTATGATGTCATGTTCTCAGATTTTAGAATTGAAGTAATAGCCAACTTAGTTTGAAAATGAAGTTATTTGAATAAGCTCACCTCAACTCTTCTATTTGATTACAAATTACTGAGCTTTGGCACAGCTCTCATAATAAGAAGATACTTCACTAAAATCAACATTCTTTTTGAAAAGTCCAGATTATTCATAAAGTCCATGTTTAAAAAAGTTTTCACAAAATAGTCCCATTATAATGACAACAATCAATATCTCACTAAAGACTGCTGCTATCGAACAATACTGTATTCTTCTTCGGCTCATTCAAACTCACATTGAAACATACCACTAGGACTAGGTACATACTAGACAAATTTTCATGTGATTGAGATTGAATACGTTTATTCTTTTGCTATTCCATAAATTCATCCTAAGAGCATATGATTGACATACTTCCAAGAGGGCCATAATTGTTTTAATGTGAAAACAAATTAGGTGAGTTGAAAGAAACTGGATATTCTATTGTGGATATTTAAATTGAATACTTCTCATTTATCTTCAATGCCAAAATCAAGATGAATTAAGTAGTAAAGTTGGCTATAATGTAGGTACACATTAACAACAAATTTGATTACAAGTGGAGTCTAACATTTTCCATTGATTACAGAGCCAGAATATTTTACATATTTCCATATTTTCATACTGAACGCTTCAAAAATATTGATGCATTTCAATATTTTTATGAGATACTTGGAACAAATCAAATGCTTCATTTCATAACAAATATCTTATAACAATAACAGTGTAAACTGTAAATGAAAATTTTAGGTTAGAACATAGATTATTCGAACCGAACTGCTGTGTTTATATTTGGCATCACTCGAAATTTGAAATTTAAACTTAAAACAACAGATTACTATAGTCTGTGTTAGAACTTTCATAAATTATTTATTTGAGATTTTAAGGTTAAATGCCAATTCTTGTAAACAACGATATCATATAAATGAAATATAATGAATGAATGGATATGAGTATCTGAGCTAATATGGGTGGTAGCGAGCTCAATTCGTTATAATTATCGAAAATGAAATAGAAATCAAGAGAAGAATATTTGGTATACCGAATATTTAATCTTTAGCGTCAACGAAATTGGAATAACTCATTTATTTTATTATAAACACTACTTTGTTCAACAAATGGAATGTTAAACGTGGGTTTATGATGGTTTTTCTAATTTAGTAGCTTATTTCCAAGGTTCAAAAGGTATATCTTATGCTTGAGAAAACTTCAGTGTTCCGGTTTTCAGGGGTGAATTAGCTCATTTTGAAAATTTAAAATGGCTATATCTTTTTAACAGGGCCGAATCGGAAAAAATGGTAAATGAAAAAAGTATTTCTTTTGACCTCAGGAACCTTCGGTTAAAATATATGTACAAGTCAAAGACTCACCCTGTATAACACTTTGGATAAAAAATTTTTGCTGACTGTTGTTAAAAATTCCAAATTATATAGAGTGTTACACCACGCGACTTTCTATTACGACACAGTATCATTAAAGCTTTCTTAAAATCTCATTCAAATAAATTCATTCATTTCGAAGTTATTAGATCTTTCCAAAGACCCACCACTTTATGAAAAATCAAAATATCTCAAAAACGCTCGATCTTAAGCATATGAAATTTGGAACAAACCTGGGTTCATTTCATGCTCAATCTGAAAATTCAATAAAAAAACGTTGCGTTTCACAAGAAAAAACAGATGTTTGGTCTTTACACTTTTTTGGTACACCCTGTGTATTTCCAAACATTTTGCGAATGTATCTCTAATGGAGTTTAATGATACTCTGTAAAAAAAATCGAAAATTTCATCGCGTAATATAGAGCATCGCGTCAATGGTGGAACACCCTGTATAATAAAAAATATATTCCTATGACCTCCATCTATTTGGAGATGCTGAAAATCTATATCGGACTCATTGGGCTGGATAGCATTAATATTCATGTAAACATTGTTTCCAGACAATCGAAGTACTATTTCGAAATTATCGAAGATACCAATATTTTTTCTATCGGATTATAATGTGAAAAAAATTTCAGACAACGCCTCCGTTTACTGGGGATTGGTTTAAGATGTCCCGTCTGTCACAGTTTTACACCGTAGAGGTGGGGGACACGAAATTCACCATATTGAAACGTTACCAGAATTTGAAACCAATTGGATCCGGTGCTCAAGGCATTGTTTGGTGAGTATTATCTAGATTATCACTGTTATCGAAACTAGTCGAAATATTGAAAGACGAAGAGAGATCATCACTTTTCATCCGAATAAGGGTTGCCCAAATATACAGGGTGACCCATTTTAAAAGATCCACTGAAGTAACTCCTTGGGAAATGGGAAGAGTCTGCACTGAGAGAAGTGTTTATTTGATTTAAACGAAAATGCATTATAGTTGATAAATCATTTATTGGATATATGGACAAACAAATATAAGTTTCATGGAAATAAATAATCTATTTGAAATCCCACCAATAATCATCATTTATTATTACACTTCATTTATTTACGCATAACTTATATTGATAATGCTGAAGAAATATTCATTTGAAGGAAATAAATATATTTGAGGTTAATATATCATTGAGTAATAATTAATAAACCTTATTTATATGTAATAAAAATAAAATTTCAATTCAGTAATGGTTAACGTATTTCTTAGATAATTATTTTGATTGTTTCTATTATCCGATTGTTAGGGTCTGAGAAGAACCGTTTGCCAATCTAGATAGTTTTTTATAGATCATATTGAGGGTATCCGGGTTTGAACCCTAGGCATCTTGATCGCATCTGTTTCCTTTAACCACTGTTCTGCCAACATCACTAATAACTAAGCAGGTACAAACAATCTAAACCCAAAATTCAGTACAGATGTGCTAAGCGGCGTTCAATAAGCCCATAGTAACACAGATTTTATGTTTAAAAAGGAAATTTAAATCAAAGGAAAAGTTCAAGGACAGATCATTCAAGGAGATGAGCTTCTCTTTGAGGGATGTGTCCTTAAACACAGATTGGATCGCTAGAATTATGTTAGTTTGTTCATTATTAATAAATCCTATATTCTGAGTGAATAAATTATTGAATTCTTTTAAGAGTTTATTCATAAATAGCAAATGTTCGTTAACTACCAGTTGAAAATTTGTTGATAATGAATTTATGTTATTTGTGGAGATAACGTAAGTTCATATAAATTATTTATAACCGAAATATATTAAATATTATCAAATACCTTGTAAACAAATATTTTATTCTCTATTAATAAACTTTTTTGAATGCATAATTTAAGTATTAATGAATATATTAAATATAAATCTGCTGTAATAGTTGTGAATAAATAACCTCCAAATAAGTGCTTTATTAATAAAAAAATATAGATTTCTCTCAGTGTGGATTAAATAAAAATAGTCTTCGTGAGAGAAATGAGAATTAAAATTTGCAAAAGATGAAACCTCTTCGTTTTTACATAATATGCAAGACAATAGAATATAATTCATTATCAATGGTATAAGGACAACTGTTTCAATTGGGGTAATCACTTGTACAAATCTGCTTTTACCTTATTTGTCATTTTAATTTGCAATGTCTTTCTTGTTTGATTAATTAGAGTTTACCATCCTGCTTGTAGCAAGCTACATTTCAAATTAAATATATTCAACTGAAGAAGATATAAATTTACAAGAATAAATCGATATTCATTCAAAGAAACCTGGAAAAGAAATGTTATAACAATTTCACTGTATCGGATACATATGCACGAAGATACGCATTGGCGTACGCCCAGATTTTCATCAACTGTCTTCTTCAGTTGAATATATTTAATTTGAAATGTAGCTTGCTATATGCTTGATCTATTTTACTCTCGCAAGCCAATCGCAGTCCAATTTTCACAACTAAAATGACCATGTCTAAACATGAAGCCCTATTTGCAAATGGCTTGAGCTTGTAAAAAATCTGTAAGACACGTAGCGAATTAATTATAGTTTTCTCAGGCATTTATATATCCTAGTATGTAGCAACAGTAGAAATATGGTTTGTATTGTTCTCTTCGAAACCGTAGTTGTTTATCTTGCCTTATGGGATGCATGTTCGTTTTTGTTTATCTCTTAGTTATTTTTTTTTCTGCACCTTTACTTTTATTTTCTTTTAGTTGATTTGGAACCTTGTGTTTGATTTTTGATTTGCACGTGTGTGTGTAATTGTAATATAAACCGAAATGTCTATAAGAGAGGGATATACTAAACACGTATTTGGTGATACTGAATTCTGGGTACCTGATCGTTATGTAAATCTAGCACCCAGAGACGGTGGCGCTCAAGGTTTGGTGTGGTAAGTTGCATTCATAATAATTCATTCGGAATCAGCTTGTTCAATGAATTGAATGGTATCGTCCCTCAATTTTTTTCTTTATATCTGATTGATGCAAACCTTCTAGGGGTTCTCAAAAATTTTCAACAAAACAATAATTTTTTATACAGGGTTTTTCACGAATAACTTTCAGTCTAGATTCAGGACCTTTTTGGGAATCTGAAACAATGTTCGACATACAGGGTGTCTCGGGAGTAACTGTACATAGTAGGGTAGGACTAGGTGAGTACGGATTGACTGAAGAAAATTCATTTCTGCTTTTCCCAAGAAAGCTACAGGGTGAGTATGCATATTCATGGAAATAATGAAAGAATCAGAACCAAACTTATCGGCGGAATTTATTGAAACTTGGGATGTTATTGGCACATGCCCAGTTCGAGTCAGAGACCAAAATTATTATTTCTCATTTGAAGTGTTCAGGTTAAAAATATCACTTTTTATTTCGAATTTAAAATCATTGTGTATATTGTATTTGATTTTCACAGGATTTTAGGAAAGTGGGTTATCCAAAACTAAAACAGCATGTTTTGTCACGAAAAATTCGAGTTCAAGGATGCCAAAACAGCACCTCACTATTTTAATGAAAATCATCAATTTAATTTTCAAGCTGTCACTGTGTTGGATGTGGAAAGTAATTATGTAAAACGAAACCTTAGTGAAATGATATACATTAAACTGAATGAAACTGTTAATCCCGAACTGACACACAAAATTTTGAATCTTTTCAAAAACAGATATTTAACACCGTGAATCAGGATTCCTACATTCTAACAACATCTTGCAGACTCGACCTGTAGTTGAACAGGTTCAAGAATAAAGTAAACACACATCAGTTTGACACTCTCATTGATGGTGACAATTTGTATTGTAGAGGACGATCGATTTCATGGAAGATCACGACAAGATTCTCCTAATTGATGTTTATTTCTGTTTCAATTTGCTCAACAAGCTCATATTAAGATCTTTTGTGTGGATAAAATAAGTTTCAACTTTGGTAAGGTTTTACGAGTTAATTGGTAGTGTTTAAGTCAATTCCATAATAAGATAAATAAAAAAAAATCGAATCTATGAATTTTAATATGTATTTAGATCAATATATTTTTATCATCTTTTATTGTATACTAGCGGACCCGACAGACGTTGTCCTGTACACACGTCTTTAATTTCATACTTTTTTTAATGAGCTGAAACAATCTGGACCGCTTTGATGAAAATTATTATTGAAAAGTTATTACTTTGTTAAATAAATAACAGCATCGTAAATGAAAACTTCAACTCATTTTAATGAAAGGTGAAAAAGCTTGCACTCAAAACATTTTATAACATATATATTTATTTTTTTTTAATTTACAAAAACTTAATTTATCGTAATGCCATTGGATGTACAATATTTTTAGTTAGTCCATGAGGAGTATAAACAAACAAACTCGATGGTTTTCCAACTCTGGAACACGCAACGTACAATTGGCCGTGAGAAAAACACGGATTTTCTATGTCTAAGCCACAAAATGTCATCGTTTGACATTCCAAAATCAACAACTCCTTATAAATAAGAAATTAATTGAAAAAACATTTTCCAGTAGACCAAACTGTAAATCTAAACCATTCTCGAATCTCCACGAACACACACAAAAAATTTCATCAAAATTGGTCCAGTCGTTTAGGAGGAGTTCAGTCACATACACACGCACACAAGAAATATATATATTAAGATGTGTGTTTAGAATTTGTTTCGAAGCAGTTTAAGAAGTTGATAATTTAGTATTAACTGAAGAAATGATTGTACATTATTTAATCTTCGTAAATTTCTGTCTTGTAGCCCTGAATAAGTGGAAATATATCCGCGAAACGTTGGCATTAGTTGGTTTTAGTTTTGGATAACCCACTTTCCGAAAATACTGTGAAAATCAAATACAATATGACCTCACAAGGAAATGAATCTTCAGACCATATCATTGTGTATATTTTCGAAAAGTAGATAAATTCGTCTTCAATATGCGGTATCACTCAAAGTTGTCACATCTAACATTCTTTTTTAATTTGAACAAAGTTCGAAAAATTTAATTTATTCACATAAACAGGACAACTCGTGATTGAACATGAAACGTAAAATTGTAGTTTTCTTTCTTAGGAAAGGCGGAAATTAATTTTTTGCAGTCAATCCATACTCACCTAGTCCTACTCTACCTCTGATACGTGAATGTACAGTTACTCTCGGGACACCCTGTATATCCCAAAAGTGCCCTACATCTTCACTGAAAGCCTGTACAGGAATTTTTTAAACATCCTGTATAATAACATGACTATCTGAAATAATTTGGTTTTGCCTCTTCTTATACAATTACAATTAGTTAAATTAATGTAGAGTCGGGATATAAATCATTGAACAAAAGCAAATATGTGAATATTTGTAGAATGAAAGTTTTTGTCATTCATTGAAAATAACTACATCTTCTCAGAAACTTTAGCAGTTTAGGTTTATTTGTATTATTTTTTATGATTATGTGAGATGGTAATTGAGAGAAAATTATTGTGGTAAATAAAGGGTTTTCTAATCACATATACAATTTTAAATGGATATAATGCACTTTGCCTCATTTTTTTGACATTTCTTATGTCATTTGTTGGTTATGTTATTTAATCATGGAAAGATACACACTTCAACAACGTTTAAAAATTATTAAATCATTTTATCAAAATCAGTGCTCATTTGTGAATACTCAGAAAAATTTAAGAAATCAATTAATCTACTCACTATTTATTATACTCTAGAGAAATTGAGAGTTATATACTTTTTTTTACATGATAGCAGAGTGCCAGTACCAAGTAATGAGCCGTACTTGGTACCATTTGCAAAATTGTCTACAATACGACGAATAGTGAATGGGTTAACTGAATAATATTGTCTTCCATGATTTCTTCTTGAATTTCTCTTGGTAAGCACAAATGAGCACAGATTTTGATAAATAATTTATTAACGTTGTTAAAGCTTGTATCTTTCCATGATTAAATGGCAGAATCTACTTAACATAGATAACAATAGATATCGATTAACCATTTTAAATTGTATCATTCCTATTGAAAAACTCGTCTAATATTTTGCATGGAGTAATTTTGCACGGTAGTTAGTTTATTAATTTTTTTTCTGTTAATGTCTGAGAACTCTTAGGTACGATTGAAGAAGGCCGTATAATTTTCAGGGAATATTATATACATAATATAACGACTCGAGTAGATATTTGATTGATAAATTCTTATTATTATTGAATTTTATTGCAGTGCTGCTGTGGATACAGTTACAAATCAAAATGTTGCCATCAAAAAACTGAGTAGGCCATTCCAGAATGTAACACATGCCAAAAGAGCTTATAGGGAGTTTAAGTTAATGAAATTAGTTAATCATAAAAATGTGAGTATAAGCACTATACTGGGTGTCTTATAAACATACCCCGTAAACGTTTGGTTTTCGAGATACATCCAGGGTGTTTCTTGTAGTCCTACTTTTTTTATGATTATAACAGTTTATCAAATCTTTATAAATTTTCTCTACAGATTGGGTAAATAAGTACCAAAATTCATTAATTCATCACAGCTTACTAACTGGATCTTTATAATAATTTGGATTTTCCTGAGGATTACTAGAGAATTGTTTGAATTTTTTTCTCGAAATCGGTAGCAGATACGGCAAAACTACTAGAAACCAAATAGTGTAGTTTCTTCTTACATTTTTCTAAACTCACCAACAAAAAAAAAGCGAGCACTGTTCCAGAAAAAATATAACAATATTATATGCATCAAAATTAGCATATCACATGATGAAATCTTCAAATTGGAATATCTATGCCAAATCTATGTTAAATAGCTTATGAAGGGAAGGTGCTATGAGAAAAAAAACTTGAAAAAAAAATTACTTCAACACCCTGTATCGTGAAAACAAAGCTTTCGGGGGCCCATGTTTATAGGACATTAATTTCTTAAAATGATCCGAAGAGTTTGTCATTTTCGTTTGTACCTCCAATTTAAGAACACTCTGTACATTTTCGAATTTTATCGCCTCAATTGAATATTTTTTATGAAACACTACAACAAATTTGTATTCTTTCAGATAATTGGACTCTACAATGCTTTCACTCCTCAAAGGTCACTTGAAGAATTCCAAGATGTTTACTTGGTCATGGAACTGATGGATGCAAACTTGTGTCAAGTTATACAAATGGATTTAGATCACGAACGGATGAGTTATCTCCTTTATCAAATGCTATGTGGAATAAAACATCTGCATTCTGCTGGGATTATACATAGGGTGAGACTTCTTCACTCAATAATAATATCACCAAAAAACAATAATCACTTTCAAACATAAAGGATGGTCCAGTTCGAAAGTCGGCTACAGATATAAAGTATTTTCCAATAAGAGGTTTCATTTTGAATATCCTGCTATCTAACGGGTGTTTTTTTTCGAGGTATATAACTTTAAGTTGGCATTACTGTTCAAGATGACGACCGATTTAACAGCTGTCAAATGATTTGTTCTCAGTTTGGTTTGGCAATTCATCATGAATAGACTCACGCCTGAACAACGCTTGCAAATAGTGCAATTTTATTTCGGAAATAATGGTTCTGTGCGGGATACGTATCGCGCACTACGTCCGTTTTATTTTGTTTAGCGATGAAGCGCACTTCTGGTTGAATGGCTACGTCAACAAACAGAACTGCCGCATTTGGAGTGAAGCTAATCCTCAAGTGTATGTCGAAACACCGTTACATCCAGAAAAACTGACTGTTTGGTGCGCTTTATGGGCTGGTGGAATCATTGGTCCGTACTTATTCAAAAACGATGATGGCCAGAACGTTACAGTTAATGGTGATGGGTATAGAACCATGATTACTAACTTTTTCATTCCTGAATTGAACAACCATGATGTCCAGGAGCTGTGGTTCCAACAAGACGGCGCAACATGTCACACAGCTCGTGCCACAATCGATTTATTGAAAGACACGTTTGGTGACCGCCTAATTTCACATTTTGGACCTGTGAATTGGCCGCCAAGATCTTGTGATTTAACACTGCTAGACTACTTTCTGTGGGGCTATGTAAAGTCATTGGTCTATGCGGATAAGCCACAAACCCTTGACCATTTGGAAGACAACATTCGCCGTGTTATTGCCGATATACGGCCACAAATGTTGGAAAAAGTCATCGAAAATTGGACGTCCAGATTGGACTACATCCGAGCCAGCCGTGGCGGTCATATGCCAGAAATCATATTTAAAATGTAATGCCACAAGATTATCTTGCGGATAAATAAAATTCATGTCAATCGAATAGTCCATCGTTGTTTTATTGCAATTTAAAGTTCTATAGCTCTAAAAAAAAACACCCTTTATATTGATAATCGAAATTGATTCCTCGCATATCGCTTGGTGAAACATAACTTCAATATTACAAAAAGAAAATGAAATAAAAATAAATAAATAATAATAAATAAAAATTGTGAAACATCTAGTCAAGTGTTTTATTACACTTTTATATTGAGCTTGATGAATTGCATGACGAACAATTTCTTCAAGTTCATTCTCCATTTTTTCATCAGTTTTTTAATTCAATCATTTCGAATTTTCACTTTTCACTGAAGGAAGGTTCTCATAAATTGAATGTTGAATTCAAAATTGATATTCATTATCAAGAAAAGCAGTGACGTAAACATTCCTTCCTTCAAAATGTCTAGTCACAGGCTAGTATGGATGCCACTAGTAAAAAAATAGTCTATCACGCCACGTTGGAAAAAGAGGACTAGAAAATTTCATTCGAATACATCCAGTCGCTCAGCAAAAATTGATGTATTCAATTTTGTGAACAAAGCATTTTTCAAATACAAATTCATATTTTTTTTCGATTCTCTATGGTCTTTCAAACTGGACCACCCTCACCTTGTATATATCTTATAACTAACTCTCAATTTTTCCCGCAGGATTTAAAACCAAGCAATATTGTAGTTAAATCAGATTGTACATTGAAGATATTAGACTTTGGACTTGCCAGAACTGCCGGTACTACGTTTATGATGACACCGTACGTTGTTACAAGATACTACAGAGCTCCAGAAGTGATCTTAGGTATGGGGTACACTGACAATGTGGACATATGGTCAGTGGGCTGTATAATGGGAGAAATGATCAGAGGAGGAGTTCTGTTTCCTGGAACAGATCATATAGATCAATGGAATAAAATAATTGGTAATTAATTATATTTTTAACTTGACATTTTCATTCTTTAATTATCCCGTATTGGTGCTTGATCTTCGAAAAGTAGATCTATGACGTTGTATTAATCCTACTCTAATTCACAGAATCTTTTTAAGTGTTTCATTAATGTTTCGACAATGATGTTCAGAAACAAAGATTTACTTAACAGATTTACAGAAATACTACTAATATTTTACAGAAATACTACTAATAATTCAGGAATTAGTGACATCGAAGTAGGCCATGAACGTCTAGTCGCGGGTTCATTTCTGGTTACAAAAATATCACTAAAAATTGCTATGGTTTATCATAGAAATAACCAGTTTAAATTATTTTCATCATTTTTGTATCCGAAAGATCCTGAATTTTCGAAATTACGATTATTACGAAGGGACGCATACAGTCATGATTTCATAAATTGAAATTCAGATTATATAACGTAAAAATATAGTGAAATGCTATCTCATTTCAAGGAAATCCAATGAAGAGATATCTATTCATTTAAGAGTCGCCCATGAAAGATCCCATTGAAGGTCATTAAAATATGCATATTCCTTTTCACCAATGGCTCTTCAAAGATTGTTGCATTACTGATGGACACTGGATACCAGCCTGCTTTCAAAATTCTTATCAAATAACTCTTATGGATCATTTTAACTGTGGTGTCTAAACTGGTGAAGAAAACAGAAAAAACTGGTTGATAAATTTAAATAGTGTAGCTTAGTGAATGGAAGAGCCATATCATAATAGGACAGAAATAAAATTCAAAGAATCCATTTAGTATATGAAAAATTTTTGACATCACAGTTGTACTGTAACTTTCAAAATTGGAACCAATTTATCAGCCGATGTGTAAATCACTTCCTTAAGTCACTATTTCTTGAAACTGTTCATGACATGAATGATTGATTAAACTTGTATGAAAAATATTGGTACTATTTGTACTCAAGTTTTCTGTTTTTTTATTGAAATGCTTTTATACTAGTTACTATTAAATTACATAAAGTATTTTGCCCATAACAGCTTTAACTCACTCACTAAAAGCATTTTTGCATGAAATTATTTTTAATTTGTGAATTTTAAAATGTTATTACATTCTATTATTATCTTCAAGTGGGTAAGAGGTGAAGAAATTCTTGAAGTTACTCTTCTGAATATATTTTTCGATTAAATAATCAGTAAAAATTCTATAAAGCAATTGGAGTTTATTAGATTTTTGGATTACTCATTGAAGAACAAAAAACAGATATAACAATACTTAATTTCAATATAGAATATAAATAAACTATAGATGCAATGGCAAGACTTTGTTTAGCAACCCAATTTTAAAATAATTCTCCCTTCATAGATTTATATAATCCTCATTCCTCCAGATAAATGAATTTGACATTTTGTTGCATATATTCTCTGTATTCACCATAAAATCGTACTCAACTTATTATATTTTTCTGTTCATCAATAAGAATTTTCCTTTTATTAACTGTTTTGAACTTGTTACCAATTAAGTTTATGTAATGTTGACGTTGATTGTTTAAAATCCAGATGCTTTTTGGTCAAATTTTATCCAGACTGATATATTGGTTGCTTTGGGTAACAATCAAATCATTTAATGATTTTTTGAAGGTGAAATCGTATTGCACAGGTTTTCTTCCACTAATTATCCAGGTAGTAATGACTTGCCTTCTTCTTTTTTCAAACAGTACTGTGAGAAATACTCAAATAAACTTATCAATGTGTGTTTGAAATTGATACAACTTTTAAGTTTCAAAATTTGTTCGATCCAAACCAATAACACAAACAAACTGAAATCTAACCTCCTCTCAATGACATTTCCAATGCCAACCCGAAATCTGCAATTCAAAATGTTACTGAATGAGCCAGTACCAACTTAATTTCGATTTTCCAAAGCCACCCGGGATGTCAATAATTCCTGAATGGACTATAACCATATAGATCTTTCATCTATTGCTGAACGTGTGAAAATTCTGAAAACTCACTACAAAAATAATGATACTGTAATAAATACTAAGTACCTTTCGTGCATAACGGGCAGATTATAGTCGACATAACCGTCCATCTGAGCGTACAATTGGTAAGACATTGAAAAAATTGAACTGGATCTGTTACTGAGGTTTTAAGGATCATCATATTAAAGTACAAATTTTGATCGATATTCTAAATGAAAATGTGTTTTATTTATGTTTATTTTTGGAACCACAAAATGTATAAATGTAAAAATTAATCAAGGGATTTCAAACTATCCCTGCTACTTACCTCATTTCAGCGTAAACCTACCAATCACATTTCTCAATATGTCTTAACCTAGCTTAGCTTTCTCTTTTATACAAACAACCCTATACTGTGAGTTGTTAAGAAACAGTTAATTAACTGCTTAAATAAAACGCTTATAAATATTCTGTGGGTTATAATGTGGTTACTCACAACCTCAGTTGAATATTATGTCTACAGTGAACTTGAAAAACTTCATATAGATTTAGACAGATAGATCATTATTCATAATTTTTTTTTTTTAGAACAATTGGGTACTCCGTCTCCACAATTCATGATGAGACTGCAGCTAACCGTACGAAACTATGTGGAAAACAGACCCCGCTACCCTGGTTTCTCCTTCGATAAACTGTTTCCTGATGTGTTATTCCCATCCGACAGCAATGAACATAACCGACTTAAGGCAAGCCAAGCCAGAGACTTACTTTCCAAGATGTTGGTAATCGACCCTGAAAAGAGAATTTCTGTCGACGATGCCCTTCTTCACCCTTATATAAATGTATGGTATGATGAACAAGAAGTTAATGCAGTAAGTATATTTGAAAGTATTTTCTTCTTGTAGATATCGTAAAATCATAAATTTTTTTCTATCTTTCCTAAAATAAATAAATATGAATAAATTATTCAAACGTTATTTTACTATTTATTGGATAACTCGACGATCCTCTGATGATTGAATATGAAAACATAATTTTTTTGGGAATGAAGAATCAATAAAACGAGAACTTTTTTCGCTCCTAAACCGACGTTTCGCTTCATTTAAAAACTTCCTCAAGGAAAAAATATTCTGTTTGACCTTATCAGATCCTAAGAACTTGATTATTTTTCCCTTGTTTAAGCTACATTTTCATTTTTTCTTATTTTATCGATGAATTTTATGTACACACAATATTTCAGCGTAATCTGACGATTATATTCTGAGATATTGAAATTCTACAAAAAAAATATATAATTATCTTCTGATTATTCCGATTCTCAAGAAATCAGAGAACCTGGTCCTTTCTGACCGATTACATACCATCAGCTGCTCTTTGCAGTGTCAAGATGATAAAGAAACTAGCATCGAGAAAACAAACCTTCACTATGATGCTAAGTAGAAAATATGATTGGGAAAGAGAGTCCACAGTACCAGCTCTCAAAAATAATACGCTCTTCAAATCAGTTTTAGGCACTTGCAATTTAAAGATGTGTGGAAATGAACCTAATAAGAAACTATCAGAAATTTCATATAACGATACATTCTGACAGTTGGGATGCAATCAAAGCATTGATCTCACATATTGATTCTAAGATGATATTGGAGTCCTCAACTCCAATTGAGAGAACTCAACGAAATAGGCAAATATACAAGATCTGTTTAGCCTGTTTTTTCTCTAATTCAGGAATTAAAGGAAATGGAGAGGCCAACCTTCTTGCCAGAAAAGGAGCACAAATTTCTTTCATTGATCCAGAACCATTCTTTGGTATATGTAAATGTATCTAGAAGAAAGAATTTCAGGAGAAAGAAAAAACTGAAAGAGAAACACTTTCTAGTCTTTCAGGAGTCTAGGAGTCCTCCTGGGTTGGATAATTCCAAATATTTTCTTTGAAACCACGAGATCTAGGAAGTATGTGCATCTCAGCAATAATATGCTGTATCCCTCACTGGATTCCTCACAGGGCCGCCTCAGAAAACACCTTATGAGAATGAGTCTAGCAGGAAACGAAAGTGCATATTCTATGGGAGTAGGAAGGATCTCCGGATCAGCTGGTGACAGAATGCTTAGGCATCGCCAGCCAACGCAAAATCTGCTCTGGACAAGAGACTTGTAGAAGTCTTCTTCTTCTTCAGCCTTCCCTCATCCACACCTGGATGTAGGCCTCTTTCATGTTCCTCCATGCTGTCCTGTCCTGAGCTATCAGAAACCATCTATTTCCCGCATACTGCTTTATATCATCAAGCCATCTTCTCTGTGGTCTACCTACACTGCGTTTCGTCGTTCTTGGTCGCCATCTTATTCAATTCCTTAAAGGCATGTGTATCTCTGGGCATTCTTCTCCTTTTTTCCATGAGAGTCAATGTTTCCAACCGCAACCTAGTATCTTTTAAGCTTCTTGGTTTCGCGCAGATCTTCTTGACTGTTATGCAGATGGCGTTGGTAATTTCATTGTTGAGTTGGTTAATGTTCATATTCTCAAGGGTGTCGGTTGGTCTCAGTTTCTTTTCCAGTTCTGTTCGATACTCAGTAGATCTCTGTGTCAGGTCTTCAGTTGTAGGAAGTTTGCCTTTGTGTATGAGTTTGTTTCTCTCTATTTTAAGTTTGAAACAAAGATATGCTCTAACTAGTCTATGATCGCTGTTGGTGTCGAACTGGTTTAGTACCGAAACATCTGTACATATTTTTCTGTTATTAGAGAGTATGTAATCAATCTCGTTTTTGGTTTGGCCATCAGGGCTTCCTCTGTACGGGCTTCCTGAACAAGGTTTTCAGACAGTATAAATTTTCCTTGTTCAGATAGTTAACCAGCATATCTCCTCTTTGGTTTCTCACACCCAGACCGAAGTTTCCTATGTAGTCCGAGTCAGTTGTATTTTTTTGTCCAATTTTGGCATTGAAGTCACCACTTATTATCCTGTAGTGGGTCTTGTGTGAGCACGTGGCTTTGGTTATGTCTTCAAGGAAGGTTTCCATTTCCTCATCATCTTGGCTTGTTGGTGCGTATCCTTGAATGAACTGTACACTTGTAGAAGTGAGGAAGTAATTTCCTTGAATGATACTGGAGTTAATTAGAACTCTGGAATTGGAAGACGAGCTGTAGATCACATAATGTCGATAATAGCTCGGATGAAGGTGGAATGAAATCCCCCTTGAATCTAAAATCTACGATTTTCAAGAAAGAAATGTTTCATGAACATCGTTTTACTATTTTGCAACTCATTTTTTAATTTGAATTCGTTGGGATGGGTGTTTCTTCGTTTATTGATAAATCACAGTTTCATATGGGTGCAACTTCAGAACCGTTTGAATTATGTCAATCAACGAACTTAACTACTCTGAAACTAGCATATTCCCTTCTATACTTTTCTTCGTCGAAAGGATGAAAAGAATTGATTTTGACCTCTTATTTTTCCTGTTGGGCAAAATGTTCCCCCTGGAACAAGCACAAAAAAACTTTAAGTTCAGCTTTCTCTTCTAAAAGACATTTGAAATTCAATTGAAGTTGAATCAAAACTAATACTGCTGTTTTATTTACAGCCTGCTCCTGGCCCATACGATCATAGCGTCGACGAACGTGAACACACAGTTGAACAGTGGAAAGAGCTGATATATCAAGAAGTAATGGAGTATGAAAATTCGCATGGTAGAGCTTCTAGTTCACAGCCTAGTCCTGCCACAAACTCAGAGCCAAATGGTACTGCTGAATCAATGCGGTAGGAAAGGTAAGTGCATCATTTTGGTTCTTAAATTAATTCTGAAGGGTTTTCCAAGTAGATATTTCAATGTGAGTTTAATTCACGCGGCCAAATGGCCGCCGGTTACAGCATCATACAATCATTCTTGGATTTTTCGAGCTCCGAGTGAAATTCTGCTTATTGACATATCCTCCTAGTTGAAAATGAACCTCATCACTGATAGAGATGAGCGATACCGTGATTTCTAGATCACGTTGTGAAACGTGAACGTTACTTTATGATATCAGTGAAATTAAAGCGTGACGTGATCACTGTTTAGGTTGCTTGTTATTAATATTTGTAAGAATCACCCAAACCTTAGTTCGTTTATCTTTGCAACTCGAATTGGTCACTCTTATCATTCAAAGCAAAATTAATGAAAAATTCTTATGAAAACATCCATTTTTCTTACATTTTCAACTCTTTTCCTTATTTCAGATTTAGTTAGGAACGTAACAGAAGGATATCGATTTTTCAAATGTTTCCTCAAATTTGAAGAGGTGGTTTTGAAAGATAATTTCAACTTGCATAAATTACAAGAAGTAGCATAATTTACATCAACTTTTGTGAAGAAAGCCCAAAGATTGCTGGTCTTTCGCCTGTTATTATTCTTTCGCCTATTATTATTATGTCTCTGACGTGTTTTCGTTTATTTTTTATAATACAGAGTACCATTTATTGCTTCGGTCGGCAACTTCAATATAGAAAGAATTTCTTTGGGGTTGTTTATCAAAGATAGGCATAAAATTAGAATTTTATTGCCACCACCAATTATACAGTAATTCAGTATTAATTATTTGTTTGTAGCAAATATTTATTGTTTAACTAGTCCTACAAAACTACTTCCTAAAGCAGGCGAGGTTGCCTACGATGCTGGGATTGTCATAAAAAATGCAATTATGTTAGTCGAAAAAGGTTCCGAAGCAATAAAAACATCAGGCTGCCTTCATATTTTACGATTGCAACGGACGATGATATGCCCTGAAAAGATCTGTGAAATGTTCAAACTGTGATCCCGTCATGCTCTGTATTCGTTTTTCGGAACTGTGACATTCTGATATCAGTGATTAAATCACAGTGAAATATCGCTCTTCTCTAATCACTGAAGATGATTTTTGGATGAAAATCAGGGTCATTTTGATGCAATTCATGAACCTGCATGAGTTCTTGTGTTATCTGATCTTTAACACTAACAGCCTTAACACCTAAGTATGCAAAATACGTTCTATTGTAATGTTGTTTGTGGAATGCCTAATTCCGAAGATCTACAAGGAATAGACAAACCTAACTTTCCGTCAACACTACGGTCTACATAAGCAATATTCTTAATTATTCTTGAGCGACGCACACGGTTTCGATTCTTCACTTCACTAACTTGTCCCAACAGACCAACTTTTTCTACCAGTTTCACGATTGTCGGCCGAGAAGGTGCTTCAGGATGAACAAAGTGTTTTAGTTTTGCACATTGTAACTGTATGTAAATGGCGAAAATTTTTTCGCCATTTTTCAAGTGGATTTCAACAATTTCAATGCGTCGATAAAGCGTGTATCGTTCCATTTTTATTAATGGCATCGTTTCACTTGTTCACTTATGTCAAAAGATGACAGCTACCCAGTTAGCGGGCAATTCAAAATGAAACGTCTTATTGGAAAACCGTTTAGATAATTGTAATGCTATTACGAGGATGTACGAACATACAGACCGACAGACATTCACGAAACCAAAGTTGTTCAGTATGGTCTCAAATGCATTTTGCTTCGATAGGATTGGAAACAATACCAAATATGTGTGAATGTTTTTAGGGAGTTAATCTTCGTCAAAGATTGAAGGGGATCTCCTCTTGAAAAGCCACGAGCTTTCAAAAAAAAAGGAAAAATATATTTTTACTTGAATTTGCTGATGGAATGACATTTTGTGGGCATGTTTTGCCAATGAAAAATTTTTGAATTTTGTAGTGATCGTTTAAAGTGTAAAACATTTCAACAAAACAAAATTTCTCAATTGGAAAACTTTCGCACATACTTGGTAACACCCTGTACATAGAGATGAGCGATATTTCACGAACTGTGATTTAATCACTGCTATCAGAATGTCACAGGTAGTCACGGTTCCGAAAAACGAATACAGAGCGTGACGGGATCACAGTTTGAACATTTCACAGATCTTTTCAGGGCATATCATCGTCTGTTGCAATCGTAAATTATGAAGGAAGCCTGATGTTTTTATTGCTTCGGAACCTCTTTTGACTAACATAATTGCATATTTTTATGACAATCCCAGCATCGTAGGCAACTTCGCCTGCTTTAGGAAGTATTTTTGTAGGACTATTTAAACAATAAATAATTACTGAATTACTGCATAATTGGTGGTGGAATAAAATTCTAATTTTATGCATATCTTTGATAAACAACCCCAAAGAAATTCTTTCTATATTGAAGTTGCCGACCGAAGCAATAAATGGTACTCTGTATTATAAAAACTAAACGAAAACACATCAGAGACATAATAATAAAAGGCGAAAGAATAATAACAGACGTTGATGTAAATTATGCTACTCGTAATTTATGCAAGTTGAAATTATCTTTCAAAATTACCTCTTCAAATTTGAGGAAACATTTGATAAATCGATATCCTTCTATTACGTTCCTAACTAAAGCTGAAACAAGGAAAAGAGTTGAAAATATAAGAAAAATGGATGTTTTCATAATAATTTTTCATTAATTTTGCTTTGCTTTGAATGATAAGAGTGACCAATACGAGTTGCAAAGATAAACGAACTAAGGTTTGAGTGATTCATACAAATATCAATAACAAGCAACCTTAACAGTGATCACGTCACGCTTTAATTTCACTGATATCATAAAGTAACGTTCACGTTTCACAACATGATCTAGAAATCACGGTATCGCTCATCTCTACCTGTACATGTACCTTATTCTATTAGTGTCGATATTTCCTTTAACTGTCCTTTTTTTTTACAGGTTGGTTATCAGTGACACAAGTAGCAATTCCAACTAGTCAAAACATATTTATAATAACCCTCCAAAATTATTGAGGATATTTTAATCACAGTATGTGAATCGTTTGTATTTCTCCCATTTTCATTTTAGGAAACTGATCTGTAATCAGTATGTGTGATATAGGTGGTACCTAAATACTAGTTTGTATTTTGATTGTACCCAACCTAAAACGATGGAAATTCTGCTGAAATCTAAAAATTTGACACTTCCCGTGCTAGAAACCAATCTGTTCAACGAGGAGAACGGAATTTATTTCATTAATAAGCAATAAATTGAGTGTGAACTCTGAATAAAAGTCATAGCCTTATATTGAATATAACCAAGTGTGTTTGTTCGATTTTACTTGATAATTATTTAATATTCCAATGGAAAATTTTCAAGTAACAGGTTAAGAAGTCCTTAAAATAATCGCATTTCATTATCTTACCAAATCATAATATTCATAAAATCTTATTGAAACATTCCTGTTCTATTCACAACAAGCAAATATCCATCTGAAAGGTTTTCTCTACAACTTTTGCGAAATTTGAATATTTTCTTGAAATTCAAGATTTCCATGGATGGCAACTTATACCATCCCATTTTTCAATTGGCAATTACAGCAGTACTAGTAAAACAAAATTCTAGCATATGAAACTGGAAATTTTTGGAGACAATCATATTTTTATACCTAAATAATTTCAACAAAAATACAAATTAGTAATTATAAGTATAATGTAATATTACGTGTAAGTTTTAAACTGTTTTTATATTTATTTGACAACGCAATATTTTTGAGTATATGTTCACTCACTTTTTTATTGTTGATTTGAATATTTTTATTTAAAATATATTTTTAATGGTTAGAAAAATTACACCTTAGTATTTAGTGGTATAATCTGAAATTGTAAGTAGGGATAAAAGGTTTGGAATTAACTACATTTTGCAACTTATAGCATCAACTTGTACTGACTATTAATTGATAAGTTTATGTGAAGGTATTGTAAAAAATGAAAAAAAATCGTCCGATCCAAATTAGAATCTTCAGTAAATATTGTGAAAATTAGATACTATCAGTTATTTGAGTTTTTATACGGTATAAAACGATTATTTTTTTTTTTTTTTTACTTCCCTAAAATAGAAATAGACTCTGGGATTTGGAGAGTTCGGCTCTGTATTTCATCTCGACATAATGTCAAAAAAAAACAGTTTTATTGCTCATTATTTCCAATAGGTGTGCCCAGAATAGTTTGGAGAGTATTCAGAAAAGAAATTATAATTAAGACATTGGAAGAGTACAAAGAATTTTACTTCTTCATAGTCGTACATTTTTCCCCAGAGAAAAACCAACAATTGAAATTATTTACGTTTTAAATGAAGATTTACAAGAGTTCCAGATATAGCCAATAGCATTACCGATATAAAATTTTTTTCAAGGAAAAATATTACTGATAGAATAGTAAACAAATACAACTCCGTTGTAAATTTGTAGACATTTAGATAAGAATTTGTCAAACTCTGGGTATCTTACACTTTACAAATATCATATTAGTTAATAATACCTATGTAATGCTTGTATTGTTCTGCTTTGTAAATAAAGTCGAATTCAATTATTCTGAAATTATATTCAGTGAATAACACCAGATCTATTCAATTGAATGGGTATATTATGAACACTCTGTAAGAATTGATATGAGGTAATAAAAAATTAAATCAAAGTCAATTTTCGAAGTTGAATATTATCATTGAACATGTTACATTCTTTTGTACGGACTATGTTCAATATTTTGCTTATATTTCAATAATTTGTGTTTCTTATTCATTATTATCATACAGGGTGTTTCACAACTGACGCGATGCTCTAATATGGTTAAGCACTGAAATTTGCGAATTTTTTTTCATTAGGCTTCATCAAGTTGTTTGGAAATACACAGAGTGTACCAAAAAAGTGTAAAAGACCAAACATATGTTCTTTCTCATAAAACACCCTTTTTTAATTGAATTTCCTAAGAACTAATAACTAACACTAGTAGGCCAACTGTTAACTAAGGGCTCAGGTAAAATATAGAAGTGCACGTGCGCCGCATAGAATTTCAATATTAACGAGTACCAGTTTCTATCATTTTATGTTCTTTATTCGTGTTTATCGATGGAAAGTATTAGGTGTATTTGAAAAAATTAAATTTAATTTTTTCACAATAAATATCAATGTCAAACATCAAAGTATAGAACAAATAGAAAGTAGTTCGAGCTCGTGCGCATGCCTTAACTAAGAACTAACAAGAGAGTACATAAACGCCACTGAATTCTAATGGTGGATTTATGCACCAGTCCTAAGAACTAATACTAAATCATAGTATAAGGAAAGAATAGTAAGCCAACCGCCATTTGACGGCAAGGAAATAGTCAGCAGGGGTCGCTACTGTAGTTGGATTTGGATTTGGAGAAGTAACTAGGTAATAAATGGCACTGAATCATGAGCTATAGATGGCGCAGAAATAATACGATAATTCATTCAGTGGCGTGGTTGAAAAGGGGTCGCATGACATTGCCAACAATTTTTATGTTATTATTAAGTTATCACAAATACACGCCACTGGCGTAAATTCTTATTGTAGAGCAGAAAAAATATCAAAATATAGAAATCTTCTGACCACTCTATTTCAAATATTTTAGTTCTTCAAAATAACACCAATTTTTTCAGAGGGCTCCACTTTACGGACCAATTTTTGATAGTAAAATTCGAGTTGAACGTGAGTACAACTAGATGGCGCTCAACATCAACAAAATCGAAAAAAGCACTACACTGGCTTACTATCCTTTCCTTATACTATGACTAAACCTAAGAACTTAGAACTAAAAATTGAACGCTAACAATTCAATGAAGGCGTTTATGCAAGTTTCCTAAGAACTAACACTAGCAGGCCAACTGTTAACTAAGGGCTCAGGTAAAATATAGAAGTGCGCGTGCACCGCATAGAATTTCAATATTAACGAGTACCAGTTTCTATCATTTAAAGTTCCGTTATTCGTGTTTATCGATGAAAAGTATTAGGTGTATCTGAAAAAATTGAATTCAATCAATATCAATGTCAAACATCAAAGTATAGAACAAATAGAATGTAGTTCGAGCGCGTGCGCATGCCTTAACTAAGAACTAACAAGAGAGTGCATAAACGCCACTGAATTCTTAGTTTTAGTTCTTAGGAATGGTGCATAAACTCAGCAACTCAGTTCTTAGGAATAAACCCACCATTAAAAGTTGGTCAACTTTCTAGTGCTAGTGTTAGTTCTTAGGTGAAGTGCATAAACGCCCTCATTGATTTGTTAGCGTTCTATTCTTAGTTCTTAAGAATGGTGCATAAACCCACCTTTACTAACTACTAGTTCATCTATGGATGAGGGTTACAAAGTTCTGTGCTTCCGTGTATAGGAGAACCGTTTTCTATGACTTCTCTCAATAGTTCGAAAGTGACCGTGTATTTCATAGAATATAAGATATATATTATTCTATATTCAAAGGTGTATTTACTAGTTTTTTGTGTAACCTAAAAAATATCAGACAGTTTAATGGCTGGTGTAAATAGAGATTTTCCTAGAAAAAAAAATTACAGTTCTAGCCACATTCGTCGGAAGAGGCCAGCACTCAAACTCTCAAAAGCAGAAAATGTGATTTATGTGAATTCAAAATCACATCTGAAGGTAATAATATCAATAACGTTTCATCAAAACAATAGTGAAAACTTTATTTGTTTCAGGCCTTTTTCTCAATCTGTGAGAAATTGATCGACAAAAAAAATTTCGAAGAAATACTATTATATTGTATGGGTACATCCATATCTAAAGGTATATGTTTGGCACTTGAACTCTGCGAAAAATATCCATCTTATCAATATCAAACCAGAACATTTACTTCTGCAGTAACAGGTGAGATATTTTGTTATCATGAGTTATTTATAAGATATGATATGACTCTTCATGACTTCGGCTCAAGCCATTCATATTCTTCATTATTTAGTATTTGTGATCGTTTATTTTATATTTCACAGATGATTTAGAACCTACAACAGATGATGCAGACCATGAATTACAGAAGAGAAATAAATCTGCAATTGAAATAAGAATATTCAAACCTAAAGAAGTAGCCTAAAGGAAATGTTTTTCACAACAAAAGAAATTGTCCGCTGGCTTGGACTTACAGTTTTTGAAATATGGGTGAACTTGATAGCATTCTTACTGTTCACAATTCTATTAGCTCTAAATTATAATCCAGACATGGAGTTGTATAATCATAATTGGTGGCTGATTTTTTCTCCTCTTTTTGTTGGCGATGCTCTGAACACTTATTTTTGTATCATTTTATTCATCAGAATGATACTTGAATTATCTGTCAGGTATTCAATGCTAAGGTTGACTTGGTCTGCCACTTTTCTGTTAACAACATTTTTATTTAAATATTTATTGTGTAAGAAACTTTTAGGACAACTCAGTTTGGATTATTCTGAAGTATTTGCCCCACTCTACATTTTATTACAACTTATTGCTGTGAGGGCTTGTCAACAGGAGGGATGATTCAAGATATATTTTTATTACGAAATGTACATATTATGTATTATTTTAATAGAAATTTTGAGATTTTATTTAAAAATTAAATTAATTGAAAAAAATTATAATATAGAACCAATTTTGATTTGTTTTTATATTACAAGTCATGAGGACAACCTCTTAATTATGTGTTAATGGTTATGCTATGGTAATATATACAAGTAAAAAAATCTGATTTGTTTATTATTCTCCTTTCTTGTAAAGCTACATTCCATTATTAACTACACAGGTATATTCATTGGGGGTGCTTGAGAATTCTAGATTTGTCATTATTGTTCTTCACGAGATATTGTTTGTATCTCGCATTAAAGTAAAAGTTGGCGATTCTGTAAATAAACACCCTTCAATTCTTTCCAGACTATGTGTCTCATTTTCACCCTGTATATACGATGAGGCTGGAAGCTGAGTAGAACATCACTTTATGGTGAAAAAATGAATTAGATGTATTGAATAATAACATACACATAAAAAACCTTTTTATTAACCCCTTTTGCTATTCAAATTGCAGAATTTAAATATATAAATGCTAATTCAAAGTAATAAAGAGTTCTTCCCGTTATTAACCACTTTTTTTCGATTTAATTGGAAAATTGTGAAGTTCACTCTACCTATTTGGGGTAGTTCAGTTACAGAGGGCGTAGTAGCACTTTTCATTGAGGCCGGCACCTACTGTCATCTCATATAAGTATTACGCATGCGTCTTTTCAGAATTTTCATTTTGTAGAGGGTTAGTTAACTTCTCTTCTTTGCATTTGAGAAAATTCTTTAATATAATAATTATGCCTGTTGAAGAGGTAGCTAAAATAAACAGACAACCAGCTGGTGGTCCCTTGGGACTTGGTAACTTGAAATTATCACACTTATAACCAAATTTTGATTTCAAATTTATAGGCGATCCTGATGATACATTTCTCAGAAAAGTGGAAAAGGAAGTTCTTATTCCACAAAAAATGCGGGACAAAGCAAAAACAGAAAAATGTATTGAAGAGGTTAAAAATTTTACTGAATGTTGTGCAAGTTCTGGAATAGCAATGGTTTATAAATGCCGTGCAGAAAATAGTTTACTGAAGTCTTGTTTATCTCGTTGGTATGACGATGATGAATTTAAGAGAATTTGCAAAGAAGAATATTTAATAGAAAGGAGTGAATTTAGGAGAACTGGAATCAGGAAGGGGTCTCAAAGAATAGGAGTATCAATGTAATTTTACATAGGAATATTTATTTTCAAAATAAGTTTATAAATTTACATAGTAGTTTTATGAAGTGTTTTCTTCTCTCTCCTGAGTTGAGACCCATCTTTTCATCAGAATTTCCTTTATCGTTACATTTGAGAGTTCATGAGGAGAGATAGGATCTTTTGGGAAACCAACTAAGCATATGAGCAGTTCCTGAAAATATCAGTTAGTCATCTACCATTAAAAGTCAATAATACTCACTTTCCCAGCAGTCTCGCACATTCTTTGAAATCCTAACAAACTAGTAGTGTTTAAATGTTCATCCTGTTGGTTCTTAATCGTTACGACATACGAAGCATGGTAAAAAGGAGGTCCTTGCTTATAAAGTACTAAAAATTTCCTTTCATTAACAAGAATAAACCAGATTGCAAATAGGTAACGTATACTTACAATATTCTCCACCAAATTTCATTCCTGGTTTAACAACCCAATTTTTACTCCTGAAATGATAATATACAGCGTAGTTACGTTGAAAGTATGGGTCACTTTCACTAAATAATTCCCATAGTTTTAAGTCATCTAAAGTATCATTTTCATAATTAATATCCAAACAGCCTATCGCATTTTTCAAGAAAAATGCTTCTTCTAACATTAAATTCGTTGTTTCTTTATCACCACATTTATCAATATCGTAAGTTGCTTGTAAATTTGTGAAATAGTCTGATTCATCATCGCTATCAGGTATAACAATAACTTTTCTTTTATCTTTTGAATTTTCTGATTCTGGACACTTTTTCCGTCGTTTCATCTGTCTCTGGCGTATTATTTCTGGTTTATCGAAAGTACCGTCAAATACTGGAAAACCTTTCGATAAGTTTGCCTTTCCAAAATATCCCATGGAAACAATATTTTTCATATCATTCTTATTTGTAATTTTCACAGAAAATCCATCGAATGTCCCTTGGAATTTATATAGTTCTCCATTCTTATTTAAAATAATAGGTAGTGGTTTCGGCTTACGTAGCCTGCAATTTCTTTTTGGTCTAGGCGATACTATATCCATGAGTTTTCCTAAGGAAGAAGATTATCAAATATTTAGTAAAAGACTGAAAACATAGAATTAATAAATTATTAATATATTATTAGTTCAATGACTGAAAACACTTCGAAGAAGAAATATAATATTTGATGGCACTGATGGCAGATATCCGGATATTTATAGGTTAGTTAACTGTCAAATGCGACAGTACTCGGACAATCTCGGAGATAGTCGATAAATTAAATCACAAGACTAGTATCAGCTGAGTTGCTCTTGAAAATTTAATTTTTGAGAAGATCAAGCTCAAATAAATTGAAAAATATGGCTTCTAACGTGCAACATAGTGATCCTAAGTTTCATGATATCATTACTTCTTTTGATGATGGAAAAATAGGTATGTGTTGTTTGGGAAATTTTCATGTTTTCTCACCTATTGACAGTGCAAACTCTTTTAAAAATAACACTTCTCTGGAAATTATTTCTTCCTTTGTTCTAAAATAAAAAATCCGATATATACCTAACTTATTTACTTAAAGTTATGAGAAAATAAGGGCGTGTACAAATTCACGTGATGAAGATTGAAATTGGGAACAACAATCCAGTGACCATCAAAAAGTGACGATAGTTAGGAATTCACTCATTAATTCTGAATTAAACTATCTTCAATATGAATAAAACGTTGGTCTATTATTTTATTTTCAAATTAATGAAACTTCGTTACATACTGCATCAAGAACACCACATAAACTAAGCAAAGCTCCTTATAAATTTAGTGAAATAATTCCTATTATACACACTCATTAATTCTTATTATTTCTTTTTGATTATTTTAAATAACACTGCATTGAAGTTATATTCATTGTTAAAATTATTACAAAATCAGTTCTATTGATTTGTATATGGTTCAATAATTTTTTAGCTCTTATATAATGATTAAGGTATTTTTTTTATGAAAAAATTTGTTGAAATATGATAATTATTGAAATCTTATATCTATATTACTATTATTTCGTCGTCCAAGAGGTGACACAAATCATGTCAGCTATTCATCTTTTCAATTAAAAGAAAGTTATTCAAAATTGTTTAATTCTAGTTTAATGTCTCTTATAGACTATTGAACATATATTATACTACTCTTCTACTACTACCTCTACTACTCTTCTCTCAATCAAACTTACAGTCTTTGCCACAGTTGATTTATTTTTAATTTGATTACACATCAGGATTCCTGTGTTTATGTTTTGGTAGCAATATCAGATATCTATGGTTGACTGCTACAAAAATGTTTCAAGTTTACCATTTAAATTCCTATGGTTTTCTTCTTTCTGTCTTCTTCTTATGAATCAAAACCTTAGTTTTTGGAATTTTGGCCTTAGATAATTCGTTCATTGCAATTGTTTTTAGTTCAATCTCATCGATTTTTTGATAATAGAGATAGGTCTTAAGTTAGGTAATAAGGTATAAAGATAAGGAAATGAGGGATCATAATTTTTTTATTTATAAATACATACTATGAAAAATTATCATATTAAACATTATCTTGAATCCAATTCAAAAAAGTGAACTGCAATATTAATAAGAGAAAGATATTTGTTTCTCAGTGATGACATAAATAACACAAATTTCTATTACACAGAAAAAGAAACATATTTGCCTTTTACACTACGTAATCTATATCTCGCCAATTTTTTAGAATTGGATTTTATGTTAATAAACTACAGTTCTGTCAAATCTATGATTTTCATTGGATCAATTAATAATGACAACTATAAATTTTAAGTATTTGATATTGAATCTTTATTACATTACCTGTTATTTTTTCAATTTTTAACACGATGAGTTTTTCAGATATGTTGGCAGCAACTAGTGTGCTGCAACAAAAGGCCTCTGATATCAGAAGTCAAAAGGTGAACTGGCAATCTTACTTTCAGTGAGTATTGCAGTTTAGAGAAAATCCAGTCTAGATTCATTTGAATATTTCAGGTCTCAAATGATATCCCAAGAAGATTTCCAATTCATCACCCAATTTGATGTTCCCGATAGAGAGAAGCGTGAAGAACTATTACAAAGGGACCGCCTACAGTGCGCACAGACCTTCCTCAACTTATTGGGACATGTTTCAAAAGATCAAACCTTGCAATATATTCTTGTTTTAGCAGATGATATGCTTCAGGTAAACTTTCATTCGACAATGAGGTTTCGATCCTCAGTTTGTGAAACTGTCAGAATTTCAATTTCTCTAATTCTGCGGCAAATCCGTTCATTTTGCCATATCTTGAAGAACAAAATCATACGGGATTATTTCAGTTTCATACAGATTTCATGGTTACATTTCGTTATATGTTGGTACTCAGAGCTCTCTTATCATGGATTTATTATCTGTCAAATTTATGATACTGGAAACAGTTCTGCCAACATTTACCTCTGCAAAAATCACTAAATGATATTTATCGTAATATTCCATCAATTCCAATAAAAATTCTTCAGAGAATTAGAGAAAATTATGTATAATACTCGTACAGAAGGCTAATTCTAACACGAGTTTGTTGAATTTTGAATTATTGTAAGAATATCAATGCCTTCTGTACTTGTATTATTAATAACTATTCTTTTCTCATTAGGAGGACCACAGCAGAGTTGAAATTTTCCATGAGTACGCTCATAAGAAGAAAGAATCTGTTTGGGGTCCATTTTTGAACCTCCTAAATCGTCAGGATGGGTTCATTACAAACATGACCTCAAGAATTATTGCTAAAATAGCCTGTTGGTCTCATACTCCAATGGAAAGGTCAGATCTTCATTTCTATTTGACTTGGCTCAAAGATCAGTTGAAGATGCAAGTAAGTATTTTTTTCTTATGTCAAAGGAATTAAGTGGTTGTGCTTTGCTTTCTGTTTATTATTTGTGCTTTCTGATGCTTTTTAGAAATGAATTTTTCAAACTGTGAAACTTTTAATGTATCGTGAAAATTATAAGGTAAGTACTTCCCTATTTGCTTCCAGAGTTGTCCCTGGGTGTTCCCAAACTGTAGGTACAAAGGAAAATGATAGATTTCTTGGATCATTTTATGAAAAAAATGTCCTATAAACATGGGCCCGCAAACGCTTTGTTTTCGAGATATAGGGAGTTTCTTATAGTCTTACCTTTTTTGTGATGATTATATCAGTTTATCGAATCTTTATCAATCTTTTTTTTCATAAAAAAAAGCCTAGGAATCTGTCATTTTTGTTTGTACCTCCAATTTACACTCTGTATAGTTGGTTTAAACCATTAAAAATAAATAAAAATTCATGTAATATTCTAATTCTTGAAGCGTGTCAAGGAATGGTTTTTTCTTCAGAATTGTCCTGTTCTCTTGATATTCAGTCATTGGTTTCTCTCTTTTGTTGAACTCATCCACTTAAAAAGTGCCCTGTTGAAAACAGAATGAATATCGACAAGGTAAACTCATTTCTGAAAGAACTTCATCAAATTTTTTTAATGTTTAGTTTGGAGGAAATAAAGAATGTTCTAGAACATACTGGAGCAATGTCCTTTCAATGTGAATGTCTATTCTTCTCGTATCATTGGAAACTCTTGCAATGGAATTTATTTGAAAACTTTTACATGTTCTAACCTGAATGTTAGAGTTGCAATTAGCCCATCTCCTTTAATTCTAAACATCTCTCTTGTTATCAAAATAACAATAAATTCTCTCGCTCAAAATGTCCAGCTTATCGTACTAACACAGTGGCTTAATGGAAGTGCATTAGGAGGCATTTTAAAGAATTCTGTAAATTTTAGTACGATAAATTAGTGGCATCCTTAGCTAGAGTTGATGCTCTGCGTGGAGCCTCAGGAGAGCAGCCTGTGGAAAAGTTTACGGAAGCTTCATTCAGCATTGACGAACCACAAAAACATGATGAGATGACGGTATTATACCATAATGTGTTTATAGGATTAGATAGTTGTCATATTATGTGGTAGACATAGAATAATGATATTATACACTTCGGAAAAATTAGGGGAGCGGACAAAATCTCAACAAAGTTTGTGGTTCATTTTCTCTTGAACCTTTTTTCCTATTTCAGCAATTTTTATAATTCTTGCTTGATTCCTCAGGAACATTGCTGCTCATATATAGATGTGAACATAAAGAATGAAAAATAAGCTTTTTTTCTACATTCATGCAAAAAGCAAAACTTTATTGAACTAGTGCAATAAAGTTTTTATTGCACTCGTCTCTCATTTTACTCAATAAATCATTTTTTGTTTTTTGCATGAACGTAGAAAAAATGTTGTATGCAACTCGTGCAAAAATTGTTTATTGCACTCGACGTGCAATAAACGTATAGAGCCATGATTACTAACTTTTTCATTCCTGAATTGAACAACCATGATGTCCAGGAGCTGTGGTTCAAACAAGACGGTGCAACATGTCACACAGCTCGTGCCACAATCGACTTATTGAAAGACACGTTTGGTGACCGCCTAATTTCACGTTTTGGACCTGTGAATTGGCCTCCAAGATCTTGTGATTTAACACCGCTAGACTACTTTCTTTGGGGCTATGTAAAGTCATTGGTCTATGTCTATGCGGATAAGCCACAAACCCTTGACCATTTGGAAGACAACATTCGCCGTGTTATTGCCGATATACGGCCACAAATGTTGGAAAAAGTCATCGAAAATTGGACGTCCAGATTGGACTACATCCGAGGCAGCCGTGGCGGTCATATGCCAGAAATCATATTTAAAATGTAATGCCACAAGATTATCTCGCGGATAAATAAAATTCATGTCAATCGAATAATCCATCGTTGTTTTATTGCAATTTAAAGTTCTATAGCTCTAAAAAAACACCCTTTATATTCCAAATAATGAAGTAAATCAGGACGGCATGAGAACAGTTAGGGAGGAATCAAGCTACAAATAAAAAAAAATTGCTAAAATAGGCCGAAGGGTTCAAGAGGAATTGAACTACAAACTTCGTTGAGATTTCGTCTGGTTCTCTGATTTTGCCAGTGTGTATAGTTGTAGGTTTGATGTATTAAGCTTTTTGTAGTATTCAAGGTAATGATTTTAAATTTGTATGATACATTTAACATTTCAAAAAAGGACCCCGCACGTTTAGTATGGGAAATGGCTTTCCGTGAATTTGGCTGAATTTTTGATATGTTGTAGTTCTTGATGAACTGATCAGAAAAGTCCTTAGCCACAAAGCTCAAAAATGGACAGTTTTCGAGATATGGAGCTTCGAAAATGGATTTTTTGCAATTTTTGGGGTTTTTGCTCATCAATCGGGGAGCTCTCATTTCTGGTTTTGATGGAATTTGGATGTTCGGCGGCCAGAACCCGACTGAGAAATGATCTTCCTTGGTTATATTAGGCACCGCCATCGATAGTTTTTTATACACTGCTCCACATTTGCTATGAAATGAGATATAAAATCCAAGATCTTCCATACATCTTTTCATGCCACAAGATGACACCAGAATAATCCACATGACCGAGAAACGACATTTTGTGAGATTTTTTTAAGAGAGGCCATAATAACTGAATCCTCATATATCTGATGTCCAATAATATCAAATATGTTAGCCGAAATGTTCATAACCAGGCATCGCGAGCTGTAATGGGGGAAAATGGGAAAATCATAATCATATATTCTCAGGGATCACAATTGTGATCTCTATTGATGTCATTTACATATGATATGTGATTTGTTTCTCACAAATCTCGATAATCTAACAAAGGAGTGCCAAGACATTTTCCTCAGAATGTCTCGAAATTGATGATAGCATCTCACAGACAAACGAATCCGTGAAAATGTCTGCAGTTTTGATACGATATAGTACTATCCGGGTAAAATATAGAAGTCCAAGTGTTGAAAGTTAACTATGAATGGAACTTCCGATATTAACCCTCGAATTCTTGAAAATAATTTTTTTTCTATGAACTTTTTGAACTTCACACATACGAATGAATACTATCTAATAATATGATCGTTGACAAAATGAATGAGTATATCAATCAAAAACAATATAATAATGAGAATAACATTCATAATAATAATAACAATAATTATAATTTTGCCCTCGATTCGATTCATAATATTCTAAATGATTACTTGCGATTGCTAATATAATTTTAAAAGTTTTTTGTTTATTATCATTATTGTTATTATTATTATGAATATTACTCTCATTATTATATTGTTTTTGATTGATCTACTCATTCATTTTGCCAACGATCTTATTATTAGATAGTATTCATTCGTATGTGTGAAGTTCAAAAGTTCATAGAAAAAAAAAATATTTTCAAGAATTCGTGGGTTAATATCGGAAGTTCCATTCATAGTTAGCTTCTAACACTTGGACTTCTATATTCTACCCGCATAGTACTATATTGCATAAAAACTGCAGACATTTTCACGGATTCGTTTGTCTGTGAGATGCTATCATTAATTTCGAGACATTCTGAGGAAAATGTCTTGGCACCCCATTGTTAGATTATCGAGATTTGTGAGAAACAAATCACATATCATATGTAAATGACATCAATAGAGATCACAATTGTGATCCCTGAGAATATATGATTATGATTTTCCCATTTTCCCCCATTACAGCTCGCGATGCCTGGTTATGAACATTTCGGCTAACATATTTGATATTATTGGACATCAGATATATGAGGATTCAGTTATTATGGCCTCTCTTGAAAAAATCTCACAAAATGTCGTTTCTCGGTCATGTGGATTATTCTGGTGTCATCTTGTGGCATGAAAAGATGTATGGAAGATCTTGGATTTTATATCTCATTTCATAGCCAATGTGGAGCAGTGTATAAAAAACTATCGATGGCGGTGCCTGATATAACCAAGGAAGATCATTTCTCAGTCGGGTTCTGGCCGCCGAACATCCAAATTCCATCAAAACCAGAAATGAGAGCTCCCCGATTGATGAGCAAAAACCCCAAAAATTGCAAAAAATCCATTTTCGAAGCTCCATATCTCGAAAACTGTCCATTTTTGAGCTTTGTGGCTAGGGACTTTTCTGATCAGTTCATCAAGAACTACAACATATCAAAAATTCAGCCAAATTCACGGAAAGCCATTTCCCATACTAAACGTGCGGGGTCCTTTCCTGATTCCTCTTCAGTAAATTGACAGTGCTGTGTTTAAGATGGCATTGGTACATAATAAAAAAGCTTAAACAGAATACATCTGGTTCTCGTGATTCGCACTCTAACCTACAAAAGGGTTGTACAAGTTCAAAAAAACTAGGGCAGTAATAGTAAAAATACTGACCATTAGAAAAAACATGTTCTTCAAAGTTTTTATTGCTATTCTTATTGTTTCAGTTCCTTGCTAATAGTCAAAATATTAGATATCATTTTTTCAAATTTAAATTATTTCAATAAGTTTGAAGAATATTAGGTATCGAAGGAATTCAACATAGCAGGGCAATTTGAATTAGAAAAAGGTATATTATGCATGACCTGGAAGAATTTAATCCCCTAAGCTTTTTGACTAGTGAATAATAATAGCATAATATTGCACAACATGCATGATATCTTACAAATATCTGTTCACTTTTCAATTTTAAAAATTATTCTGCACAATTTTCTGCATGACTTTTTGTTTAGATATAATTTCTTTTATTTTCTGAAAATAGATAATAATAATCACTTGCATAAAAAAAATTGAAGGAGAAATAGTAAATATAAAGCACAATACATTGCAGCCACCAACAAACTTTGCCAGTTTTACTACAGGGTGAGGCAGAATGCTCGGACGTTTTCGAAATGACTTGAGCTATGTGGCAGATACTGTTAGGCTCGCTAGGTCTTTTTACCAGTTCACGTGGATCTGAACAACTGAGTGGCGTGATTGGACCTTACTTATTCGAAAATTAGGCTGGTGAATTTGTTACGGTGAACAGATTGCACTACCGAGCTTTGATTAATGCTTTTTTATGGCCGGAATTGAAGGATATTGATATGAATGACGTTTATCTTCAACAAGACGGTTTTACGTGCCACATAAGCAACGAAACAATGAAGAAGTGATCACAATTAGCCACCGAGATCTTGTGATTTAACACCCTTAGACTTTCTTTGGGGCCACGTGAAAGATAGGATCTATGCCAATACTCCACAATCGATTCAAGACTTTAAAGATGGAATTCGTCCTAGTGCAATAAGTCTCGTAAATCGTCCGGACAAAAAGTCATCCATATGGTTCACAGATGGATCAAAAACAGAGAAGGGCACCGGCATTGGAATATATGGACCTAAACTGAGGATCTCTAAAGCCCTGGGAAGTGAGCCCTCGATTCTACAAACCGAGATAATGGCTGTTTATGTATGCGCCCAGGAGTGTCTCAAAATGATCCTCAAGGGGGCGCATATCTACATCACCACGGACAGCCAAACCACGCTGAGATCCCTGGAATCGTGTTGTCAGGGGTCTTTGCTGACTTGGGAGTGCCGTAACACCATAAAGCAACTGGCCAGAGGAAATAAGGTGATTCTACTATGGGTACCAGGGCACTGTGGGGTTGAAGGAAATGAAAGAGCGGATGAACTTGCAAAAAGTGCATCAAGGTTAACACCTGCTGGACCTGAGCCTTTCTGTGGGATAGGAAAAGACCAATACAAAGCTGCGGTCCAGCTATGGGAGTTGAACAGTAGGACAATCCACTGGACTAACACTCCTAGACTTTCTCAGGCAAAGAAATTCGTGAAGATTTCACCTACCTACGCCAAAAAGCTCCTGAAGCTGTCGCGAGCAGAGCTTCGGGTGATGGTGGGACTGCTGACGGGGCATTGTCGGTACAAACATCATTTGTACCGTATGGGAAAGTTAGCAGATGAGATTTGCAGGCTCTGTGGATCGGAAGCAGAAACAGCCGAACACTTGTTATGCAAGTGTCCGGAGCTGGTTGGCCTAAGAACCATTCACATGGGTAAGCCGGTCCTGGATACCAGAGAGGTAACGGCCTAAGGAGGTTGTCAATTTTATTAACGTCGTTGACGATCTCCCTGGGTTTCTATGAATGAGTAGGGTAGTGAACAAAAGATCTGCATGGTCGCAGTTCCCGGAAGGCTTACCGAAGCAAAACGACCCCAGTTCAAATAATATTAATAATAAGATGGAATTCGTGAAGTTATCGAGGACATTCAACCGCAAACATCTTCACAGCCGGAAGCGTCAGTGTGGTACGTTGTAGCTAAAACATGGGTCCTTACATTTTCAAGACGATAATGGAAATGCTGTTATCGAGAACTCAGAGCGTTATTTCGAGATCGTCGATAACTTAAAAGCCTGTGATGTGCAACAATTCCTCATAGAGGAAAAATTGCATTGAAGATTTTGACATCCGCACGACATATGCGATTTTGCACACTGAATTTTTCTCAAATGTTATGAAACAATACGAACCATAATCTGCCAATGAATTTTTTAACTTTGACTTCTCGAAAACCGTCCGAACTTTCTGCCTACACGATAAAGCTGGATATGGTCTCATTTCTCTTATCCTCGTTCCAATTGAAACGTTTTTCTGTGCAGAATAACGAGTACATCCAGTCCGTTGGGCGCTGCCTCCAGATGATGCTAAGGATCGATGAGTACCGTTTCGCCTTTGTGTCAGTGGATGGTATTTCTACCTTGCTGAGCGTTCTGTCCGGACGCGTTAATTTTCAGATACAGTACCAGCTGATTTTCTGTCTGTGGGTGCTGACGTTCAACCCGCTTCTGGCGGAAAAAATGAACAAGTTCAATGTGATCTTGATATTGGCCGATATACTGAGCGATTCAGTCAAGGAGAAAGTGACCAGAATCATTTTGGCCGTTTTCAGGAACCTGATTGAGAAACCTGAAGATCCCCAGGTGTCCAAAGAGCATTGCATCGCTATGGTTCAATCAAAGGTTAGTATAATTTTAGTCCTTTATATCGCTGAACAATTTTTTCGAACTTGCAATAATACTTCCAAAGCGAATATATTATCCAATCATTAAATTGCCGGATAAAATTTTCAATATTCATGAAGAATTGAATGATATATTCAATGGAGTTTGTCAAAAAACTTGCCTGGAAATTTTTACCCTTCTTTTACGCTTGAGTGTTATAGTTGTGGCAAACTGAGACCATAATTCATGTTTAATGTTTTCTTTCCGGACTCTTTTCTTCTTGGACAATCAGAAAAACAATCTAATATTAGTGGAAACCAGTAATTCACATCTATGTAGTGATCGAATTAGCATACACCTTTTTCACAAATAGGTAAATATTTTATCGCGAACGTTTGTACTATCGAGTATCGAGCATGTTTTTACTATCTAGCGTTTTAATATGATTGGTGATTCGTAAATAAAATATCTAGTCAAAGCCGAACACAAGTGTCCTGGAAACAAACTGAACGCTTGAGTGAAGAGAACAGTTTACCAACTTAATTAAGTTGGTCCTGTACTTTCATGTCGGAAAGTACATCATAACAGTTGGGCTGAGAAGGTTGTAGACTAACAAAGAAAAAGCTTTTTTGATAAAATTTGATTTTATTATTCGATATAGTTGCTTTCGAAGGCGATATGACGATTATAGTGGTCATACAATATTTCAATGTCATTTTTATACACTGCGCAAAAAAATTAACGCACATTATGGAAATCTCAAATTTATTCTACAACTGAAGGTGATAATGAATGATAATTATTTTTTTTGTCAGAGTTATGCATGCATATGTTTCCACTTTCAACGTTTTCCTTCAATACAAATGTTTTTTCCCAGCAGGAATTAAAAAAGATGAGATTATCAGATTTTGAATGTATTGGCTCCATTCTGAAATCAGTTGTTCTCGATCAATTCCCGTGATCAATAGTTTTTCTTCTGTTTGATTTTCTACACTTGATCGCTATGCAACGCGAAATACGCAATTTGACCCAAGAGGGGCAAGAGGAATGTGCCCAAGCGGTAGTTTTGCGAGAAGAAGGGTGGACATACACAAGAATTGCAGAAAGGTTTGAAGTTACAAGTGTGTCCAGAATGTTGCAGCGATTCAGGGAGACAGGTATGAATGTCCGAAGACCAGGACAGGGTAGACCACGGGTAACAACTGCCATTCAAGAACGTTACTTGAGAGTTTCTTCGTTGAGACAACGGTTTGCAACCGCTCGACTCCTTCAAAATCAGCTTGAGCAAACTCATGGGGTGCATATTAGCACTCAGACAATAAGAAATCGCCTCAGAGAATATGATTTAAGGCCTCGTGTCGCGGCAAGAGGCCCAGCTCTTACCCCAGCCCATCGAAGGGCGCGTTTGGATTTTGCGAGAGAGCATATCCATTGGGAAGAGGCTGATTGGGAAAGAATTCTCTTCACAGATGAGTCTAGATTCTGCCTCTACCATTGTGATCGACGTTCCCTTGAATACAGACGTCCACATGAAAGATATGCTCAGTGCAATTTCCTGAGTACTACTGGTTTCGGGGGAGGATCGATTATGGTATGGGGTGGAATATCTTTGACTGCTCGCACAGACCTAGTGGTCGTTGATAATGGAGCTATGAATGCTGATAGGTATATAAAGAACATTCTTGAAGAGCATGTAGTGCCATTTGCCCCATACATTGGTGAAAATTTCATTTTTTTGGACGATAATGCCAGACCCCATCGTGCGCGCATCGTTCAGGAGTACCTTGAAGAGGTTGAAGTCTCTCGAATGGAATGGCCAGCGAGAAGTCCAGATCTCAATCCGATTGAGCAGGTTTGGGACACCTCAATAGAAGGCTGAGAAGTTCAGAAAATCATCCAGCTACTCTTAATGACTTAGGAATCCAACTCAGAGAAATCTGGGAAGGATTAGATCAGAACATTTTAAGATCACTCATTTTGAGTATGAACCGTCGTTGCCGAGCTGTAATTAACGCAAGAGGTGGAAATACCAAGTATTAAATCACTAATCAGCATTCCAGTATTTTGAACATTGTTTATTTCTCTTCTTTCACATAAGATTCGGTGAAATCCTGAATTTTCCTTCCATTTAATGTGTCTTGTTTCGTTCAAAACCTTCCCGAGAGAACATAAAAAATAAGTTATGAAGTCAATGTAGAGTTAACTTTCATTAAAATTGAGATTTTCAGAATGTGCGTTGATTTTTTTGCGCAGTGTAGTATGATTTGTCTCAAAATAGCCCTCAGTTTCGGTGACTACCTCTTCATCGGCGCTAAATTTCTTTCCAGCGAGCATTCTCTCGAGGTCTGAGAACAGAAAAAAGTCACTGGGTCCCAGATCTGGAGAATACGGTAGATGCCCAAGCAGTTAGTCCTCCAATTCATTCAATTTTGTTATAACGTCTTAATTAACGTCTTCATTCCCTTTGTACTTAATCATTCCCATAATCGCGTGCAGTTCTGGTATAAACAGATCCCATTTGATGAATTTCACCTTTAACTGTAAATTACCCGTTCTGCAGGTGTTAAAGCAACTTGCAATCCTTGAACAACGAAAATTCGAAGATGAAGACGTGACCGCCGACGTGGAATTTTTGACGGAAAGACTACAGAGTTCTGTGCAAGATTTGAGTTCGTTCGATGAGTACGCCACTGAGGTAAGTTGCGTTTTTATTTATGATTAATCGTGAAATTTCTGACCTATTTTCGATCAGATCAAGTCGGGACGTTTGGAATGGTCACCGGTCCATAAGAGCAAGTTCTGGAGGGAAAATGCTCAACGTCTGAACGAGAAGAATTACGAGTTACTTCGAATTCTGATTCACCTCTTGGAAACCAGCAAAGACCCCCTCGTGCTGAGCGTTGCCAGTTTCGATATTGGTGAATACGTCAGACATTATCCTCGTGGTAAAACGTAAGTATATTGGCTTATTATATTTGATTGGTAGTCCCAGCAGGGTTGCCGCTAGAAATTCGACTTTTTTCGCAGGCACAATACGGTCTATTAGTGTGATGTCAATCCGCCATTTTAGTTGTTCTAAGTCAGATTTCTGTATCCAAACAAATAAAATTTCATTCAGTTTAGAAGGGTTAATGCCAATAAGTTTGGAGCCTATATCATTCACCAGTTTTTGTAAAAAGCCGTTTTCAGTTTGAATATAAGCTCAAATAGAGATGAGCGATACCGTGATTTCTAGATCACGTTGTGAAACGTGAACGTTACTTTATGATATCAGTGAAATCAAAGCGTGACGTGATCACTGTTTAGGTTGCTTGTTATTGATATTTGTATGAATCACCCGAACCTTAGTTCGTTTATCTTTGCAACTCGAATTAGTCACTCTTATCATTCAAAGCAAAGCAAAATTAATGAAAAATTATTATAAACATCCATTTTTCTTACATTTTCAACTCTTTTTCTTGTTTCAGCTTTAGTTAGGAACGCAACAGAAGGATATCGATTTTTCAAATGTTTCCTCAAATTTGAAGAGGTGGTTTTGAAAGATAATTTCAACTTGCATAAATTACAAGTAGCCTAATTTACATCAACGTCTGTTATTATTCTTTCGCCTATTATTATTATGTCTCTGACGTGTTTTCGTTTATTTTTTTTAATACAGTAGCATTTATTGCTTCGGTCGGCAACTTCAATATAGAAAGAATTTCTTTGGGGTTGTTTATCAAAGATAAGCATAAAATTAGAATTTTATTGCCACCACCAATTATGCAGTAATTCAGTAGTTATTATTTGTTTGTAGCAAGTATTTATTGTTTAACTAGTCCTACAAAAATACTTCCTAAAGCAGGCGAAGTTGCCTACGGATGCTGGGGTTGTCATAAAAATATGCAATTATGTTAGTCAAAAAAGGTCCCGAAGCAATAAAAACATCAGGCTGCCTTCATAATTTACGATTGCAACGAACGATGATATGCCCTGAAAAGATCTGTGAAATGTTGAAACTGTGATCCCGTCACGCTCTGTATTCGTTTTTCGGAACCGTGACTACCTGTGACATTCTGATATCAGTGATTAAAACACAGTTCGTGAAATATCGCTCATCTCTAACCTCAAATCGTGAGTAATTTTTGAGTACAGAATATTCAAACTACTCATTGCTTAACACGTAAGAAGCAGCAACTGTATACACAATGAGCACTTTTCCATAGCAAATGCCTGTTGGTAACAAAAAATTGAGCAGATCATTAAAATTGTGGCGATTGTTAAATGGTTTACTTTATCTAATAATTTCATTGTTATCAGTTACGATTTATTTCTTTCTTCTTTTGCTATGCTTCTTTGTGCGACCTCCGTTGTTTCATTTTTTTTTGAATCGGTATATCTCAGAATATTATAGATAATTTTATAATTAACAATTTTTGTTCACAATGTAATTTATTCATACAAATTCTTTCGTGTTTCAAAAAGGTTGTGTTTTTCTCAGTTTAATGATGTAGCTACTGTGAAGTTATGAAAAAAGTATTCCCGATAAAGTATTCAACAATCAAATCAGGATTCTCCTCGCCTATGGCTAGCACCCACAATCGGCTAGCTTGATTGTGATTGGTGATACTAAACTTCCATCTCTCTTGTATTCGGGATCGAGCACAAATGTTTACTTTCCGTTCCTTCTATCTATATCCTAAGATTGGACTGAGCCATTCCCTAGGTATGTAATGAATACCGTTCGGGATTTGCCAAAATATTTTCAAAGTAGCGTTCTATTAAATTTGTTCATGTTTAAAAATGAATTTCATCTTGGAAATATGCAGATAAAACAGAAAATGACTAACATATGCACTCTAATCCAAAATGTCTCAAATATGCAGTTATGGAAATGCATATTTATTATTGGTTTTGATTTATTACCGGGGTTCTCTTGAATAGTAAAAATTTAGCTTCTAAGAGGTCTCAGAATCTGATGATTGATTATTTTCAGAGTAATAGAGCAACTGGGAGGAAAACAACTTGTTATGCAACTTCTTGCCCATGAAGATCCTAATGTGCGATATGAGGCTCTTTTAGCTGTTCAGAAATTAATGGTTCATAATTGGGAATATCTTGGGAAACAATTGGAGAAAGAACAAAGCAGTGAAAAACCCTCAAGTAAAGTCGTAGCTGGAAAAGCATAATTTTAATTACTGAGTTAATCGTCTTCACTAAGATATGTATTTTAGGAGTATAATTATGTCCAAGTATATATTTATCCAGAACTGATTGGCATGTTTTGGATAAGCAGAACGTGAAAGTCATGAATAGATATGTTTTTAAGAATCATTTGAATTTTAACTACAAATCTCTCCAGATCAGTCCTTTATTCATCTCAAGCTTTTCAGTGTAAATAATTTGTAATATTTTGTACATTCCAATTTATAGGAATTTTGGAATGTTTTTTTGCTCCTTTATTGCAGTAGTATTATATTGTAAATAGTTTGGATCTTGTTGAAAATTTTAGTTGTCTATGATGTAACTGTTGAAAAGTAAACAAAAAACTACATTTTCTAGAGTTTTTATTTCTTCACCACAAAGGTTTGAACAAAAATCATTGAAAAATATATTTATTCAAGTTGGAATTCAATCACATACAATTTTACTAAAATTTAGTTAAAACACATTTCCATTGGTGGTGGTGCCTGATTGAAATGAATTAAAATTGAAATACAAATCCACTTAAATGAATATAATTTAAACCAAATTAAACATTTGAAGTTTTCTTGATCAAAAAAAAAAAAAATCGGTTCAAAGTTGAGATTCCACAGTTTTTGAGGGAAATATCAATTAGCTAAATCGGTTTAACATTGGTCTACATGATTTTTGATATGAATATTATTCGAACTACTTTTTCAGGCTCAAAAAGTGATGAAAATCAGTATCAAATTAAATGTAGAATTAACTAGTTGATGGCATAATTATCTAGGAGAAATGAGTCTCGATAAACAGAGACAGAAAAATTTTGTCAAGTATATAAATAAATATTGCAACCCTGTACTGGATTTTACACTAACCTAACCTAACAGATGAAGGATGTTATAAACTAAATATGATGTTTAAATAGTAGAATGACGTCATGAATTGGCACTGAGTTTGGCTAGTCTTTTGGTGATTTCTTGTTCCGTGATGGTGGAGGTGGTGTTTTCATCTGACTCCAAGGCTTTGTTAGTGTTATTCTGGGACTTGGAAAGAGCACATTCTCCCTGCCATCTTGCCTTACCGCTACTGTGGCTCTGAAAGGAAGAAATAACTTATTAATTATCAGTGCTATTTAAAACATTATTCTGAATTAAATACATCAAACAAAATCATTATATCGCCTTCAAAATAGATCTTTTCCGAAATAAAATATATAACGGGTGTTTTCTAGCTGCATGAGAAGTTTCGATGGTTGTTGTCTATGGTTGAGAGTTGAGAATGTTAAACTGTATTGACATTTCTGTTCAGTAAGGTTTGGTAATTCATCATGAAACGTTTAACGTCAAAACAACGCTTTCAAATTGTGGAAATTTACTTCGAAAAAATAAATCTGTGCGAAAAGTTTATAGAGCATGTTACGGTCAACATAATCGGTCTAGTGAGCAAGCAATTTGTGCAGTTATGGATCGTTTGCGCACTAATTTCACTATTCTCGATTCAAAAACAAGACATAGAAATGTGTGTACCCAAGAAAATATTGGTGTAGTAGCGCGAATTGTTTAAGAAGATGCCGAAATGTCATTTCTGGTTGATTGATTTTGTCAATAAGCAAAATAGCCATATAAATTAACAAGCTAACATCGATTACATTTGATTCCAACAAGACTTGCCATACAGCGCGCTTAACCATCATTTTGTTGCAAAATCAATTTGGTGAAGTGCCCACTTGTTCGTGCGACTTAACACCTCTCGATTATTTTTTATGGGGCTTTGTTAAGTCATTAGTTTATGTCAACATACCAGCAACTCTTGAAGCATTGGAAGACTATATTCAAGACGCCATACGGCCAGATTTATTAAAAAATGTGGTGAAAAATTGGAATATGTATCTGCGGACATATACCGAAAGTCAATAAATGTCACGAAATTATCTATCATATTATGATAATAAAAAATTAATTCCAAAAATATTTCTGTCTTGTACTCTTATTCAAAGTTGTCATACTTTTAAAAAACACCCATTATCAAATATTATTCATTATAAATTAACATTTGATAGACTTTGCAAGCTTTGCTTTGATTTGATTATGGTTGAAGCCATTGTCATTTCGAAGCTTGTTGATTGGATCACATATCCAAGTTATTGCGTTTACGAACAGGCAAGAATTTCTTCAGGGAAAGTCTAGCCTGTTATTTTTTCGGATCAAAAAGTCAAAATTACAGCAGCATTAGCAATTTGACAGATTTTGAACTTATTCCCAAAGACATTTTTTAATTTCACCAAAACTATTTGAAAGAAGTTTCGATGGTAATAATAGTATAAGTGTAAACGCTATAATCTTTGAGCAAAAAAAACAACCACACTTAAAATACACTCCCCGTTCCATTTAAAGAAACACACGTCAACTTTCAAATGGTAAACCTTCGCCTTTTCATCTACCAGAGATCAAGGTCCACCTTAAAATAGACACCACAAGAGACAGAACTGGTATGTTCTAAAGCCCGGTTTTAGTTAGGGGCTCTGCGGATTAATCGATATAACTTATTCGGACTGTCAGCCGTTTAATGAACCCAGACTAAGTGATAAATTTATTAACGCCGACATAGATACTTAAGTAACATACTTCGCCCGATGTTAAAAGTTAAAACGAGCCAGTTAATCAAAAGATATTTCAGGCTTTGGCTGTGTGCATCCTCTTGCAGCGATCGTTAGAACATAACGTCTTTCGTTATTTGGCGCACGGCACAAAAATACTAGGTTGCGAAAGGAACTGGATGTCGCGATACCCACGAACAATGTTACCAGATCTTCTGATAAATCAGTTGATTTACCGATTTGGCTCTTGGTCAGCTGATCTAGAGATTCGCACACTAAATAAACTGATTTTTAGCAGGTTAGCAAATGGATATAGATATTTTTAGTGCTATTCAATAACAGTAATATTCATAAACGTTAATAATATCGGATTTAGTCTTTTATTTCGGAATTCAGATGCTGTCGATATTAGTACACCTTCCTAAATAGTTTAAAAGCCCCCTTTTGCGATGCACAGATTTAATACAAAACCAATTTTCACTAATCTAAATTTTGAAGTAATGCAGTCTGAGGGGCTGAAAATACATTTTTTTTACATTTCTGGGGCATAAGGAATGCTTTTAGAATATTTCATTGAAAAAGAAATACTATGTACATACATATAGGGTGTTTTTTTCGAGGTATATAACTTTAAGTTGGCATTACTGTTCAAGATGACGACCGATTTAACAGCTGTCAAGTGATTTATTCTCAGTTTGGTTTGGCAATTCATCATGAATAGACTCACGCCTGAACAACGCTTGCAAATAGTCCAATTTTATTTCGAAAATAATGGTTCTGTGCGGAATACGTATCGCGCACTACGTCCATTTTATCGATGAAGTGCACTTCTGGTTGAATGGCTACGTCAACAAACAAAACTGCCGCATTTGGAGTGAAGCTAATCATCAAGTGTATGTCGAAACACCGTTCCATCCAGAAAAACTGACTGTTTGGTGCGCTTTATGGGCTGGTGGAATCATTGGTCAGTACTTCTTCAAAAACGATGATGGCCAGAACGTTACAGTCAATGGTGATTGGTATAGAGCCATGATTACTAACTTTTTCATTCCTGAATTGAACAACCATGATGTCCAGGAGCTGTGGTTCCAACAAGACGGCGCAACATGTCACACAGCTCGTGCCACAATCGATTTATTGAAAGACACGTTTGGTAACCGCCTAATTTCACGTTTTGGACCTGTGAATTGGCCTCCAATATCTTGTGATTTAACACCGCTAGACTACTTTCTGTGGGGCTATGTAAAGTCATTGGTCTATGCGGATAAGCCACAAAGCCTTGACCATTTGGAAGACAACATTCGCCGTGTTATTGCCGATATACGGCCACAAATGTTTGAAAAAGTCATCGAAAATTGGACGTCCAGATTGGACTACATCCGAGGCAGCCGTGGCGGTCATATGCCAGAAATCATATTCAAAATGTAATGCCACAAGATTATCTTGCGGATAAATAAAATTCATGTCAATCGAATAATCCATCGTTGTTTTATTGCAATTTAAAGTTCTATAGCTCTAAAAAAACACCCTTTGTATACAAAAAGACAGGAGATTTCAAAGTATGATACAGACGCGGATTGACTCTAGCTATGTTTTGTTTTTTCCTTAATGTATTCTGTTCTCTCGGAAAAGTTTCATATTATCTAACCCCTTTTAAAATGAACTTGTTCATTTTTCAGCAAAAATTACTTCGATCGCATTATTTCTGAATGCCTACCTACCAACCTACCTCTCCCTACCCTACGCCCACTAATTTCTACTGATATCTTAAAAAATCAATGTGGCAACATTACCCACACTTCAGCTGCCCACAGTGTCGCCCGCGCGGATATACAATTGCAGTAATGCGTTATAAATCAAAAACGTCTTACGGGTAGAAGTTACCCAAGTATGACTACGACTTTCCACTGCGAAATATGAAAGATATTGGGTGTCATAAGAGAACAATAAAGTGCCACAAGGATAAGAGAGAAAGGGCCTCAAAAAGAAAAAACCGGCGAAAATCGAATAGACACAAGGAAGTACCTTTCAAGCGAATAAATCGCTAGAAAAGGTGTATCGGTCCGTCAGAGGAAAGGAAGCAATTTCAAAGAAAATACGCTTCGCCACCAAGGTGATTGGATAACCTTACGAGAAAGTTATATTATTGCGTTCAATTTACGAATAAGTAAGTCTAAACAAAGAGTGGCATTCGTTAAGAGATTTATTGAAGGTGTTAAGATGTGACAGAATCTTCTATGAGTGCATAACTCGCCAGACCACACCTCGAAGGTATAACAAACTGCATCATTTATCAAGTGATACACTTCCCAGTAGATGAAATTCTATCGATTGGAATTGAATTGGCTTCCTCGGTTACAGATTGAAATAAGAAATTCTACACCAGATAGACCTGAAAAATTACTGCATTCGCCGATTCTATATGATTCTGACTGACGTAGACCAACGTGTTCATTTGATTGTTCAGATTAATAATAATAATAATAATAATGACTTTATTTTCTCAATGAAGGGTGTTTTTTTAGAGCAATAGAACTTTAAATTGCAATAAAACAACGATGGATTATTCGATTGACATGAATTTTATTTATCCGCAAGATCATCTTGTGGCATTACATTTTAAATATGATTTCTGGCATATGACCGCCACGGCTGGCTCGGATGTAGTCCAATCTGGACGTCCAATTTTCGATTACTTTTTCCAACATTTGTGGCCGTATATCGGCAATAACACGGCGAATGTTGTCTTCCAAATGGTCAAGGGTTTGTGGCTTATCCGCATAGACCAATGACTGTACATAGCCCCACAGAAAGTAGTCTAACGGTGTTAAATCACAAGATCTCGGAGGCCAATTCACAGGTCCAAAACGTGAAATTAGGCGGTCACCAAACGCGTCTTTCAATAAATCGATTGTGACACGAGCTGTGTGACATGTTGCACCGTCTTGTTGGAACCACAGCTCCTGGACATCATGGTTGTTCAATTCAGGAATGAAAAAGTTAGTAATCATGGCTCTATACCGGTCACCATTGACTGTAACGTTCTGGCCATCATCGTTTTTGAAGAAGTACGGACCAATGATTCCACCAGCCCATAAAGCGCAACAAACAGTCAGTTTTTCTGGATGTAACGGTGTTTCGACATACACTTGAGGATTAGCTTCACTCCAAATGCGGCAGTTTTGTTTGTTGACGTAGCCATTCAACCAGAAGTGCGCTTCATCGCTAAACAAAATAAAATGGACGTAGTGCGCGATACGTATTCCGCACAGAACCATTATTTTCGAAATAAAATTGCACTATTTGCAAGCGTTGTTCAGGCGTGAGTCTATTCAAGATGAATTGCCAAACCAAACTGAGAATAAATCACTTGACAGCTGTTAAATCGGTCGCCATCTTGAACAGTAATACCAACTTAAAGTTATATACCTCGAAAAAAAATACTCGTTACATAAGTATCACAAACGGGAACATTTATTATAGTCATAATCTAATGAAAAATTGATGATTAATCCAGAAGTACTTAAATAAATGTTTAAACCAAGATCCTGATGAAGAAAAAATACAAATAACATGATAATTAACAGAAAAACATTCATATTTAGTTCAGTCATGGACACAATTACTTTTAGAAGAAAACGCATCAAATTTTGTACAAGGATTCATGTATAATTATTTCCTCCAAGAGAATAAAACTTAAAAATGAATAGAGACTAGTTTTGGGATTTGGCGATTCAGACGTTGAAATAGAATAGGAAAAGTATTACACACAACATACCCCAAAATCTGTTGCTACATAGCATTGATCTAACAAGTGAATAAAATAAATCAAATTTATGAAAATCATTATGCAGATTATAATTAAACACTAAATGTTCGAGATATTTTTGGGAAAGTTTTCAACTGCAAAGAAGAGTTGTCAACTTGGCTTGGTAAAATGATTCTTACTGCCATAGGTTCCTTAGAATCGGCGCATCATGTCTAACATGCTTCCAGGCATACAAACAGGAGAACAAAGAAATTAAATATAGTTGTTCATTTTCCGATAACCTACAAATAAAAATCATATGAATCTGGATAAATTCGGATATTCAGATATAATAGATAAAGATACTTCAGTTTCGTTTATTGAATGATAATGTTGATACTAGGTACTATTTTGGTGCCATGACCAAGCAATCTACTAGCAAGCTTGATTGATTTTTGGCTTTTTAATTTTTATAACATTCCTGAATAATATATGCCTATATCTCTCATTATTTCTTGGTATTGTAACGAATTCGCGAGCCCTACGCCACTGCCTCTTTCTAGAAGGTACCGGAGTCACCGACAGCTCGATAGAAAGATCAAGACGCTTCTAGAGAGAGATGCGAGCGGTATATAACCAATCGAAGCCGCAGAGCAGGGCAGTGCGACGGAAAACGGCGGTCAGTGCCGTACACTCAATTAGATATAAGTTGTAGAAATAAATTAATATAGTAGTGAAAATAAATTAGTGTAATAGTTGAAATAAATCATCTGTAAATAGTTATTTATAGTTGTGTACCTGAAATAAATTAGTGTTAGCCAGAAGTACCGATTTAATTAACCGAAAAACGTTACAATTGGCGTCAGAAGTGGGATTCGCGTGTGTTTTCGAACCGAGAGTTAATTAAATCGTGAAAATTTCTGTGGACATTATCGTGGACATTTTTTTTTAGTGGACATTCTAGTGGGCATTTTTGTGGAAATTCTCGTGGAAATTTCTGAGGACAGTAGTGCGAATATTTTTGTGACCATATTTTTGAATGCCATTTACGAGAATCGCAGTCAAGGAAAATGGATCAGACAACCTTGGATTTCTGTAAGCAAGCTTTTGAACAACTGACCAAGCAAGTGCAGGACTTTAAAACAGAAATAAAGGAAAGCATCAAATCGTGGAAAAATGAAATGGAGGATAATTGTAACACGAAAAGGTTAGAGAATACTAGGAATGAGGTCGAATCGAAGAAACTGGAGGATCATGAAAAGAACCAGAATAATCAGGAAGTGTCAAAAATGATGGATGCTACACCAGATAGAAAAAAAGAACGTTTGCAAATGACGGAAGCAAGAAGACTGAAACTGAAAGAATACAGGGCGTTTCAGGAATTCCTGAAGAATGTTTGCAGCGTGGAGATCTGGTTGAAACAAAAGCTTCCGATAGCGGCAGATGAGAGCTATAGAAAACCTCATAACCTGGAAAGTGAAATCCAGAAGCATTCTACATTTGAGGCAGAGGTTATGGACAGCGATGAAAGAGTGCAAAGCGTAATAAACGAGGGACAAGAGTTACTACATTCGAATCACTATGCCAAAGATGAAATAGCCATAAGGCTGGAAGAAATCAAAGAGGATTGGAAGAGACTGTTGGAACTCAAGCAGATCAAACGGGAAAAGCTGAACGAGGCATATCAAGCACTGCTCTTCAGGAGGTCCGTCGAAGAGTTTGAGGTTTGGCTAGGTGAAGTTGAGATTCAAGTTAGTAACGATTTCGAAAACGGCTTGGCTTCAGACAACAACATCCTAAGATGTCACCCCGCTTTGGAAAATGACTACCAACAGCGCCTAGAGAACTATGAGAGCATCAACGAGATAGACAGAGAGGTACAGTGGTTGAGCGACAGGAAATCGCTGGCAGCGTCGTTGGACCTGGGTATCAGTCTTACCGTGGTCCAGAGCTTACAGACAAAGTATCGGACGCTGGAGGTCGAGCTGAACTCGAGGGAACACATCGTGAAGAGTTTGATGGATAGGGCGGTCAACATGATGAGATCCGGTCATGAGTTCTCCAATGATATCAGTGCGAAGGTGAAGGAATTGGAGAATCGATTTGTGATGGTAAAGGATATGACCAGTCTGAAAATGTTGAAGTTGCAAGATGCCCTGGAATCAGGAAAGTTTTACGAGGAGAGTTCAGAAGCTGAGGCCTGGATTTATGACAAGTTGTCGGCTCTGGCAACAAGTGAGGTTGGTAGAGATGAGATTTCCATTCAGATGTTGCAGGGAGAGCTGAGTATAATAACTGCTGAAGTTGAAGCTTACCAGGAAACGATCGATAAATCATCTCAGAGGTGTAGTAATCTTGTGGAAAGAGAGCACTACGATGCAGATAACATCAAGAAAAAAGAGGAAGAAATAGTGCAAGAGTTCAAAAAGTTACGTCAGCTAGTGGCCCAGAGGAAAGTTTCCCTCTCTGAAGCATTCCAGTATTTCGGGTTCCTCCAAGAGTGCACCAAGCTCCATGAATGGATCAAGGACCAGATGACCAAGTCCAAAATTGAAAAGCATGGAGTTGATGTCGAGCATGTGGAACTTTTAATTCATGCCTTCGACACTTTTTACGCCCGTATAATGAATAGCGAGGCAAGGCTCCAATCATGTTTAGTTAGCGGAAATGCTCTGATCGATGCTAAATGTAGCTACAGTGCCAAGATCCAGGAGAAGATGATTGAGGTCCAGACTCAATGGAAGGATCTTTTGGAGCTAGTAAACGGTCCGAATGAACTCTTGGTCGCAGCAAAAGAAGTGCATATAGATAGAAGAGCTGAAGAAATAATCTCTTGGATAAGCGAGAAAGAGGTTGACTTGTGCCACGATACCAATAGTCAAGACTCGGAAAGTAACCAAGATTTGCTCAGAAAACCTCAGACTTTCGAAGGCGAGTTGGAAGTGATCGAGGACAAGGCGAACTTTAGAGAGCAAGAGGCCAAGAAACTTGTAGAGGAATTCCCAGAAACCAATGAGCACATTGACTGCAAGAGGGAAGATACGCTGGAAGCTTACAAATATCTTGTTGTGTGCGCAGAGAGGGAGAAATATAACTTGCAGCAATTGGAACCATCCCGAGGATATATTAACCATGACATTGCCGAGAAGTTCAAAATCCTGAAGCTTGGATTAGAGACTTGGAAGAAGCGAAAGGATATCTGCGATCAGAACCTGGACGTTCAGTTATTCAAGAAGGAGGTGTCCGTATTCGTGAATTGGCTGATAACGAGGGACGACGCTCTCAAGGAAGAGAAACTGGAAGATCTGATCGGGAGGTATTGCGACTTTGAGGAGAGGATCAAAGTTCGAGAGAAGACTGTTAGGTGCTATTTCTGTGAACAAGGAAATTGCAGAAACGGAGAATCCTGTAGATTTAGCCACCGTGCCGGATATGTTCAGGGACTGAACATCCTAGGAAGGGGGCAGTGTAACGAATTCGCGAGCCCTACGCCACTGCCTCTTTCTAGAAGGTACCGGAGTCACCGACAGCTCGATAGAAAGATCAAGACGCTTCTAGAGAGAGATGCGAGCGGTATATAACCAATCGAAGCCGCAGAGCAGGGCAGTGCGACGGAAAACGGCGGTCAGTGCCGTACACTCAATTAGATATAAGTTGTAGAAATAAATTAATATAGTAGTGAAAATAAATTAGTGTAATAGTTGAAATAAATCATCTGTAAATAGTTATTTATAGTTGTGTACCTGAAATAAATTAGTGTTAGCCAGAAGTACCGATTTAATTAACCGAAAAACGTTACAGTATCTTATCGAATAATGATCACAAAGTCGTTAGATTTCTTATTTTGGAAATGTATTAAGCCTTTTGGTTTATCCTTATCATGAAGGGTGGGTATATCGATGAATGTGCAAGATTCAAAGTTGGGCTCAGTGTAGCAAAGCATTGTTATAGTCACTGGGCTATAAAGAAGATCTTGGGAAATTAGGTATGATAAATCTGGTCCATCAGGTGAATGATCTCTTCATATGTCGTGATATATTCTGACAATTCTCTTCAGGTGACAATTTCAATAACGGTATTGCGTACATGCAGAGTTGCCATATGCATTGAGTAATTTATTTGTAGCAGAAACAACTGAAATCGGTATATCAAAAGCAGATCTATGATGGTACTCTCCGAGATAGATCCAGAGATGGGAAATTGATGGTATGGAACAAAAATATATAGGAGAAAATTAAATTATACTGTTTTCATCTAATTTTCTGTCTAATGATCCTTACCTATTTATTAATGACCGTAATTTATGTTTCTCTCAATTATTGGTTACTTAATTGGCTACAAAGTATTAATGATATTATGTTTATTCATTCCGTATTCTATTTTTTCTTTAACATTACAAAGTTGTGAAGTGGTGTTACGCATTTGAATTAATTTTTTTTTCAAATATTGCGTATTTGAACAAAACATGGAATTCAATATCTGAACTTTCATTTATTTCCGATAAATCGAAATCTTCACATGTGGAATGAATGAATCATGGATGAGATGACTAGAAATAATGGTGTGCCCTCTCACTCCTAAAATTTAAGATAAAACTAGCTAATTTTGAAGGGACTAGCCTTCATATGAAGGGTTTTCAATAAGAATTTTAATTTTGATTTAAAAAAAAAATTATATTTTAAAAGTCAGCAATGGATGTTTATTTCATTGTACACTGAGAGAAGTGTTCATTTGATATTATCGAAAATTCATTATAGTTAATAAATCATTCATTGGATATATGGACAAACAAATATTAGTTTCATGGAAATAAATGATTTATTTGAAATCCCACCAATAATCATAATTTATTATTACATTTCATTTATTTACGCATAACTTATATTAATAATGTTGAAGAAATATCTATTTGAAGTTAATAAATATATTTGAGGTTAATATATCATTGAGTAATAATTTAATTAATAAACCTTATTTATATGTAATAAAAATAAAATTTCACTTCAGTAATGGTTAACGTATTTCTTGGATAATTATTTTGGTTGTTTCTATTAGCCGATTGTTAGGGTCTGAGAAAAACCGTTTGCCAAACTAGGTAATTTTTTAGAGTTCATATTGAGGGTATCCGGGTTTGAACCCTAGTCAACTTGATCGCATCTGTTCCCTCTAACCACTGTTCTGCCAACATCACTAATAACTAAGCAGGTACAAACGATCTAAACCCAAAATTCAGTACAGATGTGCTAAGCGGCGTTCAATAAGCCCATAGTAACACAGATTTTATGTTCAAAAAGGAAATTCAAATCAAAGGAAAAGTTCAAGGACAAGATTCTTCAAGGAGATGCGCTTCTATTTGAATGATGTGTCCTTAAACTTTTCCACAGATTGGATCGCTAGAATTATGTTGGTTTGTTAATTACTAATAAATCCTATATTCTGAGTGAATAAATTATTGAATTCTTGTAAGAGTTTATTTATAAATAGCAAATGTTCGTTAACTACCAGTTGAAAATTTGTTGATAATGAATTTATGTTATTTGTGGAGATAACATAAGTTCATATAAATCATTTATAACCGAAATATTTTAAATATTATTAAATACCTTGTAAACAAATATTTTATTCTCTATTAATAAACTCTTTTGAATGCATAATTTAACTATTAATGAATATATTAAATATAAATCTGCTGTAACAGTCGTGAATAAATAACGTCCAAATAAGTGCTTTATTAATAAAAAAATTTGGATTTCTCTCAGTGTAATGGCATGATTTCCTCTTGTCAAATTTCAAAAGCAAGCAGCTTCAAAAGTGACAGCTGCCTATTCAAAATGAAACCCCTTATCGGAAAACCCTGCATTATTGTAAACCTAACCTGTTCGACTTACCAATGAGAGATCCCTCTTCCACATAGCTCCGCACTTCCCCTCACATTCCAAACATGGCCTGTCCAGGGCATACCCACCGCACTCTGAGCAGTCCAGAGACACGTGGCTGTCGTTCCAGGACACTCCACAGGTAAAGCAGGTGGTCATTTCCAGACGGAGCTGCTCGATGGTGACGAGATGCTCCGTGCTGGGCCAATGAACGCCCAGGGTGGCCAGATCGTCCAGACTATGGGAGAAGGTCATCAGGGAACTGCGAAACAAGAGAGGCACATCGTTAATATGGGTTAAAGGTGGGGCCCGCCTGACCGTTCGACCAGGATTGATATAGGTAGAATATACACTGCGCAAAAAAATTAACGCACATTATGGAAATCTCGAATTTATTCTACAACTGAAGGTGTTTTCAATGGTAATTATTTTTATCAGAATTATGCATGCATATGTTATCCACTTTCAACGTTTTTCTTCAATACAGATGTTTTTTCCCAGCAGGAATAAAAAAAGATGAGATTATCAGATTTTGAATGTATTGGCTCCATTCTGAAATCAGTTGTTCTCGATCAATTCTAGTGATCAATAGTTTTTCTTTCATTTGATTTTCTACACTCGATCGCTATGCAACGCGAAACACGCAATTTGACCCAAGAGGAATGTGCCCAAGCGGTAGTTTTGCGAGAAGAAGGGTGGACATACACAAGAATTGCAGAAAGGTTTGGAGTTTCCCATACAAGTGTGTCCAGAATGTTGCAGCGATTCAGGGAGACAGGTATGAATGTCCGAAGACCAGGACAGGGTAGACCACGGGTAACAACTGCCATTCAAGAACGTTACTTGAGAGTTTCTTCGTTGAGACAACGGTTTGCAACCGCTCGCCTCCTTCAAAATCAGCTTGAGCAAACTTATGGGTTGCAAATTAGCACTCAGACAATAAGAAATCGCCTCAGAGAATATGATTTAAGGCCTCGTGTCGCGGCAAGAGGCTCAGCTCTTACCCCAGCCCATCGAAGGGCGCGTTTGGATTTTGCGAGAGAGCATATCCATTGGGAAGAGGCTGATTGGGAAAGAGTTCTCTTCACAGATGAGTCTAGATTCTGCCTCTACCATTGTGATCGACGTTCCCTTGTATACAGACGTCCACATAAAAGATATGCTCAGTGCAATTTCCTGAATACTACTGGTTTCGGGGGAGGATCGATTATGGTATGGGGTGGAATATCTTTGAGAGCATGTAGTGCCATACAATGGTGAAAATTTCATTTTTATGGACGATAATGCCAGACCCCATCGTGCGCGCATCGTTCAGGAGTACCTTGAAGAGGTTGAAGTCTCTCGAATGGAATGGCCAGCAAGAAATCCAGATCTCAATCCGATTGAGCAGGTTTGGGACAACCTCAATATAAGGCTGAGAAGTTCAGAAAATCATCCAGATACTCTAAATGACTTAGGAATCCAACTCAGAGAAATCTGGGAAGGATTAGATCAGAATATTTTAAGATCACTCATTTTGAGTATGAACCGTCGTTGCCGAGCTGTAATTAACGCAAGGGGTGGAAATACCAAGTATTGAATCACTTATCAGCATTCCAGTATTTTGAAAATTGTTTATTTCTCTTCTCATACAAGCTCATACAAGGTTTTGTATGAGCTGGTCTACAACTTGTACCAGTCATAATTCAAAATAAGGGAAGGTTTTGAACGGAAACAAGACACATTAAATGGAAGAAAAATTCAGGATTTCACCGAATCTTATGTGAAAGAAGAGAAATAAACAATTTTCGTTTTCCTTTGAACCTCTCATTAAAGGAAACCTCCTTTAATGAGAGGTTCAAAGGAAAACGAAATTCAAATAAAATAAAAATAAAACACAAATTCGTACTTTGTACGTAAAATTGACGACATATACAATCAACAACTGTGGTACAAAGTTTTCTGTAAATAAAACACTCAGGATGTGTATTTCGATTTTTAGATTAAATTGATTCCATAACCTAAACTGAACATTTCAGGGTAAGTGTAAGTAAATACAGTTATAAATTTCAAAGGTTGAAATAGAAACCAAATTCCAAACAATTCATATAAATTAATTTCCGATAGTCCTAAAATGCATACCGCGATCAATCTGGAGGAATATTTTCAAGGATAATTTTCGAAATGAGATTCATCGCTATTATTAAAGAATCCTTATCAAGGCATAATCATGCAGTTGCATGGTCAATGATTTAATCTCACTTCAATGAGAAGCAACATTTCGCAACGTACAATAAGATTTTTTATCCAGATTTATTATAATAGACCTAATCGAGTCAGAAGCTAAGTACACACTTTCAGATTACACCTATGCAAACATTAAAAATGAATTACACGTGACATTAGGAGTGAAATCGAGAAAATTTCAATAGTAATCTTGAAAACAAATGATGATGGAAAATGCATTATACTCATCTAAAACTGATTACTTTATAATTCTGAAAATATAATATTTTTTTCGTAGACAATATATGAAAAAAATATGTTTGAATTTCTGCGCCACAAAGTTAGCATATGTAGCATATAAGTTGAAAACGCGGATTTTGTTACATCATCTGAATATCGAATTAAAATTGGTCGCAAAGTCCATTTGAACACAGCATTATTCCCAGAAGTATTCGATAACTAAAAATTCCACGAACAAGGAAATGAAAAGAATGATATAAGCATGATATGTGAATTATGAATTCCCATATCACAAAAGCTCAATCAAGGTTAACGTCTTCTAGCTGTCGTTCCAGTTACTCAAACAATGTGGTTAGGTATATGATCATAAAATTTATTCAGAAATTCTCTAGGCAACACAAATTATCACCACTCGACAATAAAAAGAAATTATGAAAATTAATAAAGAAAGGTGGTAAATCATCAAATCTATAGATGCAATCCAAAGAGTAATAAACACAGGTAGAGGCAATACACGCAATTTTTACATGTCCCCAACATGGTTAGATAACGTTGTCGGATTGTGATAAATTTTTATATCCACAATTTTACTATATCATTATGTGTGTATATTATATTGAATGAAATATATTTGGATGATTACCGATTGAATATGCAAACTTGAATATTTGGAATCCGATATTTTTCCTAATTGTCGAATTAATAAGAATATTTATTATTTTCTGCTTCTACCTTCTGAAATCCAAGGTTTGGCAACTTTTGCTCTCCTAGTGTCACCGGTTGTTTCACGTCATTTGGCATGTTTAAAGTTAGTTTTCCGAATTTCTGATATATTTAGGTATTCATCTAAATAAATTTTGAGTTATTATGAGACGTTGATTCACTATGGGACAAAAGAAGTGCGTTCTTTGTGGAGAAATTCGCGAATTGAGTGAAATATCGTATCACTAATATATTTTCATCTCCGCGCGCTTCATATCAAATTCGAAAGTTCATGTTGGAGACAAAATTTACTTACTGAAAATGACATATGATCTCTCTATCTACGTTTATTACTCTGAGATGAAATCAGACTCTTTGGGTTTAAAAGGTTAAACGTTGAGGAGTAAACTCAAGGAAACTTAATTTAAGAAACTCATGCAATTGAAGGCAATATATGTATTTGATGATGATGAAATTTCAAATTTTCAAAATTTCTGAACGAATAATTCCAAGGTGAAAATCTGCAATCTACAATTCTTTCATGCAATCGAGATATTCCAGGATATAGAAGGAAATAATAAGCCATAATTTAAAATTTGCAATTTTTCTTAACGATTAAAGAGAGAGAAATGAACAAAGAATTCCGCAATAACATGCGCACCTTAACTTTCATTTAAAATTCATAATCGTTAATAATCACATACACCACAAGATTAAAATGGGATATGATTATATATAAATATAATTGTAAATAATTATGTACCATAAGCACCTTTGATAACTATTGAAAAGCCGCTGTTTGCATAAAATTTCTTGGGAAAAAAATTAGATTAGATTGATCCGATTGAAATCCGATTGATTTGCACAAATTCTGCAAAAAAGTTTTCAAAAAATTAACAAGATGTCTAATATAAAAATACATGCAATTTAAAGGCGGTCACAGACGTCCAAGTACGTCGTACAATAAGTCGAAGCGACAGGTCGACCTTGATTGGAAATTAATTATTCCTACACGCAATTAATTAAAGCGGATATGTCAAAAGTCAGTTAGAGTGCATCGGATAAGAATGAACAAGTTTCAAGTTGAGCCATAAATTTTGTTCGTTCAGGTTCCGCATTTCTAACACAGTCAATATTGATAGCCATAAATAAAAATGGCGTAGGTTTGGTCTTTTTTTTTTGCGAGCGCAAACGAGATAATGCTCACAAGTCAGCGCACACCGGTGAATATGGGCACGTCACATAATATATAGATCATTGTAAATTAAATATGCGGACATTTTTTTTATTGACTTCTTTATCGGTATATTCTTATAAAAATTATTCGAAGGCCAGAATTTTCCACAGAATTATTGCTGGTAAAGGGTGTTCTTTTTAGAGCTATAGAACTTTAAATTGCAATAAAACAACGATGGATTATTCGATTGACATGAATTTTATTTATCCGCAAGATAATCTTGTGGCATTATATTTTGAATATGATTTTTAGCATATGACTGCTACGGCTGGCTCGGATGTAGTCCAATCTGGAAGTCTAATTTTCGATGACTTTTTCCAACATTAGTGGCCGTATATCGGCAATGACACGGCGAATGTTGTCTTCCAAATGGTCAAGGGTTTGTGGCTTATCCGCATAGACCAATAACTTCACATAGCCCCACAGAAAGTAGTCTAGCGGTGTTAAATCACAAGATCTTGGAGGCCAATTCACAGGCCCAAAACGTGAAATTAGGCGGTCACCAAACGTGTCTTTCAATAAATCGATTGTGGCACGAGCTGCGTGACATGTTGCGCCGTCTTGTTGGAACCACAGCTCCTGGACATCATGGTTGTTCAATTCAGGAATGAAAAAGTTAGTAATCATGGCTCTATACCGATCACCATTGACTGTACCATCATCGTTTTTGAAGAAGTACAGACCAATGATTCCACCAGCCCATAAAGCGCACCAAACAGTCAGTTTTTCTGGCTGTAACGGTGTTTCGACATACACTTGAGGATAAGCTTCACTCCAAATTCGGCAGTTTTGTTTGTTGACGTAGCCATTCAACCAGAAGTGCGCTTCATCGCTAAACAAAATAAAATGGAAGTAGTGCGCGATACGTATTCCGCACAGAACCATCATTTTCGAAATAAAATTGCACTATTTGCAAGCGTTGTTCAGGCGTGAGTCTATTCATGATGAATTGCCAAACCAAACTGAGAATAAATCACTTAACAGTTGTTAAATCGGTTGTCATCTTGAACAGTAATGCCAACTTAAAGTTATATACCTCGAAAAAAAACACCTGTTAGTTTTCGCTATGGATCTGATCCCTTATTTTCGAATTTGGAAAAGTTATGAATTATAAAGAGTTATCCAATAAAATGTTTCATTTTCATTCAATGTTTATTTTAAGAACAATCAATGAATATGAATGTAATTGTGAAGAGGAAGGTGCGTCATTAATGATGGAAAACGAAACAGTCAAATGGCCACCACGGCTGAGGTTGCAGCACCATATTTTCTTCATGAAATTTTCCATGACCATGTCTCACATTTGCGTCCTCGAAAAATTCACGAATTCCATATTGAATCGTTTGTGGAGAATCTTCCACGTGGCTTCAAAGATAAAGTCTAAAGGTATTAAATCGCCACATCTCGGTGGCCAATTGTGATCGCCTTTTCGAGAAACAATTAGGCCTGGAAACTTTTTTGATAAATTGCGATTGTTTTGTTGCTCGTGAGGCACGTATCACCGTCTTGTTGATAATGAATATCTTCCAATTCCGGCCATAAAAAAAAACATTAATCATACCCTTTATGTTCGGTATGAGAATAAGCACTGCTACGATTTAAGGTACAACAATGGTTGAATTGCTTGCATAATAATAAATGCATTAGCAGAATCTCAACGTGGAGGTGTAATGTGGTTTCAGTTCCTGGCATTCGTCGAAGCCCACCTATGTTGCTTACATAACATTATCCGTGTGTGTCAAAACTTGGAGGTCGGTTAAAACAAATTCTATTCTCGTCTTACTTATTGTTCGACTATGATTAATTGCTATTGAGGATTATTTATGGATGTAATAACAATAGCGAAGTAGTATCGAAATATCGGGGGTGGGATAAAGACTATAAAAACGCTGCAATTTTTAGGCAATAGTTAATTCCTTCTATTTGGCAGAATATTATTCAATAAAATGCAACTTGTGAAATGAAGAGAAAATCAACGTCAATCGAATCTGATGCTAACTGTCACAAAGTGTAACTCTCTAGGCTATAAGCATGTGATGGAATAATATCAGAATTATATCAATATAGATTCATAATTCGGGAATAAATATTATATCGAATAAAACGATAGCATTGAACGTTTGGAATTTTATAATTTTGCAGTCAATTACTGTAAATATGAATTTTTCAAAAGTTGATTCCTTCATAACTGTCACAAAGTGTAACTCTCTAGGCTATAAGCATGTGATGGAATGATATCAGAATTATATTCAATTGGAAATATAGATTCATAATTCGGAAATAAATATTATATCGAATGAAACGATAGCATTGAAGTTTGGAATTTCAAAATTTTGCAGTCAATTACTGTAAATATAATTTATCAAAAGTTGATTCCTTCATTTTTGTCCTAGAAAATTCATGTATTCTAATATCGAATTTTGATGATTAATGCCGTATCCCCACAGATTTTTGTACAAAATTCCATACGAATAGCTCTGAAAGTTCCCGATAATACGGCGAATACATCGATTTTTAGATTCTATACATTCCAAAACGCAAAACTGTGAAAATTTCAGAGCAGAGAATCTTTTTCATCGACAAGGTTTATTGACGGAAATAATAAGACATAATAGTAGGGTTAGTGGTTACCTGTCATATTTGAACTTCATAAAAACTTCCAACCAAAATAACAAATAAAATTGTTAAAAAGATCTATTGAATTTGTTTTCCTAATTTCAAATACACTCCACAATCAACATCAACAATGAATATTCTAGAATTTTTTTTTCACTAGTTTTAAATGGCACCAATACAATTAGAAGACTCTGGTAGACTAAAAATTTTATGCCAAAAAAAAATGAGTTTCCCACGTGTATAGAAGTGAAATCCCATTAATGTTCCATTGTATTGTTTTATCAGGCAACAAAAAATTTCGGTTTTGATAGCAACATATAAAAATTTATGACAAACCATTATTTCACTATAAATTTGACAAAGTAATTACAACCGCATTCAATGACCTTCAGACTACATGAAAATATTATAATGAATTACAATACTAAAGAGTTGACCAACGAATAAAAAGTTCAAAAATTTATAAATTCGAAACAATTGAGTCGAGAACGGTGATTTACAGGGTTATCCAATAAGAGGTTTCATTTTGTATAGCACGCTATCTGAGAAACTTTCACATTTGAAGCTGTCATTACTGACATTTGACAAGTAAAAACTACGCCATTGGAAAATATGTAACGATATTCGCTTCAAGAACGCTTTGAAATTGTTAAAATTCACACGATTTTTGTAGTGAATTGTTTGGGATTGCGCTACCGAGCCATGTTAAATGATTTTTATGCCTGGAATTGTAAGATGTAATGGATGATCTTGATTTCAAATAAGACTTTTCTGGGAGTATTCCTATTTGTATCACGAAACTGAATAAATGAATAAAAAAAACGAAAATTTGGAATGAAAAGTTTCCTGGTCGTGTTTTTAGAATGGGTGATCACAATTGGCCACCGATATCTTGTGATTAAACACCTTTAGACTTTTCTCTTTGACGCCACGTGAAAGGTAAGGTATATGCCAATGCTCCACAATTGATTCAATAATCTAAAGATGAAATTTCGTGAAGTTATCGAGGACATACAGACATATAAGTTGGCATTACTGTTCAAAATGGCGACCGATTTAACAGCTGTCAAGTGAATTATTCTCAGTTTGGTTTGGCAATTCATCATGAATAGACTCACGCCCGAACAACGCTTGCAAATAGTGCAATTTTATTTCGAAAATAATGGTTCTGTGCGGAATACGTATCGCGCACTACGTCCATTTTATGTTGTTTGGCGATGAAGCGCACTTCTGGTTGAATGGCTACGTCAACAAACAAAACTGCCGCATTTGGAGTGAAGCTAATCCTCAAGTGTATGTCGAAACACCGTTACATCCAGAAAAACATGTCTGTTTGGTGCGCTTTATGGGCTGGTGGAATCATTGGTCCCTACTTCTTCAAAAACGATGATGACCAGAACGTTACAGTCAATGATGATCGGTATAGGGCCATGATTACTAACTTTTTCATTCCTGAATTGAACAACCATGATGTCCAGGAGCTGTGGTTCCAACAAGACGGCGCAACATGTCACACAGCTCGTGCCATAATCGACACGTTTGGTGACCGCCTAATTTCAAGTTTTGGACCTGTGAATTGACCTCCAAGATCCTGTGATTTAACACCGCTAGACTACTTTCTGTGGGGCTATGTAAAGTCATTGTTCAATGCGGATAAGCCACAAACCCTTGACCATTTGGAAGACAACATTCGCCGTGTTATTGCCGATATACGACCACAAATGTTGGAAAAAGTCATCGAAAATTGGACGTCCAGATTGGACTACATCCGATCCAGCCGTGGCGGTCATATGCCAGAAATCATATTTAAAATGTAATGCCACAAGATTATCTTGCGGATAAATAAAATTCATGTCAATCGAATAATCCATCGTTGTTTTACTGCAATTTAAAGTTCTATAGCTCTAAAAAAAAACACCCTTTATAAGATATGGCAGAATAAACTGATTAGCCACAGAATCAGAGAAACTGCTATTCTTCATTCAATAAAAAACTTTTCAAACCGTGGAATATGATAGTTGAATCATTAATTTAATCAATTAAATCAATTTTTACACGGTTTCCTCCAAATATACAAAAGAATATAAATATCAATTAAAATTCAACACAACCATTTTCTAATAGTTATGACCATAAATTTCTAGTTTATTTGTTTAGTTCCATATGTTTAAGACAGTGAAAGTTGTATCAAGATCTACCCTCTCGAGATACCGTCAATGTTAGCCATCAATCTTGAACTCTTAAACGAACGATCTTCACCGTTCGTGCTCGTTTTCTGTGAATCAATAAAGTCTCATTAACAGCGACTTCAGAAAAGAACATTCATTCGTTTAGAAAAATAGTGAAAGTTCCAAACCATTGAGAGAAACGACTCGTCGACATTTCAATGGAATAGGTTGAAAAAAATTCCTAGAAAATTGCGATCCGTATTGGGAACTGACGTACACACATGTTACCAGCTTTTTTACTGCATCTAGGAGGTCCCATTCCGAGATAATACGATAATCGAACCTGTCAGTGTCGAGCGAATCATATAAATCGAAATTTATGAAGCAGACAGAACGGTTTACGTCACGAACGTTCCGTTCTATAAATTTTTATAAGTGCATGTACCTATTTTATCTGCCGCGTGATACAAATTCATATTTTCGATTACACGTCATTCGCAGTATATTGCCGACATGAATTTTCTATATAGGGCCGATTATGTGCTCTGTTTCCCATTAAAAACTCCAATGTGACAACTACTTATATTCAAATTACATGGGTGGTCACATTGTCGAGTCATTTCAGTCTGTTTCGCTGCCACCTTGAGACTTGTTTCTCAATTATTTTTTTCGAATTCTTGAATGAATATCTGTTGTTTCGCTCTTAAACGGTTATGAGCTGAAGAGTTTTCCAATAAGAGGTTTCATTTTGATATACATTACTCGCTCTGCTCGCCGAAGGGGCTCCGCCCCTTGGACCCCGTCACTATGCCGGTAGATCCTTCACTGGGTATCCCTCTAGAAAATAAAAGATTTTTTTCGGAAACCTTGTATCGTTAGCTGATTTCAGACGATTCACTCGGTATACTATGCTGATTCTAGGGTGGAATTCTATATGATTTTTTTTCCTAGAACATACCGTTTTCCCCTTGCTCACATGAAAATATTTGATGCAAATAACTTTCCATGACAACAAATCAAGGGCGGTCCTAGCCTTAAATTTTGAGGGGGTTCGCCGTTATGAGCTTCGAGTATTTCTATGGGACCAAATCCCAGATTATACCGATATCAAGCCTTACCTCTCAAAAATATTTATATTTAGATATTCATATGAATATTTATATAAGGCGTACAACTTTGCGTCCGCCGTTTTGCAATAGATGGCTGTAACGGTAAGTGGTAGTAGAAATAAATATATCGTAGATGTCATACAATAAGTTTAGCTATTTGTGAACATAACGCCATTGACATGTTAGTCGATTTGTGTCTGCATCATAAAGTTATTCACGATCAACCATGTTAGCTTACGAGCCGAATTCTCGTCATTTGCGGGAGGTTTCAATTTTCTATTAAAATATGAAAAAATCCGCGGCTGAGGTTCATCGAATGCTTTCAAATACCTATAGTCAGAACGATATTGGTGGAAGAACGTACCAACGATATTGTTTATGTTTAGGTTTAGTTATTTTCTGGTACATCAGTAAAATGGCTTGTTCCGTTTGATTAAATAAATAAAGAAATATATGAGTGGTTTCAACGCTTCAAGAATGGTGATTTTGATGTCGAAGACCAGCATCGCGGTGAAAGAGAGAAGTTTTTTGAAGATGCAGAATTGGAGGCAATAATTGATCAAGACTCATGTCAAACGCAACAATAATTGTAGGATCAATAGGAGTGTCACTAAAAGCCATTTCAAAACGCCTGAAAGTCATAGGAATGACTCAGAAACAAGGAAATTGGGTGCGGTACGAGTTAAAGCCGCGAGGTGTTTGAACGACGTTTATTTACTTGTGAACAGCTGCTTGGAAGACAAAGACGGAAGAGGTTTCTGCATCGGATTGGGACTGGAGACGAAAAATGGATTCATAACGATAATCCCAAGCGCATAAAATCATGAGGATATCCTGACAATGCTTCCACATCGACGGCCAAACCGAATATTCACGGTTCTAAGGTCATGCTCAGTATTTGGTGGGACCAGCTCGGCGTAGTGTATTATGACTGAAAGAATCACAGGCGATCGTTATCGAACGCAATTAATGCGTTTGTACCGAGCATTGAAAAACAAACCGTCGCAATACAACGAGAGAGAAGATGAATTGATTTTACTGCATGACAATGCTCGACCCCATGTTGCGAAAGTAGTCAAGATATACTTGGAAACGTTAAAATGGGAATTCCTACCCCACAACCCTACCCGACGTATTCTCCAGACGTTGCTCCCACGGACTATCACTTGTTTCAATTAATAGCACACGGCCTGGCTGACCAACACTTCCGATCTTATGAAGAAGTAAAAACTTGAATCGATTCGTGGATCGCTTCAAAAGATGACCAGTTTTTTCAATTCGTACGCTGTCCGAAAGATGGGAGAAAGTAGTGACCAGCGATGGGCAATACTTTGAATTAAAAATGTATAACCAGTTTTTTACAATAAAGCCTCGAATTTCGCAAAAAAAGTTGTACCTTTATGTATTTGTTGTATTATAATACCATTATTTACTTATCAGGGTTTCAACCATTCAGGTAGAAATTTAAAAAAAATTACATTGTTTAATAAGAAAAAAAGAAGACAATTGGCAACTACATCACAAAATCTAATTTGGTCTTTAAAACTTTGAACCCTTTGAAAACCTTGTAATCACGGCGTCCTCGTCAACATCAATGTCCCTATAAATGTTCAGGAGGACAAAATACTCCATAAAAATGGAAGCAAACTACTGAATCTTATTATTATCCTCTATGATAGAAAAACTTTATTCAAATCAACAGAATTTTCTCACACCAAAATATCACAGCGATATATATCGATATTTTACTCTTACATATTTCGATAGTGTCAGAAAATATCGATACAATATATAGATATCGATTATCGATAGTTTTCTGACCTTTGCCCATCCCTAGTGTGGATTTGCCGAACGCAGTCATAACCATAAACAAAGATTTCTCTATGATAACAATTGTCAGTCACACGCATGTCTTAAAATTTTGTTGAAATATAAATCGTATATTGTATTCTTTAATAATGAATAAAAAATAACCGATATCAACCAAATTCTCAGATCTCATTTTTCCAGAAATGGCAATTTCTTTCTTTGAAGAATTTGGGAGAAATGAATAATCAAAATGTGAGCGTCAGTCTTTCAAGAAAGTTATTCATGCTTATATAGGTTTGTAAAAAATTTTTAGAGAATATTGAATGATAATATAATCCCAACATTAAGATTTTAAATTAGCACATTTCTTCTTTATAGAGACATGTATGATGCATAAGTCCAAATTTAATTGATGATTGGGTGGGAAAAATTGACAAAAAAAGTTTATGTTTGTTAGTTAAGTTGTAATCCTTTTTATGGTTTTTTTTTTCTTTATTTAATAGTTACAATAGACAATTATTAGCATATTTTTCTCTGAATTTCAACTTTGAAAGAAAATTTGTCGTTTTATGTCTTGCCGATGAAAATATTGATATTCTTGTAAGTCAATTCAAAATGAATAATAGATATATTTTAAGGGCTATCATTCCATTAGATATTTACTTGTGGGCCCTAAAATGAAGTTACATTTATTCAATTGACTCATTAATAGAAATACTACCTGAAATAAAGAAATTGCATTCAATGTTTATTTTCAGTTTTGACAAATATTGAATTTACATAATCGTTCGATAAGATCTATGAAAAGACCTACAGTGAGATTTTTGTTTTAGGAATATTCAGTATAGCTGTAATAAACAAACTGAAAAGAGGCAGAATGAATAATAGATCTACCTTTCGGATACCCATATCTGAGAAATCAGGTTATAAGAAGTCCCTCATTTCCAAGGTTTATCAATACATTTTTCAGTTGAGCAGCAAATTATTCTTCTATTCCATATTTTGTGAAGAAATACAATATAATTGCAACAATTTGAAGGACCTATTGGAAATTCCTGACGAACTAAGGAGTTTTTTAGTATCTGAAGATTGTATTGATGCTATGTTATAGAACGAGACTTGTGGCTCTGGGTTTTACTCAGAAGTGAATTAAACAGGGCAATTTATGTCCTATATAGTAAATAAAATTTTGATAGATAAAAGTTTCAAAAGATCAACAATTGATCATAGTATTTACATAAATCAAAAAATAACTGGCTTACTATTGTTGCATTGTACATGGATGACTTTTTTGTTTTAACTAATGTTAATTCTGAATGAATTTTCTGATAGAAAATTTTATGATAAAGAAATTAGGGGAAGCTAAAAAATGATTAGGGATGAATATTACTAGAAATTATGGAAAAGGTAGTAAAGCTATCGATTATATTCTTCAAATATGTATTGCAATAATTCAACATGTCTGATTGTGAACATGTGAAAACTAAATTGAATTTTGATTCAACAAAAGAGAGTTGTAATGATGAACCATATAAGAAATTAATAGGTTTATTAATATCTTCAGCAGTATTAACTAGTCCTGATATAGCATACTCTGTTAATTTCTTGAGTCAATTTAATAATTATCTCATTGTTGAACACTGGAAAAGTGCAAACCTCATTTCAAGATACAAAGATCATTGTTCAATTTTTACTTCAGTCAAAAGGAACTGAGTATTTGAAATCGGTACTAAAATTGTATCGGCCAATACTATTGACCCATATGGGTCAATAACTACATTGACTTGATTTTTTCAAATGTTAACTTTGGATCTGCATCAATGAATAATTTAATTCTTACCAAAATGAAAAGCAATGAATAAATCAGTAGGATAGCATTTTTGAAATGGCCATATAGCACCTATTCCTATAACGATTAAAAGATTGGAAACTTTAGTGAACAAATAGGTAGGTATCAACATTTTTATACAAATTTGATCATTCATTCATGACATGGAAATTTTCAATAAATAGTTGCTTTTTAAAGTATTTTATACCTTCATTGAATTGCTGGAAAATTGATACCAATTTCGAAAGTGACTGCCATGTTAAATTCTTCATATACTGAATGATCCTTCAAAATTTATTTCTGTCGTAACATTTTGACTAGTATTTCAACTGATATATTCCATACGTCATTGAAATCAATATCTTCAAAGTACTATTCGAAAGACTTATAATGGAATTTAGAAAAATATGTCTTTCTCAATTTCATAGTCATATATGATATGATGCATAAGTCCAAATTTAATTAATTCACATCTAAAGTGAATGTTATTTTTAGAAATATTCAGTATAGCTATAATAAACCAACTAAAAAGAGACATAATGAATAGACTTGCCTTTCAAATACCCGTGGCCTATGTTACCTCATAAGCAATTACCTACAATATCTTATCTTGGTGAAACCTTTTTGAGAAATCAGGTGATAAGTTTGAGAGTCTCTAATTTCCAAGGCTTATTAATACATGTTTCAGTTGAGCGGAATATAATATAACAGGGTATATATAGTTGTAATTATTAGTATGAAAGATTTGACTTATTCATTATAAATTCAACAGCACTGCACTCAAATTCTTCAAAAACGGAGTGGTCACTTATATTTTTGCACTCCTCTGTCGTAAAAGTGTATATTTTAGATATTCAAAAAACTCATGGAAACTTTTGACTGTTATCTGACTAACTTGGCTCTTTTTTTCCAGTAATAAAGCCAATTGTGAATTATCTATAAGGAGTCTTTCTATCTGTTTAATACTGTTTCATAGTAGCATAACTTTTACTCCAATCCAAGACTGAATTGATGAATGAAGCTTCTGTTCTCTTTGGTAGTTCCATCTTCTGTCGCAATAAATTCAAATTCTCACGAAAGGGAATGTAGTTTTATAGTTTGTGGAAAATAAACGAAAAATTCCTGAAATAAAGTAACATTCATCCAATCAATTCCAAATAATACAAACACTTAAAACAAACCTGAATTGAGGAAAATGCATTCGATGATATAAATGTTCATTTCCAAATTTTGACAAATATCTATCGAATTTTTGATTCGCCGAAGACTTTGCATTTTATCTGTAGACATTTATTTAAATATTGAATAACAATTTTGGAAACTGCAAACTTTTTCAAGAACTTTCATATATCGAAATGGAATATTTATTATTAACATGACACTGACAGCCAAATTGTCCACAGATACCACAGAAATATGGGACTTGAAATGTCAAAATGATCCGAAACACCCCGTATACTCGAAAACCGCGGGGAGAATCGAAGGTTTGGGATTTTTCCCGGGATCTCCAGACGATTTTGAGGGGGGTCTTATTCTTGTCATTTTTGCTCTAGATGGTCCCGTTTGGGCTGTGATTTTACGTTTAAAGTTTGACGTATATGTGCAAGCGGTTTTATATATACTTAGATAAATCAAAGTAAATCATTGTGAGTCGAATAGCTAACACGCCTACGGTTGCAGCACCATATACTTTTAATGAAATTTTCCATTGGCAATTCGTATGTAAAGGGTGTTTTTTTTTAGAGCTATAGAACTTTAAATTGCAGTAAAACAACGATGGATTATTCGATTGACATGAATTTTGTTTATCCGCAAGATAATCTTGTGGCATTACATTTTAAATATGATTTCTCTAATTCTGTGGTTATTCCGTTCATTCTTCCACATCTTGTAGAACAAAATCGTGCGAGAATATATCAGAAACGCACAGTTTTCATGGTTATATTTTATTATTCTATGTTGGTACTCCGAACTTTCCGCCACGGCTTTATCTGTCAATTCATCAATTTGCCTTAAAGAAATCAGTTCTGCCAATCAACATTTTTCAATGCAAAAATCACTGAAATAAATTTATGGAAATATTTCATTACTTTCAATGGAAATGCAATGAATTCGAGAAAATAATGTATAATACTCGTACAGAAGGCTCATTCTACCACTCGTTCATTCTAAAAATCGCCACTTCGTGACTCGTTTTTGAATTTTGAACTCGTGGAAGAATATCAATGCCTTCTGCACTTGTATTATAAATAACTATTCTGGCATATGACCGCCACGGCTGGCTCGGATGTAGTCCAATCTGGACGTCCAATTTTCGATGACTTTTTCCAACATTTGTGGCCGTATATCGGCAATAACACGGCAAATGTTGTCTTTCAAATGGTCAAGGGTTTGTGGCTTATCCGCATAGACCAATGACTTTACATAGCCCCACAGAAAGTAGTCTAGCGGTGTTAAACTGTTGGTAAATGTTGGTACTCAGAAATTTCCTGATATGTATTTATCTATTTGTCAAATTTGTGAAATAGACATCTGTTTTGCCAACCAACATATTTCTATGTGATAAACCACTAAACAATATTTATGGAAATATTCAATTAATTTCGATAAAACTCCAGTGAATTAGAGAAAATAATGTATAATACTCGTACATACTTGTTCGTTCAAAAACTAGAAGGCATTGATATTCTTTCACTCGAAAATCCAAAGAGGCCACGAAGTTGCGAGTTTTCGAATGAACATTCTAAACGAGTTATTTACATTATTTCCTTGAATTTACCGAATTTTTATTGAAATTAATAGAATACTATTTCCTCAAAAATTGTTGGACCATTTCCATAGAGCATCTGCCATTTCAGCATTGGCCATAAAAGCTTTTAATAATCAAGATTTAATCAAAATTTAGAGGCTTTCGAGTGCAGACTTCTCAAAACTAACTATATAACAACAAGATGCAGAACATAATTTCAAACTTGTTTGAGAACTTAGACAGGGTAATCATATACCTGCTTTCAATCAAAATTCTCAGAAAATAGAATCAGGATCAGATAATTCATCTGATTGGATTCCGTCTGCTGTAATCAATTAACTACAACCTATATCATTGGATATATGACATTTCTGCAAACATTTTCTCGTGGTTTCATTTAATTCCGTTGCTTTTGCCAATTTCACTCATGATATTTCCATATTAATCAAAAATTTTGCGTGAGAAATTTCCTCTTATGATGTTAACAACGAATAAATATTTTACTCACCTATGGCTGGAATGGATTTCAGCAGGGTGAACGCTTGCAAGAGACATACTGGAACGCACTGAAAAAAAAACCTCAATTAATTCAAATAATAATAACAAAACAAATTTTTGATAGCAATTTTTAAATTGCAAATTTAACACATTGGTTTATTACTTCTTTTTTCAACGCAAAATATATCATAACTCCAAACGTATCGGAGCCAAGACTATAATAAAAAATCTGTATTTGATGAAACTATGGTTTTTTTTTCTCTCGCTTTTAATGTAAAATGGCTTATCCGTGAATTATAAATAAAACCTTATGGAACATGATTTTTTAGACAATTGTATTTATTGAAATTGCCAAAAAATGACAATAAGATTCCTTCATTTTTAGCTTTTAAAATTCACGAATCGTTTTGTTCTCAAGCCAGAAGGACCAATGCTATATAGCAGGGGGTTTTCATAGAAAAACTCATGCAACAGCTTTCGTGTTGCTATTGAAATATACCAAGAAAAATTGCACTGAAGTAAATCCGAAATTCGATTCAAAGTAAATAAATAATTAACCTAATTTAACGAAAAATTTCCATAGGATATAATACAGATATCCTGCACAAATAGAATTATTTAACATCTTCAACCTACAAAATTATCGCCTACATTCGAATTCCATTTCACAATTCAATGTCGTTTGAAATTCAACAAACATATTTGCTAACGATCTTATTAGAACTATTCTTTCATACAATAATGGTGTCAATACATTTTCAACAAGTGGAAATCGTTGAGCATGTGAAACAATCCGTGAAATTGTATGGATCGCTTGAAACTTTCCAGAAATTTAAAACACTCGAAAAAAAAAATCGAACACGTTCTGTTGAACGTCAAAATAAAACACAACGAAAATCAAGGTGAAAACGCTACTGCGAAGGAAATGGTGAAATAGTCATGTACTATTACATGGGTATAATTTGTTAATAAACATGAGAACGAACTTGAAATTGATAGGACTTTTCTCCGGTCAGACAAGTCTGACGGAAAGATATTTTAATAATAGGATATTGGGAAAGTTCTCAGTCAGGCAAAATTTTCAAGAAAGTATGCGATTATAATTTTATAATTGTAACTTTGAACACATCTCAGAGGGTTTGTCTCGATAATTTCAGTCAAATATATAAGGGGGGTTTTTTTTAGAGCTATAGAACTTTAAATTGCAATAAAACAACGATGGATTATTCGATTGACATGAATTTTATTTATCCGCAAGATAATCTTGTGGCATTACATTTTAAATATGATTTCTGGCATATGACCGCCACGGCTGGCTCAGATGTAGGCCAATCTGGACGTCCAATTTTCGATGACTTTTTCCAACATTTGTGGCCGTATATCGGCAATAACACGGCGAATGTTGTCTTCCAAATGGTCAAGGGTTTGTGGCTTATCCGCATAGACCAATGACTTCACATAGCCCCACAGAAAGTAGTCTAGCGGTGTTAAATCACAAGATCTTGGAGGCCAATTCACAGGTCCAAAACGTGAAATTAGGCGGTCACCAAACGTGTCTTTCAATAAATCGATTGTGGCACGAGCTGTGTGACATGTTGCGCCGTCTTGTTGGAACCACAGCTCCTGGACATCATGGTTGTTAAATTCAGGAATGAAAAAGTTAGTAATCATGGCTCTATACCGATCACCATTGTCGGTAATGTTCTGGCCATCATCGTTTTTGAAGAAGTACGGACCAATGATTCCACAAGCCCATAAAGCGCACCAAACAGTCAGTTTTTCTATATGTAACGGTGTTTCGACATACACTTGAGGTTTAGCTTCACTCCAAATGCGGCAGTTTTGTTTGTTGACGTAGCCATTCAACCAGAAGTGCGCTTCATCGCTAAACAAAATAAAATGGACGTAGTGCGCGATACGCATTAGGCACAGAACCATTATTTTCGAAATAAAATTGCACTATTTGCAAGCGTTGTTCAGGCGTGAGTCTATTCATGATGAATTGCCAAACCAAACTGAGAATAAATCACTTGACAGCTGTTAAATCGGTCGCCATCTTGAACAGTAATGCCAACTTAAAGTTGTATACCTCGAAAAAAACACCCGTTAAAGGCGCTTTAGTTCTTTTTTCAATATTCTTCTTTAATGAAAATCTAATAACTTCAAAATGAGTTCAATTGAATGAGATTTCGAAATTGAATACTAAAAGAATGGAGATATTGACTTTTTGATAATCATTGAGAACTCTTCTTGGTGTCAAAAGGAAAACAATTCATGGATGACTTACTTTCCCATTGATGTCTTATTTTCTCATATGGTGGAGAATTTTTCGAAGACAATGAAATAAAGGGTATGCCATTGGAAATTGGATATTAACGTTTGAATGGGTCATCCATGAACTGTCTCAATTCGAACACCCAGTAGAGTTCTTGATGTTTATTGAGAAGTCAGTAGTTACCTCCGTTCTTCTAGTAGGTACGTATTCAATTTCAAAATCTCATTCAAATTAATTCATTCATTTCGAAATTATTAGTTCTTACAAACTTCATTTACTCCATGCAATCTGAAAATTCAATAAAAAAAAATGTTTGGTCATTTACACTTTTTTGGTACACCCTGTGTATTTCCAAACAATTTGAGAATGTTACTAACTCTATTGGAGCCTAAAGATACTGTGAAAAAAAATCGAAAATTTCAGCGCTTAAACCAAATAGTGTCGCGTCAATGGTGGAACACCTTGTATATTTATTGAATTTTTTTTAACAACATGTGACATTTTGATTGTTTCAAGCTTTAAGTGAGACAAACAAGGTTTGAAGGATAGATGGAACCAATTTTATTTATCTTTGTTCATTTTATAGGTACTAATATCTTCTAAATTTTAGTCGAATTGAATTCAAAGTAGACCTAAAAAGTATTTACATCATTTCTCATTCGGAAAAAGAAATAAATAAAAATTGATAAGATTACTGCACGACATTTCCTTGGTAATTTTTCAGGAAATGAGTAGTTACTTGTACGTAGTAATCGACTTATTATCTGTTGAACATGGGATATCAACTAGTTGTAAATCTAACCACTATATTTATCGAAAAGAAGTAGCCACAGCGGAAGTTCAAGGTACTTATTTGTCTGGACATTCCCAATTTCAACTATTTTATTTAACATTATTCAAATAAAATGACAATTTCATCGAATGGAAATTTGATTAGCAATTAAGAGCCCCAACCAAAGTTAGGAATCTAGTTGTTCTAACAAATAATACGGCTGATATTTGGAAATAATTGATGAAAAGAAAAATAAGTACAATATTTAGTACAATTTCCAATAGAGTAATATCATCATACGATATTAATTATTTATCTGGTTAATGTATCAGCAATAGGAAACTGCCATCAACACAACCATTGTCAGACAGAAGGTCTCCACGCCATTACGTAGGAATCATAATCGAAAGTAACCCAAGGAGAATGCATGTCATCGAAGGAGAATAGCGATATACCGGTTTCACCCTTATTAGGGATCATCAGTACCGCATAACCCTACCCAAGATGACAAACCAACGAAATAGTTGTTCTACTTGCATCATATTGCTTCCTAGGAATCCTCTCAATACCCTTACAAAAAATGAGTTATTTTGAGTTGGTGCGACTTAACTGTAGAAAGCTTCCTTATCCTCTTCATTCATAGCCTCCGCAAGGTTTCTCAACAGTCCAAAAGTAAACAGAAAAGACACATACTCGATGTTTCGAATCCACTGTTGAAATATAATCCATTCATGTCAGATTTTCGTTACATCAAATTGATTCATTGCAAGATTGTCCCAAAAACGAAGAAAATGAAACCATTTCGTATTTTGTACCTGAATACTCAGTCAAATTGGCACAACCTTCAAATTTCTACATTTGTCAATTTTTCCGTTGAAGTTTATTTCGCTCAAAGGAAAATTTTCATAGTGTCATGGAATGATTAAATTAGCTGATTTAAGCACCGTTGTTATTTCACATATAAATTTACTATGACGTGAAGTTGGTGCATATGCATTTTTCGGGTAGTTTTATAGAATAAAACAGTATATTTCTGGGGGTGGTTTATTATTTTCACTTTACAACGGAAAATATCTTATTTTCTGAATAACATTATATATATACATATTTTATATATAATATATGGATATTATGTAAGGGCATCACGTTCAAACGACAGCACCAAATTAGATAATTCTTTTTTTATTGTATTCATAACTATCTTGAGAAGGTTTATAAAACAAAATATTTTCGAAAAAATTTTTCCTCCGAATGAGCGAACAATCATAGAGTAAAATTTCACACTTCGAAGGATGTATTTTGGGTTGCCTGATAGAAAGTAGATGACTCTTTCTTATTTTATTATGGGTGTTATTTCATTTCACAATGTATTTTATCTTTGTTTTTCATGAGTTACAAACCCATGGGAAGTATAAAATAAGAGTGTGTGTACAAAACTACTTGTTTCGGCCATGACTAATTTACAGGTAGAAGGTTCTAACGTTACATAAAAACATTGATTGCCCTTTTCAAATTTTAATTACCTCCGACTCAAGGTAGCAGGTATGTGTACTTTTATGTTACATATAGGGGTCCCATAACCATTGAGAATACAGTGAACTAAATTTTCTTTTCTCTATTTTCTATTGTCAATGGTCATAACTTATTTCGGTCTCAGATGTCAAAATAAGAATGTTAGTACCATACACATGTGGTGTCAGGTCGGTAAAAAGATACAGGATGTTGAGAATGAAATGTAATTTTTGAAGATATCCTAAGCAGTGTGACCATCTATAGTAGAAATCTACTTTTTAAATAATTTCAGGCCATCTATGGTAGATAAATTTTTCATAGTAGATTTTGGTATCTATTCTGGAGAATATAAACAAAAAGCCGCCATATTTAGGCCCAGCCAATCAAAAACGAGACCACGCTTGTCGCCACTGTGGTTAATTAAGTCACTGTAGATTAAATCGGTAAAGAACGCCCTCTGGGAATTGAGTACAAATTAACAGAAATGGGTTTCTCACCTAAGCAAAATGATAGTCCACTAATTTCAGATTCAATATTCTTATCCATTCGAAATAATGTGCAATTATTCTAAAATGTATTTCACTTTCAACACCCTCTTCTTTTTCAACGAATAACATTAGTAATAACAAATGATAACAAAAAAAATGACTCCGTCTTTCCTCACCGGTCAAAGTCTGAGCCCTCCGCCCGCGTGCAGGAAGAGGCCCCTGCCCCCTTGCACAAATCAGTACCGCCAACTGAATAAATAAATAACGGCAAGCGACCACGGCCTGCTATGTATTATTGGCGTAATTTAAATTTCCGTTCGTTCGCCCCAATAGTTGTGATAATACGTAATTTCGAGCCACGTGAACGGCCACGGTGAAGATAATAATAATAATTGGATTTCGCGTGACCGTTATTATTGGTCTAATCGAATCAAGGATTGTCGTTATTGGGTCCTGGAAACGTCTCCGTCAGGGCCTGATTGGAAAATTGTCTACGTTTCCTGTGCGGATTGTTTTTTGTGTTTTTTTGCTTTCATTGTGTAGGGTTGAAGGTCGAGGTGAACCCAGCGGATGTTCGAGAAATTCCAATAGTGGATATTTTCCGTTATTTACGGAAAAATATTGCAAATTTAACATTTTTCCATTATTTCCTTTTCAAATCATTGAAAGGAGAAAAGGGGTATTAATCAAAAATTTGTTTTTATGTTTATATTTTCTATATTTTTATTTCACTTTTTCTATTATGTATTTGATTTTCATTTATTTGTTGGTATATTTATTATTATTCATTTGTATTTAAATTTTCATTTCAATTTTCCATTCATTCTTGTACTAAAGATTTTCAATACTTTATTTTTACTCTTGTATACAGGGTGTTCCAAATTAAGTCGGCACCATTGCTAACTCCGTTATTATTGATGCTACGATGTCGGTTAAATGGGCAAACTAGTAGCATTTTTAGTGGTCTTCTCGATGCCGAAAACAAAACAAAAATTGACAGTAGCGTTGTCCAAATATTTCATAAAATGATATTTTTTTCAATGGAACGCCCTATATTTTTTATGTATTTCGATTTGTAATAACATTCTCAACAACAACAAGGTCATATCACCTTTCTTCCTAAAGTGGAAAATGAGCGACTTATTTTGTAATATTTATTTCTTTCACTAGTACAAAAAATTTATTTGTTTTGGCGAATGAACCTCATGATTGTCCAAACAACCATTTTTTGTACTTATACGAATGACAATATTTTGTCAATAATAGGAAAATCATATGGTGAAAAGAAAAAAGTGCGCTGGGATGTGAACTCGTGAAACCCGTGATCATCATGTAGCACCACTCAATCGACACCACTAAGCTATTTGATATTAATAGACAAAACGATAATTTCCATCTTAAAGCCATTCCACTATTGATTCATTATGTGAATCAATAGTGTCAATAGAATGGCCCAAATATGTGTTCAACAAGAAGGCGGTGTTTTTGACCATTTACTCGATATTTTATAGCGCTTTATCGAATCAGTTTGTTATAAATGTTTCCTATTAATACAACTGTCTCATTTTCACCTTTACGACAAAAAGTCAGATGATCTTTGTTGTTGAGAATGTTATTACGAATCAAATGCATGAAAAAGTATAGGGTGTTCCATTGGAAAAATATCATTTTATGAAATATTATGACAACGCGACTGTCAATTTTTTGTTTGTTTTCGCCATCGAGAAGACCACTAGAAATGCTACTAGTTTGCCAATTTAACCGAAATCGTAGCATCAATTATAACGGAGTTAGCAATGGTGCCGACTCAATTTGAAACACCCTGTATAACCTTTATATTTTATCTTTACTCTTGTGCCTGATATATAAGTCAACGTTGAATATTTACATGAAAATCATAACACTGATATGTTTTCATTTCCGCGCGCTTCATGTCAAATTTGATAGTTCATGTTGGCGACAAAAGTTTCTTATTGAAAATGACATATGCTCCCTCTATCTATGTTCATTACTCTGAGGTCACGGCAAATCAACCAAAGCTTATCTATGATAAACTTCTGTATACTCCAGATAATTTTAATATCCGGTGGCCACCAAGGTCTCTGGATTTAACACCCTTGATTCACAGATGTGTATATATGTTTAGGCATTTGGTTGATTTTCCATTTGAAATTGAAACTTTCGATGATTTTTATAGTTCGATAAGAAATTCATATGGTTTATAATTAAAAAAAAAAAAAACACAAGTTTGTATTATAACTTCAAAACTAATTGCAAGAAAAAACAAATGACAACACCAATGTATTATACTGAAAAAAGATCCTGTAGAATGTTTTTGTTTCATGTTTATAGCGTCAGTAATAAAGAAGTTATAACAACTTTTCATTTCACGCCGTTTTCCAATTTTCTCTCACAGCTGGAAAACAGTTGAATTTATGACGTTACGGTTTTGGGAATACATCGAGGATGAAATACATACTATTATAGTTATATTTTTGAAAAACAGCGCCATATGCGAGAGCGCGTGATTTTGGGTCAAAAAATCAAGCGGCCGTCAGAAATAAATTTTCCAGACTGGCACCTCCCCAGCATATTTTCACGGCCGTCTGAAATCGACAGACTTTGACGGCTTTCCGAGAATTCGACAGAATGTTTACGATTCGGTGCGCGACCGTATGATGTAAAAAAAAAAACGAACCTGTTGTTTGTCGTATATCGTGACGGTGTCGATTCCGAAAAAAAATGCCTTTGAATATTTCCATCTCAATCGCTTTTAATTATGTTTGTGTTAATTTGACGTTGGTACGCGAAACCTTCGGAATTAATAGTTTTCAAATGTTTTCTGGAAATTGCCGATAACCATCCCGAGTGGTATTCGAAGTTTCCGTTTTGGAATGCGTTAATTTCGAAAACAGTGCAAATAATGCTTTACGGTTTGTTATTTCCTCATTCATGACCAAATATCTCGACACGTCGAAGTGCAATAATCTTTATTATTTTCAAACATACAATAACAACCTCATATATTGACTGACAAGATTATCGAAAAGTTCTACTTTTCCTTCGCGGGATGGAAAAGTATTGCCTAGCAATGATAATTTTCAACTAGAGGTTGTTTTTTTTAGAGCTATAGAACTTTAAATTGCAATAAAACAACGATGGATTATTCGATTGACATGAATTTTATTTATCCGCAAGATAATCTTGTGGCATTACATTTTGAATATGATTTCTGGCATATGACCGCCACGGCTGGCTCGGATGTAGTCCAATCTGGACGTCCAATTTTCGATGACTTTTTCCAACATTTGTGGCCGTATATCGGCAATAACAAGGCGAATGTTGTCTTCCAAATGGTCAAGGGTTTGTGGATTATCCGCATAGATCAATGACTTTACATAGCCCCACAGAAAGTAGTCTAGCGGTGTTAAATCACAAGATTCTGGAGGCCAATTCACAGGTCCAAAACGTGAAATTAGGCGGTCACCAAACGTGTCTTTCAATAAATCGATTGTGGCACGAGCTGTCTGACATGTTGCGCCGTCTTGTTGGAACCACAGCTCCTGGACATCATGGTTGTTCAATTCAGGAGTGAAAAAGTTAGTAATAATGGCTCTATACCGATCACCATTGACTGTAACGTTCTGGCCATCATCGTTTTTGTAGAAGTACGCACCAGCTCATAAAGCGCACCAAACAGTCAGTTTTTCTGGATATAACGGTGTTTCGACATACACTTGAGGATTAGCTTAATCCAAATGCGGAAGTTTTGTTTGTTGACGTAGCCATTCAACCAGAAGTGCGCTTCATCCCTAAACAAAATAAAATGGACGAAGTGCACGATATGTATTCCGCACAGAACCATTATTTTCGAAATAAAATTGGACTATTTGCAAGCGTTGTTCAGGCGTGAGTCTATTCATGATGAATTGCCAAACCAAACTGAGAATAAATCACTTGACAGCTGTTAAATCGGTCGCCATCTTGAACAGTAATGCCAACTTAAAGTTATATACCTCGAAAAAAAAACACCCGTTACAAGCCATCTACAGATGAATCTTGGTTTGCTCGATGAAGAATTGAAGTACGTAAAACATGAGAAGAGCGAAGCTGTTCTCTTCAACTGCAAAAGAGAAAGAAGTTCAAAGAATGAAGGGCTACTTCGCACATCACCTCCTTGTCGTTTGATAGTTACGCCACTGGGTCTAGTTCAAATATCCTATAAAGATCAAATTCACCGCGTGTGAAAGTCGCAGTTTTTCTTGTGCGTCAGAATCCGTTCTATTGTTCCGAGATTTAACGAGGAATACGGTCAAACCTCGTGAAAATATTAATCGACGTTGACAGTACGGAAACCAGAAAAACCGTGAGAATCCGAGAATATTATGCAATTTCCTCTTGTGGACTTAACAAGAGACGGAAAATACCGGGATTTTACGACAAGATCGCCTACGATTCAAGAGAAGCAAAGGATTGATGAATTGTTGATCCGAGACTGTTCCGAGAAATCGCGGAAATGGACTGAGTGTTTGTTACGTAACACGGTTGAAAAAAATTTAACCGATCAGGAAGAACGTGTTCTAAATAAGGAAGGAATTTTCATTAGATTTCTGCCGCTTTCGGTTCCATTAATATTTCGGAGAGAAATGAGAGAGCTGCTGAATATTTAGCAATACAATTTTGCGGTGGAACCTCCCACAAAAAATTCGAAAAACCAGCCAAATAATAATAAGTTTATTTCAACAACAACGATCTACATCAATGATAAATTTTTTTCAACTAAATACAAAAAAAAATCAATGAAGCTTATAACGGGTGTTTTTTCGAGGTATATAACTTTAAGTTGGCATTTACTCTTCAAGATGGCGACCGATTTAACAGCTGTCAAGTGATTTATTCTCAATTTGGTTTGGCGCTTGCAAATAGTGCAATTTTATTTCGAAAATAATGGTTTTGTGCGGAATACGTATCGAGCACTACGTCCATTTTATTTAGTTTAGCGACGAAGCGCACTTCTGGTTGAATGGCTACGTCAACAAACAAAACTGCCGCATTTGGAGTGAAGCTAATCCTCAAGTGTATGTCGAAACACCGTTACATCCAGAAAAACTGACTGTTTGGTGCGCTTTATGGGCTGGCGGAATCATTGGTCCGTACTTCTTCAAAAACGATGATGGCCAGAACGTTACAGTCAATGGTGATCGGTATAGAGCCATAATTACTAACTTTTTCATTCCTGAATTGAACAACCATGATGCCCAGGAGCTGTGGTTCCAACAAGACGGCGCAACATGTCACACAGCTCGTGCCACAATCGATTTATTGAAAGACACGTTTGGTGACCGCCTAATTTCACGTTTTGGACCTGCGAATTGGCCTTCAAGATCTTGCGATTTAACACCGCTAGACTACTTTCTGTGGGGCTATGTAAAGTCATTGGTCTATGCGGATAAGCCACAAACCCTTGACCATTTGGAAGACAACATTCGCCGTGTTATTGCCGATATACGGCCACAAATGTTGGAAAAAGTCATCGAAAATTGGACGTCCAGATTGGACTACATCCGAGCCAGCCGTGGCGGTCATATGCCAGAAATCATATTTAAGATGTAATGCCACGAGATTATCTTGCGGATAACTAAAATTCATGTCAATCGAATAATCCATCGTTTTTTTATTGCAATTTAAAGTTCTATAGCTCTAAAAAAACACCCTTTATATGACATTTCCATTTCAAGAAAAAAGTAATATAATAATTTTTGAGGAACCCAAGCAAACAATTCTGATGAGGATTCATTCTTCTACAATTCTCATCTGATTTTATGACGGTTCTATAGCAAGTCAAACTATTTTGAATATATGAAATAACATAACATCTGACAGAGTGTTTTTTTCAATATGAAGTTGACGTTTTCTCCCTGAAAATTTTTCATTCCAAACAACCCAAAAGCTAAACCGGATAATTTCAAAGTACCGTTGAATTTTTTTTCCAAACGTCGACAATGATTTATCATTCAAAATAATATACCCAAACAACATAAATTCTATGGGATTAAATGGTCTCAACGAATGAAATATTGGATACATGTAGGGAACAGCGTTCTCCCACACACAAAAAAATTATCCCCACATCTAAAGAAAGCCAACCTTTGTGTTTGTATATAAACCTAAATCTATTTTTGAAAGCCCGATTGTTAGGGCCACTATCGCTGGAGATACGGAGGCTCTTTCAACCTCAACAATGAAACAACGCAGGTAGCAGAGCGAAGAAAGAAACGATATTTCCAATCAGCAGACGACAAAACCAACTTTTTCCACTGAAATATCGAGTTACAATTTACAATTGAGTCGATATAATTGTTGAGTCGTTCAAAGAACATTATCCTTCTTTTTATTGGCAATTTGAATATGGAGACTGGTTGTTAATCAAGAGAAAAAGCTTATTTATGCATGCGTCTAGAATATACAGTTTTCACCTTGGCGATAAATGTTATCAGAATAATGGTATAGATATTGTAATAGAGTACTCTAAATGAACTGTGTGTTGACAATTGGTATTGAAAACTTTAGTGACCTTCAATCGGGTATAAGGTCGAATTAACATCCCTGTCATGATTTGGATTATGTAATGTTGAAAAACTGAACAACTTATTCTCAAGATCTCAGTCATTTTTGGAGGTACAAGTCGAATGAAATTATGTCTATTGAGAGAAAGAAAACTCTGATTTGAGTTCATGAGTTTTATGTATACATTTAAAAGAATATTTTTGGTTTTGTGAGTGAACTCAAATGTATGTGTTGATAGAGATGTGTGGTCCTTTGTCGAGTGATCGTGGGAATTTTCTGAGAACGACCCTTCATCCAAGAAGATGGAGGGGGTTTTCGGTTTTTGTATACCTACATATGGCCAGACAGAACGACATTTGAAGCGGTATTTTGTGTGTTCAAGGTTGAAGAATTATGAACGTATATTCTGTGAAAAAAAGTAGACTCGAACGTTCGAAAAGCCGTCTCAATTTGAATACTTGTTCAATGGACTTTGAGAGTGATTTTTTTTTTAATTTTCATGGCAATTGATTGAAAGTTTTTTTTTTTTTACGTATGGTTGGATCTTTGGGAGCGACTCTACATCGGGGTTCCCATATAACTAGATGAGCATCGTGTAACGTTGACAGTCATGTCATTTTATATGTCTAAGCATAAAACAATATGATTGCACCCTGTACAGGGTGGGCAAATAAGCGAGGTAAGCGGCTATATCTCAGGATCCACTAATCGTAGAGACTTGCAGTAAAAATTTTTACCACTAAAGTGTACAAGAGAACACACTGGAAATTGTTTTGAAGTTCATACCTCAACCACTAGGGGGCGTAATAATAATAATCTTTATTTCTTATGTTAAATATACAGAGCGAGAGCATACAACAAAAGAAAACGCCAAAATAAATACATTCATTCAAAAAACTCAGAAATATAATAGCAATTCTTATCTAAAAGTAATGACTTAACCCTCTTCTTGAAAATAAATAAATTTGGAGAATTTTGTACTTCTACAGGTAACCTATTAAAAATTTTACAACCCATATACTGCAGATTTTTCTGATAATACGCAGTACTGTGATTTTTCGGTGCTAACAAAAATTTTCGTCTGGTATTATAACAATGTTTGATATCATTAACAAATAAATATCTATTCATAGCTATCGTCAAGTAGAAAAATGGATTTTACTCGAAAATGTCTCATATTGAGTTGAAGAAAAAATATCATCACTGTAATTCTTGTAAAATTCTCGATCTTTTTGAATTGTCACTTTCGATTTTACGATATCAAATGAGGGTACGGGAAAGGGAGAAATCTGACTGATTGAAGTGCCTGTAACTTCAGTTTGGCTCAACATTTTTGAGCAAATTAGATCTCGTTTGAAAGATAATATCTTGTTGATTGAGGACAAAATATACTCATGATAATATGTTTTTGCTGCTTTCGATAGGGAGCGTTAAGTTATAAGTTCATTGTTTTTTTCAATTTACTCCGAAATTTCAAATGTAATGATAGGATTTTCTTAACAGAAACAGAAATTCCATCAAATTTGCATGAAAAAACCTGCAGGTCGCAAAGCGATAGCTTCAAGTGTTCTTGAGTTATGGCCGAAAAAAGATATCCTTCAACTGATGCACTGAGAAACTAAATTGTGTCTCCTTTCGGCCATAACTCCAGAACGCCTGAAGCTATCGCTTTCCGACCTTCTGGTTTTTTCATACAAATTTGATGAGATTTCTGTTTTTGTCCGAACCTAAAGACACAATTTGGTTTTTCGCAGTGCATCAGTTGAAGAATATCTTCTTTCGGCCATAACTCCAGAACGCCTGAAACTATCGCTTTGCGACCTGCAGGTTTTTTCATGTAAATTTGATGGAATTTCTGTTTCTGTAAGGAAAATCCTATCATTACATTTGAAATTTCGGAGTAAAATGAACAAAACAATGAACTTATGGCTTAGCGCCCCCTATCGAAAGCAGCAAAAACAAATTTATCATCAGTATATTTTGTCCTCAATCAAAAAGATATTATCTCTCAGACGAGATCCAATTTGCTCAAAAATGTTGAGCCAAACTGAAGTTACAGCCATTTCAATCACTCAGATTTCTCCCTTCACCCTACCCTTATTTGAAGTCGTAAAATCGAAAGTGACAACTCAAAAAGATAGAAAATTTTTCAAGGATTACAGTTATGATATTTTTTCTTCAACTTAATATGAAACATTTTCAAGTGAAATCCATTTTTCTACTCGACGATAGCTATTATGCCCCCTAGCGGTAGAGGTATGAACTTCAAAACAATTTCCAGTGTGTTTTCTTGTACTTTTTAGTCTTAAAAATTTTTACCGCAAGTCTCTACGATTAGTGGATCCTGAGATATAGCCGCTTACCTCGTTTATTTGCCTACCCTGTACATAATGTAATATTATGAGTGGAACTTTTATTGTTCATAATTTATATTATTTAACGAATCTGTGGTATTGAAATTTGTTTCTATAGAGTTTCAAGTTGTCGGATTATGATTTATTGTCAAACCCACAATTTTACTTCATCGTTATGAATGTGTATTAAATTAAATGAAATAATATATTCAATTGAGTGATTTTCAATTAAATATGCAAATTTGAATATCTAGAATCAGATATTTTTTCTAATTGTCAAATTTTTTGATTAGCAGAATATTTATTATTTTCTCTATCTACCTCCTGAAATCCAAGGTTTGGCAACTTTTGCTCTCCTAGTGACATCGCTTGCTTCACGTCGTTTGGCGCGCTTGAAGTTTGTTTCCTGAATTTCTGATATATTTAGGTATTCATTTAAATATATTTGAGTTGATTCACTATGGGACATAAGAAGTGCGTTATTCGTGGAGAAATTCGCGAATTGAGTGAAATATCGTATCACTGAGGTTTTAATTCCCGCGCGCTTCATGTCAAGTTTGATAGTTCATGTTGGGGAGAAAATTTGCTTACTGAAAATGACATATGCTCCCTTCTCGGCTCCCTTTATCTATGTTTATTACTAGGAGGGCGCTGTTGACCATTCGTGAAACATAAACGAAGCAATCCAAACCCACAATTCGAAAAATAAACCACCCAAACTGAAGAGGAACCAAAAATATCTTCCGGTGATCCAATCGACATTTACACCTATTTCCATTTATCTCATAGAGGAAGTCAAATGGCGGATCTAAAAAAAAATCACGAGACCTTCTCGGATGATGGTCCTCCGCGATTTTCGAACGGTTTCGATCACATGATTCGATCGTACCGACATTGACGTTCGGTATTTCATCTGCAACAATTCGTGACGAAGGTCGAAACCACGACGTCGATCTAGCTATCCATTGTTAAGATAAAATTAACTGCTGGCAATGCCTGCTCGATTGTCGTGCTCGAATTGCATCGCACCCACGATACTCCGTGAATTTTCTCATTAATATTTATCGGGGCCTAGTTTGGAAACGAATGCGTATCGATTCGGAAGGAAATCTAGTTTAGTTACATGAAATTTCGGACGTAAACAGCCTTCGTTCAACCAGGTGGGAAGTTATGAGGGTAATCTGAGGTAATTTGGGTTTTTTCGATGCAGTCCCAGGAACGTATATGTCAGTGTCATGGTGTAGCCAAGCCACGTGGATATCTTCAATTTCTTCAGTGAAATCTGAAGTAATTTGGGTTTTTCAATGTAGTCCCAGGAACGCATGGTGTAGCCATGAGGTTATCTTCAATTTCTTCAGTGAAAATCGTGTTTTGCCTGCCGTGATTGGTTGAAGCACTTAAATGAAGGAGAAATGCTCGAATAAAACTTTCAAATACTGAGATTGGTAGAGTTCCTACTCGATATACCTCATGCAATTGCTTCAAATAATGTTTTTTTTGACAGCTAGTAGCTACTAACGGGTATTTTTTTTTTCGAGGTATATGACTTTAAGACGGCATTACTGTTCAAGATGGCAATCGATTCAACAGCTGTCAAGTGATTTATTTTCAGTTTGGTTTGGCAATTCATCATGAATATACTCACGCTTGAATAACGCTTGCAAATAGTGCAATTTCATTTCGAAAATAATGGTTCTGTGCGGAATACGTATCGCGCACTACGTCCATTTCATTTTGTTTAGAGATGAAGCGCACTTCTGGTTGAATGGCTACGTCAACAAACAAAACTGCCGCATTTGGAGTGAAGCTAATCCTCTAGTGTATGTCGAAACACCGTTACATCCAGAAAAACTGACTGTTTGGTGCGCTTTATGGGCTGGTGGAATCATTGGTCCGTACTTCTTCAAAAACGATGATGGCCAGAACGTTACAGTCAATGGTGATCGGTATAGAGCCATGATTACTAACTTTTTCATTCCTGAATTGAACAACCATGATGTCCAGGAGCTGTGGTTCCAACAAGACGGCGCAACATGTCACACAGCTCGTGACACAATCGACTTATTGAAAGACACGTTTGGTGTCCGCCTAATTTCACGTTTTGGACCTGTGAATTGGCCTCAACGATCTTGTGATCTAACACCGCTAGACTACTTTCTGTGGGGCTATGTAAAGTCATTGGTCTATGCGGATTAGCCACAAACCCTTGACCATTTGGAAGACAACATTCGCCGTGTTATTGCCGATATACGGCCACAAATGTTGGACAAAGTCATCGAAAATTGGACGTCCGGATTGGACTACATCCGAGCCAGCCGTGGCGGTCATATGCCAGAAATCATATTTAAAATGTAATGCCACAAGATTATCTTGCGGATAAATAAAATTCATGTCAATCGAATAATCCATCGTTGTTTTATTGCAGTTTAAAGTTCTATAGCTCTAAAAAAAAAACACCGTTTATAATCTAAACATTCTAAACGGTCGGATTCAGAGCGGTGATGCAATGAGGATGGATATTCGATCAGCATCACGAATTCTACAACATATAAAAAATTCGAAAACGAATTTCCCTTTGATGAAGTGGTTGGTCCTTTACCACCTAGACTATTTCCAACTGAAATTCGGCCGATCGAAGACGCCAATATCGTGGAAGGTGTTCGGCCTTTCATAATCCAAGTCCCACACCACAAGCGTGACCCAATTTTTGCTCTTGAACCGCACAGGTTCATTCGTCGACAAGCTGATCGAACCAACGGGATTCCAAAGTCCTTCGACATCGTTCTTGTCGAGTGATATTCTGTGCTCCCACAGTTCAACTTCGGAAAAAAAAAACAGTCCGGTATTCGATAATATGCACGCAATATCCTTCATCCATTTCATAACTGGATATTCTCGGAAACCGTAACCGATGTGGAAATGGTCCTCTTCTTCTCAGTGGTGAATATTTATGAGCCTACCTGGTAAACTGACTAATAGTGGTTATTCTACGTCTCGAAACGGCTGTTCGGGAATTTCTGTCGCCTGATCTGTCGAGAATCTATCAATACGCTCTATTAGTGATGACGTCACACACCGCCATTTTAGTTCTCCTGTCAGTGCTCGGAATCCAAACAAACGAATTGTCATTCAAATTAGTACGTTGTCGTTGAAAAAATTGGCTCATTTTGATAAATAAGATTATTTAAGGAAGATTTTACTATTAATTGATAGACAGAAGGCACGAGATTAATGCCAGTAAGTTCGGACTTGAAGTTCAACTAATAAACACGGCTTTTTATAAAATCTGGGGAATGATACAGGATTCAAACTTACTGGTATTAACCTCGTTCCTTCTGTCTATCAGTTAATACTGAAATCGTTCCTCAAATACTCTTATTTATGAAAATAAGCCAATTCCTTCAACGACACCGTACTAATTTGAATGACAATTTATTTGTTTGGATTCCGAATACTAACAGGAGAACCGAAAATGGCGGTGTGTGACGTCACACTAATAGAGCGTTTTCAGGGAGACGTCAGGAAATACACATCTTATACTGTATTGTTTATACCCAAACTGCGTCAGCTGGTATGTGTATACAAACCGGAATATCCTCTTTAATTAGACAACTGAAGCGAATCCAATCAAATATGCGTACGTAAACATCCGTATTCATCTAATTTTCATATTGAGCTTGAATTAAAAAGTAAAAAATTCCAGGAGTTGAGATTAAAAAGTGAGAAGTGAACTGATGTGGAATCTGAAGCTTAATTTATTAAATTTTTCTTACGTAATTCAGCATGGACCTTCAAATCGTTTTAACATAGGGTTTTCCAATTGGAAGTTTCAGTAGATTCCAGTATATTTTAAGCTCGATTTTAAAAGAAATCAATGGATATTGATTTCATAGTAAATACACTGAGAGAAGTGTTTATTTAATATTATCGAAAATGCATTATAGTTAATAAATCATTTATTGGATATATGGACAAACAAATATTAGTTTCATGGAAATTAATAATTTATTTGAAATCCCACCTAAAATCATCATTCATTATTACACTTCATTTATTTACGCGTAACTTATATTAATAATGTTGAAGAAATATTCATTTGAAGGAAATGAATATAGTTGAGGTCAATATATCATTGAGTAATAATTAAACCTTATTTATAATAATGTCATATGTATCCATGCTAAATAAAAATAATATTTCAATTCAGTAATGGTTAACGTATTTCTTAGACAATTATTTTGGTTGTTTCTATTATCCGATTGTTAGGGTCTGAGAAGAACCGTTTGCCAAAATAGGTAATTTTTAGAGTTCATATTGAGGGTATCCGGGTTTGAACCCTAGTCATTTTGATTGCATCTGTTCACTCAAACCACTGTTCTGCCAACATTACTAATAACTAAGCAGGTACAAACGATCTAAACCCAAATTTCAGTACAGATGTGCTAAGCGGCGTTCAATAAGCCCATAGTAACACAAATTTTATTTTTAAAAAGGATATTCAAATCAAAGAAAAAGTTCAAGGACAGATCCTTCAAGGAGATGAGCTTCTCTTTGAGGGATGTCCTTAAACTTTTCCACAGATTGGATCGCTAGAATTATGTTAGTTTGTTAATTATTAATAAATCCTATATTCTGAGTGAATAAATTATTGAATTGTTGTGAGAGTTTATTTATAAATAGCAAATGTTCGTTAACTACCAGTTGAAAATTTGTTGACAATGAATTTATGTTATTTGTGGAGATAACGTAAGTTCATATGAACTATTTATCACCGAAATATATTAAATATTATCAAATACCTTGTAAACAAATGTTTTTCTACATTCATGCAAAAAGCAAAACTTTATTGAACTATATTTAGTGGAAAAAGAAGTTCTTTATTGCACTAGTGTAATAAAGTTTTTATTGCACTCATCTGTCATTCTACTTCAACGTGCTGTCATCATGACCAACATAAACGTTCAAACCCAGTACATATCTATCAGATATGCTGTTCATTCATATTGTTCATTCACTTTCAACATTGAGGGTAAAAATAAAGTTTGAGTTAAATTGTTCGTAACGTATTAGTTGCCTCCGAATAAGTGCTTTATTAATAAAAAAAATATGGATTTCTCTCAGTGTAACAATTTCAATGCGTTGTTGAAGTGAGAATCGTACCATTTTTAGTAATGGCATAATTTTTACTTGTCAAATGTCAAAAAATTACAGCTGCCTGGATAGTGGACTATTCACATTGAAACTTCTTTATTGGAATACCCTTTATTAGAGCAATCTGTTCCAATTAAAAATGTGTACTTTTCCTCGATCAAAAAAAAAAAAAAAATCGAGTATAATTATGAATAAACTTATTGCGAATTTGAATGTTTAATTTCCAGCCCCATATATTACTTCTCCATAAAACACCAGTTCCTAATGATATTCATAGTAATTTTCCATCAGAAAATTAACCTATATATTTCCAAGGAATCAGCTGCCAATATATCAATTGATCCGAAGGCAAATAGACCAATATCAATGAAACTGACGAGCTTTCAACAATCTAACAAGCTTTTACCATATGGTACAAACGTAAACAATTAAATTGGTGCCAACATACTGAACTCGATGATTATGGTATCTTTCACATTTCACTAATGGAAGCATTTTGAGTTGCATTCGTTTTATCACATTTTGAAGTTATCTTCGAACTTAGCATTGAAGGTAGGATAACGAAAATGGGTTCACAACTTTGTAGAAAACAATTTTATCGACATAGCTTCATGCAGTATCCTCATATGGTTATTTGTCTTTTTATCTCAATATTCTTTTTTTCAATGCACATACTGCATGATCATTGTTTCAAAAAAACAATGGGACATAGAAACATAAACGTGAGTTGCAATACATTCGCTATATGTTGATAAATGTTAAACAATCGTTTGAAATGGTAGATTCCGCGAGATAGATAAATGTCACTTGCTATCTCTCATGTTTCGTCAGAAGAGAGGAATTCCGATCATACCGTTTTCAAGATGATAGCTCTGTGATCCAAGTTGAGTTCAAGAGAAAATGAACTACATCAAATTGATAATTCCACTAATTTTCCCGTTGTGTATATTTGAATATATATAACGTGTATATAACAGGTGTTTTTTTTTCGAGGTATATAACTTTAAGTTGGCATTACTGTTCAAGATGGCGAACAATTTAACAGCTGTTAGGTGATTTATTCTCAGTTTGGTTTGGCAATTCATCATGAATAACTCACGCCTGAACAACGCTTGTGAATATATTTCGAAAATAATGGTTCTGTGCGAATACGTATCGCGCACTACGTCCATTTTATTTTGTTTAGCGATGAAGCGCACTTCTGGTTGAATGGCTACGTCAACAAACAAAACTGCCGCATTTCGAGAGAAGCTTATCCTCAAGTGTATATCGAAACACCGTTACATCCAGAAAAACTGACTGGTGCGCTTTTTGGGCTGGTGGAATCATTCAATCATTGGTCCGTACTTCTTCAAAAACGATGATGGCCAGAACGTTACAGTCAATGGTGATCGGTATAGAGCCGTGATTACTAACTTTTTCATTCCTGAATTGAACATCCATGATGTCCAGGAGCTGTGGTTCCAACAAGACGGCGCAACATGTCACACAGCTCGTGCAACAATCGATTTATTGAAAGACACGTTTGGTGACCGCCTAATTTTACGTTTCGGACCTGTGAATTGGCCTCCAAGATCTTGTGATTTAACACCGCTAGACTACTTTCTGTGGGGCTATGTAAAGTCATTGGTCTATGCGGATAAGCCACAAACCCTTGACCATTTGGAAGACAACATTCGCCGTGTTATTGCCGATATACGGCTACAAATGTTGGAAAAAGTCATGGAAAATTGGACGTCCAGATTGAACTACATCCGAGCCAGCCGAGGCGGTCATATGCCAGAAATCATATTTAAAATGTAATGCCACAAGATTATCTTGCGGATAAATAAAATTCATGTCAATCGAATAATCCATCGTTGTTTTATTGCAATTTAAAGTTCTATAGCTCTAAAAAAAACACCCTTTATAAAGAAAAATAAAAATCATTTTCTTAAAATATCATATATGTTTCCGTAAATTTTGAGGAAAGGCAACAAAAAGACTGTAATAATAAATAAACTTAATAAATTCTCAATGTGCAGCATTTCACATAAAAAAAAACAATTAAATCAATTGATGCAATCTATGTTTAGCAGCTCATCTTTCGTTTAATTTCCCCGTATATACCTACCCACTAATAAAAGGCACGAAAGATGCTATCTTTCCAAAAGTTCTGTCGTCATTGGAAGAAGTGCCACTTATGTAATCAAGCTAATAGTAATATTATTTCCTAACGTGCCTGTGTCCGCGAAGGTCGAAGAATGGTAATGATAGGAATAAGTACAAGCGGGCAAAAACATTCGAACGGAATATATGTCAAGCGCATGGAAAATCGGTCATATATTGATTGGGAAACCGTATACAATCTAAAACTGATAGCGTGCCGTGCGTAGGCTTTATATTACGCTCTCGCCAATAGACGGAAATCTCGCCGTCAAAACAATGGAAAAACTCACCGAAATTTGACACAAAAGGTTTATTATTTCCTCCTGTATATTCGTGTCCAATAAAAGCCTATTATTTTGTGGTACAGTTACATATTGTAATCGACAACGTCCTGACGACAAGGGTACTAAATTTAAAGATTGAATTTACAAGAAATGAAAATTTACCTTATTTCATTTTTCCAGTTTAAGCATTGATAATTTTTATCATCATATATCAAACGAATAGCTTCTATGATTACCACTTTTCAAAAATTAATTTCAGAAGGTGATTCAATTTCTTCCGGAAGTTTATTATGTAACAAATCGAACGTGCAGTACAATAGTTATAATATATATGGTCTAAAAGAAACATTGCATTGTACACAAACAACATCAGAAATTTATATACATTTCCTTTTTATTTTTCAACTTTCTATGATGTGGAAATCATATTAGAAATAAAAATACTAGGCCAGAACAACTCAGCACTCTGCTCATTCTTTCATTAGATTCTACAGGAATCGAAAAAAAGAAACGAATTTCAGGGAGACTGTATACAATCTGCTATTAATGTAAAGGTTCATTTTAGGGAATGATAAAGTAAAATATTTGATTTTCACCATATTGGGATATTTTCAAAGATAACAAAAATGAAAAAATGTCAAATAAAATGAATATTCTAAACCTTGAACAGAGAATTAAAGTGAGAAAAGCTAGGCGGTTGTTAACGTAGTCGGATCTTTATGAATGTATAGGGTGTTTGTTTTAGAGCTATAAAACTTTAAATTGCAATAAAACAACAAAGGATTTTTTCGATTGACATGAATTTCATTTATCCGCATGATAATCTTGTGGCATTACATTTTAAATATGATTTCTGGAATATGACCGCCATGGCTGGCTCGGATGTAGTCCAATCTGGACGTCCAATTTTCGATGACTTTTTCCAACATTTGTGGCCGTATATCGGCAATAGCACGGCGAATGTTGTCTTCCAAATGGTCAAGGGTTTGTGGCTTATCCGCATAGACCAATGACTTTAGCCCCACAGAAAGTAGTCTAGCGGTGTTAAATCACAAGATCTTGGAGGCCAATTCATTAGTCCAAAACGTGAAATAAGGCGGTCACCAAACGTGTCTTTCAATAAATCGATTGTGGCACGAGCTGTGTGACATGTTGCGCCGTCTTGTCGGAACCACAGCTTCTGGATATCATGGTTGTTCGATTCAGGAATGAAAAAGTTAGTAATCATGGCTCTATACCGATCACCATTGACTGTAACGTTCTGGCCATCATCGTTTTTGAAGAAATACGGACCAATGATTCCACCAGCCCATAAAGCGCACCAAACAGTCAGTTTTTCTTGATGTAACGGTGTTTCGACATACACTTGAGGATTAGCTTCACTCCAAATGCGGCAGTTTTGTTTGTTGACGTAGCCATTCAACCAGAAGTGCGCTTCATCGCTAAACATAATAAAATGTACGTAGTGCGCGATACGTATTCCGCACAGAACCATTATTTTCGAAATAAAATTGCACTATTTGCAAGCGTTGTTCAGGCGTGAGTCTATTCATGATGAATTACCAAACCAAACTGAGAATAAATCACTTGACAGCTGTTATATCGGTCGCCATCTTGAACAGTAATGCCAACTTAAAGTTATATACCTCGAAAAAACACCCGTTATATTGTATTGAATGAAATATATTTATTTGAGTCATTCCTGATTAAATACCTATGTAATTTTGAATATTTGAAATCCGATATTTTTCCAAATTATCGAATTTATAATAAGCAGAATATTTATTTTTTTCTGTATCTTCCTTCTGAAAGTTTGGCGACTTTTGCTCTCCTAGTGTCACTGGTTATTTCACGTCGTTTGGCGCGCTTAAAGTTTTGTTTTCTGAATTTCTGATATTTTTGTTTTTATTTCAATATACTTTGAGTTAATATATGAAACATTGATTCACTATGGGACAATAGAAGTGCGTGCTTTGTGGAAAAACTCGCGAATTGAGTGAAATATCGTATCACAGTTATGTTTTCATTTCCGCGCTCTTCATGTCAAATTTGATTGTTTATATTGGGGACAAAAAAGGTTGAGACCTAAATGTAGTTAAAAAACAATAAAGACAAAGAGTAATAACATTTTCCGTGGACCTTATAATTCAAGATAATCACATTCATTGACCATATCCACATCATAGAAATTTCATTCATAACAACATCTTTCCATTCCAAATGTCAATTAAAAATAACGAACCACAACCAAAGAACCTGCATTTTCCCACAAAGGCAGTTCTAAAGTTGAGAAAGATCAGTACCTTCTCATAGAACAGAACCTTGGCGCACGGTCAGTGCACCGAAATGAAGTACAAAAAAATTCGAGAAACAAGCGTTCATCAGGGACAAGAAGACATTGACCCTCTATGGCTCTTCCTGGGAACAAAACATTCCGAATGTTGCATTGTAAAGGTAGCTACCTACTTGGGGTCTTCATCGGGCCAGTAGATCGGATAAAAACGACTCTGGTTTAATAATAATAATTGATCCATTGATTGGGAAAGAATAGCCTCTCAAGATTTTGAATCATCGCCAAGTCGATAACTCACACTGTGAACGGTCGAATGCCAAGTTTTTTCATAGACGAATTTCGGATCGTTACTCTTTGTCGAAATAATCACAATTATTTTGAGGAAATTATTATGAAAGTGAATAGTATCGTGAGTAACCTAGGATTTTCCCTAGGTAGAGATGAATCAACAGATTATTTGTTATTGTCCTTACTTTAATCATTGATGTTCCCACATTATATGTAATCATACACCTACGTTAGAATCAGATAATGCAACTACGAATGATTGCATTCATGAACTGAATCATCTTGGAGCCAATGATAACAAACAATGAACAATCTAATCCTCAAAACATTTTTAAACTCATTTTCAGTATTTCTGTTGAAGATGTTGATGACTGTATCAGTCATACAGTCGTGTTTTTAATGACTCTCCCTACACTTTACTAGCAATAATGCCTTTATTGCAAGAAAAAAAAAATACATGATATAGGGGCAAATAAAGGGTGTTTTTTTTAGAGCTATAGAACTTTAAATTGCAATAAATCAACGATGGATTATTCGATTGACATGAATTTTATTTATCCGCAAAATAATCTTGTGGCATTACATTTTGAATACGATTTCTGACATATGGCCGCCACGGTTGGCTCGGATGTAGTCCAATCTGGACGTACAATTCTCGATGACTTTTTCCAACATTTGTGACCGTATATCGACAATAACACGACGAATGTTGTCTTCCAAATGATCAAGGGTTTGTGGCTTATCCGCATAGACCAATGACTTTGCAAAGCCCCACAGAAAGTAGTCTAGCAGTGTTAAATCACAAGATCTTGGAGGCCAATTCATAGGTCCAAAACGTGAAATTAGGCGGTCACCAAACGTGTCTTTCAATAAATCGATTGTGGCACGAGCTGTGTGACATGTTGCGCCGTCTTGTTGGAACCACAGCTCCTGGATATCATGGTTGTTTAATTCAGGAATGAAAAAGTTGGTAATCATGGCTCTATACCGATCACCATTGACTGTAACGTTCTGGCCATCATAGTTTTTGAAGAAGTACGGACCAATGATTCCACCAGCCCATAAAGCGCACCAAACAGTCAGTTTTTCTGGATGTAACGGTGTTTCGACATACACTTGAGGACTAGCTTCACTCCAAATGCGGCAGTTTTGTTTGTTGGCCTAGCCATTCAACCAGAAGTGCGCTTCATCGCTAAACAAAATAAAATGGACGTAGTGCGCGATACGTATTCCGCACAGAACCATTATTTTCGAAATAAAATTGCACTATTTGCGAGCGTTTTTTAGGCGTGAGTCTATTCATGATGAATTGCCAAACCAAACTGAGAATAAATCACTTGACAGCTGTTAAATCGGTCGCCATCTTGAACAGTAATGCCAACTTAAAGTTATATACCTCGAAAAAAAAACACCCGTTATTAGCTTAAGCTTCTCCACTTAACCCCAAAATAAAAATCCAGAATTTCAGAAAGATACGTTGCTCAGATCGAGAAACTAATTTAGATGACGCGAAAACTTCTCGTGAGTATGAATGAAAGTGATACCAACGTAGTAGAAAAAAGAAATTTCGACAATCTCTCTTTTGTATGAAATCCTCCACTTGTGAGTTTGGATCCCGATTAAGCCAAGAAACCTGAAACATTACCGCAGAGGTGATAACATTTGGCGAGAATTTGTTAATTACCTTAGCTGTTGGCAAGTCGTTTACGATACCGAGTCACTCGAGCATTTAGATTAAATAAAAATATTATACGTTCGTCAAGTTTTTTTTTATCTCATGGTAATTCTATAATTCAGATTCAACTTGTCGCGAGTAAAAAATAATTCTTTTCTTGGTTGAATTTTGAAAAATCTAGATTGATTGAGAAATTTTTCCTTATCGATTCACACGTGCAATATACTTTCAGTGAAAAACTTTTGTTGACTATTAATTGATAGAAATCCATTATATAGTAATCAATTAATAATACATACTTTCTGTTGATTTCCATTTTAATTTGAATTATTTATATATTGTTGAATCTGTATAGAAATTAACACAAACTGTGTATTACTCATGGAAGAGAAAAAGCGAGAGAAAAAGTTCGATCTCCGTTGATTCTCATGAATAAATAATGCACTGTAGATTAATCGTAATTGAGGTAGGTCAGAAATAGCATAGATGACAGTGTTAGTAATAAAGAATCCAAGAACTAATGGCCTTGAAAAGTATTTCAAAAAATGAGTATGTTTATAATAGAACAAACGTGTCATAATTTGTCTTAATACTTAAGTTTATTGCAGAAAGAATGTTTTTTTTTCGAAAATAATATACGCATTCCTTCAAAATCTTTCATTAATTTTTTAACGTATACATCATTGATATTATAAATCCCTGTTCCTGGATATCACGATTCTGAAATTGATTTTGAGTGTTCGTTCTTTCAATAAAATATTCATTGCTTAGAAGAACTTATTTCATTGGAAGTTGTTTCTTAATTCAATGAAAACAATTCATTGATATAATGAATAACTATTTGTTATATTACTTAATGTTTCTGTTCGTCGGTTGAAAAATGATAAGTGAATTTATGGATTCTTTTGGTTCAGTGAATCAATTGAAATTGACGAGAGCTTTGCGATTCAAAACATCAAAATTCTCGTTCAACAACGGTTCCATATGAACTTCTTTCACATTCAAGACATCGCAATTACTAAAAAGAGAAAATGTTCAGAAAAGATGAGGTAACATCTGAGCGTTCGTGAACATTCTGTCTGTCAACGAATCACTCCACAGGCTGTTCTGAATAAAACATTATTTTACATTTTTTTTGTTCTTTCCTGTATATAACAAAACAGGAAGCAAATTAGGATGACTTTCGAACAATTAAGTTCCCAAAGATTTGAGGTACAATTCAAAAAAAATAATTACTAAAATCTGGCACAGGGTTGAAGAGAAAATTGATTACAAACTTCGTTGAGATTTTGTCTGTTCACCTAATCTTGCCGGTGTTACTTCAAAAGAAAAAAATGGTACATCTTTAAAATATTCTGTCTAATTTTGATTGTTATTATACTTTGATCCTAAAGTATTGAAAAATGCTCCGAAGGAATGTAGTTCAAGCCTGATTTCTATGGAATGGTCAATAGGAATGAATGATGTTGAACTCAGTTAAATTAATTTCCCAGATATAGTCTTTCTGCAAATTTTACAGGATCTTCTGCTTCATTCTCGAGTTAGAACATGAAAACACGCGTTTCACGCAGAAAAGAACATAAATGAGCGGTCACAAATTGAAAATAGAATTAGAAACAGTTAACAGTAAAAGGAATCATAAACGCTAATAATACAGAAAATGATCACATATAATCTCGGGTTTCTCTTCTTCACCCAACCAGCCTACTCTCCTTATTTATAGCTCATGAGAACAAAGATTCACGAACAGCAGAAGAATATTTCAAAACAAATCCACGAGAAATCTACCGAAGCTTTCACTTCGACGTCAAAACAACAGAACAAAAAATCTAAGACTTACCTATTCAACAACTAGGTTTACGAGACAAAGATGTATTCCTCTAGGATCGATAAGTCCCGACCTCTGGTATTTCTTGGGTTGAGATGCACAACGAGAAAACGGGACGTAGGCTCTGACACAGGTATACTAAGACTCTGCCGTTCCGAATACAACTGGGTTAAAACGCGATGTGGATTTTTGCACTCTTGACACACTTTCCTCAAGAAGAAGAAGCAGCTCGGAATCGAGTGGCCTGCTGGCAATATATGATAATAATAACAAACAGATCGACTGACGGGATGACAACTCGCTTAAACGGTAAGCGCAATACGTCAACGCTATTCGGCTGATTGTTGGAGACTGACAGGACGCTGGCGCAAACGATCGCTGGAAAGTTCAGCCAGCGGTTCTCCTCCTACTCCTACCACCACCGAAGGAAGGCGGAAAATCCTCGGATCGATTTCGACGCTCTAGGAAGGAGAATTCAATAATTCGTTGGTATTTTATCGAGGATTCCACCCTGATATCCCACCCAACACGTTGAATAGGGATCTCCCCGAAAATATTTCGGCTATCCTGCTCTGATGGCGGCTTCCACGAATTTCGACGTTTCCATTAATTGGGTGAGTTATCACAAGAGATGATAACAACCCATTGAAATGTTACTTCATCCTTACGTTTCCTTGCTTACAAATTAACATGGGCGCCCGCAAGGGGGGGCCAGGGGGGGCCATGGCCCCCCCTGAGATTTTGATTGCCTCAATTTTCAGCACAACACCCTTAATATGACTTTCTCAATCCAAAGGGTAAGGAAAAAAAGAAAGAAATAATTCCCAACATTTTTTCGGTATATAATCCATAATCGGCAGAGGTAGCTTTTGAATTGAAAACTTTTTTAGGCGCTATGAGCACTTCTTGTGTGAAGAAAAATCATGGAACCGAACGCACTCCATGCGTGTCAATTTTTTTATAAATTCATCTTATATATACTCTTCTATTGTCTTTAATAGATGAAGAAAAAAAGAGATGCAGAAAATAATAACAATTTTTACCGATTATAAATACAATAGTTTTTTGCCTATACGAGAGAGCACCAAGAACTCTGGCAATTCAAGTGATATTTTGAAATTCACAGTAGAATCTGGTGATAAAGATTTAGAGATTTATTTATTCAACGCAGCTGGTAACTCGAAATATACTTCTCACAGAATTCAAAAGGAGATCATTTCGATAGCTGGGCATGTAATAATGACAAATGTTGTAGAAGAAGCAAATTCTTCGATGTATTTCAGTGTAATGGCTGACGAGTCTGCTGATATTTATAGACATGAGCAGTTATCTATTGGAATACGATATGTACATGAGCAAAATGAAAATTTTACAGTGAAGAGTTTCTTGGATTCGTACAATTGAACAAATTGAATGCTGATTGCATAGCTGCTTCAATCCTTGAGGTTATAGAAAAATCTGGTTTGAATTTGGACAAACTTCTAGCACAAGGTTATGATGGATGCTAGACAATGGCTGGTGAAATTCACGGGGTTTAAAAGATCATAAGATATTAGTACAAAAAAGCAATTTATTTCCATTGCATCTCCCATAGGTTGAATTTAGTAATAAATGACATCAGAAAAATTACTAAAATTCGTAATAGCATTGGCACCGTTAAAGGACATTATAGTCTTTTTTCGAGAGAGTACTTTAGGAAGAAATCTGATTCCAAATATTGCTTTGTTTTGTGAAACTCGTTGCTAAATATAAATCTTTGCGTTTTGGCTGAAAACTTCAATACTATATTCAAAACTCTTTTTGCTATAAAATCTGGAAAAATTTCAATGAATTCTTCAGCAACAGAAAGAGCTACTCAGTTATGGGCTGCAATAAACTCTTTCGCTTATGTGGTTTGTTTGACGGTAGCTAGTAAATATTTAAATATATTGGAATCAATAGCAAATATACCATGATTTGTTTCGAAAAGAGTTACCGTATTATTTTACATCACCTTATGTTGTTGACGTTATAAAAAAAATGTTGAAGTGGAAAACTTCGCCTACGACAATAATGGTCGCCTTATAGTTTTTCAATAATTTTCATTTTGCCCCCCCTGAGAAAAATTTCTGCGGGCGCCCATGCAAATTAATAGTCCAGTCATCTTAGTCTATCTCGGAATTTGAGATAGACAGCTATAAACTCCTATCAAGTTATTACGGGTGTTTTTTTTCGAGGTATATAACTTTAAGTTGGCATTTCTGTTCTGGATGGCGACCGATTTAACAGCTGTCAAGTGATTTATTCTCAGTTTGGTTTGGCAATTCATCATGAATAGACTCACGCCTGAACAACGCTTGCAAATAGTGCAATTTCATTTCGAAAATAATGGTTCTGTGCGGAATACGTATCGCGCACTACGTCCATTTTATTTTGTTTAGCGATGAAGCGCACTTCTGGCTGAATGGCTACGTCAACAAACAAAACTGCCGCATTTGGAGTGAAGCTAATCCTCAAGTGTATGTCGAAACACCGTTACATCCAGAAAAACTGACTGTTTGGTGCGCTTTATGGACTGGTGGAATCATTGGTCCGTACTTCTTCAAAAACGATGATGGCCAGAATGTTACAGTCAATGGTGATCGGTATGGAGCCATGATTACTAACTTTTTCATTCCTGAATTGAACATCTATGATGTCCAGGAGCTGTGGTTCCAACAAGACGGCGCAACATGTCACACAGCTCGTGCCACAATCGTTATATTGAAAGACACGTTTGGTGACCGCCTAATTTCACGTTTTGGACCTGTGAATTGGCCTCCAAGATCTTGTGATTTAACACCGCTAGACTACTTTCTGTGGGGCTATGTAAAGTCATTGGTCTTTGCGGATAAGCCACAAACCCTTGACCATTTGGAAGACAACATTCGCCGTGTTATTGCCGATATACGGCCACAAATGTTGGAAAAAGTCATCGAAAATTGGACGTCCAGATTGGACTGCATCCGAGCCAGCCGTGGCGGTCATATGCCAGAAATCATATTTTAAATGTGATGCCACAAGATTATCTTGCGGATAAATAAAATTCATGTCAATCGAATAATCCATCGTTGTTTTATTGCTATTTAAAATTCTATAGCTCTAAAAAAAACGCCCTTTATAACACCAATGTAGGGCGGGGTAAGTCTGGATGCATCACCACTCTGCTTTACGCATACACTCATACACAGCTTCCTTAAGGAATGAATAATTCAGAGACTTGGGATTTTCGGGACATGTTTCAAGTATAAATAGGCTGATGAATAAGCACGTGGAAGTTTCTGACTTTGCTTTGCTTTCCCGACTATATTTCTCTTCAGAGTTAAAATTTCGAACTTCTCGTGTTATACTGGGTTGATCATAAAAACTTCCCATCTAAAAATGCTACAAAAGAAACACCGCTAAATATTTTTCTTATTTTCATTTTCAAGTTTGCAACAGTGGAAGAAGCGCTGTGATCACTTCTGGAGTACATTTTTTTTGTTCGAAAAATGTATCTTCGATCATTTTAAACAACTTTGATTTGCGGAAACGCAAATCATTAATTTTTTCAATCATTTTAATACGAATTTTCTTTCGGAGTGGTAGAATGTCACATAGAAACCCAACACGTTCTTCAATTTATAGGAATCTCCCCGAAAATATGTCGACTCTACTGCTGACGGTTTGAACAAATTTCGACGTTTCCATGAATGAGCTGGGTTATCAGAAGTGATGATAACAACAGAGAAATAGAAATGTTACTTCATCGATAGCACTCTTAACACTTTCACAGGTATAAAGAAAACGAAAAGTTTTCAAAAAAAAATTGTATAATAATTTTTCTTTTCTGATATGATCGAGGATTTGATTCTGAAAGAGTTGTTGTTTCAACAGTTCTATCTATTGATCCCAGTTATTTTTGAAATATCAATGAAAACACTAAAATTGAAAGTATAGATCATATTTTGAAGTAGAGGATGTTTCAAATATTGTGCCGAAAATTACGAGAACAATTGACCATAATTTTTATTTTTAAATTAGAACTCTATTTTTGTATGATACCTTTGGATTCTGCGAGGACAAATAAATATAGTATTCTTAAATTATTGAGCTCCAAAATTCAATAATTTCAGAATTATTTGAGAATTACTCGATTGATTTTGTACGAAGAGAATTTTATTTTAATTTTTTTCGGAATAAGTCAGGGCACATAAATTCCCTTCATCATCAAATACCCTTTTTATGAATTATGAATTCATAGAAAATTATTTATGGAACAGATTTGATGAATTTGACTCTATGTACGCAAAATATAAATAAAAAAAATCTTAAATAACTCGGAAATTATTGAATTTAGGGGCATCATCGTATCAGAATACTATCTTTATTCCTCGGAAGGAAGGAAAAGAATTCAATTCGTATTTTATCTATGATTCTACCTTAATATCTCTCCCAACACGTTCTTCGATTATTAGGAATCTTCCCGAAAATATTTGGATTCACCTGCTGATGGATTCCACAAATTTCGACGTTTCCATTAATTAGGTGTGTTATCAGTAGCGATGATAACAACCCATAGAAATGTTTCATCATCGTTTCCTTGCATACAAAATGAAGGGTTTCCTAGTCTAACGAAGATAGAAGAAGTTTTGTTGCGATAATTTTTGAATGTTTTGCGTCCTTGTTCAAAATTTCTAAATGTAAAATGCATTTTAAACCATGCAACTCTGGTTTTGTGTCCAAATTTCATCAACATCGGAATTCGGAACAGTAGAACACAAGATATAGAGAATCCAAGGATTTTACGTTTACGAATTCTAAAAGTGCAGCCTATATCTGAAAATGGTGAAATTTTGACTCAACAGACTTTACGACTTAATCAGAATATTCTCATTAAACTTTATCGAAAAAAAATTAATGGGAATTGAAATATTTGAGGTCGCTACAAGGACTTGCAGATAAACAAATAGACAGTCACAAAATTGAAGTTCTTCCAAATGATCTCAGATGGTTTTTCGAGTGAAAAATTGGTTCTTCCACTGTTGTGAACTTAGAAGCAAAAATTAAACAAATAATTATCGATGTTTATTTTGAAGCATTTATATATGAAAAGTTTTTATGATCAACCCATTATAATACAAAAAGGTGCTCGAAATTTATCTCCGAGGAAAAATATAATCGGGAAAGCAAGCAAGTCAGGAACTTCCACGTGCTTATTCATCAGCCTATTTATACTTGAAACATGTCCTGAAATTTCCAAGTCTCTGAATTAATCATTCCTTAAAGAAGCTGTGTATAGCAAAGCGGTGATACATCCAGACATTCACCCCGACCTACGTTGGTGTTGAAGAAGACGAAAAACACAGCTGATGTGTAGAACTTTCGAAACCAATATTAGTTTTTCATACCGGTTTATTTTAATGTTTTGTTATTTGATTTCATTATCAAGTGCATGGCACTCTTATGGGCATAATCTAAATACTTTATGGCTCTAGGGAATAATCCAAGCAGGTACATAATTTTTATATCTATTTAATAAGTTTTATTAACAAAATTACAACAAATTATGACCTTTATAATTCTGAAAGTAATAATATACAGGGTATATCAGAAATGTGTACCGAGCTTTCTGGGGGTGATAGTACTTTGAAAAATAAGTATAGTATATTAAGGGAGATAAAGGGTGTTTTTTTTTCTGCTATAGAACTTTGAATTGCAATAAAACAACGATGAATTATTCGATTGACATGAATTTCATTTATCCGCAAGATAATATTGTGGCATTACATTTTAAATATGATTTCTGGCATATGACCGTCACGGCTGGCTAGGATGTAGTCCAATCTGGACGTCCAATTTTCGATCACTTTTTCCAACATTTGTTGTCTTCCAAATGGCCAAGGGTTTGTGGCTTATCCGCATAGACTAATGACTTTACATAGCCCCACAGAAAGTAGTCTAGCGGTGTTAAATCACAATATCTTGGAGGCCAATTCACAGGTCCAAAACGTGAAATTAGGCGGTCACCTAACGTGTCTTTCAATAAATCGATTGTGGCACGAGATGTGTGACATGTTGCGCCGTCTTGTTGGAACCACAGCTCCTGGACAACATGGTTGTTCAATTCAGGAATGAAAAAGTTAGTAATCATGGCTCTATACCGATCACCATTGACTGTAACGTTCTGGCCATCATTGTTTTTGAAGAAGTACGGACCAATGATTCCACCAGCCCATAAAACGCACCAAACAGTCAGTTTTTCTGGATGTAACGGTGTTTCGACATACACTTGAGGATTAGCTTCGCTCCAAATGCGGCAGTTTTGTTTGTTGACGCAGCCATTCAACCATAAGTGCGCTTCATCGCTCAACAAAATAAAATGGACGTAGTGCGCGATACGTATTCCGCACAGAACCATTATTTTCGAAATAAAATTGCACTATTTGCAAGAGTTGTTCAGGCGTGAGTCTATTCATGATGGATTGCCAAACACATCTGAAAATAAATCACTTGACAGCTGTTAAATCGGTCGCCATCTTGAACAGTAATGCCAACTTAAAGTTATATACCTCGAAAAAAACACCCGTTGTATCCTTTCAAAGTTGATAAAATTGAAAATATTCACCGCATAACTTCTAAACGGTAATTGCCACCAGATTGACATTTCGTACATAAATGTATGTTGTCAAAATACAGTTTTTAATTACATTTCTGATATTATTATGAAGGGTGTTTTTAGAGGGCGAGTCATAATTTTTTTGGTTATTCTCCAATTGAACATTTCAAGAAATATTTCAAGATTTCCTATAAAATAATGATATTGCAGTTATTCTTGAAGCCACATCAAATTTTACCACATATCTGGAAACTGCATTTTGCTACTAGATAAAAAGTTCTATGACGTGCCATAAAAATCTTATTGCGGGCATGGTCATATTTTTCCAATGGTTTTATAGATGAAAAACTAATATTTGACTGCTGATTCTCTGCCATAAACTAATGATTAACAAGATAACAAGGAAAAGTTGAAATATACAAAACCTGAATATCGTTATCTTGCAGCTTTTTATTATTGATCATGTGCTATTTTGTTGCAAATAATTTGAATCATCTCCCCTTTCAAAAGTAGACGTCCTGTATAGGCCAGAAAAATTTTTTTTTTGGACCATCCCAAGGGCGTAATGACATTATATCCTTTTATAAATTTCAAAGTACATATTAATTTCTTCTTCTTTAACAATTTTGAAAACCAGTATGTCCTAGAGAGCGACTAGTATTTGCAACAATTTATGTCGTAGGAATCCACAAAATATTAATGCATCTACAGGGTGTCCCATAAGTGGCACGTCACAGTGACACCGGAGGTAGGTCAGCTAAAGAGGGACCTAACCAGCCTAACATGGCCCCAGTAAAAGTTGCATGGTTTTCGAGTTATTACCAAATTACGTTATTTAGTGAATTTTCACCTTTTTTAACATTGTCAGGGTCAGAATTCTGCTGGAAAGCTCTCGAAGCTTATTTTTGTTGTTGTAATGGAATCTTAAATAGTTATTTAAGATGACATGAGTATGATTCTGTCAAAAAGTTATGTGGATTTCCGTAAATTAATGGATAAATCTTGATTTCAATTGCTAGCAAAACGAGAACTTCGACTTTGGACACCTGCTGTGAAAAAAAAAATCCTTGAAACAAAACGAGCAAGTAACATCAAAAAATTGGGCATTTTAGACAGATTTAGAAATGGTACAATACACGAATCTTATGCCCATAAAACTAGGTATTTTCATCATTTTACCGATGCCCTACTTAACTAAGTTGAAACTAGGAACCCCGCTATCAGGTAATTTTGCCGCTTGCTATGACATTACATTTGATACCGGGCTTTGTTATTATTTGTTAAAGTCACAATAGGGAAAAAGATGGATTAGGGGAAGCGAAAAAGGAATATTATTGAAAAAAAAAGTAAATTAATTAAAAACAGACTTAACTTTCGATTATTTATTTAATTCTTAAATCTAACTTACAGTAAATGTTCAAACTGTTTCCCTCGGACTCTAATGCATAAATGACACCGTTTTCCAGCAGAATTCTGACCCTGACAATGTTAAAAAAGGTGAAAATTCACTAAAAAACGTAATTTGGTAATAACTCGAAAACCATGCAACTTTTACTGGGGTCATGTTAGGCTGGTTAGGTCCCTCTTTAGCTGACCTACCTCCGGTGTCACTGTGACGTGCCACTTATGGGACACCCTGTATATATTAACATTAAAAATGACCCATTCGCTGTCTCATGAATGAACAGAACATATTCTCTAGTCGAACTTTGGACTTATTTTCATCAATTAGAAAAATAATTAAAACATCAAATAATTTCAAGCAACTCCAAAAATTCTGAAAAAACATTAACCGAAAAAGATAAATCTACACAAACGACCTATGTATGTCAGACAGCCAGTAGGTAAATAAAAATTTGCCTTCATATCTTATCATATTATTTTACACCTCTGTCGCGCGATTGTGATATAAGACGCCATTATTAATTATTTAGCGATTAACCGATGTCAAGTAAAGTCAAGATTCGCGGTTCACGGCGAAACTCCTAATTGAACTTTAACCGCCAACAAAAATGCGTCTGTTTGTTCAGACGAGTCCCAAAGGTCGAATTTGAAGCACTACAGAGAATGTGTGAAAAATCAATGGTCAACTTTCAAAATCTGGTGCACCTGCCCATTCATATTCTATTCATCGATTTTTGATGGATTAAATTAGAAACCTGATATAGCAGCCTAGGGGCATAGTTCCATACGTGCGTACGATATCATAAGGAATTCGAGAAATCTTGATTATCAGGCTTGTCAGTTCCTTCTTCATTTGACCTCCGAGATACATTTGGTGTTCGAGTGATTATGCTAAATTATTAAAACTGAAAAAACTTGAACAAATACTCCAGAAAACTAGTGACTGATGTAAAGGGCTTTCGAGCGCTCATCTTGCATGACTGTTTCGAACACTTTTGAAAAAAAGGAGAGAAGTCTGATTTGTCTATAAATTTTATGTTATCACGATCTCTCTTCCTATAATGAAACTCATACGACAAAGAGGACCCAAACTTTTGCTGAGTGGATGACAGAAAACTGTATATTAATGTATTAATGAAAGTCACACTGCTTCGTATGGTTTGTTATCACTATAAGGTCTTAAATATTATTTGTTCTTTGTCCCTTTCCTAATTGAATTATTGAGTTTAATCAACAGTTGAAACCATAGATGAAAAAAGGTTTTTAACCATTTTCTATTATTTATATTGATGCAAACCATACAATGTTATATTGTATATTTCTGAAATCAATTATAATTGCGCTTTCAAAATATAGCACAGAAATATAGTGTTCCATCAAAAAAAAATACATAACTTTGGTTTATAGCTTGGTAATCCTGTTTAAAAGACGTGCACGCCACTGGATTCTACGTAAAAAAGTGCCTGTAAAGTTTTAATTTCAGAGCTTTATCATCAGTATTTTTCTGTTTTTTCAATTTTCGATTATAACTCAAAAACAAAAGAAGGTGGTCAAAAATACTTTACTCTTGTTAGTTTCTCAAAAAAAAAAAAGAGAACGAGAATGGTGTATAAGATTTTGTCTATCTTCTCCGAATTGAAAGTTGTAGTACTGAAACATCGAAATTTATTGAGTTCATAATTTGCTAAAACTCCGTAAATAATACTAATTAAATAAATTATTTATCTGTTCAGATTATTCCTAAGTGTCATAAAGTAATCAGATTATGCCCAAGGGCAGAATCGCAAAAATGACATTGGTAATTGGGCAATAAAATAAACTAATATTTGTTGTTAAAATTCTATATTATAACAATTGTTTTTTTCCTTCTACAGTCTATAACATCAACGTATAGGGAGGGGTGAGATCTGGATGGATCACCCCTCTGCTATAATATATACAGGGTAATTCAAATCACGTCGGTACGGCACCATTGCCTAACTCCGTTATTATTGATGCTACGATGTCGGTTAAATGGGCAAACTAGTAGCATTTGTAGTGGTCTTCTCGATGCCGAAAACAAAACAAAAATTGTTAGTCGCGTTGTCAAAATATTTCATAAAATGATATTTTTTCAATGGAACACCCTATATTTTATCATGCATTTCGATTCGTAATAACATTCTCAACAACAAAGCTCATTTGACTTTTTTTCGTTTAGGTGAAAATAAGACAGTTGTATTAATAGGAAACATTTATAACAAACGGATTCGATAAAGCGCTATAAAATATAGAGTAAATGGTCAAAAACACCGCCTTCTTGTTGAACACATATTTGAGCCCTTCTATTGACTCTATTGACACTATTGATTCACAAAATGAATGCGACTAATGGAATGGCTCTAAGATGGAAATTATCGTTTTGTATTTTAATATCAAATAGCTTAGTGGTGTCTATTGAGTGGTGCTACTACATGATGATCACGGGTTTCACGAGTTCACATCACAGCGCACTTTTTTCTTTTTACTGTCTTATTTTGCTATTATTGACAAAATATTGTCATTCGTGTAAGTACAAAAAATGGTTGTTTGGACAATCATGAGGTTCATTCGCCAAAACAAATAAATTTTTTGTACTAGTGAAAGAAATAAATATTTCAAAATAAGTCGATCATTTTCCACTTTAGGAAAAAAGGTGATATGAGCTTTGTTGTTGAGAATGTTATTACGAATCGATATGCATGAAAAAATATAGGGTGTTCCATTGAAAAAAATATCATTTTATGAAATATTTGGACAACGCCACTGTCAATTTTTTGTTTGTTTTCAGCATCGAGAAGACCACTTAAAATACTATTAGTTTTCCCATTTAACCTATATCATAGCATCAATAATAACGGAGTTAGCAATGGTGTCGACTTAATTTGAAACACCCTGTATACATACCGCTTCCTTAAGGAACTATTAATTCAGAAACTTGGAATTTTCAGGACATGTTTCAAGTATAAATAGGCTGATGAATAAGCACGTGGAAGTGTCTGGCTTTGCTTGCTTTTCCGATTATATTCAGAGTTTAAATTTCGAGCAACTTTATGTATTATAATTGGTTGATCATAAAAACTTTCCTTCTTAAAATGCTTCGAAAGAAACATCGATTTGTCTTATGTTTGCTTTTTTTGTTTTCGAATTCAAGATTTGCATCTTAGATCTTTTTGATTATTCATGAATTCGCGACTGCCTATAAATAATAGGAGCATTTGCAAATATGGAGACATCGGGATCTCACCTTAATCTGTTCTGATGTGGATGAAATTTGAACACGACACCAGAGTTGCATGATTTGATATGCATTTTGCGTTCGAAAATTTTCGAAATCGGACGCAAAAATTTTTTATCTCAAGAGTTATAAACAACAAAGTTCGTTAGACTAGGAAACCCTTCAGTTTGTATGCAAGGAAACGATGAAGTAATATTTGGAATGGTTGTTATCATCGCTTCTGATAACTCACCTAATTAATGGAAACGTCGAAATTTGTGGAAGCCGTCTGCAGGAGAATTGTAATATTTTTGGGGAGATTCCTAATAATTGAAGAACGTGTTGAGCTGGATAATAAGGTGGAATGCTAGATAAAATACGAATTGAATTCTTCATCGCGGAATACTTCCAGAATTGCCAATTCAATCTTAATTCGAAAAAAAATTTGTTAATAGTGTTCTTAATTGGATATGATTTTTAAAAATGAATTATTAATCTGCTTACATTATGCCTAAGAGCCATAACGTATTTAAATTATGCCAAAACGTATAATATGCTCAATAAGCATGTGTGATAATTTATTTTTCATCATCATTAGTTTTGAGGTTATAATACAAACTTGTAATTTTTCAAATGTAAAACATAACAATTTATTAAACAAATACATCGCTTTTTTATTCTCCTTTCAGAAATATATAACATGATATATAAATTTCTTATCAAACTGTAAAAATCATCAAAAGTTTCAGTTTTACACGTCAAATCGACTTAGGTGGCCACCAAAGCCACAGGTTTCAACATTTTTTTTTTTTTGGAAAACATTCAAAGAACAACATTATCAATTTGGAAATGTAGAAATTATCAAACGGAATACGTATCGCGCACTACGTCCATTTTATTTTGTTTAGCGATGAAGCGCACTTCTGGTTGAATGGCTACGTCAACAAACAAAACTGCCGCATTTGGAGTAAAGCTAATCCTCAAGTGTATGTCGAAACACCGTTTCATCAAGAAAAACTGACTGTTTGGTGCGCTTTATGGGCTGGTGGAATCATTGGTCCGTACTTCTTCAAAAACGATGATGGCCAGAACGTTACAGTCAATGGTGATCGGTATAGAGCCATGATTACTAACTTTTTCATTCCTGAATTGAACAACCATGATGTCCAGGAGCTGTGGTTCCAACAAGACGGCGCAACATGTCACACAGCTCGTGCCACAATCGATTTATTGAAAGACACGTTTGGTGACCGCCTAATTTCACGTTTTGGACCTGTGAATTGGCTTCCAAGATCTTGTGATTTAACACCGCTAGACTACTTTATGTGGGGCTATGTAAGACATTGGTCTATGCGGATAAGCCACAAACCCTTGACCATTTGGAAGACAACATTCGCCGTGTTATTGCCGATATACGGCCACAAATGTTGGAAAAAGTCTTCGAAAATTGGACGTCCAGATTGGACTACATCCGAGCCAGCCGTGGCGGTCATATGCCAGAAATCATATTTGAAATGTAATGCCACAAGATTATCTTGCGGATAAATAAAATTCATGTCAATCGAATAATCCATCGTTGTTTTATTGCAATTTAAAGTTCTATAGCTCTAAAAAAAACACCCTTTATGTAGAACAAATTTATTCAACTGAAGAAGACCTACTTCAGTGAGTTAATAAAATGGGCCTTATATTTTGAATAAATCCCAAAAATCAGGTAAACGCAAAATGTAAAGAAAAAGCCGCCATATTTAGGCTCAGAAACCGGCAGTCAATCAAAAGCGGTCATCAAGTCATTGTAAGTTAGACTGGTAAAAAAACGCAAGAGGAATAACCTTTTGTACGTGATCGTTTCAACAACGTCGGTATCCAAAACGAGAAAGAATATTAAGGATCGAGCTTATCTCTCGGCACTCCAAGACCTCCTTGATAAGACGGACCCCCACGGAACGTACATTGGCGATAACGAAAATTAAACCGTAATTTCATCATAAACATAAATATTTTTTATTAGGAAATCGCATCAGCCAATTCGAAAATGATCCTGCAACAACGACCTTTGACGCCGAATCTCAAAGCGATGCCGAATTGTGAGGACCTCAGTTGGCGGCGTTTTACCAATCCTGCAATTGTTGAAAAATCGATGGCGCCACGTCGTGTTACCGCCTTATTTACGCAGGATTTTGCCTGTTTATGTTGTGAATGTTTACTCGGGAAATAATTAATAAACATTTCTCGAAATCGCTTTCGCTCGCTTGGTTATCCATTCGGGAGCAATTAGACTAAAGACGAAAGTCATTTTGACGAAATATGCATTTTGGGGCGCTTGTAATTAAGCGCTCAGGCGGAGCTTGGGGGCGATTGTTTTACGCCTCTCTAAAATGAAAAGGAAACTCCGCTTATTCATAATTACTGGGCTTTGGATGAATGCATTAACATAACTGCATATTTGATACCTTTTTGAGTTAAGGCGCATATTTTAGCATGTTCTGTTTTTTCTGCGGATTTCCAAGATAAAATTTGCTTTTAAGCATGAACAATTGTGATAAAATATATGATTTTGTTATGCATATTTTTAATATTTCAGATGCATATTTATTCGGAGCCTAGTCTCAGTAAGTCAAACCTAATCATTTAAGACAATTCTCGGCCTAAAATTCGCAAATTAAGGGTGTACAGGGTGGGCAAATTTCGATATTTTAGCACTACAACTTTTAAATCAGAGGAGATAGACAAAATCTGATACCCCATTCTCGTTCTCTTTTTCTGAGAAACCAACAAGGGTAGTATTCATTTTTGGCCACCTTCTTTTGTTTTCGAGTTATAAGCGAAAATTGGAAAAATGGCGATATCGAAAAACATTTATATCTCCGCTAATACTGATGATAGACCTCTGGAATTAAAACATAATACAGGCACTTTTTTACGAAGAATCCAGTGGCGTGCTCATATTCTCAAAAGGGTTTTTATTTACGAAGCTATGACCCAAAGGTATGTTTTTTCAAATGAGAACACTAGATTTCTGTGCCATTTTTTGAAAGCTTAATTTTTCCTGATTTCAAAAATATATAACATTGTATGGTTTGTATTAATATAAAAAATATAAAATGGTCAAAAACCTTTTTTTATCTAAGAGTCCCATTATTTCTATGGTTTCAACTGTTGATGAACACAGAAAAATTGAGCTTTCTATAACAAGAGCAGTGTCCTTCCGTCTGATTATTTCTATGCTTTTCACTAATTTCTTCAAAATTCGAATCTAGATATATTTTATAAATTTTTTATCTAAAAATTGATTAGAAAATAACGAAAAGATCCACAAGATCGAATGTTTCAATCGAAATAGTTGTAATGTGCACAATGCACAGTCGACACATCTTCTCGATAATTCGCACCGAATTCAAAAGATGAATATTTGAAATTGTGTTCAAGCAACCTAGGATATTTTCTCCGAGTTCATTTATATTTTCAAAACTATTTCTATAAAATATATCTAGATTCGAATTTTGTAGAAATTAATAAAAAGCATATAAATAATCAGATTGACTGAAGGACACTGCTCTTGTTATAGAAAGCTGAATTTGTCTGTGCTCATCAACAGTTGAAACCATAGAAATATTGAGAATCTTAGGTTAAAAAAGGTTTTGACCATTTTCTGTTATTTATTTTAATACAAACCATACAATGTTATATATTTTTGAAAACAGGAAGAATTAAGCTTTCAAAAAATAGCACAGAAATCTGTTCTCATTTGAAAAAACATAACTTTGGGTCATAGCTTCGTAATCAAAAACCCTTTTAGAAAGACAATTACGCCACTGGATTCTACATAAAAAAGCGCCTGTAAAATGTTTTAATTTTAGAGCTCTATCATCATTTAGTTAGCGGAGATATAAATGTTTTTCGATATCGCCATTTTTCCAATTTTCGCTTATAACTCGAAAACAAAAGAAGGAGGCCAAAAATGAATACTACCCTTGTTAGTTGATCAGAAAAAGAGACCGAGAATGGGGTATCAGATTTTCTCTGGTTTGGAAGTTGTAGTGCTAAAACATCGAGAGATGTTTCAGTGCGGATTCATTTGAATTCTGTGCGGAAATAGCCTGATCGAGTCTTTCAATTTGTGGAAGAACCCTTGGTATTGGAGCTTAGAATAAACTGACCGATTTTTCTACAAAAATTCGTTTAGTGTTTGTTTTATAACACTCACATTTAAATAACAACATCAATCAATTTGAAAATGTTGAAAATATCTAAAGCTGTTAAATCCGGTGACCTTGGTGGCCACCGAATATTTTAATTATTTGAAGTTCACAGATTATCCCAAATAAGCATTTGTTTGATTTTCCGTTTTATTGCAATTTTCTCTAATAGTTTTTTTAATTCTCTCAAGAATCGAAAATGTGCCATTCATTTTTGTAGCTCAAGGGGATTCTGAGATCCCCTCACTAGACAACTAATTTGGGACGCCCGATACACCCTTAAATACATTGTGACAATATGACAGAGAGCAGAACAAGCCCTCAAAAAAAGTCGACCATAACCAAATAAGGAAAAGATGGTTGTTATTCTGTGAGATTCATAGAGTTTGATATCTAGCTAAATATTGATTCGATTGATTAAACTTTTTATACCGGAACACATTCAGAGCCATCCACAAAATGCAATCAACCTAAATGGTCCATACTGTATCGCATTGCACACACGCGAGGAACAATATTGGAGGACTCTCCGATATGGTATTTATTTTGATGAATTGCTTTCAATTCAATCAATGTCGGCTGTTTGCCTCGTGGCCAGAAGTAACCTTCACGTCACTACGAGATGAGTCTCTACTAATCGTATATTTACTTCAGTTCCTGTAATTGTTATGACGAATTTGGAGGAAACGAGAGATGATGATTCGTCATTTACTGTTTATTTTGAATTCGATTGAATAAGTTGCATATACCCAAAACCAGTTTCCTCATCAATTGTTTATTCGATTGTAGGTATACGATGACGTTCGAGCTTCGCTTTTTCCAAACTAAATGTTCCAGGAAATGACTGAAGAAAACAAACGAGATAATTACAACATTCATAATAAACATCTCCTATATTGTTTATAATACTGGATAATCCATGTCTTGGTCCAGATTTCACAACCCTGTTTCACTGACATATGTCTAAGATGCATGAATACCTGGTGTGTTTACTGATTCGATTTTGTTTCAGACTTTTTGACAGACCCACCTGTTGCTTTGGTGTTCTGCTTCACCAGAGTTCTTTAAGGTGGCGCTCTTCAAAATTTTTCGAATTCCCGCTATCTGCCAGGTGCCGTTTAACAAGGAAATACTGATTTTAGACACTGCAAACATTCACAATAAATTACAATTCAGTTCATATCGAATTTTTAATCAAATGACAGACCATAGAATATAAAATAATATTGTTGTATACTCAAATTTCACGACAAGAGCGTAGAAATGGGGGGATACTGGGGGTAATTACACGGTGTTCTTAAATTGGAGTTACAAATGAAAATGACAGATTACCGGATCATTTCAAGAAAAAAGTCCGATAACATGAGTCCCCAAACATTTTGTTTTGAGATACATGTGTTAAAGTTTAAGTTTTTTCCTCATATAACCTTCCCTTCACAAGATATTTAATTTGAATTGGCCATAGATATTACAGTTTAAAGTTTTCACCATGTGATATGCTAATTTTGAATGCAAATATACAGGGTGATATTTCCTCTGGAAGGATGCCTGCCTTCAAAACTATATTTTGGTTAATGGCTGTTAGTTTAGAAAAATGTAGAAAAAAACTACACTTTTTGGTTTGTTATGGTTTTGTCGTATCTGCTATCGATTTCGAGAAAAAATCTCTGGTAATCCTCAGGAAAATCCAAATTATTATGAAGATCCAGGTAGTAAGCTCTAATGAAAGAATTAATTATAAGTTTTGGTATTTATTTACCCAATCTGTAGCGAAGATCAATGAATATTTGATAAACTGATATAAGCATCACAAAAAGTACGACACATTAGAAACAACCTGTATATTGAAAGCAAAGCGTTTGTGAGCTCATATTCATGAAACTTTTTTTCTCAAAATTATCCAAGTAATTTCTCATTTTCCTTCGTAACTCTAATTTGAGAACATCCAGTATGAGGTAAGAACAACCGAATTAGTAATAAAAAAATTATTTCGAGTAATTTGGTTCAAACTTCGTTATCAAACTTCTTTTTCTAACATTACAGATAATAGTAAAAGTTGTCAAAAATTTTTTTTTCGATTAAACCCCTTCCCCCCCAGGAAAAAAAGAACTACACCCTTGGTTCACAAGAGTCGAGAATTGAGAGAAATGTCAAATGTAGACGATGTATGCGCCATCTGAAAAAAACGCGATCCTTCGAAATCAAGTAGGTATAAATCTGAAAAATCTCCCGTTTTGTCTGAAAGTTTTACAGGTATAAGTAGACACACCAGGTTTTCTATGCATCTTAGTTGAAGGTTAGCCATTTGACAATAAAAATCGTTTCATTAATCTACTGGTGAACGTGCGAAAATTGTGAAAACTTATAGAAAAATAATGATTCTGTAGTAAATACCTTTCTCCTATCCTTATTTGGTGCCGTAAAATCGAAAGTGACAATTCAAAAAGATAGAGGATTTTACAATGATTACAGTGATGATATTTTTTCTTCAACTTCATATGAAACATTTTCGAGTAAAATTCATTTTTCTATTCGACGATAGCTATTACGCCCCCTAGCGGTAGAGGTATGAACTTCAAAACAATTCCCAGTGTGTTTCCTTGTACGCTTTAGTGGTAAAAATTTTTACCGCAAGTCTCTACGATGAGTGGATCCTGAGATATAGCCGCTTACCTCGTTTATTTGCCCACCCTGTACATTTTCGGTCCAAACTGCAAACAGTTTTATAATAATACGAATTTGCAGATTCGAAACGAAAAAATTCTTCTGAAAAATTTTTTTCTGCCAAAATATTCAAAAAAATGTGAGTCCTCATCGCCACCATTTTTTTAATAAGAATCCCATCAACCCATGAACCATTGAGTTTTTACCATATTGCCGAAGTTGAAGAGATCTGAAAGTATTTTAGGAGAAAGATCTTTCTCCAACTCCAATATGCAAATTTTTAGCTCTAAATTATGATTACTTTTCTATAAACGTCTAATAGGCCATCCCGGTGAATCACCATGTATAGGAAACATGGACAAGCCGTTTTCGGTTTCCTTAGTTTCTCGAAAAAAGTGCTAGAAAATGTGCCATCAATTTTTCTCTCACTTCTGTAGTTCCAGAGATCCAATCATAAAAAATCGCATTTGAAGATTTCGCAATTTTATTTATGAATATGGTGAAAAATTTCTGTTTGCCGTTAGTTTCTATGTAGCCTCTTCAATAACACGATTTATATGAATAAATTGTACGCGTATCAGAACAAAAACAAAAGGATGAATGAATAACATAATCTATGAAATATGCCATTTACGGTTTCAGAACTTACGTACATTTGACGTCATTTTACCAATTAACTTGAAATTAAAACAATATTTCTTATCGGTCTGTTATGTAGCAACGACCGAAAAAGTACTTCTACTGATTAAAAAGATCATTCTTCCAATTCTATTTCTGCTAATGAACCTTCATAAGTGTAGAACTCAAAAATTCATTTCTGAAATAAAAAGCATGGTCTTCGATAAAATAATTAGTTAATATTCGTGCTTGTAAATCCGATCTTCTATGAAAAGGGTGTTTTTTTTAGAGCTATACATATTTAAATTGCAATAAAACAATGATGGATTATTCGATTGTGGCATTACATTTTAAATATGATTTCTGGCATATGACCGCCACGGCTGGCTCGGATGTACTCCAATCTGGACGTCCAATTTTCGATGACTTTTTCCAACATTTGTGCCGTATATCGGCAATAACATGGCGAATGTTGTCTTCCAAATGGTCAAGGGTTTGTGGCTTATCCGCATAGACCAATGACTTTACATAGCCCCACAGAAAGTAGTCTAGCGGTGTTAAATCACAAGATCTTGGAGGCCAATTCACAGGCCCAAAACGTGAAATTAGGCAGTCACCAAACGTGTCTTTCAATAAATCGATTGTGGCACGAGCTGTGTGACATGTTGCGCCGTCTTGTTGGAACCACAGCTCCTGGACATCATGGTTGTTCAATTCAGGAATGAAAAAGTTAGTAATCATGGCTCTATAACGATCACCATTGACTGTAACGTTCTGGCCATCGTCGTTTTCGAAGAAGTATGGACCAATGATTCGACCAGCCCATAAAGCGCACCAAACAGTCAGTTTTTCTGGATGTAACGGTGTTTCGACATACAATTGAGGATTAGCTTCACTCCAAATGCGGCAGTTTTGTTTGTTGACGTAGCCATTCAACCAGAAGTGCGCTTCATCGCTAAACAAAATAAAATGGACGTAGTGCGCGATACGTATTCCGCACAGAACCATTATTTTCGAAATGAAATTGCACTATTTGCAAGCGATGCTCAAGCGTGAGTCTATTCATGATGAATTGTAAAACCAAACTGAGAATAAATCACTTGACAGTTATTAGTTTTAAAACTTAAAAAATCGAGGAAAAATATATTACTGACGACTATGTTTCAAATTATGTAAAAACCAAAAATGTTTGTGAAATTCGTACCAGTAATTTTTTTTCATTCTAATCCACCTAATTTCGTTGTGTCATTCACCTCTAATATAAATTTAAAATCGGATATAATTGTGAAGGTCTCAAATGTTCACTTCGTCATTAATATGAAGTAAATATGATTTTGATTATTCAATTTCATTGCGCATTAGATTGTAACTTCTCATTATTAAAAGCATCATAGTTTTAGAAAGTTCCATAGACGGTATCGAAGTCGTTAATTTTGAATAGCTTAAAAAATGCAATGCAATTCATTATCAATTCATTCTTAACGAAAACTCATTAACGTATTTACTACCATTAGAGTTTATTTTGGAAAACTTCGGAGCTTACAAAAAGGTTATCCATTTTGTGGTTTCGAAAGTAACAGTAAATGAAAAACTTTCATTTGAGATATCGATCAAACTTTTATTTGAATTTAAATTAAATGCTTGGACTTGTACCCAATCGACATATGTTCTACGCATGACATGGTCTGATGACTTCAGTTCTTGTGTTAACTGAACCTTATATTTAGACCTATTATCTGATGAACTTTTTGCATTGAATATGTAATCTGAAAATAAGTATTTCTGAAAGATCTTGTCTGAATCCATAATGGTTTATTGTGTCATAAAATCCGAAAATGAATTGATTTCCTCAGAAGAAAAGTAACAGTTAAAAACTATTGAAAATGTTCGAATTGTTTCAAGTGAATCAGATATTATATATAAGCTCCTATGAATTATACGAAATTTGAATTTATATATTTTAATCTACCATTTTTATCATTGATTAAGTTTTAATATGAATTATTAGCTCAAAAATTCCTAAACAATAAACCCAAAATATCAAACTACTTATTATTCAAATGGACACATACTTGCTTATCGCCCAGATAACAGAATTACCGGAAAAATTAACAATTTAACGGTGAACCATAAAAAAAAAGTTGAAAAAAAAAAATTCCGTAGAAAATTTCTTTTCGATATACATAATTGATTCCAGGATTTTCAATAAAGATACTGCTTGTTTTGAATTATGCAAAAGACATAAATGTTTTCTGGAATTAGATAAAATAGGAGAAATATATTTGATCAATTTGACTTTATTTGGAATAAGAAATGATTAAATCTCCGAAATATCTTGTGAAAAAAATTATGAGAAACATTCCGTTTTATTTTTGATTCATAATTATTTTTTTCTGTATACGTATGTATTATCGGTATTTTCATTTTCCTTCTTTCGAAAAATATATATTTGCCCTGAGTGAAAAATATAAAAAATAGAATGAATAAATCATCTTAAGAATATGATTTTAAGCTGGGGTTATTTTTTTCGAAATTAATACAAAATTTTCATCATCATAATTCATCAGGTACGCTGAAATAATATGTTAATTTTTTTCTAATTTTAGGAGAGTAATTCGTCAATTTTTGGAGAAATGCTATTTTTTATTTGACACCTATTGATTTCCAAATAAATTAATTAATTTCGGAGTTATAAGGTTTCATCAAAGACCCTTCAATTTATGAAAAATCGATATATCTCTAAAAGAATAAAAAACTTGGAACAAGCTTAGATTCACTTATTCCAAGCAACCGGAAAATTCAATGAAAAATAGGGTGTTCCATAAGAAAAAAACATATATTTGGTTATTTTCCCTTTTTTGATACAATGTAAAAATGTAAAGAAAATGTAGCTCTAATAGAGCCTTATGATACATTGTCGAAAAATTTTTTAAAAATATCAGCGTTCAACCGTATAGGAGCGTCGCTAAAATGATGGAATACCCTGTATAATTAGGACACAATGTTGTTGATCAGAAATGGATATTTTTAAGTTTCACTATTCACTAAAACAGACTAAAAATAGACGTGCATAATTGAAATTAATTTTCTATTCGGCAAAAGTCAAATTCGAAGATATTCATCTGCTGCCTTAATGAATCACACTATACAGAAATCGTATAAATATATGGACCAGCGCTTTTTTCAAGAATTAATGAGTAATCAATTCGTGTTTCACTTTCGATTTCTAAAATATAATTAACATTAATTTGAAAATAATTACGGATCTTTCACCAAGAACGGCTAAACCGAGCAATCTAATCCAATTCATTTTAGCTCACTCGATACAATTGCCTAAGCTTGACTTGCGATTGAAGAAAGTCAAATTTCCGATTAAACATGTATTCGGTTTGCCACCAACTTTGTTACTTCGATTACGAATTAGTTCTTTATAAATAGAAAATAATCATATGATCATTTAACAATACTGCGGAAAAGTTTATACAATATGGATAAAAATAACACAATCGGCATAGATTAGAACATTTGAAATAAGTTTATCAGCAATGGGACCCCTTTTTTGTTTATTGAGAGGATAATTTTATTTATAATAAAATTAGCTCTACTACTTTGATATATATGAAAATATCAATAATTATTCATCTAAATGCATTGTTTCGCCTTCAATTCTCTAACGAATAATTATTATTATCAAAACATTTTTTGAATGAATTGTCAGGAACCGATTATTACAGTACTAATCGCAAATGTTACCTTAAAATATTTTAAATATAATCGTGAAAAGCAAATTGAATTTCAGAAGATGGAAATTGTAATTCAGAATTGGGAGTTGTTATTCAGAATAGGGAATTTGAAATTTTATATTCAGAAACAGTAATTTGTATTTTAGAATAGCAATATGTAATTCAGAAAAAGAAAAATTGATTTCGGATATAGCGCACTTCTGGTTGAATTGCTACGTCAACAAACAAAACTGCCGCATTTGGAGTGAAGCTAATCCTCAAGTGTATGTCGAAACACCGTTACATCCAGAAAAACTGATTGTTTGGTGCGCTTTATGGGCTGGTGGAATCATTGGTCCGTACTTCTTCAAAAACGATGATGGCCAGAACGTTAGCGTCAATGGTGATCGGTATAAAGCCATGATTACTAACTTTTTCATTCCTGAATTGAGCAACCATGATGTCCAGGAGCTGTGGTTCCAACAAGACGGCGCAACATGTCACACAGTTCGTGCCACAATCGATTTATTGAAATACACGTTTGGTGACCGCCTACTTTCACGTTTAGGACCTGTGAATTGGCCTTCAAGATCTTATGATTTAACACCGCTAGACTACTTTCTGTGGGGCTATGTAAAGTCATTGGTCTATGCGGATAAGCCACAAACCCTTGACTATTTGGAAGACAACATTCGCCGTGTTATTGCCGATATACGGCCACAAATGTTGGAAAAAGTAATCGAAAATTGGACGTCCAGATTGGACTACATCCGAGCCAGCCGTGGCGGTCATATGCCAGAAATCTTATTTAAAGTGTAATGCCACAAGATTATATTGCGGATAAATAAAATTCATGCCAATCGAATAATCCATCGTTGTTTTATTGCAATTTAATGTTCTATAGCTCTCAAAAAACACCCCTTATATACCCAAATACAGTTATTTGATCTTCAAGGGCCCAATTGGGGCAAGACTGAACGATCGTTCTTGAATTTCCGTTCTTGCGTCGTTGCTCTCCTAATTTCATTTAATTTAATTTTGGTTTTTATCATCCCGCAAAGAAATAAACATATTTTTGCATTTTGCGGATTCCATTTCTAGTTTCGATCAATATCATCATCAATTTCACGGAAAATGGCATAGAAACCACACCGATCAAATTTTAAATCAGAGATATTTATAATCACGAAAAGAGTCGGTGATTTTAATTTTTAATTGGTTTCAAGTGCAAAAATTATTTTCAATAGGATGTTGGATCAACCATTGTTTATAATTGCAGTATTGAATTATAACCAGCTATTGAATTGATTTCATTGGACTTCGAATGAGGCACATACAGTAAAAAAAAATTGTATGACATGCGATTTCGAGGTAATCACTGTAGTTAAATGAAAGACGAGGTAAATCAAGCAATCAAATCCTTCTTTATCGTCAGTTAAAAATTGATGGATCATGTGTTTGAATGTTCGCATCAGAAATAAAAAATTAATTAATAATATCTGTATAAAGGGTGATCGCCTAAATTTCACCATAGAGGTTAACCCATTTGAAAAGATCCACAGAAATAACTTCTTGGGAAGAGCCTGGATTAAAAAGTGTTTCAAGTGAAAGTTTCACCCTGTACCAATTGGAATCAACATGTGATACATTTCTGGAATCAGCACAGCTGGAGTAATCGGAAAATTGAGATAAAATTGGGATGTTCCATTTAAAAAAATGACGATGACGTCATTACTAGAAAATAATTCACCCTGAATATTAGATTATTATTTTGAAATACGGTAAATTAAAATAAAAAATCGACGTATTTCAGGATTATTTCTTAAAATGGTCTGTTTAGCTAAAAATGAATTTGTTCCATACTTTACGGACACACTGTATATCGGGTGTTCCAAATTCGTTATCTAGTGAGGATATCTCAGAATCCCTTTGAGCTAGAAAAAAATGAATACCACATTTTCAGGCTCGATTTTTGAGAAAATGAATAAAGTGAAAACCGCAACCTCATAAATTCAACTGTTTTCAAGCTATAAGACAAATTTGAAAAATGGCGTGAACTACAAAAATCATCAAAAGTTTCAGTTTTGCACGGTAAATCAACAAAGTGTCTATCTATAAAAAATCTGTGATAAACTACAGATAATTGAAATATTCGGTGCCCACCAAGGTCTTCGGATTTAACATCGTTAGATTTTTTCCTTTGATCGCATTTAAAGAACATTTTTTATTAATTTGAAAATTTTGAGACGTTGAAAAAATCTGACAGTGTTAAATCCGGAGACCTTGGTCTCCTGGGAATATATTAATTATACGAAGTTTACAGATCATCAAAGATAGACCCTAGGTTGATTTGCCGTGTGAAACTCAAACTTTTGATGGATTTCATAGTTCGATAAGAAAGGACCCCGCACGTTTTATATAGGAAAAGGCTTTCCGTGAATTTGGCTGAATTTTTGATATGTTGTAGTTCTTGATAAACTGATCAGAAGTGTCCATAGCCACAAAGCTCAAAAATGGACAGTTTTCGAGATATGGAGCTTTGAAAATGGATTTTTTGCAATTTTCGGGGTTTTTGCTCATCAATCGGGGAGCTCTCATTGCTGGTTGGGATGGAATTTGGATGTTCGGCGGCCAGAATTCAACTGAGAAATGATCTTTTTTGGTTATTTTAGGCACCGCCATCGATAATTTTTTATACACTGCTCCACATTGGCTATGAAATGAGATACAAAATCCAAGATCTTCCATACATCTTTTCATGCCACAAGATGACGCCAGAATAATTCACATGACCGAGAAACGACATATTGTGAGATTTTTTTAAGAGAGACCATAATAATTGAATCCTCGTATATCTGATGTCCAATAATACCAAATATGTTAGCCAAAATGTTCATAACCAGGCACCGCGAGCTGTAATGGGGGAAAATGGGAAAATCGTAATCATATATCCTCAGGGAATATAATAATAATAATAATGTGATTTGTTTCTCACAAATCTCGATAATCTGACAATGGGGTGCCAAGACATTTTCCTCAGAATGTCTCGAAATTGACGATAGCATCTCACAGACAAACGAATCCGTGAAAATGTCTGCAGTTTTGATACAATATAGTACTATCCGGGTAGAATATAGAAGTCCAAGTGTTGGAAGCAAACTATGAATGGAACTTCTGAAATTAACCCACGAATTCTTGAAAATACAATTTTTTTTCATGAACTTCTTGATAGGAGCTTAAAT